>NW_027141614.1:1220000-2420000 GCF_036365525.1 Heterodontus francisci | reverse complement strand
TACTGCCACAGTCTCACAGCTCCAGTGTCCCGGGTTCGGTTCTGTTTACTGCCACAGTCTCACAGCTCCCGTGACCCGGGTTCGGTTCTGTTTACTACCACAGTCTCACAGCTCCAGTGTCCCGGGTTCGGTTCTGTTTACTGCCACAGCCTCACAGCTCCAGTGACCCGGGCTCGGTTCTGTTTACTGCCACAGTCTCACAGCTCCCGTGACCCTGGTTCGGTTCTGTTTACTGCCACAGTCTCACAGCTCCAGTGTCCCGGGTTCGGTTCTGTTTACTTCCACAGCCTCACAGCTCCAGTGTCCCGGGTTCGGTTCTGTTTACTGCCACAGTCTCACAGCTCCCGTGACCCGGGTTCGGTTCTGTTTACTGCCACAGTCTCACAGCTCCAGTGTCCCGGGTTCGGTTCTGTTTACTGCCACAGTCTCACAGCTCCCGTGACCCGGGTTCGGTTCTGCTAACTGCCACAGTCTCACAGCTCCAGTGTCCCGGGTTCGGTTCTGTTTACTGTCACAGTCTCACAGCTCCAGTGTCCCGGGTTCGGTTCTGTTTACTGTCACAGTCTCACAGCTCCAGTGTCCTGGGTTCGGTTCTGTTTACTGCCACAGTCTCACAGCTCCAGTGTCCCGGGTTCGGTTCTGTTTACTGCCACAGTCTCACACCTCCAGTGTCCCGGGTTCGGTTCTGTTTACTGCCACAGTCTCACAGCTCCAGTGACCTGGGTTCGGTTCTGTTTACTGCCACAGTCTCACACCTCCAGTGACCCGGGTTCGGTTCTGTTTACTGCCACAGTCTCACAGCTCCAGTGACCCGGGTTCGGTTCTGTTTACTGTCACAGTCTCACAGCTCCAGTGACCCGGGTTCAGTTCTGTTTACTGCCACAGTCTCACAGCTCCAGTGTCCCGGGTTCGGTTCTGTTTACAGTCACAGTCTCACAGCTCCAGTGACCCGGGTTCAGTTCTGTTTACTGCCACAGTCTCACAGCTCCAGTGTCCCGGGTTCAGTTCTGTTTACTGCCACAGTCTCACAGCTCCAGTGACCTGGGTTCGGTTCTGTTTACTGCCACAGTCTCACAGCTCCAGAGACCTGGGTTCGGTTCTGTTTACTGCCACAGTCTCACAGCTCCAGTGACCTGGGTTCGGTTCTGTTTACTGTCACAGTCTCACAGCTCCATTGACCCGGGTTCAGTTCTGTTTACTGCCACAGTCTCACAGCTCCAGTGTCCCGGGTTCGGTTCTGTTTACTGCCACAGTCTCACAGCTCCAGTGACCCGGGTTCGGATCTGTTTACTGCCACAGTCTCACAGCTCCAGTGACCTGGGTTCGGTTCTGTTTACTGCCACAGTCTCACAGCTCCAGTGACCCGGGTTCGGTTCTGTTTACTGCCACAGTCTCACAGCTCCAGTGACCTGGGTTCGGTTCTGTTTACTGCCACAGTCTCACAGCTCCAGTGACCCGGGTTCGGTTCTGTTTACTGCCACAGTCTCACCGCTCCAGTGACCTGGGTTCGGTTCTGTTTACTGCCACAGTCTCACCGCTCCAGTGACCTGGGTTCGGTTCTGTTTACTGCCACAGTCTCACAGCTCCAGTGACCTGGGTTCGGTTCTGTTTACTGCCACAGTCTCACAGCTCCAGTGACCTGGGTTCGGTTCTGTTTACTGCCACAGTCTCACAGCTCCAGTGACCCGGGTTCAGTTCTGTTTACTGCCACAGTCTCACAGCTCCAGTGACCCGGGTTCAGTTCTGTTTACTGCCACAGTCTCACAGCTCCAGTGACCCGGGTTCGGTTCTGTTTACTGCCACAGTCTCACAGCTCCGGTGACCCGGGTTCGGTTCTGTTTACTGCCACAGTCTCACAGCTCCGGTGACCCGGGTTCGGTTCTGTTTACTGCCACAGTCTCACAGCTCCAGTGACCCGGGTTCGGTTCTGTTTACTGCCACAGTCGCACAGCTCCAGTGACCTGGGTTCGGTTCTGTTTACTGCCACAGTCTCACAGCTCCAGTGACCTGGGTTCGGTTCTGTTTACTGCCACAGTCTCACAGCTCCAGTGACCTGGGTTCGGTTCTGTTTACTGCCACAGTCTCACAGCTCCAGTGACCCGGGTTCGGTTCTGTTTACTGCCACAGTCTCACAGCTCCAGTGACCTGGGTTCGGTTCTGTTTACTGCCACAGTCTCACAGCTCCAGTGACCTGGGTTCGGTTCTGTTTACTGCCACAGTCTCACAGCTCCAGTGTCCCGGGTTCGGTTCTGTTTACTGCCACAGTCTCACAGCTCCAGTGACCTGGGTTCGGTTCTGTTTACTGCCACAGTCTCACAGCTCCAGTGACCTGGGTTCGGTTCTGTTTACTGCCACAGTCTCACAGCTCCAGTGACCCGGGTTCGGTTCTGTTTACTGCCACAGTCTCACAGCTCCAGTGACCCGGGTTCGGTTCTGTTTACTGCCACAGTCTCACACCTCCAGTGTCCCGGGTTCGGTTCTGTTTACTGCCACAGTCTCACAGCTCCAGTGACCTGGGTTCGGTTCTGTTTACTGCCACAGTCTCCCAGCTCCAGTGTCCCGGGTTCGGTTCTGTTTACTGCCACAGTCTCACAGCTCCCGTGACCCGGGTTCGGTTCTGTTTACTGCCACAGTCTCACAGCTCCAGTGACCCGGGTTCGGTTCTGTTTACTGCCACAGTCTCACAGCTCCAGTGACCCGGGTTCGGTTCTGCTAACTGCCACAGTCTCACAGCTCCAGTGTCCCGGGTTCGGTTCTGTTTACTGTCACAGTCTCACAGCTCCAGTGTCCTGGGTTCGGTTCTGTTTACTGCCACAGTCTCACAGCTCCAGTGTCCCGGGTTCGGTTCTGTTTACTGTCACAGTCTCACAGCTCCAGTGTCCTGGGTTCGGTTCTGTTTACTGCCACAGTCTCACAGCTCCAGTGTCCCGGGTTCGGTTCTGTTTACTGCCACAGTCTCACAGCTCCAGTGACCTGGGTTCGGTTCTGTTTACTGCCACAGTCTCACAGCTCCAGTGACCTGGGTTCGGTTCTGTTTACTGCCACAGTCTCACAGCTCCAGTGACCTGGGTTCGGTTCTGTTTACTGCCACAGTCTCACAGCTCCAGTGACCCGGGTTCGGTTCTGTTTACTGCCACAGTCTCACAGCTCCAGTGTCCCGGGTTCGGTTCTGTTTACTGCCACAGTCTCACAGCTCCAGTGTCCCGGGTTCGGTTCTGTTTACTGCCACAGTCTCACAGCTCCAGTGACCTGGGTTCGGTTCTGTTTACTGCCACAGTCTCACAGCTCCAGAGTCCCGGGTTCAGTTCTGTTTACTGCCACAGTCTCACAGCTCCAGTGTCCCGGGTTCGGTTCTGTTTACTGCCACAGTCTCACAGCTCCAGTGTCCCGGGTTCGGTTCTGTTTACTGCCACAGTCTCACAGCTCCAGTGACCCGGGTTCGGTTCTGTTTACTGCCACAGTCTCACAGCTCCAGTGTCCCGGGTTCGGTTCTGTTCACTGCCACAGTCTCACAGCTCCAGTGTCCCGGGTTCGGTTCTGTTTACTGCCACAGTCTCACAGCTCCAGTGTCCCGGGTTCGGTTCTGTTTACTGCCACAGTCTCACAGCTCCAGTGACCTGGGTTCGGTTCTGTTTACTGCCACAGTCTCACAGCTCCAGTGTCCCGGGTTCAGTTCTGTTTACTGCCACAGTCTCACAGCACCAGTGTCCCGGGTTCGGTTCTGTTTACTGCCACAGTCTCACAGCTCCAGTGTCCCGGGTTCGGTTCTGTTTACTGCCACAGTCTCACAGCTCCAGTGACCCGGGTTCGGTTCTGTTTACTGCCACAGTCTCACAGCTCCAGTGTCCCGGGTTCGGTTCTGTTTACTGCCACAGTCTCACAGCTCCAGTGTCCCGGGTTCGGTTCTGTTTACTGCCACAGTCTCACAGCTCCAGTGACCCGGGTTCAGTTCTGTTTACTGCCACAGTCTCACAGCTCCAGTGTCCCGGGTTCGGTTCTGTTTACTGTCACAGTCTCACAGCTCCAGTGACCCGGGTTCAGTTCTGTTTACTGCCACAGTCTCACAGCTCCAGTGTCCCGGGTTCTGTTCTGTTTACTGCCACAGTCTCACAGCTCCAGTGACCTGGGTTCGGTTCTGTTTACTGCCACAGTCTCACAGCTCCAGTGACCTGGGTTCGGTTCTGTTTACTGCCACAGTCTCACAGCTCCAGTGACCCGGGTTCAGTTCTGTTTACTGCCACAGTCTCACAGCTCCAGTGTCCCGGGTTCGGTTCTGTTTACTGCCACAGTCTCACAGCTCCAGTGACCTGGGTTCGGTTCTGTTTACTGCCACAGTCTCACAGCTCCAGTGACCTGGGTTCGGTTCTGTTTACTGTCACAGTCTCACAGCTCCAGTGACCCGGGTTCAGTTCTGTTTACTGCCACAGTCTCACAGCTCCAGTGTCCCGGGTTCGGTTCTGTTTACTGCCACAGTCTCACAGCTCCAGTGACCCGGGTTCGGTTCTGTTTACTGCCACAGTCTCACCGCTCCAGTGACCTGGGTTCGGTTCTGTTTACTGCCACAGTCTCACAGCTCCAGTGACCCGGGTTTGGTTCTGTTTACTGTCACAGTCTCACAGCTCCAGTGACCTGAGTTCGGTTCTGTTTACTGCCACAGTCTCACAGCTCCAGTGACCTGGGTTCGGTTCTCTTTACTGCCACAGTCTCACAGCTCCAGTGTCCTCGGTTCGGTTCTGTTTACTGTCACAGTCTCACAGCTCCAGTGACCTGGGTTCGGTTCTGTTTACTGCCACAGTCTCACAGCTCCAGTGACCTGGGTTCGGTTCTGTTTACTGCCACAGTCTCACAGCTCCAGTGACCTGGGTTCGGTTCTGTTTACTGCCACAGTCTCACAGCTCCAGTGACCCGGGTTCGGTTCTGTTTACTGCCACAGTCTCACAGCTCCAGTGACCCAGGTTCGGTTCTGTTTACTGCCCCAGCCTCACAGCTCCAGTGACCTGGGTTCGGTTCTGTTTACTGTCACAGTCTCACAGCTCCAGTGACCTGGGTTCGGTTCTGTTTACTGCCACAGTCTCACAGCTCCAGTGACCCGGGTTCAGTTCTGTTTACTGCCACAGTCTCACAGCTCCAGTGACCCGGGTTCGGTTCTGTTTACTGCCACAGTCTCACAGCTCCGGTGACCCGGGTTCGGTTCTGTTTACTGCCACAGTCTCACAGCTCCGGTGACCCGGGTTCGGTTCTGTTTACTGCCACAGTCTCACAGCTCCAGTGACATGGGTTCGGTTCTGTTTACTGCCACAGTCTCACAGCTCCGGTGACCCGGGTTCGGTTCTGTTTACTGCCACAGTCTCACAGCTCCAGTGACCTGGGTTCTGTTCTGTTTACTGTCACAGTCTCACAGCTCCAGTGTCCTGGGTTCGGTTCTGTTTACTGCCACAGTCTCACAGCTCCGGTGACCCGGGTTCTGTTCTGTTTACTGCCACAGTCTCACAGCTCCAGTGACCCGGGTTCGGTTCTGTTTACTGCCACAGTCTCACAGCTCCCGTGATCCGGGTTCGGTTCTGTTTACTGCCACAGTCTCACAGCTCCCGTGATCCGGGTTCGGTTCTGTTTACTGCCACAGTCTCACAGCTCCAGTGTCCCGGGTTCGGTTCTGTTTACTGCCACAGTCTCACAGCTCCCGTGACCCGGGTTCGGTTCTGCTAACTGCCACAGTCTCACAGCTCCAGTGTCCCGGGTTCGGTTCTGTTTACTGTCACAGTCTCACAGCTCCAGTGTCCTGGGTTCGGTTCTGTTTACTGCCACAGTCTCACAGCTCCAGTGTCCCGGGTTCGGTTCTGTTTACTGCCACAGTCTCACAGCTCCAGTGTCCCGGGGTCGGTTCTGTTTACTGTCACAGTCTCACAGCTCCAGTGTCCTGGGTTCGGTTCTGTTTACTGCCACAGTCTCACAGCTCCAGTGTCCCGGGTTCGGTTCTGTTTACTGCCACAGTCTCACAGCTCCAGTGTCCCGGGTTCGGTTCTGTTTACTGTCAGTCTCACAGCTCCAGTGTCCTGGGTTCAGTTCTGTTTACTGCCACAGTCTCACAGCTCCAGTGTCCTGGGTTCGGTTCTGGGGACTGCCACAGTCACACAGCTCCAGTGACCCGGGTTCGGTTCTGTTTACGGCCACAGTCTCACAGCTCCAGTGACCTGGGTTCGGTTCTGTTTACTGCCACAGTCTCACAGCTCCAGTGACCCGGGTTCGGTTCTGTTTACTGCCACAGTCTCACAGCTCCAGTGTCCCGGGTTCGGTTCTGTTTACTGCCACAGTCTCACAGCTCCAGTGTCCCGGGTTCGGTTCTGTTTACTGCCACAGTCTCACAGCTCCAGTGTCCTGGGTTCGGTTCTGTTTACTGCCACAGTCTCACAGCTCCAGTGACCCGGGTTCGGTTCTGTTTACTGCCACAGTCTCACAGCTCCAGTGTCCCGGGTTCGTTTCTGTTTACTGCCACAGTCTCACAGCTCCAGTGTCCCGGGTTCAGTTCTGTTTACTGCCACAGTCTCACAGCTCCAGTGTCCCGGGTTCGGTTCTGTTTACTGCCACAGTCTCACAGCTCCAGTGTCCCGGGTTCGGTTCTGTTTACTGCCACTGTCTCACAGCTCCAGTGTCCCGGGTTCGGTTCTGTTTACTGCCACAGTCTCACAGCTCCAGTGACCCGGGTTCGGTTCTGTTTACTGCCACAGTCTCACAGCTCCAGTGTCCCGGGTTCGGTTCTGTTTACTGCCACAGTCTCACACCTCCAGTGTCCCGGGTTCAGTTCTGTTTACTGCCACAGTCTCACAGCTCCAGTGACCCGGGTTCAGTTCTGTTTACTGCCACAGTCTCACAGCTCCAGTGTCCCGGGTTCGGTTCTGTTTACTGTCACAGTCTCACAGCTCCAGTGACCCGGTTTCAGTTCTGTTTACTGCCACAGTCTCACAGCTCCAGTGTCCCGTGTTCGGTTCTGTTTACTGCCACAGTCTCACAGCTCCAGTGACCTGGGTTCGGTTCTGTTTACTGCCACAGTCTCACAGCTCCAGTGACCTGGGTTCGGTTCTGTTTACTGCCACAGTCTCACAGCTCCAGTGACCCGGGTTCAGTTCTGTTTACTGCCACAGTCTCACAGCTCCAGTGTCCCGGGTTCGGTTCTGTTTACTGCCACAGTCTCACAGCTCCAGTGACCTGGGTTCGGTTCTGTTTACTGCCACAGTCTTACAGCTCCAGTGACCTGGGTTCGGTTCTGTTTACTGTCACAGTCTCACAGCTCCAGTGACCCGGGTTCAGTTCTGTTTACTGCCACAGTCTCACAGCTCCAGTGTCCCGGGTTCGGTTCTGTTTACTGCCACAGTCTCACAGCTCCAGTGACCCGGGTTCGGTTCTGTTTACTGCCACAGTCTCACCGCTCCAGTGACCTGGATTCGGTTCTGTTTACTGCCACAGTCTCACAGCTCCAGTGACCTGGGTTCGGTTCTGTTTACTGCCACAGCCTCACAGCTCCAGTGTCCCGGGTTCGGTTCTGGGGACTGCCACAGTCTCACAGCTCCAGTGACCTGGGTTCGGTTCTGTTTACTGCCACAGTCTCACAGCTCCAGTGACCCGGGTTCGGTTCTGTTTACTGCCACAGTCTCACAGCTCCGGTGACCTGGGTTCGGTTCTGTTTACTGCCACAGTCTCACAGCTCCAGTGACCCGGGTTTGGTTCTGTTTACTGTCACAGTCTCACAGCTCCAGTGTCCTGGGTTCGGTTCTGTTTACTGTCACAGTCTCACAGCTCCAGTGACCTGGGTTCGGTTCTGTTTACTGCCACAATCTCACAGCTCCAGTGACCTGGGTTCGGTTCTGTTTACTGCCACAGTCTCACAGCTCCAGTGACCCGGGTTCGGTTCTGTTTACTGCCACAGCCTCACAGCTCCAGTGACCTGGGTTCGGTTCTGTTTACTGTCACAGTCTCACAGCTCCAGTGACCTGGGTTCGGTTCTGTTTACTGCCACAGTCTCACAGCTCCAGTGACCCGGGTTCAGTTCTGTTTACTGCCACAGTCTCACAGCTCCAGTGTCCCGGGTTCGGTTCTGTTTACTGCCACAGTCTCACAGCTCCGGTGACCCGGGTTCGGTTCTGTTTACTGCCACAGTCTCACAGCTCCAGTGACCCGGGTTCGGTTCTGTTTACTGCCACAGTCTCACAGCTCCGGTGACCCGGGTTCGGTTCTGTTTACTGCCACAGTCTCACAGCTCCGGTGACCCGGGTTCGGTTCTGTTTACTGCCACAGTCTCACAGCTCCAGTGACCCGGGTTCGGTTCTGTTTACTGCCACAGTCTCACAGCTCCCGTGACCCGGGTTCGGTTCTGTTTACTGCCACAGTCTCACAGCTCCAGTGACCCGGGTTCGGTTCTGTTTACTGCCACAGTCTCACAGCTCCAGTGACATGGGTTCGGTTCTGTTTACTGCCACAGCCTCACAGCTCCAGTGACCCGGGTTCGGTTCTGTTTACTGCCACAGCCTCACAGCTCCAGTGACCCGTGTTCGGTTCTGTTTACTGCCACAGTCTCACAGCTCCAGTGACCTGGGTTCAGTTCTGTTTACTGCCACAGCCTCACAGCTCCAGTGACCCGGGTTCGGTTCTGTTTACTGCCACAGTCTCACAGCTCCAGTGACCCGGGTTCGGTTCTGTTTACTGCCACAGTCTCACAGCTCCAGTGACCTGGGTTCGGTTCTGTTTACTGCCACAGTCTCACAGCTCCAGTGACCCGGGTTCGGTTCTGTTTACTGCCACAGTCTCACAGCTCCAGTGACCTGGGTTCGGTTCTGTTTACTGCCACAGTCTCACAGCTCCAGTGACCTGGGTTCGGTTCTGTTTACTGCCACAGTCTCACAGCTCCAGTGTCCCGGGTTCGGTTCTGTTTACTGCCACAGTCTCACAGCTCCAGTGTCCTGGGTTCAGTTCTGTTTACTGCCACAGTCTCACAGCTCCAGTGTCCCGGGTTCGGTTGTGTTTACTGCCACAGTCTCACAGCTCCAGTAACCTGGGTTCAGTTCTGTTTACTGCCACAGTCTCACAGCTCCAGTGTCCCGGGTTCGGTTCTGTTTACTGCCACAGTCTCACAGCTCCAGTGTCCCGGGTTCGGTTCTGTTTACTGCCACAGTCTCACAGCTCCAGTGACCTGGGTTCGGTTCTGTTTACTGCCACAGTCTCACAGCTCCAGTGTCCCGGGTTCAGTTCTGTTTACTGCCACAGTCTCACAGCTCCAGTGTCCCGGGTTCGGTTCTGTTTACTGCCACAGTCTCACAGCTCCAGTGTCCCGGGTTCGGTTCTGTTTACTGCCACAGTCTCACAGCTCCAGTGACCCGGGTTCGGTTCTGTTTACTGCCACAGTCTCACAGCTCCAGTGTCCCGGGTTCGGTTCTGTTTACTGCCACAGTCTCACAGCTCCAGTGACCCGGGTTCGGTTCTGTTTACTGCCACAGTCTCACAGCTCCAGTGTCCCGGGTTCGGTTCTGTTTACTGCCACAGTCTCACACCTCCAGTGTCCCGGGTTCGGTTCTGTTTACTGCCACAGTCTCACAGCTCCAGTGTCCCGGGTTCGGTTCTGTTTACTGTCACAGTCTCACAGCTCCAGTGACCTGGGTTCGGTTCTGTTTACTGCCACAGTCTCACAGCTCCAGTGTCCCGGGTTCGGTTCTGTTTACTGTCACAGTCTCACAGCTCCAGTGACCCGGGTTCAGTTCTGTTTACTGCCACAGTCTCACAGCTCCAGTGTCCCGGGTTCGGTTCTGTTTACTGCCACAGTCTCACAGCTCCAGTGACCTGGGTTCGGTTCTGTTTACTGCCACAGTCTCACAGCTCCAGTGACCTGGGTTCGGTTCTGTTTACTGCCACAGTCTCACAGCTCCAGTGACCCGGGTTCAGTTCTGTTTACTGCCACAGTCTCACAGCTCCAGTGTCCCGGGTTCGGTTCTGTTTACTGCCACAGTCTCACAGCTCCGGTGACCCGGGTTCGGTTCTGTTTACTGCCACAGTCTCACAGCTCCAGTGACCCGGGTTCGGTTCTGTTTACTGCCACAGTCTCACAGCTCCGGTGACCCGGGTTCGGTTCTGTTTACTGCCACAGTCTCACAGCTCCGGTGACCCGGGTTCGGTTCTGTTTACTGCCACAGTCTCACAGCTCCAGTGACCCGGGTTCGGTTCTGTTTACTGCCACAGTCTCACAGCTCCGGTGACCCGGGTTCGGTTCTGTTTACTGCCACAGTCTCACAGCTCCAGTGACCCGGGTTCGGTTCTGTTTACTGCCACAGTCTCACAGCTCCAGTGACATGGGTTCGGTTCTGTTTACTGCCACAGCCTCACAGCTCCAGTGACCCGGGTTCGGTTCTGTTTACTGCCACAGCCTCACAGCTCCAGTGACCCGGGTTCGGTTCTGTTTACTGCCACAGTCTCACAGCTCCGGTGACCCGGGTTCGGTTCTGTTTACTGCCACAGTCTCACAGCTCCGGTGACCCGGGTTCGGTTCTGTTTACTGCCACAGTCTCACAGCTCCAGTGACCCGGGTTCGGTTCTGTTTACTGCCACAGTCTCACAGCTCCGGTGACCCGGGTTCGGTTCTGTTTACTGCCACAGTCTCACAGCTCCAGTGACCCGGGTTCGGTTCTGTTTACTGCCACAGTCTCACAGCTCCAGTGACATGGGTTCGGTTCTGTTTACTGCCACAGCCTCACAGCTCCAGTGACCCGGGTTCGGTTCTGTTTACTGCCACAGCCTCACAGCTCCAGTGACCCGTGTTCGGTTCTGTTTACTGCCACAGTCTCACAGCTCCAGTGACCTGGGTTCAGTTCTGTTTACTGCCACAGCCTCACAGCTCCAGTGACCCGGGTTCGGTTCTGTTTACTGCCACAGTCTCACAGCTCCAGTGACCCGGGTTCGGTTCTGTTTACTGCCACAGTCTCACAGCTCCAGTGACCTGGGTTCGGTTCTGTTTACTGCCACAGTCTCACAGCTCCAGTGACCCGGGTTCGGTTCTGTTTACTGCCACAGTCTCACAGCTCCAGTGACCTGGGTTCGGTTCTGTTTACTGCCACAGTCTCACAGCTCCAGTGACCTGGGTTCGGTTCTGTTTACTGCCACAGTCTCACAGCTCCAGTGTCCCGGGTTCGGTTCTGTTTACTGCCACAGTCTCACAGCTCCAGTGTCCTGGGTTCGGTTCTGTTTACTGCCACAGTCTCACAGCTCCAGTGTCCCGGGTTCGGTTGTGTTTACTGCCACAGTCTCACAGCTCCAGTAACCTGGGTTCAGTTCTGTTTACTGCCACAGTCTCACAGCTCCAGTGTCCCGGGTTCGGTTCTGTTTACTGCCACAGTCTCACAGCTCCAGTGTCCCGGGTTCGGTTCTGTTGACTGCCACAGTCTCACAGCTCCAGTGACCTGGGTTCGGTTCTGTTTACTGCCACAGTCACACAGCTCCAGTGTCCCGGGTTCAGTTCTGTTTACTGCCACAGTCTCACAGCTCCAGTGTCCCGGGTTCGGTTCTGTTTACTGCCACAGTCTCACAGCTCCAGTGTCCCGGGTTCGGTTCTGTTTACTGCCACAGTCTCACAGCTCCAGTGACCCGGGTTCGGTTCTGTTTACTGCCACAGTCTCACAGCTCCAGTGTCCCGGGTTCGGTTCTGTTTACTGCCACAGTCTCACAGCTCCAGTGACCTGGGTTCGGTTCTGTTTACTGCCACAGTCTCACAGCTCCAGTGTCCCGGGTTCGGTTCTGTTTACTGCCACAGTCTCACACCTCCAGTGTCCCGGGTTCGGTTCTGTTTACTGCCACAGTCTCACAGCTCCAGTGTCCCGGGTTCGGTTCTGTTTACTGTCACAGTCTCACAGCTCCAGTGACCTGGGTTCGGTTCTGTTTACTGCCACAGTCTCACAGCTCCAGTGTCCCGGGTTCGGTTCTGTTTACTGTCACAGTCTCACAGCTCCAGTGACCCGGGTTCAGTTCTGTTTACTGCCACAGTCTCACAGCTCCAGTGTCCCGGGTTCGGTTCTGTTTACTGCCACAGTCTCACAGCTCCAGTGACCTGGGTTCGGTTCTGTTTACTGCCACAGTCTCACAGCTCCAGTGACCTGGGTTCGGTTCTGTTTACTGCCACAGTCTCACAGCTCCAGTGACCCGGGTTCAGTTCTGTTTACTGCCACAGTCTCACAGCTCCAGTGTCCCGGGTTCGGTTCTGTTTACTGCCACAGTCTCACAGCTCCAGTGACCCGGGTTCGGTTCTGTTTACTGCCACAGTCTCACAGCTCCGGTGACCCGGGTTCGGTTCTGTTTACTGCCACAGTCTCACAGCTCCGGTGACCCGGGTTCGGTTCTGTTTACTGCCACAGTCTCACAGCTCCGGTGACCCGGGTTCGGTTCTGTTTACTGCCACAGTCTCACAGCTCCGGTGACCCGGGTTCGGTTCTGTTTACTGCCACAGTCTCACAGCTCCAGTGACCCGGGTTCGGTTCTGTTTACTGCCACAGTCTCACAGCTCCAGTGACATGGGTTCGGTTCTGTTTACTGCCACAGCCTCACAGCTCCAGTGACCCGGGTTCGGTTCTGTTTACTGCCACAGCCTCACAGCTCCAGTGACCCGGGTTCGGTTCTGTTTACTGCCACAGTCTCACAGCTCCAGTGACCTGGGTTCGGTTCTGTTTACTGCCACAGTCTCACAGCTCCAGTGACCCGGGTTCGGTTCTGTTTACTGCCACAGTCTCACAGCTCCAGTGACCTGGGTTCGGTTCTGTTTACTGCCACAGTCTCACAGCTCCAGTGACCTGGGTTCGGTTCTGTTTACTGCCACAGTCTCACAGCTCCAGTGTCCCGGGTTCGGTTCTGTTTACTGCCACAGTCTCACAGCTCCCGTGACCCGGGTTCGGTTCTGTTTACTGCCACAGTCTCACAGCTCCAGTGACCCGGGTTCGGTTCTGTTTACTGCCACAGTCTCACAGCTCCAGTGACCCGGGTTCGGTTCTGCTAACTGCCACAGTCTCACAGCTCAAGTGTCCCGGGTTCGGTTCTGTTTACTGTCACAGTCTCACAGCTCCAGTGTCCTGGGTTCGGTTCTGTTTACTGCCACAGTCTCACAGCTCCAGTGTCCCGGGTTCGGTTGTGTTTACTGCCACAGTCTCACAGCTCCAGTGTCCCGGGTTCGGTTCTGTTTACTGTCACAGTCTCACAGCTCCAGTGTCCTGGGTTCGGTTCTGTTTACTGCCACAGTCTCACAGCTCCAGTGTCCTGGGTTCGGTTCTGTTTACTGTCACAGTCTCACAGCTCCAGTGTCCTGGGTTCAGTTCTGTTTACTGCCACAGTCTCACAGCTCCAGTGTCCCGGGTTCGGTTCTGTTTACTGCCACAGTCTCACAGCTCCAGTGTCCCGGGTTCGGTTCTGTTTACTGCCACAGTCTCACAGCTCCAGTGACCTGGGTTCGGTTCTGTTTACTGCCACAGTCTCACAGCTCCAGTGTCCCGGGTTCAGTTCTGTTTACTGCCACAGTCTCACAGCTCCAGTGTCCCGGGTTCGGTTCTGTTTACTGCCACAGTCTCACAGCTCCAGTGTCCCGGGTTCGGTTCTGTTTACTGCCACAGTCTCACAGCTCCAGTGACCCGGGTTCGGTTCTGTTTACTGCCACAGTCTCACAGCTCCAGTGTCCAGGGTTCGGTTCTGTTTACTGCCACAGTCTCACAGCTCCAGTGACCCGGGTTCGGTTCTGTGTACTGCCACAGTCTCACAGCTCCAGTGTCCCGGGTTCGGTTCTGTTTACTGCCACAGTCTCACACCTCCAGTGTCCCGGGTTCGGTTCTGTTTACTGCCACAGTCTCACAGCTCCAGTGACCCGGGTTCAGTTCTGTTTACTGCCACAGTCTCACAGCTCCAGTGTCCCGGGTTCGGTTCTGTTTACTGTCACAGTCTCACAGCTCCAGTGACCCGGGTTCAGTTCTGTTTACTGCCACAGTCTCACAGCTCCAGTGTCCCGGGTTCGGTTCTGTTTACTGCCACAGTCTCACAGCTCCAGTGACCTGGGTTCGGTTCTGTTTACTGCCACAGTCTCACAGCTCCAGTGACCTGGGTTCGGTTCTGTTTACTGCCACAGTCTCACAGCTCCAGTGACCCGGGTTCAGTTCTGTTTACTGCCACAGTCTCACAGCTCCAGTGTCCCGGGTTCGGTTCTGTTTACTGCCACAGTCTCACAGCTCCAGTGACCTGGGTTCGGTTCTGTTTACTGCCACAGTCTCACAGCTCCAGTGACCTGGGTTCGGTTCTGTTTACTGTCACAGTCTCACAGCTCCAGTGACCCGGGTTCAGTTCTGTTTACTGCCACAGTCTCACAGCTCCAGTGTCCCGGGTTCGGTTCTGTTTACTGCCACAGTCTCACAGCTCCAGTGACCCGGGTTCGGTTCTGTTTACTGCCACAGTCTCACAGCTCCAGTGACCTGGGTTCGGTTCTGTTTACTGCCACAGTCTCACAGCTCCAGTGACCCAGGTTCGGTTCTGTTTACTGCCACAGTCTCACCGCTCCAGTGACCTGGGTTCGGTTCTGTTTACTGCCACAGTCTCACAGCTCCAGTGACCTGGGTTCGGTTCTGTTTACTGCCACAGCCTCACAGCTCCAGTGTCCCGGGTTCGGTTCTGGGGACTGCCACAGTCTCACAGCTCCAGTGACCTGGGTTCGGTTCTGTTTACTGCCACAGTCTCACAGCTCCAGTGACCCGGGTTCGGTTCTGTTTACTGCCACAGTCTCACAGCTCCGGTGACCTGGGTTCGGTTCTGTTTACTGCCACAGTCTCACAGCTCCAGTGACCCGGGTTTGGTTCTGTTTACTGTCACAGTCTCACAGCTCCAGTGTCCTGGGTTCGGTTCTGTTTACTGTCACAGTCTCACAGCTCCAGTGACCTGGGTTCGGTTCTGTTTACTGCCACAGTCTCACAGCTCCAGTGACCTGGGTTCGGTTCTGTTTACTGCCACAGTCTCACAGCTCCAGTGACCCGGGTTCGGTTCTGTTTACTGCCCCAGCCTCACAGCTCCAGTGACCTGGGTTCGGTTCTGTTTACTGTCACAGTCTCACAGCTCCAGTGACCTGGGTTCGGTTCTGTTTACTGCCACAGTCTCACAGCTCCGGTGACCCGGGTTCGGTTCTGTTTACTGCCACAGTCTCACAGCTCCAGTGACCCGGGTTCGGTTCTGTTTACTGCCACAGTCTCACAGCTCCGGTGACCCGGGTTCGGTTCTGTTTACTGCCACAGTCTCACAGCTCCAGTGACCCGGGTTCGGTTCTGTTTACTGCCACAGTCTCACAGCTCCAGTGACCTGGGTTCGGTTCTGTTTACTGCCACAGTCTCACAGCTCCAGTGACCCGGGTTCAGTTCTGTTTACTGCCACAGTCTCACAGCTCCAGTGACCCGGGTTCGGTTCTGTTTACTGCCACAGTCTCACAGCTCCGGTGACCCGGGTTCGGTTCTGTTTACTGCCACAGTCTCACAGCTCCAGTGACCCGGGTTCGGTTCTGTTTACTGCCACAGTCTCACAGCTCCGGTGACCCGGGTTCGGTTCTGTTTACTGCCACAGTCTCACAGCTCCAGTGACATGGGTTCGGTTCTGTTTACTGCCACAGTCTCACAGCTCCGGTGACCCGGGTTCGGTTCTGTTTACTGCCACAGTCTCACAGCTCCAGTGACCCGGGTTCGGTTCTGTTTACTGCCACAGTCTCACAGCTCCAATGTCCCGGGTTCGGTTCTGTTTACTGCCACAGTCTCACAGCTCCGTGACCCGGGTTCGGTTCTGTTTACTGCCACAGTCTCACAGCTCCAGTGACATGGGTTCGGTTCTGTTTACTGCCACAGCCTCACAGCTCCAGTGACCCGGGTTCGGTTCTGTTTACTGCCACAGCCTCACAGCTCCAGTGACCCGGGTTCGGTTCTGTTTACTGCCACAGTCTCACAGCTCCAGTGACCTGGGTTCGGTTCTGTTTACTGCCACAGTCTCACAGCTCCAGTGACCCGGGTTCGGTTCTGTTTACTGCCACAGTCTCACAGCTCCAGTGACCTGGGTTCGGTTCTGTTTACTGCCACAGTCTCACAGCTCCAGTGTCCCGGGTTCGGTTCTGCGTACTGCCACAGTCTCACAGCTCCAGTGTCCCGGGTTCAGTTCTGTTTACTGCCACAGTCTCACAGCTCCAGTGTCCCGGGTTCCGTTCTGTTTACTGCCACAGTCTCACAGCTCCAGTGTCCTGGGTTCGGTTCTGGGGACTGCCACAGTCTCACAGCTCCAGTGACCCGGGTTCGGTTCTGTTTACTGCCACAGTCTCACAGCTCCAGTGTCCCGGGTTCAGTTCTGTTTACTGCCACAGTCTCACAGCTCCAGTGACCTGGGTTCGGTTCTGTTTACTGCCACAGCCTCACAGCTCCAGTGTCCCGGGTTCGGTTCTGGGGACTGCCACAGTCTCACAGCTCCAGTGACCTGGGTTCGGTTCTGTTTACTGCCACAGTCTCACAGCTCCAGTGACCCGGGTTCGGTTCTGTTTACTGCCACAGTCTCACAGCTCCGGTGACCTGGGTTCGGTTCTGTTTACTGCCACAGTCTCACAGCTCCAGTGACCCGGGTTTGGTTCTGTTTACTGTCACAGTCTCACAGCTCCAGTGTCCTGGGTTCGGTTCTGTTTACTGTCACAGTCTCACAGCTCCAGTGACCTGGGTTCGGTTCTGTTTACTGCCACAGTCTCACAGCTCCAGTGACCTGGGTTCGGTTCTGTTTACTGCCACAGTCTCACAGCTCCAGTGACCCGGGTTCGGTTCTGTTTACTGCCCCAGCCTCACAGCTCCAGTGACCTGGGTTCGGTTCTGTTTACTGTCACAGTCTCACAGCTCCAGTGACCTGGGTTCGGTTCTGTTTACTGCCACAGTCTCACAGCTCCAGTGACCTGGGTTCGGTTCTGTTTACTGTCACAGTCTCACAGCTCCAGTGACCCGGGTTCAGTTCTGTTTACTGCCACAGTCTCACAGCTCCAGTGTCCCGGGTTCGGTTCTGTTTACTGCCACAGTCTCACAGCTCCAGTGACCCGGGTTCGGTTCTGTTTACTGCCACAGTCTCACAGCTCCAGTGACCCAGGTTCGGTTCTGTTTACTGCCACAGTCTCACCGCTCCAGTGACCTGGGTTCGGTTCTGTTTACTGACACAGTCTCACAGCTCCAGTGACCTGGGTTCGGTTCTGTTTACTGCCACAGCCTCACAGCTCCAGTGTCCCGGGTTCGGTTCTGGGGACTGCCACAGTCTCACAGCTCCAGTGACCTGGGTTTGGTTCTGTTTACTGCCACAGTCTCACAGCTCCAGTGACCCGGGTTCGGTTCTGTTTACTGCCACAGTCTCACAGCTCCGGTGACCTGGGTTCGGTTCTGTTTACTGCCACAGTCTCACAGCTCCAGTGACCCGGGTTTGGTTCTGTTTACTGTCACAGTCTCACAGCTCCAGTGTCCTGGGTTCGGTTCTGTTTACTGCCACAGTCTCACAGCTCCAGTGACCCGGGTTCAGTTCTGTTTACTGCCACAGTCTCACAGCTCCAGTGTCCCGGGTTCGGTTCTGTTTACTGCCACAGTCTCACAGCTCCAGTGACCCGGGTTCGGTTCTGTTTACTGCCACAGTCTCACAGCTCCAGTGACCTGGGTTCGGTTCTGTTTACTGCCACAGTCTCACAGCTCCAGTGACCCGGGTTCGGTTCTGTTTACTGCCACAGTCTCACAGCTCCAGTGACCTGGGTTCGGTTCTGTTTACTGCCACAGTCTCACAGCTCCAGTGTCCCGGGTTCGGTTCTGCGTACTGCCACAGTCTCACAGCTCCAGTGTCCCGGGTTCAGTTCTGTTTACTGCCACAGTCTCACAGCTCCAGTGTCCCGGGTTCCGTTCTGTTTACTGCCACAGTCTCACAGCTCCAGTGTCCTGGGTTCGGTTCTGGGGACTGCCACAGTCTCACAGCTCCAGTGACCCGGGTTCGGTTCTGTTTACTGCCACAGTCTCACAGCTCCAGTGTCCCGGGTTCAGTTCTGTTTACTGCCACAGTCTCACAGCTCCAGTGACCCGGGTTCGGTTCTGTTTACTGCCACAGTCTCACAGCTCCAGTGTCCCGGGTTCGGTTCTGTTTACTGCCACAGTCTCACAGCTCCAGTGACCTGGGTTCGGTTCTGTTTACTGCCACAGTCTCACAGCTCCAGTGACCTGGGTTCGGTTCTGTTTACTGCCACAGTCTCACAGCTCCAGTGACCTGGGTTCGGTTCTGTTTACTGCCACAGTCTCTCAGCTCCAGTGACCCGGGTTCAGTTCTGTTTACTGCCACAGTCTCACAGCTCCAGTGTCCCGGGTTCGGTTCTGTTTACTGCCACAGTCTCACAGCTCCAGTGACCTGGGTTCGGTTCTGTTTACTGCCACAGTCTCACAGCTCCAGTGACCTGGGTTCGGTTCTGTTTACTGTCCCAGTCTCACAGCTCCAGTGACCCGGGTTCAGTTCTGTTTACTGCCACAGTCTCACAGCTCCAGTGTCCCGGGTTCGGTTCTGTTTACTGCCACAGTCTCACAGCTCCAGTGACCCGGGTTCGGTTCTGTTTACTGCCACAGTCTCACAGCTCCAGTGACCTGGGTTCGGTTCTGTTTACTGCCACAGTCTCACAGCTCCAGTGACCCAGGTTCGGTTCTGTTTACTGCCACAGCCTCACAGCTCCAGTGTCCCGGGTTCGGTTCTGGGGACTGCCACAGTCTCACAGCTCCAGTGACCTGGGTTTGGTTCTGTTTACTGCCACAGTCTCACAGCTCCAGTGACCCGGGTTCGGTTCTGTTTACTGCCACAGTCTCACAGCTCCGGTGACCTGGGTTCGGTTCTGTTTACTGCCACAGTCTCACAGCTCCAGTGACCCGGGTTTGGTTCTGTTTACTGTCACAGTCTCACAGCTCCAGTGTCCTGGGTTCGGTTCTGTTTACTGTCACAGTCTCACAGCTCCAGTGACCTGGGTTCGGTTCTGTTTACTGCCACAGTCTCACAGCTCCAGTGACCTGGGTTCGGTTCTGTTTACTGCCACAGTCTCACAGCTCCAGTGACCCGGGTTCGGTTCTGTT
The DNA here is from genome assembly GCF_036365525.1 of Heterodontus francisci. Taxonomy (NCBI): domain Eukaryota; kingdom Metazoa; phylum Chordata; class Chondrichthyes; order Heterodontiformes; family Heterodontidae; genus Heterodontus; species Heterodontus francisci. The sequence goes on along the minus strand of NW_027141614.1, from coordinate 2,400,867 downwards.
TACTGCCCCAGCCTCACAGCTCCAGTGACCTGGGTTCGGTTCTGTTTACTGTCACAGTCTCACAGCTCCAGTGACCTGGGTTCGGTTCTGTTTACTGCCACAGTCTCACAGCTCCGGTGACCCGAGTTCGGTTCTGTTTACTGCCACAGTCTCACAGCTCCGGTGACCCGGGTTCGGTTCTGTTTACTGCCACAGTCTCACAGCTCCAGTGACATGGGTTCGGTTCTGTTTACTGCCACAGTCTCACAGCTCCGGTGACCCGGGTTCGGTTCTGTTTACTGCCACAGTCTCACAGCTCCAGTGTCCCGGGTTCAGTTCTGTTTACTGCCACAGTCTCACAGCTCCAGTGACCCGGGTTCGGTTCTGTTTACTGCCACAGTCTCACAGCTCCGGTGACCCAGGTTCGGTTCTGTTTACTGCCACAGTCTCACAGCTCCAGTGACCCGGGTTCGGTTCTGTTTACTGCCACAGTCTCACAGCTCCGGTGACCCGGGTTCGGTTCTGTTTACTGCCACAGTCTCACAGCTCCAGTGACATGGGTTCGGTTCTGTTTACTGCCACAGTCTCACAGCTCCGGTGACCCGGGTTCGGTTCTGTTTACTGCCACAGCCTCACAGCTCCAGTGACCCGGGTTCGGTTCTGTTTACTGCCACAGCCTCACAGCTCCAGTGACCCGGGTTCGGTTCTGTTTACTGCCACAGTCTCACAGCTCCAGTGACCTGGGTTCGGTTCTGTTTACTGCCACAGTCTCACAGCTCCAGTGACCCGGGTTCGGTTCTGTTTACCGCCACAGTCTCACAGCTCCAGTGACCTGGGTTCGGTTCTGTTTACTGCCACAGTCTCACAGCTCCAGTGTCCCGGGTTCGGTTCTGCGTACTGCCACAGTCTCACAGCTCCAGTGACCTGGGTTCGGTTCTGTTTACTGCCACAGCCTCACAGCTCCAGTGTCCCGGGTTCCGTTCTGTTTACTGCCACAGTCTCACAGCTCCAGTGTCCTGGGTTCGGTTCTGGGGACTGCCACAGTCTCACAGCTCCAGTGACCCGGGTTCGGTTCTGTTTACTGCCACAGTCTCACAGCTCCAGTGTCCCGGGTTCAGTTCTGTTTACTGCCACAGTCTCACAGCTCCAGTGACCCGGGTTCGGTTCTGTTTACTGCCACAGTCTCACAGCTCCAGTGTCCCGGGTTCGGTTCTGTTTACTGCCACAGTCTCACAGCTCCAGTGTCCCGGGTTCGGTTCTGTTTACTGCCACAGTCTCACAGCTCCAGTGACCCGGCTTCAGTTCTGTTTACTGCCACAGTCTCACAGCTCCAGTGACCCGGGTTCGGTTCTGTTTACTGCCACAGTCTCACAGCTCCAGTGTCCTGGGTTCGTTTCTGTATACTGCCACAGCCTCACAGCTCCAGTGACCCGGGTTCAGTTCTGTTTAGTGCCACAGTCTCACAGCTCCAGTGACCCGGGTTCGGTTCTGTTTACTGCCACAGTCTCACAGCTCCAGTGTCCTGGGTTCGGTTCTGTTTACTGCCACAGTCTCACAGCTCCGGTGACCCGGGTTCGGTTCTGTTTACTGCCACAGTCTCACAGCTCCAGTGACCCGGGTTCGGTTCTGTTTACTGCCACAGTCTCACAGCTCCAGTGACATGGGTTCGGTTCTGTTTACTGCCAGAGCCTCACAGCTCCAGTGACCCAGGTTCGGTTCTGTTTACTGCCACAGTCTCACAGCTCCAGTGACCCGGGTTCAGTTCTGTTTACTGCCACAGTCTCACAGCTCCAGTGTCCCGGGTTCGGTTCAGTTTACTGCCACAATCTCACAGCTCCAGTGACCCGGGTTCGGTTCTGTTTACTGCCACAGTCTAACAGCTCCAGTGACCCGGGTTCAGTTCTGTTTACTGCCACAGTCTCACAGCTCCAGTGACCCGGGTTCGGTTCTGTTTACTGCCACAGGCTCACCGCTCCAGTGACCTGGGTTCGGTTCTGTTTACTGCCACAGTCTCACAGCTCCAGTGACCTGGGTTCGGTTCTGTTTACTGCCACAGCCTCACAGCTCCAGTGTCCCGGGTTCGGTTCTGGGGACTGCCACAGTCTCACAGCTCCAGTGACCTGGGTTCAGTTCTGTTTACTGCCACAGTCTCACAGCTCCAGTGACCCGGGTTCGGTTCTGTTTACTGCCACAGTCTCACAGCTCCGGTGACCTGGGTTCGGTTCTGTTTACTGCCACAGTCTCACAGCTCCAGTGACCCGGGTTTGGTTCTGTTTACTGTCACAGTCTCACAGCTCCAGTGTCCTGGGTTCGGTTCTGTTTACTGTCACAGTCTCACAGCTCCAGTGACCTGGGTTCGGTTCTGTTTACTGCCACAGTCTCACAGCTCCAGTGACCTGGGTTCGGTTCTGTTTACTGCCACAGTCTCACAGCTCCAGTGACCTGGGTTCGGTTCTGTTTACTGCCACAGTCTCACAGCTCCAGTGTCCCGGGTTCGGTTCTGTTTACTGCCACAGTCTCACAGCTCCAGTGACCTGGGTTCGGTTCTGTTTACTGCCACAGTCTCACAGCTCCAGTGTCCCGGGTTCGGTTCTGTTCACTGCCACAGTCTCACAGCTCCAGTGACCCGGGTTCGGTTCTGTTTACTGCCACAGCCTCACAGCTCCAGTGACCTGGGTTCGGTTCTGTTTACTGTCACAGTCTCACAGCTTCAGTGACCTGGGTTCGGTTCTGTTTACTGCCACAGTCTCACAGCTCCAGTGACCCGGGTTCAGTTCTGTTTACTGCAACAGTCTCACAGCTCCAGTGACCCGGGTTCGGTTCTGTTTACTGCCACAGTCTCACAGCTCCGGTGACCCGGGTTCGGTTCTGTTTACTGCCACAGTCTCACAGCTCCAGTGACCCGGGTTCGGTTCTGTTTACTGCCACAGTCTCACAGCTCCGGTGACCCGGGTTCGGTTCTGTTTACTGCCACAGTCTCACAGCTCCAGTGACATGGGTTCGGTTCTGCTTACTGCCACAGTCTCACAGCTCCGGTGACCCGGGTTCGGGTCTGTTTACTGCCACAGTCTCACAGCTCCAGTGACCCGGGTTCGGTTCTGTTTACTGCCACAGTCTCACAGCTCCGGTGACCCGGGTTCGGTTCTGTTTACTGCCACAGTCTCACAGCTCCAGTGACCCGGGTTCGGTTCTGTTTACTGCCACAGCCTCACAGCTCCAGTGACCCGGGTTCGGTTCTGTTTACTGCCACAGCCTCACAGCTCCAGTGACCCGGGTTCAGTTCTGTTTACTGCCACAGTCTCACAGCTCCAGTGACCTGGGTTCGGTTCTGTTTACTGCCACAGTCTCACAGCTCCAGTGACCCGGGTTCGGTTCTGTTTACTGCCACAGTCTCACAGCTCCAGTGACCTGGGTTCGGTTCTGTTTACTGCCACAGTCTCACAGCTCCAGTGTCCCGGGTTCGGTTCTGTTTACTGCCACAGTCTCACAGCTCCAGTGACATGGGTTCGGTTCTGTTTACTGCCACAGCCTCACAGCTCCAGTGACCCGGGTTCGGTTCTGTTTACTGCCACAGCCTCACAGCTCCAGTGACCCGGGTTCAGTTCTGTTTACTGCCACAGTCTCACAGCTCCAGTGACCTGGGTTCGGTTCTGTTTACTGCCACAGTCTCACAGCTCCAGTGACCCGGGTTCGGTTCTGTTTACTGCCACAGTCTCACAGCTCCAGTGACCTGGGTTCGGTTCTGTTTACTGCCACAGTCTCACAGCTCCAGTGACCCGGGTTCGGTTCTGTTTACTGCCACAGTCTCACAGCTCCAGTGACCTGGGTTCGGTTCTGTTTACTGCCACAGTCTCACAGCTCCAGTGTCCCGGGTTCGGTTCTGCGTACTGCCACAGTCTCACAGCTCCAGTGACCTGGGTTCGGTTCTGTTTACTGCCACAGTCTCACAGCTCCAGTGACCCGGGTTCGGTTCTGTTTACTGCCACAGTCTCACAGCTCCAGTGACCTGGGTTCGGTTCTGTTTACTGCCAGAGCCTCACAGCTCCAGTGACCCAGGTTCGGTTCTGTTTACTGCCACAGTCTCACAGCTCCAGTGACCCGGGTTCAGTTCTGTTTACTGCCACAGTCTCACAGCTCCAGTGTCCCGGGTTCGGTTCAGTTTACTGCCACAATCTCACAGCTCCAGTGACCCGGGTTCGGTTCTGTTTACTGCCACAGTCTAACAGCTCCAGTGACCCGGGTTCAGTTCTGTTTACTGCCACAGTCTCACAGCTCCAGTGACCCGGGTTCGGTTCTGTTTACTGCCACAGGCTCACCGCTCCAGTGACCTGGGTTCGGTTCTGTTTACTGCCACAGTCTCACAGCTCCAGTGACCTGGGTTCGGTTCTGTTTACTGCCACAGCCTCACAGCTCCAGTGTCCCGGGTTCGGTTCTGGGGACTGCCACAGTCTCACAGCTCCAGTGACCTGGGTTCAGTTCTGTTTACTGCCACAGTCTCACAGCTCCAGTGACCCGGGTTCGGTTCTGTTTACTGCCACAGTCTCACAGCTCCGGTGACCTGGGTTCGGTTCTGTTTACTGCCACAGTCTCACAGCTCCAGTGACCCGGGTTTGGTTCTGTTTACTGTCACAGTCTCACAGCTCCAGTGTCCTGGGTTCGGTTCTGTTTACTGTCACAGTCTCACAGCTCCAGTGACCTGGGTTCGGTTCTGTTTACTGCCACAGTCTCACAGCTCCAGTGACCTGGGTTCGGTTCTGTTTACTGCCACAGTCTCACAGCTCCAGTGACCTGGGTTCGGTTCTGTTTACTGCCACAGTCTCACAGCTCCAGTGTCCCGGGTTCGGTTCTGTTTACTGCCACAGTCTCACAGCTCCAGTGACCTGGGTTCGGTTCTGTTTACTGCCACAGTCTCACAGCTCCAGTGTCCCGGGTTCGGTTCTGTTCACTGCCACAGTCTCACAGCTCCAGTGACCCGGGTTCGGTTCTGTTTACTGCCACAGCCTCACAGCTCCAGTGACCTGGGTTCGGTTCTGTTTACTGTCACAGTCTCAAAGCTTCAGTGACCTGGGTTCGGTTCTGTTTACTGCCACAGTCTCACAGCTCCAGTGACCCGGGTTCAGTTCTGTTTACTGCAACAGTCTCACAGCTCCAGTGACCCGGGTTCGGTTCTGTTTACTGCCACAGTCTCACAGCTCCGGTGACCCGGGTTCGGTTCTGTTTACTGCCACAGTCTCACAGCTCCAGTGACCCGGGTTCGGTTCTGTTTACTGCCACAGTCTCACAGCTCCGGTGACCCGGGTTCGGTTCTGTTTACTGCCACAGTCTCACAGCTCCAGTGACATGGGTTCGGTTCTGCTTACTGCCACAGTCTCACAGCTCCGGTGACCCGGGTTCGGGTCTGTTTACTGCCACAGTCTCACAGCTCCAGTGACCCGGGTTCGGTTCTGTTTACTGCCACAGTCTCACAGCTCCGGTGACCCGGGTTCGGTTCTGTTTACTGCCACAGTCTCACAGCTCCAGTGACCCGGGTTCGGTTCTGTTTACTGCCACAGCCTCACAGCTCCAGTGACCCGGGTTCGGTTCTGTTTACTGCCACAGCCTCACAGCTCCAGTGACCCGGGTTCAGTTCTGTTTACTGCCACAGTCTCACAGCTCCAGTGACCTGGGTTCGGTTCTGTTTACTGCCACAGTCTCACAGCTCCAGTGACCCGGGTTCGGTTCTGTTTACTGCCACAGTCTCACAGCTCCAGTGACCTGGGTTCGGTTCTGTTTACTGCCACAGTCTCACAGCTCCAGTGTCCCGGGTTCGGTTCTGTTTACTGCCACAGTCTCACAGCTCCAGTGACATGGGTTCGGTTCTGTTTACTGCCACAGCCTCACAGCTCCAGTGACCCGGGTTCGGTTCTGTTTACTGCCACAGCCTCACAGCTCCAGTGACCCGGGTTCAGTTCTGTTTACTGCCACAGTCTCACAGCTCCAGTGACCTGGGTTCGGTTCTGTTTACTGCCACAGTCTCACAGCTCCAGTGACCCGGGTTCGGTTCTGTTTACTGCCACAGTCTCACAGCTCCAGTGACCTGGGTTCGGTTCTGTTTACTGCCACAGTCTCACAGCTCCAGTGACCCGGGTTCGGTTCTGTTTACTGCCACAGTCTCACAGCTCCAGTGACCTGGGTTCGGTTCTGTTTACTGCCACAGTCTCACAGCTCCAGTGTCCCGGGTTCGGTTCTGCGTACTGCCACAGTCTCACAGCTCCAGTGACCTGGGTTCGGTTCTGTTTACTGCCACAGCCTCACAGCTCCAGTGACCCGGGTTCGGTTCTGTTTACTGCCACAGTCTCACAGCTCCAGTGACCCGGGTTCGGTTCTGTTTACTGCCACAGTCTCACAGCTCCAGTGACCCGGGTTCGGTTCTGTTTACTGCCACAGTCTCACAGCTCCAGTGACCTGGGTTCGGTTCTGTTTACTGCCACAGCCTCACAGCTCCAGTGACCCGGGTTCGGTTCTGTTTACTGCCACAGTCTCACAGCTCCAGTGTCCCGGGTTCGGTTCTGTTTACTGCCACAGTCTCACAGCTCCAGTGTCCTGGGTTCGGTTCTGGGGACTGCCACAGTCTCACAGCTCCAGTGACCCGGGTTCGGTTCTGTTTACTGCCACAGTCTCACAGCTCCAGTGTCCCGGGTTCAGTTCTGTTTACTGCCACAGTCTCACAGCTCCAGTGTCCCGCGTTCGGTTCTGTTTACTGCCACAGTCTCACAGCTCCAGTGACCCGGGTTCGGTTCTGTTTACTGCCACAGTCTCACAGCTCCAGTGTCCTGGGTTCGGTTCTGTTTACTGCCACAGCCTCACAGCTCCAGTGACCCGGGTTCGGTTCTGTTTACTCCCACAGTCTCACAGCTCCAGTGACCCGGGTTCGGTTCTGTTTACTGCCACAGTCTCACAGCTCCAGTGACCCGGGTTCAGTTCTGTTTACTGCCACAGTCTCACAGCTCCAGTGTCCCGGGTTCGGTTCTGTTTACTGCCACAGTCTCACAGCTCCAGTGACCTGGGTTCGGTTCTGTTTACTGCCACAGTCTCACAGCTCCAGTGACCTGGGTTCGGTTCTGTTTACTGCCACAGCCTCACAGCTCCAGTGTCCTGGGTTCGGTTCTGTTTACTGCCACAGTCTCACAGCTCCAGTGTCCTGGGTTCGGTTCTGTTTACTGCCACAGCCTCACAGCTCCAGTGACCCGGGTTCGGTTCTGTTTACTGCCACAGTCTCACAGCTCCAGTGTCCCGGGTTCAGTTCTGTTTACTGCCACAGCCTCACAGCTCCAGTGACCCGGGTTCGGTTCTGTTTACTGCCACAGCCTCACAGCTCCAGTGACCCGGGTTCAGTTCTGTTTACTGCCACAGTCTCACAGCTCCAGTGACCTGGGTTCGGTTCTGTTTACTGCCACAGTCTCACAGCTCCAGTGACCCGGGTTCGGTTCTGTTTACTGCCACAGTCTCACAGCTCCAGTGACCTGGGTTCGGTTCTGTTTACTGCCACAGTCTCACAGCTCCAGTGTCCCGGGTTCGGTTCTGCGTACTGCCACAGTCTCACAGCTCCAGTGACCTGGGTTCGGTTCTGTTTACTGCCACAGTCTCACAGCTCCAGTGACCTGGGTTCGGTTCTGTTTACTGCCACAGCCTCACAGCTCCAGTGACCCGGGTTCGGTTCTGTTTACTGCCACAGTCTCACAGCTCCAGTGACCCGGGTTCGGTTCTGTTTACTGCCACAGTCTCACAGCTCCAGTGTCCCGGGTTCAGTTCTGTTTACTGCCACAGTCTCACAGCTCCAGTGTCCCGGGTTCGGTTCTGTTTACTGCCACAGTCTCACAGCTCCAGTGTCCTGGGTTCGGTTCTGGGGACTGCCACAGTCTCACAGCTCCAGTGACCCGGGTTCGGTTCTGTTTACTGCCACAGTCTCACAGCTCCAGTGTCCCGGGTTCAGTTCTGTTTACTGCCACAGTCTCACAGCTCCAGTGTCCCGCGTTCGGTTCTGTTTACTGCCACAGTCTCACAGCTCCAGTGACCCGGGTTCGGTTCTGTTTACTGCCACAGTCTCACAGCTCCAGTGTCCTGGGTTCGGTTCTGTTTACTGCCACAGCCTCACAGCTCCAGTGACCCGGGTTCGGTTCTGTTTACTGCCACAGTCTCACAGCTCCAGTGACCCGGGTTCGGTTCTGTTTACTGCCACAGTCTCACAGCTCCAGTGACCCGGTTTCAGTTCTGTTTACTGCCACAGTCTCACAGCTCCAGTGTCCCGGGTTCGGTTCTGTTTACTGCCACAGTCTCACAGCTCCAGTGACCTGGGTTCGATTCTGTTTACTGCCACAGTCTCACAGCTCCAGTGACCTGGGTTCGGTTCTGTTTACTGCCACAGCCTCACAGCTCCAGTGTCCTGGGTTCGGTTCTGTTTACTGCCACAGCCTCACAGCTCCAGTGACCCGGGTTCGGTTCTGTTTACTGCCACAGTCTCACAGCTCCAGTGTCCCGGGTTCAGTTCTGTTTACTGCCACAGTCTCACAGCTCCAGTGTCCCGGGTTCAGTTCTGTTTACTGCCACAGTCTCACAGCTCCAGTGACCCGGGTTCGGTTCTGTTTACTGCCACAGTCTCACAGCTCCAGTGTCCCGGGTTCAGTTCTGTTTACTGCCACAGTCTCACAGCTCCAGTGACCTGGGTTCGGTTCTGTTTACTGCCACAGTCTCACAGCTCCAGTGACCCGGGTTCAGTTCTGTTTACTGCCACAGTCTCACAGCTCCAGTGTCTCGGGTTCGGTTCTGTTTACTGCCACAGTCTCACAGCTCCAGTGTCCCGGGTTCGGTTCTGTTTACTGCCACAGTCTCACAGCTCCAGTGACCTGGGTTCGGTTCTGTTTACTGCCACAGTCTCACAGCTCCAGTGACCTGGGTTCGGTTCTGTTTACTGCCACAGCCTCACAGCTCCAGTGTCCTGGGTTCGGTTCTGTTTACTGCCACAGTCTCACAGCTCCAGTGTCCTGGGTTCGGTTCTGTTTACTGCCACAGCCTCACAGCTCCAGTGACCCGGGTTCGGTTCTGTTTACTGCCACAGTCTCACAGCTCCAGTGACCTGGGTTCGGTTCTGTTTACTGCCTCAGTCTCACAGCTCCAGTGACCTGGGTTCGGTTCTGTTTACTGCCACAGTCTCACAGCTCCAGTGACCCGGGTTCAGTTCTGTTTACTGCCACAGTCTCACAGCTCCAGTGACCTGGGTTCGGTTCTGTTTACTGCCACAGTCTCACAGCTCCAGTGTCCCGGGTTCGGTTCTGTTTACTGCCACAGTCTCACAGCTCCAGTGACCTGGGTTCGGTTCTGTTTACTGCCACAGTCTCACAGCTCCAGTGACCTGGGTTCGGTTCTGTTTACTGCCACAGTCTCACAGCTCCAGTGTCCCGGGTTCGGTTCTGTTTACTGCCACAGTCTCACAGCTCCAGTGACCTGGGTTCGGTTCTGTTTACTGCCACAGTCTCACAGCTCCAGTGACCCGGTTTCGGTTCTGTTTACTGCCACAGTCTCACAGCTCCAGTGACCTGGGTTCGGTTCTGTTTACTGCCACAGTCTCACAGCTCCAGTGACCCGGTTTCGGTTCTGTTTACTGCCACAGTCTCACAGCTCCAGTGTCCCGGGTTCGGTTCTGTTTACTGCCACAGTCTCACAGCTCCAGTTACCCGGGTTCGGTTCTGTTTACTGTCACAGTCTCACAGCTCCAGTGACCCGGGTTCAGTTCTGTTTACTGCCACAGTCTCACAGCTCCAGTGTCCCGGGTTCGGTTCTGTTTACTGCCACAGTCTCACAGCTCCAGTGACCTGGGTTCGGTTCTATTTACTGCCACAGCCTCACAGCTCCAGTGACCTGGGTTCGGTTCTGTTTACTGCCACAGTCTCACAGCTCCAGTGTCCCGGGTTCGGTTCTGTTTACTGCCACAGTCTCACAGCTCCAGTGACCTGGGTTCAGTTCTGTTTACTGCCACAGTCTCACAGCTCCAGTGACCCGGGTTCAGTTCTGTTTACTGCCACAGTCTCACAGCTCCAGTGACCCGGGTTCAGTTCTGTTTACTGCCACAGTCTCACAGCTCCAGTGTCCCGGGTCCGGTTCTGTTTACTGCCACAGTCTCACAGCTCCAGTGACCTGGGTTCGGTTCTGTTTACTGCCACAGTCTCACAGCTCCAGTGACCCGGGTTCGGTTCTGTTTACTGCCACAGTCTCACAGCTCCAGTGTCCTGGGTTCGGTTCTGTTTACTGCCACAGTCTCACAGCTCCAGTGTCCCGGGTTCGGTTCTGTTTACTGCCACAGTCTCACAGCTCCAGTGTCTCGCGTTCGGTTCTGTTTACTGCCACAGTCTCACAGCTCCTGTGTCCTGGGTTCGGTTCTGGGGACTGCCACAGTCTCACAGCTCCAGTGACCCGGGTTCGGTTCTGTTTACTGCCACAGTCTCACAGCTCCAGTGTCCCGGGTTCGGTTCTGTTTACTGCCACAGTCTCACAGCTCCAGTGTCCCGGGTTCGGTTCTGTTTACTGCCACAGTCTCACAGCTCCAGTGACCCGGGTGCGGTTCTGTTTACTGCCACAGTCTCACAGCTCCAGTGTCCCGGGTTCAGTTATGTTTACTGCCACAGTCTCACAGCTCCAGTGACCCGGGTGCGGTTCTGTTTACTGCCACAGTCTCACAGCTCCAGTGTCCCGGGTTCAGTTATGTTTACTGCCACAGTCTCACAGCTCCAGTGACCTGGGTTCGGTTCTGTTTACTGTCACAGTCTCACAGCTCCATTGTCCCGGGTTCGGTTCTGTTTACTGCCACAGTCTCACAGCTCCAGTGACCCGGTTTCGGTTCTGTTTACTGCCACAGTCTCACAGCTCCAGTGTCCTGGGTTCGGTTCTGTTTACTGCCACAGCCTCACAGCTCCAGTGTCCTGGGTTCAGTTCTGTTTACTGCCACAGTCTCACAGCTCCAGTGACCCGGGTTCGGTTCTGTTTACTGCCACAGTCTCACAGCTCCAGTGACATGGGTTCGGTTCTGTTTACTGCCACAGTCTCACAGCTCCAGTGACCCGGGTTCGGTTCTGTTTACTGCCACAGTCTCACAGCTCTGGTGACCCGGGTTCGGTTCTGTTTACTGCCACAGTCTCACAGCTCCAGTGACCCGGGTTCGGTTCTGTTTACTGCCACAGTCTCACAGCTCCAGTGACATGGGTTCGGTTCTGTTTACTGCCACAGCCTCACAGCTCCAGTGACCCAGGTTCGGTTCTGTTTACTGCCACAGCCTCACAGCTCCAGTGACCTGGGTTAAGTTCTGTTTACTGCCACAGCCTCACAGCTCCAGTGACCCGGGTTCGGTTCTGTTTACTGCCACAGTCTCACAGCTCCAGTGACCTGGGTTCGGTTCTGTTTACTGCCACAGTCTCACAGCTCCAGTGACCCGGGTTCGGTTCTGTTTACTGCCACAGTCTCACAGCTCCAGTGACCTGGGTTCGGTTCTGTTTACTGCCACAGTCTCACAGCTCCAGTGTCCCGGGTTCGGTTCTGCGTACTGCCACAGTCTCACAGCTCCAGTGACCTGGGTTCGGTTCTGTTTACTGCCACAGCCTCACAGCTCCAGTGACCTGGGTTCGGTTCTGTTTACTGCCACAGTCTCACAGCTCCAGTGACCCGGGTTCGGTTCTGTTTACTGCCACAGTCTCACAGGTCCAGTGTCCCGGGTTCGGTTCTGCGTACTGCCACAGTCTCACAGCTCCAGTGACCTGGGTTCGGTTCTGTTTACTGCCACAGCCTCACAGCTCCAGGGACCTGGGTTTGGTTCTGTTTACTGCCACAGTCTCACAGCTCCAGTGTCCCGGGTTCGGTTCTGTTTACTGCCACAGTCTCACTGCTCCAGTGTCCTGGGTTCGGTTCTGTTTACTGCCACAGCCTCACATCTCCAGTGACCCGGGTTCAGTTCTGTTTACTGCCACAGTCTCACAGCTCCAGTGACCTGGGTTCGGTTCTGTTTACTGCCACAGTCTCACAGCTCCAGTGACCCGGGTTCGGTTCTGTTTACTGCCACAGTCTCACAGCTCCAGTGACCTGGGTTCGGTTCTGTTTACTGCCACAGTCTCACAGCTCCAGTGACCCGGGTTCGGTTCTTTTTACTGCCACAGTCTCACAGCTCCAGTGACCTGGGTTCGGTTCTGTTTACTGCCACAGTCTCACAGCTCCAGTGACCTGGGTTCGGTTCTGTTTACTGCCGCAACCTCACAGCTCCAGTGACCTGAGTTCGGTTCTGTTTACTGCCGCAACCTCACAGCTCCAGTGACCCGGGTTCGGTTCTGTTTACTGCCACAGTCTCACAGCTCCAGTGACCTGGGTTCGGTTCTGTTTACTGCCACAGTCTCACAGCTCCAGTGTCCCGGTTCGGTTCTGTTTACTGCCACAGTCTCACAGCTCCAGCGTCCCGGGTTCAGTTCTGTTTACTGCCACAGTCTCACAGCTCCAGTGTCCCGGGTTCGGTTCTGTTTACTGCCGCAACCTCACAGCTCCAGTGACCTGGGTTCGGTTCTGTTTACTGCCACAGTCTCACAGCTCCAGTGTCCCAGGTTCAGTTCTGTTTACTGCCACAGTCTCACAGCTCCAGTGTCCCGGGTTCGGTTCTGTTTACTGCCACAGTCTCACAGCTCCAGTGTCCCGGGTTCGGTTCTGTTTACTGCCACAGTCTCACAGCTCCAGTGTCCCGGGTTCTGTTCTGTTTACTGCCACAGTCTCACAGCTCCAGTGTCCCGGGTTCGGTTCTGTTTACTGCCACAGTCTCACAGCTCCCGTGACCCGGGTTCGGTTCTGTTTACTGCCACAGTCTCACAGCTCCAGTGCCCTGGGTTCGGTTCTGTTTACTGCCACAGTCTCACAGCTCCAGTGTCCCGGGTTCAGTTCTGTTTACTGCCACAGTCTCACAGCTCCAGTGTCCCGGGTTCGGTTCTGTTTACTGCCACAGTCTCACAGCTCCAGTGACCCGGGTTCGGTTCTGTTTACTGCCACAGTCTCACAGCTCCAGTGTCCCGGGTACAGTTCTGTTTACTGCCACAGTCTCACAGCTCCAGTGACCCGGGTTCGGTTCTGTTTACTGCCACAGTCTCACAGCTCCAGTGTCCCGGGTTCGGTTCTGTTTACTGCCACAGACTCACAGCTCCAGTGTCCCGGGTTCGGTTCTGTTTACTGCCACAGTCTCACAGCTCCAGTGACCCGGGTTCGGTTCTGTTTACTGCCACAGTCTCACAGCTCCAGTGTCCTGGGTTCGGTTCTGTTTACTGCCACAGCCTCACAGCTCCAGTGACCCGGGTTCGGTTCTGTTTACTGCCACAGTCTCACAGCTCCATTGACCCGGGTTCGGTTCTGTTTACTGCCACAGTCTCACAGCTCCAGTGTCCTGGGTTCGGTTCTGTTTACTGCCACAGCCTCACAGCTCCAGTGACCCGGGTTCGGTTCTGTTTACTGCCACAGACTCACAGCTCCAGTGTCCCGGGTTCGGTTCTGTTTACTGCCACAGTCTCACAGCTCCAGTGACCCGGGTTCGGTTCTGTTTACTGCCACAGTCTCACAGCTCCAGTGTCCTGGGTTCGGTTCTGTTTACTGCCACAGCCTCACAGCTCCAGTGACCCGGGTTCGGTTCTGTTTACTGCCACAGTCTCACAGCTCCAGTGACCTGGGTTCGGTTCTGTTTACTGCCACAGTCTCACAGCTCCAGTGTCCTGGGTTCGGTTCTGTTTACTGCCACAGCCTCACAGCTCCAGTGACCCGGGTTCGGTTCTGTTTACTGCCACAGTCTCACAGCTCCAGTGTCCCGGGTTCGGTTCTGTTTACTGCCACAGTCTCACAGCTCCAGTGACCCGGGTTCGGTTCTGTTTACTGCCACAGTCTCACAGCTCCAGTGTCCCGGGTTCGGTTCTGTTTACTGCCACAGTCTCACAGCTCCAGTGTCCCGGGTTCGGTTCTGTTTACTGCCACAGTCTCACAGCTCCAGTGACCCGGGTTCAGTTCTGTTTACTGCCACAGTCTCACAGCTCCAGTGTCCCGGGTTCGGTTCTGTTTACTGTCACAGTCTCACAGCTCCAGTGACCCGGGTTCAGTTCTGTTTACTGCCACAGTCTCACAGCTCCAGTGTCCCGGGTTCGGTTCTGTTTACTGCCACAGTCTCACAGCTCCAGTGACCTGGGTTCGGTTCTGTTCACTGCCACAGTCTCACAGCTCCAGTGACCCGGTTTCGGTTCTGTTTACTGCCACAGTCTCACAGCTCCAGTGACCCGGGTTCGGTTCTGTTTACTGCCACAGTCTCACAGCTCCAGTGACCTGGGTTCGGTTCTGTTTACTGTCACAGTCTCACAGCTCCAGTGACCCGGGTTCGGTTCTGTTTACTGCCACAGTCTCACAGCTCCAATGACCCGGGTTCGGTTCTGTTTACTGCCACAGTCTCACAGCTCCAGTGTCCCGGGTTCGGTTCTGTTTACTGCCACAGTCTCACAGCTCCAGTGACCCGGGTTCGGTTCTGTTTACTGCCACAGTCTCACAGCTCCAGTGTCCCGGGTTCGGTTCTGTTTACTGCCACAGTCTCACAGCTCCAGTGTCCCGGGTTCGGTTCTGTTTACTGCCACAGTCTCACAGCTCCAGTGTCCCGGGTTCGGTTCTGTTTACTGCCACAGTCTCACAGCTCCAGTGACCCGGGTTCGGTTCTGTTTACTGCCACAGTCTCACAGCTCCAGTGACCCAGGTTCGGTTCTGTTTACTGCCACAGTCTCACAGCTCCAGTTTCCCGGGTTCAGTTCTGTTTACTGCCACAGTCTCACAGCTCCAGTGTCCCGGGTTCGGTTCTGTTTACTGCCACAGTCTCACAGCTCCAGTGTCCCGGGTTCGGTTCTGTTTACTGCCACAGTCTCACAGCTCCAGTGTCCTGGGTTCGGTTCTGTTTACTGCCGCAACCTCACAGCTCCAGTGACCTGAGTTCGGTTCTGTTTACTGCCGCAACCTCACAGCTCCAGTGACCCGGGTTCGGTTCTGTTTACTGCCACAGTCTCACAGCTCCAGTGACCTGGGTTCGGTTCTGTTTACTGCCGCAACCTCACAGCTCCAGTGACCTGGGTTCGGTTCTGTTTACTGCCACAGTCTCACAGCTCCAGTGTCCTGGGTTCAGTTCTGTTTACTGCCACAGTCTCACAGCTCCAGTGACCTGGGTTCGGTTCTGTTTACTGCCACAGTCTCACAGCTCCAGTGTCCCGGGTTCGGTTCTGTTTATTGCCGCAACCTCACAGCTCCAGTGACCTGGGTTCGGTTCTGTTTACTGCCACAGTCTCACAGCTCCAGTGTCCCGGGTTCGGTTCTGTTTATTGCCGCAACCTCACAGCTCCAGTGTCCCGGGTTCTGTTCTGTTTACTGCCACAGTCTCACAGCTCCAGTGTCCCGGGTTCGGTTCTGTTTACTGCCACAGTCTCACAGCTCCAGTGACCCGGTTTCGGTTCTGTTTACTGCCACAGTCTCACAGCTCCAGTGTCCCGGGTTCGGTTCTGTTTACTGCCACAGTCTCACAGCTCCAGTTACCCGGGTTCGGTTCTGTTTACTGTCACAGTCTCACAGCTCCAGTGACCCGGGTTCAGTTCTGTTTACTGCCACAGTCTCACAGCTCCAGTGTCCCGGGTTCGGTTCTGTTTACTGCCACAGTCTCACAGCTCCAGTGACCTGGGTTCGGTTCTATTTACTGCCACAGCCTCACAGCTCCAGTGACCTGGGTTCGGTTCTGTTTACTGCCACAGTCTCACAGCTCCAGTGTCCCGGGTTCGGTTCTGTTTACTGCCACAGTCTCACAGCTCCAGTGACCTGGGTTCAGTTCTGTTTACTGCCACAGTCTCACAGCTCCAGTGACCCGGGTTCAGTTCTGTTTACTGCCACAGTCTCACAGCTCCAGTGACCCGGGTTCAGTTCTGTTTACTGCCACAGTCTCACAGCTCCAGTGTCCCGGGTTCGGTTCTGTTTACTGCCACAGTCTCACAGCTCCAGTGACCTGGGTTCGGTTCTGTTTACTGCCACAGTCTCACAGCTCCAGTGACCCGGGTTCGGTTCTGTTTACTGCCACAGTCTCACAGCTCCAGTGTCATGGGTTCGGTTCTGTTTACTGCCACAGTCTCACAGCTCCAGTGTCTCGCGTTCGGTTCTGTTTACTGCCACAGTCTCACAGCTCCTGTGTCCTGGGTTCGGTTCTGGGGACTGCCACAGTCTCACAGCTCCAGTGACCCGGGTTCGGTTCTGTTTACTGCCACAGTCTCACAGCTCCAGTGACCTGGGTTCGGTTCTGTTTACTGCCGCAACCTCACAGCTCCAGTGACCTGGGTTCGGTTCTGTTTACTGCCACAGTCTCACAGCTCCAGTGTCCTGGGTTCAGTTCTGTTTACTGCCACAGTCTCACAGCTCCAGTGACCTGGGTTCGGTTCTGTTTATTGCCGCAACCTCACAGCTCCAGTGTCCTGGGTTCGGTTCTGTTTACTGCCACAGTCTCACAGCTCCAGTGTCCCGGGTTCGGTTCTGTTTATTGCCGCAACCTCACAGCTCCAGTGACCTGGGTTCGGTTCTGTTTACTGCCACAGTCTCACAGCTCCAGTGTCCCGGGTTCAGTTCTGTTTACTGCCACAGTCTCACAGCTCCAGTGTCCCGGGTTCGGTTCTGTTTACTGCCACAGTCTCACAGCTCCAGTGTCCCGGGTTATGTTCTGTTTACTGCCACAGTCTCACAGCTCCAGTGTCCCGGGTTCTGTTCTGTTTACTGCCACAGTCTCACAGCTCCAGTGTCCCGGGTTCGGTTCTGTTTACTGCCACAGTCTCACAGCTCCAGTGACCCGGTTTCGGTTCTGTTTACTGCCACAGTCTCACAGCTCCAGTGTCCCGGGTTCGGTTCTGTTTACTGCCACAGTCTCACAGCTCCAGTTACCCGGGTTCGGTTCTGTTTACTGTCACAGTCTCACAGCTCCAGTGACCCGGGTTCAGTTCTGTTTACTGCCACAGTCTCACAGCTCCAGTGTACCGGGTTCGGTTCTGTTTACTGCCACAGTCTCACAGCTCCAGTGACCTGGGTTCGGTTCTATTTACTGCCACAGCCTCACAGCTCCAGTGACCTGGGTTCGGTTCTGTTTACTGCCACAGTCTCACAGCTCCAGTGTCCCGGGTTCGGTTCTGTTTACTGCCACAGTCTCACAGCTCCAGTGACCTGGGTTCAGTTCTGTTTACTGCCACAGTCTCACAGCTCCAGTGACCCGGGTTCAGTTCTGTTTACTGCCACAGTCTCACAGCTCCAGTGACCCGGGTTCAGTTCTGTTTACTGCCACAGTCTCACAGCTCCAGTGTCCCGGGTTCGGTTCTGTTTACTGCCACAGTCTCACAGCTCCAGTGTCCCGGGTTCGGTTCTGTTTACTGCCACAGTCTCACAGCTCCAGTGTCCTGGGTTCGGTTCTGTTTACTGCCGCAACCTCACAGCTCCAGTGACCCGGGTTCGGTTCTGTTTACTGCCACAGTCTCACAGCTCCAGTGACCTGGGTTCGGTTCTGTTTACTGCCACAGTCTCACAGATCCAGTGACCCGGGTTCGGTTCTGTTTACTGCCACAGTCTCACAGCTCCAGTGTCCTGGGTTCGGTTCTGTTTACTGCCACAGTCTCAGAGCTCCAGTGTCCCGGGTTCGGTTCTGTTTACTGCCACAGTCTCACAGCTCCAGTGTCTCGCGTTCGGTTCTGTTTACTGCCACAGTCTCACAGCTCCTGTGTCCTGGGTTCGGTTCTGGGGACTGCCACAGTCTCACAGCTCCAGTGACCCGGGTTCGGTTCTGTTTACTGCCAGAGTCTCACAGCTCCAGTGTACCGGGTTCAGTTCTGTTTACTGCCACAGTCTCACAGCTCCAGTGACCCGGGTTCGGTTCTGTTTACTGCCACAGTCTCACAGCTCCAGTGTCCCGGGTTCGGTTCTGTTTACTGCCACAGTCTCACAGCTCCAGTGTCCCGGGTTCGGTTCTGTTTACTGCCACAGTCTCACAGCTCCAGTGACCCGGGTGCGGTTCTGTTTACTGCCACAGTCTCACAGCTCCAGTGTCCCGGGTTCAGTTATGTTTACTGCCACAGTCTCACAGCTCCAGTGTCCCGGGTTCGGTTCTGTTTACTGCCACAGTCTCACAGCTCCAGTGACCCGGTTTCGGTTCTGTTTACTGCCACAGTCTCACAGCTCCAGTGTCCTGGGTTCGGTTCTGTTTACTGCCACAGCCTCACAGCTCCAGTGTCCTGGGTTCAGTTCTGTTTACTGCCACAGTCTCACAGCTCCAGTGACCCGGGTTCGGTTCTGTTTACTGCCACAGTCTCACAGCTCCAGTGACATGGGTTCGGTTCTGTTTACTGCCACAGTCTCACAGCTCCAGTGACCCGGGTTCGGTTCTGTTTACTGCCACAGTCTCACAGCTCTGGTGACCCGGGTTCGGTTCTGATTACTGCCACAGTCTCACAGCTCCAGTGACCCGGGTTCGGTTCTGTTTACTGCCACAGTCTCACAGCTCCAGTGACATGGGTTCGGTTCTGTTTACTGCCACAGCCTCACAGCTCCAGTGACCCAGGTTCGGTTCTGTTTACTGCCACAGCCTCACAGCTCCAGTGACCTGGGTTAAGTTCTGTTTACTGCCACAGTCTCACAGCTCCAGTGACCCGGGTTCGGTTCTGTTTACTGCCACAGTCTCACAGCTCCAGTGTCCTGGGTTCGGTTCTGTTTACTGCCACAGTCTCACAGCTCCAGTGTCCCGGGTTCGGTTCTGTTTACTGCCACAGTCTCACAGCTCCAGTGTCTCGCGTTCGGTTCTGTTTACTGCCACAGTCTCACAGCTCCTGTGTCCTGGGTTCGGTTCTGGGGACTGCCACAGTCTCACAGCTCCAGTGACCCGGGTTCGGTTCTGTTTACTGCCAGAGTCTCACAGCTCCAGTGTACCGGGTTCAGTTCTGTTTACTGCCACAGTCTCACAGCTCCAGTGACCCGGGTTCGGTTCTGTTTACTGCCACAGTCTCACAGCTCCAGTGTCCCGGGTTCGGTTCTGTTTACTGCCACAGTCTCACAGCTCCAGTGTCCCGGGTTCGGTTCTGTTTACTGCCACAGTCTCACAGCTCCAGTGACCCGGGTGCGGTTCTGTTTACTGCCACAGTCTCACAGCTCCAGTGTCCCGGGTTCAGTTATGTTTACTGCCACAGTCTCACAGCTCCAGTGTCCCGGGTTCGGTTCTGTTTACTGCCACAGTCTCACAGCTCCAGTGACCCGGTTTCGGTTCTGTTTACTGCCACAGTCTCACAGCCCCAGTGTCCTGGGTTCGGTTCTGTTTACTGCCACAGCCTCACAGCTCCAGTGTCCTGGGTTCAGTTCTGTTTACTGCCACAGTCTCACAGCTCCAGTGACCCGGGTTCGGTTCTGTTTACTGCCACAGTCTCACAGCTCCAGTGACATGGGTTCGGTTCTGTTTACTGCCACAGTCTCACAGCTCCAGTGACCCGGGTTCGGTTCTGTTTACTGCCACAGTCTCACAGCTCTGGTGACCCGGGTTCGGTTCTGTTTACTGCCACAGTCTCACAGCTCCAGTGACCCGGGTTCGGTTCTGTTTACTGCCACAGTCTCACAGCTCCAGTGACATGGGTTCGGTTCTGTTTACTGCCACAGCCTCACAGCTCCAGTGACCCGGGTTCGGTTCTGTTTACTGCCACAGTCTCACAGCTCCAGTGACCTGGGTTCGGTTCTGTTTACTGCCACAGTCTCACAGCTCCAGTGTCCCGGGTTCGGTTCTGCGTACTGCCACAGTCTCACAGCTCCAGTGACCTGGGTTCGGTTCTGTTTACTGCCACAGCCTCACAGCTCCAGTGACCTGGGTTCGGTTCTGTTTACTGCCACAGTCTCACAGCTCCTGTGACCCGGGTTCGGTTCTGTTTACTGCCACAGTCTCACAGCTCCAGTGTCCCGGGTTCGGTTCTGCGTACTGCCACAGTCTCACAGCTCCAGTGACCTGGGTTCGGTTCTGTTTACTGCCACAGCCTCACAGCTCCAGTGACCTGGGTTTGGTTCTGTTTACTGCCACAGTCTCACAGCTCCAGTGTCCCGGGTTCGGTTCTGTTTACTGCCACAGTCTCACTGCTCCAGTGTCCTGGGTTCGGTTCTGTTTACTGCCACAGCCTCACAGCTCCAGTGACCCGGGTTCAGTTCTGTTTACTGCCACAGTCTCACAGCTCCAGTGACCTGGGTTCGGTTCTGTTTACTGCCACAGTCTCACAGCTCCAGTGACCCGGGTTCGGTTCTGTTTACTGCCACAGTCTCACAGCTCCAGTGACCTGGGTTCGGTTCTGTTTACTGCCACAGTCTCACAGCTCCAGTGACCTGGGTTCGGTTCTGTTTACTGCCACAGTCTCACAGCTCCAGTGACCTGGGTTCGGTTCTGTTTACTGCCGCAACCTCACAGCTCCAGTGACCTGAGTTCGGTTCTGTTTACTGCCGCAACCTCACAGCTCCAGTGACCCGGGTTCGGTTCTGTTTACTGCCACAGTCTCACAGCTCCAGTGACCTGGGTTCGGTTCTGTTTACTGCCACAGTCTCACAGCTCCAGTGTCCCGGTTCGGTTCTGTTTACTGCCACAGTCTCACAGCTCCAGCGTCCCGGGTTCAGTTCTGTTTACTGCCACAGTCTCACAGCTCCAGTGTCCCGGGTTCGGTTCTGTTTACTGCCGCAACCTCACAGCTCCAGTGACCTGGGTTCGGTTCTGTTTACTGCCACAGTCTCACAGCTCCAGTGTCCCAGGTTCAGTTCTGTTTACTGCCACAGTCTCACAGCTCCAGTGTCCCGGGTTCGGTTCTGTTTACTGCCACAGTCTCACAGCTCCAGTGTCCCGGGTTCGGTTCTGTTTACTGCCACAGTCTCACAGCTCCAGTGTCCCGGGTTCTGTTCTGTTTACTGCCACAGTCTCACAGCTCCAGTGTCCCGGGTTCGGTTCTGTTTACTGCCACAGTCTCACAGCTCCCGTGACCCGGGTTCGGTTCTGTTTACTGCCACAGTCTCACAGCTCCAGTGTCCTGGGTTCGGTTCTGTTTACTGCCACAGTCTCACAGCTCCAGTGTCCCGGGTTCAGTTCTGTTTACTGCCACAGTCTCACAGCTCCAGTGTCCCGGGTTCGGTTCTGTTTACTGCCACAGTCTCACAGCTCCAGTGACCCGGGTTCGGTTCTGTTTACTGCCACAGTCTCACAGCTCCAGTGTCCCGGGGACAGTTCTGTTTACTGCCACAGTCTCACAGCTCCAGTGACCCGGGTTCGGTTCTGTTTACTGCCACAGTCTCACAGCTCCAGTGTCCCGGGTTCGGTTCTGTTTACTGCCACAGACTCACAGCTCCAGTGTCCCGGGTTCGGTTCTGTTTACTGCCACAGTCTCACAGCTCCAGTGACCCGGGTTCGGTTCTGTTTACTGCCACAGTCTCACAGCTCCAGTGTCCTGGGTTCGGTTCTGTTTACTGCCACAGCCTCACAGCTCCAGTGACCCGGGTTCGGTTCTGTTTACTGCCACAGTCTCACAGCTCCAGTGACCCGGGTTCGGTTCTGTTTACTGCCACAGTCTCACAGCTCCAGTGTCCCGGGTTCGGTTCTGTTTACTGCCACAGTCTCACAGCTCCAGTGACCCGGGTTCGGTTCTGTTTACTGCCACAGTCTCACAGCTCCAGTGTCCCGGGTTCGGTTCTGTTTACTGCCACAGTCTCACAGCTCCAGTGTCCCGGGTTCGGTTCTGTTTACTGCCACAGTCTCACAGCTCCAGTGACCCGGGTTCAGTTCTGTTTACTGCCACAGTCTCACAGCTCCAGTGTCCCGGGTTCGGTTCTGTTTACTGTCACAGTCTCACAGCTCCAGTGACCCGGGTTCAGTTCTGTTTACTGCCACAGTCTCACAGCTCCAGTGTCCCGGGTTCGGTTCTGTTTACTGCCACAGTCTCACAGCTCCAGTGACCTGGGTTCGGTTCTGTTCACTGCCACAGTCTCACAGCTCCAGTGACCCGGGTTCGGTTCTGTTTACTGCCACAGTCTCACAGCTCCAGTGACCCGGGTTCGGTTCTGATTACTGCCACAGTCTCACAGCTCCAGTGACCTGGGTTCGGTTCTGTTTACTGTCACAGTCTCACAGCTCCAGTGACCCGGGTTCAGTTCTGTTTACTGCCACAGTCTCACAGCTCCAATGACCCGGGTTCGGTTCTGTTTACTGCCACAGTCTCACAGCTCCAGTGTCCCGGGTTCGGTTCTGTTTACTGCCACAGTCTCACAGCTCCAGTGACCCGGGTTCGGTTCTGTTTACTGCCACAGTCTCACAGCTCCAGTGTCCCGGGTTCGGTTCTGTTTACTGCCACAGTCTCACAGCTCCAGTGTCCCGGGTTCGGTTCTGTTTACTGCCACAGTCTCACAGCTCCAGTGACCCAGGTTCGGTTCTGTTTACTGCCACAGTCTCACAGCTCCAGTTTCCCGGGTTCAGTTCTGTTTACTGCCACAGTCTCACAGCTCCAGTGTCCCGGGTTCGGTTCTGTTTACTGCCACAGTCTCACAGCTCCAGTGTCCCGGGTTCGGTTCTGTTTACTGCCACAGTCTCACAGCTCCAGTGTCCTGGGTTCGGTTCTGTTTACTGCCGCAACCTCACAGCTCCAGTGACCTGAGTTCGGTTCTGTTTACTGCCGCAACCTCACAGCTCCAGTGACCCGGGTTCGGTTCTGTTTACTGCCACAGTCTCACAGCTCCAGTGACCTGGGTTCGGTTCTGTTTACTGCCGCAACCTCACAGCTCCAGTGACCTGGGTTCGGTTCTGTTTACTGCCACAGTCTCACAGCTCCAGTGTCCTGGGTTCAGTTCTGTTTACTGCCACAGTCTCACAGCTCCAGTGACCTGGGTTCGGTTCTGTTTACTGCCACAGTCTCACAGCTCCAGTGTCCCGGGTTCGGTTCTGTTTATTGCCGCAACCTCACAGCTCCAGTGACCTGGGTTCGGTTCTGTTTACTGCCACAGTCTCACAGCTCCAGTGTCCCGGGTTCAGTTCTGTTTACTGCCACAGTCTCACAGCTCCAGTGTCCCGGGTTCGGTTCTGTTTACTGCCACAGTCTCACAGCTCCAGTGTCCCGGGTTATGTTCTGTTTACTGCCACAGTCTCACAGCTCCAGTGTCCCGGGTTCTGTTCTGTTTACTGCCACAGTCTCACAGCTCCAGTGTCCCGGGTTCGGTTCTGTTTACTGCCACAGTCTCACAGCTCCCGTGACCCGGGTTCGGTTCTGTTTACTGCCACAGTCTCACAGCTCCAGTGTCCTGGGTTCGGTTCTGTTTACTGCCACAGTCTCACAGCTCCAGTGTCCCGGGTTCGGTTCTGGGGACTGCCACAGTCTCACAGCTCCAGTGACCCGGGTTCGGTTCTTTTTACTGCCACAGTCTCCAGCTCCAGTGTCCCGTGTTCGGTTCTGTTTACTGCCACATTCTCACAGCTCCAGTGACCTGGGTTCGGTTCTGTTTACTGCCACAGTCTCACAGCTCCAGTGACCCGGGTTCGGTTCTGTTTACTGCCACAGTCTCCAGCTCCAGTGTCCCGTGTTCGGTTCTGTTTACTGCCACAGTCTCACAGCTCCAGTGTCCTGGGTTCGGTTCTGTTTACTGCCACAGCCTCACAGCTCCAGTGACCCGGGTTCGGTTCTGTTTACTGCCACAGTCTCACAGCTCCAGTGACCCGGGTTCGGTTCTGTTTACTGCCACAGTCTCACAGCTCCAGTGTCCCGGGTTCGGTTCTGTTTACTGCCACAGTCTCACAGCTCCAGTGACCCGGGTTCGGTTCTGTTTACTGCCACAGTCTCACAGCTCCAGTGTCCCGGGTTCGGTTCTGTTTACTGCCACAGTCTCACAGCTCCAGTGTCCCGGGTTCGGTTCTGTTTACTGCCACAGTCTCACAGCTCCATTGACCCGGGTTCAGTTCTGTTTACTGCCACAGTCTCACAGCTCCAGTGTCCCGGGTTCGGTTCTGTTTACTGTCACAGTCTCACAGCTCCAGTGACCCGGGTTCAGTTCTGTTTACTGCCACAGTCTCACAGCTCCAGTGTCCCGGGTTCGGTTCTGTTTACTGCCACAGTTTCACAGCTCCAGTGACCCGGGTTCGGTTCTGTTTACTGCCACAGTCTCACAGCTCCAGTGTCCCGGGTTCGGTTCTGTTTACTGCCACTGTCTCACAGCTCCAGTGTCCCGGGTTCGGTTCTGTTTACTGCCACAGTCTCACAGCTCCAGTGACCTGGGTTCGGTTCTGTTTACTGCCACAGTCTCACAGCTCCAGTGTCCTGGGTTCGGTTCTGTTTACTGCCACAGTCTCACAGCTCCAGTGACCCGGGTTCGGTTCTGTTTACTGCCACAGTCTCACAGCTCCAGTGACCCAGGTTCGGTTCTGTTTACTGCCACAGTCTCACAGCTCCAGTGACCTGTGTTCGGTTCTGTTTACTGCCACAGTCATACAGCTCCAGTGTCCCGGGTTCGGTTCTGCTTACTGCCACAGTCTCACAGCTCCAGTGTCCCGGGTTCGGTTCTGTTTACTGCCACAGTCTCACAGCTCCAGTGACCTGGGTTCGGTTCTGTTTACTGCCACAGTCTCACAGCTCCAGTGTCCCGGGTTCGATTCTGTTTACTGCCACAGTCTCACAGCTCCAGTGACCTGGGTTCGGTTCTGTTTACTGCCACAGTCTCACCGCTCCAGTGACCTGGGTTCAGTTCTGTTTACTGCCACAGTCTCACAGCTCCAGTGACCCGGTTTCGGTTCTGTTTACTGCCACAGTCTCACAGCTCCAGTCTCCCGGGTTCGGTTCTGTTTACTGCCACAGTCTCACAGCTCCAGTGTCCCGGGTTCGGTTCTGTTTACTGCCACAGTCTCACAGCTCCAGTGACCTGGGTTCGGTTCTGTTTACTGCCACAGTCTCACAGCTCCAGTGTCCCGGGTTCGGTTCTGTTTACTGCCACAGTCTCACAGCTCCAGTGACCCGGGTTCAGTTCTGTTTACTGCCACAGTCTCACAGCTCCAGTGTCCCGGGTTCGGTTCTGTTTACTTTCACAGTCTCACAGCTCCAGTGTCCCGGGTTCGGTTCTGTTTACTGCCACAGTCTCACAGCTCCAGTGACCTGGGTTCGGTTCTGTTTACTGCCACAGTCTCACAGCTCCAGTGACCTGGGTTCGGTTCTGTTTACTGCCACAGTCTCACAGCTCCAGTGACCTGGGTTCGGTTCTGTTTACTGCCACAGTCTCACAGCTCCAGTGACCTGGGTTCGGTTCTGTTTACTGCCACAGTCTCACAGCTCCAGTGACCCGGGTTCAGTTCTGTTTACTGCCACAGTCTCACAGCTCCAGTGTCCCGGGTTCGGTTCTGTTTACTGCCACAGTCTCACAGCTCCAGTGACCTGGGTTCGGTTCTGTTTACTGCCACAGTCTCACAGCTCCAGTGTCCTGGGTTCAGTTCTGTTTACTGCCACAGTCTCACAGCTCCAGTGTCCCGGGTTCGGTTCTGTTTACTGCCACAGTCTCACAGCTCCAGTGACCCGGGTTCGGTTCTGTTTACTGCCACAGTCTCACAGCTCCAGTGTCCCGGGTTCGGTTCTGTTTACTGCCACAGTCTCACAGCTCCAGTGTCCCGGGTTCGGTTCTGTTTACTGCCACAGTCTCACAGCTCCAGTGACCCGGGTTCAGTTCTGTTTACTGCCACAGTCTCACAGCTCCAGTGTCCCGGGTTCGGTTCTGTTTACTGTCACAGTCTCACAGCTCCAGTGACCCGGGTTCAGTTCTGTTTACTGCCACAGTCTCACAGCTCCAGTGTCCCGGGTTCGGTTCTGTTTACTGCCACAGTCTCACAGCTCCAGTGACCTGGGTTCGGTTCTGTTCACTGCCACAGTCTCACAGCTCCAGTGACCCGGGTTCGGTTCTGTTTACTGCCACAGTCTCACAGCTCCAGTGACCCGGGTTCGGTTCTGTTTACTGCCACAGTCTCACAGCTCCAGTGACCTGGGTTCGGTTCTGTTTACTGTCACAGTCTCACAGCTCCAGTGACCCGGGTTCAGTTCTGTTTACTGCCACAGTCTCACAGCTCCAATGACCCGGGTTCGGTTCTGTTTACTGCCACAGTCTCACAGCTCCAGTGTCCCGGGTTCGGTTCTGTTTACTGCCACAGTCTCACAGCTCCAGTGACCCGGGTTCGGTTCTGTTTACTGCCACAGTCTCACAGCTCCAGTGTCCCGGGTTCGGTTCTGTTTACTGCCACAGTCTCACAGCTCCAGTGTCCCGGGTTCGGTTCTGTTTACTGCCACAGTCTCACAGCTCCAGTGTCCCGGGTTCGGTTCTGTTTACTGCCACAGTCTCACAGCTCCAGTGACCCAGGTTCGGTTCTGTTTACTGCCACAGTCTCACAGCTCCAGTTTCCCGGGTTCAGTTCTGTTTACTGCCACAGTCTCACAGCTCCAGTGTCCCGGGTTCGGTTCTGTTTACTGCCACAGTCTCACAGCTCCAGTGTCCCGGGTTCGGTTCTGTTTACTGCCACAGTCTCACAGCTCCAGTGTCCTGGGTTCGGTTCTGTTTACTGCCGCAACCTCACAGCTCCAGTGACCTGAGTTCGGTTCTGTTTACTGCCGCAACCTCACAGCTCCAGTGACCCGGGTTCGGTTCTGTTTACTGCCACAGTCTCACAGCTCCAGTGACCTGGGTTCGGTTCTGTTTACTGCCGCAACCTCACAGCTCCAGTGACCTGGGTTCGGTTCTGTTTACTGCCACAGTCTCACAGCTCCAGTGTCCTGGGTTCAGTTCTGTTTACTGCCACAGTCTCACAGCTCCAGTGACCTGGGTTCGGTTCTGTTTACTGCCACAGTCTCACAGCTCCAGTGTCCCGGGTTCGGTTCTGTTTATTGCCGCAACCTCACAGCTCCAGTGACCTGGGTTCGGTTCTGTTTACTGCCACAGTCTCACAGCTCCAGTGTCCCGGGTTCAGTTCTGTTTACTGCCACAGTCTCACAGCTCCAGTGTCCCGGGTTCGGTTCTGTTTACTGCCACAGTCTCACAGCTCCAGTGTCCCGGGTTATGTTCTGTTTACTGCCACAGTCTCACAGCTCCAGTGTCCCGGGTTCTGTTCTGTTTACTGCCACAGTCTCACAGCTCCAGTGTCCCGGGTTCGGTTCTGTTTACTGCCACAGTCTCACAGCTCCCGTGACCCGGGTTCGGTTCTGTTTACTGCCACAGTCTCACAGCTCCAGTGTCCTGGGTTCGGTTCTGTTTACTGCCACAGTCTCACAGCTCCAGTGTCCCGTGTTCGGTTCTGGGGACTGCCACAGTCTCACAGCTCCAGTGACCCGGGTTCGGTTCTTTTTACTGCCACAGTCTCCAGCTCCAGTGAACTGGGTTCGGTTCTGTTTACTGCCACAGTCTCACAGCTCCAGTGACCTGGGTTCGGTTCTGTTTACTGCCACAGTCTCACAGCTCCAGTGACCCGGGTTCGGTTCTGTTTACTGCCACAGTCTCCAGCTCCAGTGTCCCGTGTTCGGTTCTGTTTACTGCCACAGTCTCACAGCTCCAGTGTCCTGGGTTCGGTTCTGTTTACTGCCACAGCCTCACAGCTCCAGTGACCCGGGTTCGGTTCTGTTTACTGCCACAGTCTCACAGCTCCAGTGACCCGGGTTCGGTTCTGTTTACTGCCACAGTCTCACAGCTCCAGTGTCCCGGGTTCGGTTCTGTTTACTGCCACAGTCTCACAGCTCCAGTGACCCGGGTTCGGTTCTGTTTACTGCCACAGTCTCACAGCTCCAGTGTCCCGGGTTCGGTTCTGTTTACTGCCACAGTCTCACAGCTCCAGTGTCCCGGGTTCGGTTCTGTTTACTGCCACAGTCTCACAGCTCCATTGACCCGGGTTCAGTTCTGTTTACTGCCACAGTCTCACAGCTCCAGTGTCCCGGGTTCGGTTCTGTTTACTGTCACAGTCTCACAGCTCCAGTGACCCGGGTTCAGTTCTGTTTACTGCCACAGTCTCACAGCTCCAGTGTCCCGGGTTCGGTTCTGTTTACTGCCACAGTTTCACAGCTCCAGTGACCCGGGTTCGGTTCTGTTTACTGCCACAGTCTCACAGCTCCAGTGTCCCGGGTTCGGTTCTGTTTACTGCCACTGTCTCACAGCTCCAGTGTCCCGGGTTCGGTTCTGTTTACTGCCACCGTCTCACAGCTCCAGTGACCTGGGTTCGGTTCTGTTTACTGCCACAGTCTCACAGCTCCAGTGTCCTGGGTTCGGTTCTGTTTACTGCCACAGTCTCACAGCTCCAGTGACCCGGGTTCGGTTCTGTTTACTGCCACAGTCTCACAGCTCCAGTGACCCAGGTTCGGTTCTGTTTACTGCCACAGTCTCACAGCTCCAGTGACCTGTGTTCGGTTCTGTTTACTGCCACAGTCATACAGCTCCAGTGTCCCGGGTTCGGTTCTGCTTACTGCCACAGTCTCACAGCTCCAGTGTCCCGGGTTCGGTTCTGTTTACTGCCACAGTCTCACAGCTCCAGTGACCTGGGTTCGGTTCTGTTTACTGCCACAGTCTCACAGCTCCAGTGTCCCGGGTTCGATTCTGTTTACTGCCACAGTCTCACAGCTCCAGTGACCTGGGTTCGGTTCTGTTTACTGCCACAGTCTCACCGCTCCAGTGACCTGGGTTCAGTTCTGTTTACTGCCACAGTCTCACAGCTCCAGTGACCCGGTTTCGGTTCTGTTTACTGCCACAGTCTCACAGCTCCAGTCTCCCGGGTTCGGTTCTGTTTACTGCCACAGTCTCACAGCTCCAGTGTCCCGGGTTCGGTTCTGTTTACTGCCACAGTCTCACAGCTCCAGTGACCTGGGTTCGGTTCTGTTTACTGCCACAGTCTCACAGCTCCAGTGTCCCGGGTTCGGTTCTGTTTACTGCCACAGTCTCACAGCTCCAGTGACCCGGGTTCAGTTCTGTTTACTGCCACAGTCTCACAGCTCCAGTGTCCCGGGTTCGGTTCTGTTTACTTTCACAGTCTCACAGCTCCAGTGTCCCGGGTTCGGTTCTGTTTACTGCCACAGTCTCACAGCTCCAGTGACCTGGGTTCGGTTCTGTTTACTGCCACAGTCTCACAGCTCCAGTGACCTGGGTTCGGTTCTGTTTACTGCCACAGTCTCACAGCTCCAGTGACCTGGGTTCGGTTCTGTTTACTGCCACAGTCTCACAGCTCCAGTGACCTGGGTTCGGTTCTGTTTACTGCCACAGTCTCACAGCTCCAGTGACCCGGGTTCAGTTCTGTTTACTGCCACAGTCTCACAGCTCCAGTGTCCCGGGTTCGGTTCTGTTTACTGCCACAGTCTCACAGCTCCAGTGACCTGGGTTCGGTTCTGTTTACTGCCACAGTCTCACAGCTCCAGTGTCCTGGGTTCAGTTCTGTTTACTGCCACAGTCTCACAGCTCCAGTGACCTGGGTTCGGTTCTGTTTACTGCCACAGTCTCACAGCTCCAGTGTCCCGGGTTCGGTTCTGTTTATTGCCGCAACCTCACAGCTCCAGTGACCTGGGTTCGCTTCTGTTTACTGCCACAGTCTCACAGCTCCAGTGTCCCGGGTTCGGTTCTGTTTATTGCCGCAACCTCACAGCTCCAGTGACCTGGGTTCGGTTCTGTTTACTGCCACAGTCTCACAGCTCCAGTGTCCCGGGTTCAGTTCTGTTTACTGCCACAGTCTCACAGCTCCAGTGTCCCGGGTTATGTTCTGTTTACTGCCACAGTCTCACAGCTCCAGTGTCCCGGGTTCTGTTCTGTTTACTGCCACAGTCTCACAGCTCCAGTGTCCCGGGTTCGGTTCTGTTTACTGCCACAGTCTCACAGCTCCCGTGACCCGGGTTCGGTTCTGTTTACTGCCACAGTCTCACAGCTCCAGTGTCCTGGGTTCGGTTCTGTTTACTGCCACAGTCTCACAGCTCCAGTGTCCCGGGTTCGGTTCTGGGGACTGCCACAGTCTCACAGCTCCAGTGACCCGGGTTCGGTTCTGTTTACTGCCACAGTCTCACAGCTCCAGTGACCCGGGTTCGGTTCTGTTTACTGCCACAGTCTCCAGCTCCAGTGTCCCGTGTTCGGTTCTGTTTACTGCCACATTCTCACAGCTCCAGTGACCTGGGTTCGGTTCTGTTTACTGCCACAGTCTCACAGCTCCAGTGACCCGGGTTCGGTTCTGTTTACTGCCACAGTCTCCAGCTCCAGTGTCCCGTGTTCGGTTCTGTTTACTGCCACAGTCTCACAGCTCCAGTGTCCTGGGTTCGGTTCTGTTTACTGCCACAGCCTCACAGCTCCAGTGACCCGGGTTCGGTTCTGTTTACTGCCACAGTCTCACAGCTCCAGTGACCCGGGTTCGGTTCTGTTTACTGCCACAGTCTCACAGCTCCAGTGTCCCGGGTTCGGTTCTGTTTACTGCCACAGTCTCACAGCTCCAGTGACCCGGGTTCGGTTCTGTTTACTGCCACAGTCTCACAGCTCCAGTGTCCCGGGTTCGGTTCTGTTTACTGCCACAGTCTCACAGCTCCAGTGTCCCGGGTTCGGTTCTGTTTACTGCCACAGTCTCACAGCTCCATTGACCCGGGTTCAGTTCTGTTTACTGCCACAGTCTCACAGCTCCAGTGTCCCGGGTTCGGTTCTGTTTACTGTCACAGTCTCACAGCTCCAGTGACCCGGGTTCAGTTCTGTTTACTGCCACAGTCTCACAGCTCCAGTGTCCCGGGTTCGGTTCTGTTTACTGCCACAGTTTCACAGCTCCAGTGACCCGGGTTCGGTTCTGTTTACTGCCACAGTCTCACAGCTCCAGTGTCCCGGGTTCGGTTCTGTTTACTGCCACAGTCTCACAGCTCCAGTGTCCCGGGTTCGGTTCTGTTTACTGCCACAGTCTCACAGCTCCAGTGACCTGGGTTCGGTTCTGTTTACTGCCACAGTCTCACAGCTCCAGTGTCCTGGGTTCGGTTCTGTTTACTGCCACAGTCTCACAGCTCCAGTGACCCGGGTTCGGTTCTGTTTACTGCCACAGTCTCACAGCTCCAGTGACCCAGGTTCGGTTCTGTTTACTGCCACAGTCTCACAGCTCCAGTGACCTGTGTTCGGTTCTGTTTACTGCCACAGTCATACAGCTCCAGTGTCCCGGGTTCGGTTCTGCTTACTGCCACAGTCTCACAGCTCCAGTGTCCCGGGTTCGGTTCTGTTTACTGCCACAGTCTCACAGCTCCAGTGACCTGGGTTCGGTTCTGTTTACTGCCACAGTCTCACAGCTCCAGTGTCCCGGGTTCGATTCTGTTTACTGCCACAGTCTCACAGCGCCAGTGACCTGGGTTCGGTTCTGTTTACTGCCACAGTCTCACCGCTCCAGTGACCTGGGTTCAGTTCTGTTTACTGCCACAGTCTCACAGCTCCAGTGACCCGGTTTCG
The DNA here is from genome assembly GCF_036365525.1 of Heterodontus francisci. Taxonomy (NCBI): domain Eukaryota; kingdom Metazoa; phylum Chordata; class Chondrichthyes; order Heterodontiformes; family Heterodontidae; genus Heterodontus; species Heterodontus francisci. The sequence continues at coordinate 2,369,373 of NW_027141614.1, read as the reverse complement.
GTTCTGTTTACTGCCACAGTCTCACAGCTCCAGTGTCCCGGGTTCGGTTCTGTTTACTGCCACAGTCTCACAGCTCCAGTGTCCCGGGTTCGGTTCTGTTTACTGCCACAGTCTCACAGCTCCAGTGACCTGGGTTCGGTTCTGTTTACTGCCACAGTCTCACAGCTCCAGTGTCCCGGGTTCGGTTCTGTTTACTGCCACAGTCTCACAGCTCCAGTGACCCGGGTTCAGTTCTGTTTACTGCCACAGTCTCACAGCTCCAGTGTCCCGGGTTCGGTTCTGTTTACTGTCACAGTCTCACAGCTCCAGTGTCCCGGGTTCGGTTCTGTTTACTGCCACAGTCTCACAGCTCCAGTGACCTGGGTTCGGTTCTGTTTACTGCCACAGTCCCACAGCTCCAGTGACCTGGGTTCGGTTCTGTTTACTGCCACAGTCTCACAGCTCCAGTGACCTGGGTTCGGTTCTGTTTACTGCCACAGTCTCACAGCTCCAGTGACCTGGGTTCGGTTCTGTTTACTGCCACAGTCTCACAGCTCCAGTGACCCGGGTTCAGTTCTGTTTACTGCCACAGTCTCACAGCTCCAGTGTCCCGGGTTCGGTTCTGTTTACTGCCACAGTCTCACAGCTCCAGTGACCTGGGTTCGGTTCTGTTTACTGCCACAGTCTCACAGCTCCAGTGACCTGGGTTCGGTTCTGTTTACTGCCACAGTCTCACAGCTCCAGTGACCTGGGTTCGGTTCTGTTTACTGCCACAGTCTCACAGCTCCCGTGACCTGGGTTCGGTTCTGTTTACTGCCACAGTCTCACAGCTCCAGTGACCTGGGTTCGGTTCTGTTTACTGCCACAGTCTCACAGCTCCAGTGTCCCGGGTTCGGTTCTGTTTACTGCCACAGTCTCACAGCTCCAGTGTCCCGGGTTCGGTTCTGTTTACTGCCACAGTCTCACAGCTCCAGTGACCTGCGTTCGGTTCTGTTTACTGCCACAGTCTCACAGCTCCAGTGTCCCGGGTTCGGTTCTGTTTACTGCCACAGTCTCACAGCTCCAGTGACCCGGGTTCAGTTCTGTTTACTGCCACAGTCTCACAGCTCCAGTGACCTGGGTTCGGTTCTGTTTACTGCCACAGTCTCACAGCTCCAGTGACCCGGGTTCGGTTCTGTTTACTGCCACAGTCTCACAGCTCCAGTGACCCGGGTTCGGTTCTGTTTACTGTCACAGTCTCACAGCTCCAGTGACCCGGGTTCAGTTCTGTTTACTGCCACAGTCTCACAGCTCCAGTGACCCGGGTTCGGTTCTGTTTACTGCCACAGTCTCACAGCTCCAGTGTCCCGGGTTCGGTTCTGTTTACTGCCACAGTCTCACAGCTCCAGTGACCCGGGTTCGGTTCTGTTTACTGCCACAGTCTCACAGCTCCAGTGTCCCGGGTTCGGTTCTGTTTACTGCCACAGTCTCACAGCTCCAGTGACCTGGGTTCGGTTCTGTTTACTGCCACAGTCTCACAGCTCCAGTGACCTGGGTTCGGTTCTGTTTACTGCCACAGTCTCACAGCTCCAGTGTCCCGGGTTCGGTTCTGATTACTGTCACAGTCTCACAGCTCCAGTGTCCCGGGTTCGGTTCTGTTTACTGCCACAGTCTCACAGCTCCAGTGACCTGGGTTCGGTTCTGTTTACTGCCACAGTCTCACAGCTCCAGTGACCTGGGTTCGGTTCTGTTTACTGCCACAGTCTCACAGCTCCAGTGACCGGGGTTCGGTTCTGTTTACTGCCACAGTCTCACAGCTCCAGTGTCCCGGGTTCGGTTCTGTTTACTGCCACAGTCTCACAGCTCCAGTGACCTGGGTTCGGTTCTGTTTACTGCCACAGTCTCACAGCTCCAGTGACCCGGGTTCGGTTCTGTTTACTGCCACAGTCTCACAGCTCCAGTGACCTGGGTTCGGTTCTGTTTACTGTCATAGTCTCACAGCTCCAGTGACCCGAGTTCAGTTCTGTTTACTGCCACAGTCTCACAGCTCCAGTGTCCCGGGTTCGGTTCTGTTTACTGCCACAGTCTCACAGCTCCAGTGACCTGGGTTCGGTTCTGTTTACTGCCACAGTCTCACAGCTCCAGTGACCTGGGTTCGGTTCTGTTTACTGCCACAGTCTCACAGCTCCAGTGACCCGGGTTCAGTTCTGTTTACTGCCACAGTCTTACAGCTCCAGTGTCCCGGGTTCGGTTCTGTTTACTGCCACAGTCTCACAGCTCCAGTGACCTGGGTTCGGTTCTGTTTACTGCCACAGTCTCACAGCTCCAGTGACCTGGGTTCGGTTCTGTTTACTGCCACAGTCTCACAGCTCCCGTGACCTGGGTTCGGTTCTGTTTACTGCCACAGTCTCACAGCTCCAGTGTCCCGGGTTCGGTTCTGTTTACTGCCACAGTCTCACAGCTCCAGTGACCCGGGTTCAGTTCTGTTTACTGCCACAGTCTCACAGCTCCAGTGTCCCGGGTTCGTTTCTGTTTACTGTCACAGTCTCACAGCTCCAGTGACCCGGGTTCAGTTCTGTTTACTGCCACAGTCTCACAGCTCCAGTGTCCCGGGTTCGGTTCTGTTTACTGTCACAGTCTCACAGCTCCAGTGTCCCGGGTTCGGTTCTGTTTACTGCCACAGTCTCACAGCTCCAGTGACCCGGGTTCGGTTCTGTTTACTGCCACAGTCTCACAGCTCCAGTGTCCCGGGTTCAGTTCTGTTTACTGCCACAGTCTCACAGCTCCAGTGTCCCGGGTTCGGTTCTGTTTACTGCCACAGTCTCACAGCTCCAGTGACCCGGTTTCGGTTCTGTTTACTGCCACAGTCTCACAGCTCCAGTGTCCTGGGTTCGGTTCTGTTTACTGCCACAGCCTCACAGCTCCAGTGACCCGGGTTCGGTTCTGTTTACTGCCACAGTCTCACAGCTCCAGTGACCCGGGTTCGGTTCTGTTTACTGCCACAGTCTCACAGCTCCAGTGTCCCGGGTTCGGTTCTGTTTACTGCCACAGTCTCACAGCTCCAGTGACCCTGGTTCGGTTCTGTTTACTGCCACAGTCTCACAGCTCCAGTGTCCCGGGTTCGGTTCTGTTTACTGCCACAGTCTCACAGCTCCAGTGACCTGGGTTCGGTTCTGTTTACTGCCACAGTCTCACAGCTCCAGTGTCCCGGGTTCGGTTCTGTTTACTGCCACAGTCTCACAGCTCCAGTGACCCGGGTTCGGTTCTGTTTACTGCCACAGTCTCACAGCTCCAGTGTCCCGGGTTCGGTTCTGTTTACTGCCACAGTCTCACAGCTCCAGTGACCCGGGTTCGGTCCTGTTTACTGCCACAGTCTCACAGCTCCAGTGTCCCGGGTTCGGTTCTGTTTACTGCCACAGTCTCACAGCTCCAGTGACCGGGGTTCGGTTCTGTTTACTGCCACAGTCTCACAGCTCCAGTGACCAGGGTTCGGTTCTGTTTACTGCCACAGTCTCACAGCTCCAGTGTCCCGGGTTCGGTTCTGTTTACTGCCACAGTCTCACAGCTCCAGTGACCTGGGTTCGGTTCTGTTTACTGCCACAGTCTCACAGCTCCAGTGACCCGAGTTCGGTTCTGTTTACTGCCACAGTCTCACAGCTCCAGTGACCTGGGTTCGGTTCTGTTTACTGTCACAGTCTCACAGCTCCAGTGACCCGAGTTCAGTTCTGTTTACTGCCACAGTCTCACAGCTCCAGTGACCTGGGTTCGGTTCTGTTTACTGCCACAGTCTCACAGCTCCAGTGACCTGGGTTCGGTTCTGTTTACTGCCACAGTCTCACAGCTCCAGTGACCCGGGTTCAGTTCTGTTTACTGCCACAGTCTCACAGCTCCAGTGTCCCGGGTTCGGTTCTGTTAACTGCCACAGTCTCACAGCTCCAGTGACCTGGGTTCGGTTCTGTTTACTGCCACAGTCTCACAGCTCCAGTGACCTGGGTTCGGTTCTGTTTACTGCCACAGTCTCACAGCTCCAGTGACCTGGGTTCGGTTCTGTTTACTGCCACAGTCTCACAGCTCCCGTGACCTGGGTTCGGTTCTGTTTACTGCCACAGTCTCACAGCTCCAGTGTCCCGGGTTCGTTTCTGTTTACTGTCACAGTCTCACAGCTCCAGTGACCCGGGTTCAGTTCTGTTTACTGCCACAGTCTCACAGCTCCAGTGTCCCGGGTTCGGTTCTGTTTACTGTCACAGTCTCACAGCTCCAGTGTCCCGGGTTCGGTTCTGTTTACTGCCACAGTCTCACAGCTCCAGTGACCCGGGTTCGGTTCTGTTTACTGCCACAGTCTCACAGCTCCAGTGTCCCGGGTTCAGTTCTGTTTACTGCCACAGTCTCACAGCTCCAGTGTCCCGGGTTTGGTTCTGTTTACTGCCACAGTCTCACAGCTCCAGTGACCCGGTTTCGGTTCTGTTTACTGCCACAGTCTCACAGCTCCAGTGTCCTGGGTTCGGTTCTGTTTACTGCCACAGCCTCACAGCTCCAGTGACCCGGGTTCGGTTCTGTTTACTGCCACAGTCTCACAGCTCCAGTGACCCGGGTTCGGTTCTGTTTACTGCCACAGTCTCACAGCTCCAGTGTCCCGGGTTCGGTTCTGTTTACTGCCACAGTCTCACAGCTCCAGTGTCCCGGGTTCGGTTCTGTTTACTGCCACAGTCTCACAGCTCCAGTGACCCGGGTTCGGTTCTGTTTACTGCCACAGTCTCACAGCTCCAGTGACCTGGGTTCGGTTCTGTTTACTGCCACAGTCTCACAGCTCCAGTGTCCCGGGTTCGGTTCTGTTTACTGCCACAGTCTCACAGCTCCAGTGACCCGGGTTCGGTTCTGTTTACTGCCACAGTCTCACAGCTCCAGTGTCCCGGGTTCGGTTCTGTTTACTGCCACAGTCTCACAGCTCCAGTGACCCGGGTTCGGTTCTGTTTACTGCCACAGTCTCACAGCTCCAGTGTCCCGGGTTCGGTTCTGTTTACTGCCACAGTCTCACAGCTCCAGTGACCCGGGTTCGGTTCTGTTTACTGCCACAGTCTCACAGCTCCAGTGTCCCGGGTTCGGTTCTGTTTACTGTCACAGTCTCACAGCTCCAGTGTCCCGGGTTCGGTTCTGTTTACTGCCACAGTCTCACAGCTCCAGTGACCCGGGTTCGGTTCTGTTTACTGCCACAGTCTCACAGCTCCAGTGTCCCGGGTTCGGTTCTGTTTACTGTCACAGTCTCACAGCTCCAGTGTCCCGGGTTCGGTTCTGTTTACTGCCACAGTCTCACAGCTCCAGTGACCTGGGTTCGGTTCTGTTTACTGCCACAGTCTCACAGCTCCAGTGACCTGGGTTCGGTTCTGTTTACTGCCACAGTCTCACAGCTCCAGTGACCCGGGTTCGGTTCTGTTTACTGCCACAGTCTCACAGCTCCAGTGTCCCGGGTTCGGTTCTGTTTACTGCCACAGTCTCACAGCTCCAGTGACCTGGGTTCGGTTCTGTTTACTGCCACAGTCTCACAGCTCCAGTGACCCGGGTTCGGTTCTGTTTACTGCCACAGTCTCACAGCTCCAGTGACCTGGGTTCGGTTCTGTTTACTGTCACAGTCTCACAGCTCCAGTGACCCGGGTTCGGTTCTGTTTACTGCCACAGTCTCACAGCTCCAGTGACCTGGGTTCGGTTCTGTTTACTGTCACAGTCTCACAGCTCCAGTGACCCGGGTTCGGTTCTGTTTACTGCCACAGTCTCACAGCTCCAGTGACCTGGGTTCGGTTCTGTTTACTGCCACAGTCTCACAGCTCCAGTGACCTGGGTTCGGTTCTGTTTACTGCCACAGTCTCACAGCTCCAGTGACCCGGGTTCAGTTCTGTTTACTGCCACAGTCTCACAGCTCCAGTGACCCGGGTTCGGTTCTGTTTACTGCCACAGTCTCACAGCTCCAGTGACCCGGGTTCGGTTCTGTTTACTGCCACAGTCTCACAGCTCCAGTGTCCCGGGTTCGGTTCTGTTTACTGCCACAGACTCACAGCTCCAGTGTCCCGGGTTCGGTTCTGTTTACTGCCACAGTCTCACAGCTCCAGTGACCCGGGTTCGGTTCTGTTTACTGCCACAGTCTCACAGCTCCAGTGTCCTGGGTTCGGTTCTGTTTACTGCCACAGCCTCACAGCTCCAGTGACCCGGGTTCGGTTCTGTTTACTGCCACAGTCTCACAGCTCCAGTGACCCGGGTTCGGTTCTGTTTACTGCCACAGTCTCACAGCTCCAGTGTCCCGGGTTCGGTTCTGTTTACTGCCACAGTCTCACAGCTCCAGTGACCCGGGTTCGGTTCTGTTTACTGCCACAGTCTCACAGCTCCAGTGTCCCGGGTTCGGTTCTGTTTACTGCCACAGTCTCACAGCTCCAGTGTCCCGGGTTCGGTTCTGTTTACTGCCACAGTCTCACAGCTCCAGTGACCCGGGTTCAGTTCTGTTTACTGCCACAGTCTCACAGCTCCAGTGTCCCGGGTTCGGTTCTGTTTACTGTCACAGTCTCACAGCTCCAGTGACCCGGGTTCAGTTCTGTTTACTGCCACAGTCTCACAGCTCCAGTGTCCCGGGTTCGGTTCTGTTTACTGCCACAGTCTCACAGCTCCAGTGACCTGGGTTCGGTTCTGTTCACTGCCACAGTCTCACAGCTCCAGTGACCCGGGTTCGGTTCTGTTTACTGCCACAGTCTCACAGCTCCAGTGACCCGGGTTCGGTTCTGATTACTGCCACAGTCTCACAGCTCCAGTGACCTGGGTTCGGTTCTGTTTACTGTCACAGTCTCACAGCTCCAGTGACCCGGGTTCAGTTCTGTTTACTGCCACAGTCTCACAGCTCCAATGACCCGGGTTCGGTTCTGTTTACTGCCACAGTCTCACAGCTCCAGTGTCCCGGGTTCGGTTCTGTTTACTGCCACAGTCTCACAGCTCCAGTGACCCGGGTTCGGTTCTGTTTACTGCCACAGTCTCACAGCTCCAGTGTCCCGGGTTCGGTTCTGTTTACTGCCACAGTCTCACAGCTCCAGTGTCCCGGGTTCGGTTCTGTTTACTGCCACAGTCTCACAGCTCCAGTGACCCAGGTTCGGTTCTGTTTACTGCCACAGTCTCACAGCTCCAGTTTCCCGGGTTCAGTTCTGTTTACTGCCACAGTCTCACAGCTCCAGTGTCCCGGGTTCGGTTCTGTTTACTGCCACAGTCTCACAGCTCCAGTGTCCCGGGTTCGGTTCTGTTTACTGCCACAGTCTCACAGCTCCAGTGTCCTGGGTTCGGTTCTGTTTACTGCCGCAACCTCACAGCTCCAGTGACCTGAGTTCGGTTCTGTTTACTGCCGCAACCTCACAGCTCCAGTGACCCGGGTTCGGTTCTGTTTACTGCCACAGTCTCACAGCTCCAGTGACCTGGGTTCGGTTCTGTTTACTGCCGCAACCTCACAGCTCCAGTGACCTGGGTTCGGTTCTGTTTACTGCCACAGTCTCACAGCTCCAGTGTCCTGGGTTCAGTTCTGTTTACTGCCACAGTCTCACAGCTCCAGTGACCTGGGTTCGGTTCTGTTTACTGCCACAGTCTCACAGCTCCAGTGTCCCGGGTTCGGTTCTGTTTATTGCCGCAACCTCACAGCTCCAGTGACCTGGGTTCGGTTCTGTTTACTGCCACAGTCTCACAGCTCCAGTGTCCCGGGTTCAGTTCTGTTTACTGCCACAGTCTCACAGCTCCAGTGTCCCGGGTTCGGTTCTGTTTACTGCCACAGTCTCACAGCTCCAGTGTCCCGGGTTATGTTCTGTTTACTGCCACAGTCTCACAGCTCCAGTGTCCCGGGTTCTGTTCTGTTTACTGCCACAGTCTCACAGCTCCAGTGTCCCGGGTTCGGTTCTGTTTACTGCCACAGTCTCACAGCTCCCGTGACCCGGGTTCGGTTCTGTTTACTGCCACAGTCTCACAGCTCCAGTGTCCTGGGTTCGGTTCTGTTTACTGCCACAGTCTCACAGCTCCAGTGTCCCGGGTTCGGTTCTGGGGACTGCCACAGTCTCACAGCTCCAGTGACCCGGGTTCGGTTCTTTTTACTGCCACAGTCTCCAGCTCCAGTGTCCCGTGTTCGGTTCTGTTTACTGCCACATTCTCACAGCTCCAGTGACCTGGGTTCGGTTCTGTTTACTGCCACAGTCTCACAGCTCCAGTGACCCGGGTTCGGTTCTGTTTACTGCCACAGTCTCCAGCTCCAGTGTCCCGTGTTCGGTTCTGTTTACTGCCACAGTCTCACAGCTCCAGTGTCCTGGGTTCGGTTCTGTTTACTGCCACAGCCTCACAGCTCCAGTGACCCGGGTTCGGTTCTGTTTACTGCCACAGTCTCACAGCTCCAGTGACCCGGGTTCGGTTCTGTTTACTGCCACAGTCTCACAGCTCCAGTGTCCCGGGTTCGGTTCTGTTTACTGCCACAGTCTCACAGCTCCAGTGACCCGGGTTCGGTTCTGTTTACTGCCACAGTCTCACAGCTCCAGTGTCCCGGGTTCGGTTCTGTTTACTGCCACAGTCTCACAGCTCCAGTGTCCCGGGTTCGGTTCTGTTTACTGCCACAGTCTCACAGCTCCATTGACCCGGGTTCAGTTCTGTTTACTGCCACAGTCTCACAGCTCCAGTGTCCCGGGTTCGGTTCTGTTTACTGTCACAGTCTCACAGCTCCAGTGACCCGGGTTCAGTTCTGTTTACTGCCACAGTCTCACAGCTCCAGTGTCCCGGGTTCGGTTCTGTTTACTGCCACAGTTTCACAGCTCCAGTGACCCGGGTTCGGTTCTGTTTACTGCCACAGTCTCACAGCTCCAGTGTCCCGGGTTCGGTTCTGTTTACTGCCACTGTCTCACAGCTCCAGTGTCCCGGGTTCGGTTCTGTTTACTGCCACAGTCTCACAGCTCCAGTGACCTGGGTTCGGTTCTGTTTACTGCCACAGTCTCACAGCTCCAGTGTCCTGGGTTCGGTTCTGTTTACTGCCACAGTCTCACAGCTCCAGTGACCCGGGTTCGGTTCTGTTTACTGCCACAGTCTCACAGCTCCAGTGACCCAGGTTCGGTTCTGTTTACTGCCACAGTCTCACAGCTCCAGTGACCTGTGTTCGGTTCTGTTTACTGCCACAGTCATACAGCTCCAGTGTCCCGGGTTCGGTTCTGCTTACTGCCACAGTCTCACAGCTCCAGTGTCCCGGGTTCGGTTCTGTTTACTGCCACAGTCTCACAGCTCCAGTGACCTGGGTTCGGTTCTGTTTACTGCCACAGTCTCACAGCTCCAGTGTCCCGGGTTCGATTCTGTTTACTGCCACAGTCTCACAGCTCCAGTGACCTGGGTTCGGTTCTGTTTACTGCCACAGTCTCACCGCTCCAGTGACCTGGGTTCAGTTCTGTTTACTGCCACAGTCTCACAGCTCCAGTGACCCGGTTTCGGTTCTGTTTACTGCCACAGTCTCACAGCTCCAGTCTCCCGGGTTCGGTTCTGTTTACTGCCACAGTCTCACAGCTCCAGTGTCCCGGGTTCGGTTCTGTTTACTGCCACAGTCTCACAGCTCCAGTGACCTGGGTTCGGTTCTGTTTACTGCCACAGTCTCACAGCTCCAGTGTCCCGGGTTCGGTTCTGTTTACTGCCACAGTCTCACAGCTCCAGTGACCCGGGTTCAGTTCTGTTTACTGCCACAGTCTCACAGCTCCAGTGTCCCGGGTTCGGTTCTGTTTACTTTCACAGTCTCACAGCTCCAGTGTCCCGGGTTCGGTTCTGTTTACTGCCACAGTCTCACAGCTCCAGTGACCTGGGTTCGGTTCTGTTTACTGCCACAGTCTCACAGCTCCAGTGACCTGGGTTCGGTTCTGTTTACTGCCACAGTCTCACAGCTCCAGTGACCTGGGTTCGGTTCTGTTTACTGCCACAGTCTCACAGCTCCAGTGACCTGGGTTCGGTTCTGTTTACTGCCACAGTCTCACAGCTCCAGTGACCCGGGTTCAGTTCTGTTTACTGCCACAGTCTCACAGCTCCAGTGTCCCGGGTTCGGTTCTGTTTACTGCCACAGTCTCACAGCTCCAGTGACCTGGGTTCGGTTCTGTTTACTGCCACAGTCTCACAGCTCCAGTGTCCTGGGTTCAGTTCTGTTTACTGCCACAGTCTCACAGCTCCAGTGTCCCGGGTTCGGTTCTGTTTACTGCCACAGTCTCACAGCTCCAGTGACCCGGGTTCGGTTCTGTTTACTGCCACAGTCTCACAGCTCCAGTGTCCCGGGTTCGGTTCTGTTTACTGCCACAGTCTCACAGCTCCAGTGTCCCGGGTTCGGTTCTGTTTACTGCCACAGTCTCACAGCTCCAGTGACCCGGGTTCAGTTCTGTTTACTGCCACAGTCTCACAGCTCCAGTGTCCCGGGTTCGGTTCTGTTTACTGTCACAGTCTCACAGCTCCAGTGACCCGGGTTCAGTTCTGTTTACTGCCACAGTCTCACAGCTCCAGTGTCCCGGGTTCGGTTCTGTTTACTGCCACAGTCTCACAGCTCCAGTGACCTGGGTTCGGTTCTGTTCACTGCCACAGTCTCACAGCTCCAGTGACCCGGGTTCGGTTCTGTTTACTGCCACAGTCTCACAGCTCCAGTGACCCGGGTTCGGTTCTGTTTACTGCCACAGTCTCACAGCTCCAGTGACCTGGGTTCGGTTCTGTTTACTGTCACAGTCTCACAGCTCCAGTGACCCGGGTTCAGTTCTGTTTACTGCCACAGTCTCACAGCTCCAATGACCCGGGTTCGGTTCTGTTTACTGCCACAGTCTCACAGCTCCAGTGTCCCGGGTTCGGTTCTGTTTACTGCCACAGTCTCACAGCTCCAGTGACCCGGGTTCGGTTCTGTTTACTGCCACAGTCTCACAGCTCCAGTGTCCCGGGTTCGGTTCTGTTTACTGCCACAGTCTCACAGCTCCAGTGTCCCGGGTTCGGTTCTGTTTACTGCCACAGTCTCACAGCTCCAGTGTCCCGGGTTCGGTTCTGTTTACTGCCACAGTCTCACAGCTCCAGTGACCCAGGTTCGGTTCTGTTTACTGCCACAGTCTCACAGCTCCAGTTTCCCGGGTTCAGTTCTGTTTACTGCCACAGTCTCACAGCTCCAGTGTCCCGGGTTCGGTTCTGTTTACTGCCACAGTCTCACAGCTCCAGTGTCCCGGGTTCGGTTCTGTTTACTGCCACAGTCTCACAGCTCCAGTGTCCTGGGTTCGGTTCTGTTTACTGCCGCAACCTCACAGCTCCAGTGACCTGAGTTCGGTTCTGTTTACTGCCGCAACCTCACAGCTCCAGTGACCCGGGTTCGGTTCTGTTTACTGCCACAGTCTCACAGCTCCAGTGACCTGGGTTCGGTTCTGTTTACTGCCGCAACCTCACAGCTCCAGTGACCTGGGTTCGGTTCTGTTTACTGCCACAGTCTCACAGCTCCAGTGTCCTGGGTTCAGTTCTGTTTACTGCCACAGTCTCACAGCTCCAGTGACCTGGGTTCGGTTCTGTTTACTGCCACAGTCTCACAGCTCCAGTGTCCCGGGTTCGGTTCTGTTTATTGCCGCAACCTCACAGCTCCAGTGACCTGGGTTCGGTTCTGTTTACTGCCACAGTCTCACAGCTCCAGTGTCCCGGGTTCAGTTCTGTTTACTGCCACAGTCTCACAGCTCCAGTGTCCCGGGTTCGGTTCTGTTTACTGCCACAGTCTCACAGCTCCAGTGTCCCGGGTTATGTTCTGTTTACTGCCACAGTCTCACAGCTCCAGTGTCCCGGGTTCTGTTCTGTTTACTGCCACAGTCTCACAGCTCCAGTGTCCCGGGTTCGGTTCTGTTTACTGCCACAGTCTCACAGCTCCCGTGACCCGGGTTCGGTTCTGTTTACTGCCACAGTCTCACAGCTCCAGTGTCCTGGGTTCGGTTCTGTTTACTGCCACAGTCTCACAGCTCCAGTGTCCCGTGTTCGGTTCTGGGGACTGCCACAGTCTCACAGCTCCAGTGACCCGGGTTCGGTTCTTTTTACTGCCACAGTCTCCAGCTCCAGTGAACTGGGTTCGGTTCTGTTTACTGCCACAGTCTCACAGCTCCAGTGACCTGGGTTCGGTTCTGTTTACTGCCACAGTCTCACAGCTCCAGTGACCCGGGTTCGGTTCTGTTTACTGCCACAGTCTCCAGCTCCAGTGTCCCGTGTTCGGTTCTGTTTACTGCCACAGTCTCACAGCTCCAGTGTCCTGGGTTCGGTTCTGTTTACTGCCACAGCCTCACAGCTCCAGTGACCCGGGTTCGGTTCTGTTTACTGCCACAGTCTCACAGCTCCAGTGACCCGGGTTCGGTTCTGTTTACTGCCACAGTCTCACAGCTCCAGTGTCCCGGGTTCGGTTCTGTTTACTGCCACAGTCTCACAGCTCCAGTGACCCGGGTTCGGTTCTGTTTACTGCCACAGTCTCACAGCTCCAGTGTCCCGGGTTCGGTTCTGTTTACTGCCACAGTCTCACAGCTCCAGTGTCCCGGGTTCGGTTCTGTTTACTGCCACAGTCTCACAGCTCCATTGACCCGGGTTCAGTTCTGTTTACTGCCACAGTCTCACAGCTCCAGTGTCCCGGGTTCGGTTCTGTTTACTGTCACAGTCTCACAGCTCCAGTGACCCGGGTTCAGTTCTGTTTACTGCCACAGTCTCACAGCTCCAGTGTCCCGGGTTCGGTTCTGTTTACTGCCACAGTTTCACAGCTCCAGTGACCCGGGTTCGGTTCTGTTTACTGCCACAGTCTCACAGCTCCAGTGTCCCGGGTTCGGTTCTGTTTACTGCCACTGTCTCACAGCTCCAGTGTCCCGGGTTCGGTTCTGTTTACTGCCACCGTCTCACAGCTCCAGTGACCTGGGTTCGGTTCTGTTTACTGCCACAGTCTCACAGCTCCAGTGTCCTGGGTTCGGTTCTGTTTACTGCCACAGTCTCACAGCTCCAGTGACCCGGGTTCGGTTCTGTTTACTGCCACAGTCTCACAGCTCCAGTGACCCAGGTTCGGTTCTGTTTACTGCCACAGTCTCACAGCTCCAGTGACCTGTGTTCGGTTCTGTTTACTGCCACAGTCATACAGCTCCAGTGTCCCGGGTTCGGTTCTGCTTACTGCCACAGTCTCACAGCTCCAGTGTCCCGGGTTCGGTTCTGTTTACTGCCACAGTCTCACAGCTCCAGTGACCTGGGTTCGGTTCTGTTTACTGCCACAGTCTCACAGCTCCAGTGTCCCGGGTTCGATTCTGTTTACTGCCACAGTCTCACAGCTCCAGTGACCTGGGTTCGGTTCTGTTTACTGCCACAGTCTCACCGCTCCAGTGACCTGGGTTCAGTTCTGTTTACTGCCACAGTCTCACAGCTCCAGTGACCCGGTTTCGGTTCTGTTTACTGCCACAGTCTCACAGCTCCAGTCTCCCGGGTTCGGTTCTGTTTACTGCCACAGTCTCACAGCTCCAGTGTCCCGGGTTCGGTTCTGTTTACTGCCACAGTCTCACAGCTCCAGTGACCTGGGTTCGGTTCTGTTTACTGCCACAGTCTCACAGCTCCAGTGTCCCGGGTTCGGTTCTGTTTACTGCCACAGTCTCACAGCTCCAGTGACCCGGGTTCAGTTCTGTTTACTGCCACAGTCTCACAGCTCCAGTGTCCCGGGTTCGGTTCTGTTTACTTTCACAGTCTCACAGCTCCAGTGTCCCGGGTTCGGTTCTGTTTACTGCCACAGTCTCACAGCTCCAGTGACCTGGGTTCGGTTCTGTTTACTGCCACAGTCTCACAGCTCCAGTGACCTGGGTTCGGTTCTGTTTACTGCCACAGTCTCACAGCTCCAGTGACCTGGGTTCGGTTCTGTTTACTGCCACAGTCTCACAGCTCCAGTGACCTGGGTTCGGTTCTGTTTACTGCCACAGTCTCACAGCTCCAGTGACCCGGGTTCAGTTCTGTTTACTGCCACAGTCTCACAGCTCCAGTGTCCCGGGTTCGGTTCTGTTTACTGCCACAGTCTCACAGCTCCAGTGACCTGGGTTCGGTTCTGTTTACTGCCACAGTCTCACAGCTCCAGTGTCCTGGGTTCAGTTCTGTTTACTGCCACAGTCTCACAGCTCCAGTGACCTGGGTTCGGTTCTGTTTACTGCCACAGTCTCACAGCTCCAGTGTCCCGGGTTCGGTTCTGTTTATTGCCGCAACCTCACAGCTCCAGTGACCTGGGTTCGCTTCTGTTTACTGCCACAGTCTCACAGCTCCAGTGTCCCGGGTTCGGTTCTGTTTATTGCCGCAACCTCACAGCTCCAGTGACCTGGGTTCGGTTCTGTTTACTGCCACAGTCTCACAGCTCCAGTGTCCCGGGTTCAGTTCTGTTTACTGCCACAGTCTCACAGCTCCAGTGTCCCGGGTTATGTTCTGTTTACTGCCACAGTCTCACAGCTCCAGTGTCCCGGGTTCTGTTCTGTTTACTGCCACAGTCTCACAGCTCCAGTGTCCCGGGTTCGGTTCTGTTTACTGCCACAGTCTCACAGCTCCCGTGACCCGGGTTCGGTTCTGTTTACTGCCACAGTCTCACAGCTCCAGTGTCCTGGGTTCGGTTCTGTTTACTGCCACAGTCTCACAGCTCCAGTGTCCCGGGTTCGGTTCTGGGGACTGCCACAGTCTCACAGCTCCAGTGACCCGGGTTCGGTTCTGTTTACTGCCACAGTCTCACAGCTCCAGTGACCCGGGTTCGGTTCTGTTTACTGCCACAGTCTCCAGCTCCAGTGTCCCGTGTTCGGTTCTGTTTACTGCCACATTCTCACAGCTCCAGTGACCTGGGTTCGGTTCTGTTTACTGCCACAGTCTCACAGCTCCAGTGACCCGGGTTCGGTTCTGTTTACTGCCACAGTCTCCAGCTCCAGTGTCCCGTGTTCGGTTCTGTTTACTGCCACAGTCTCACAGCTCCAGTGTCCTGGGTTCGGTTCTGTTTACTGCCACAGCCTCACAGCTCCAGTGACCCGGGTTCGGTTCTGTTTACTGCCACAGTCTCACAGCTCCAGTGACCCGGGTTCGGTTCTGTTTACTGCCACAGTCTCACAGCTCCAGTGTCCCGGGTTCGGTTCTGTTTACTGCCACAGTCTCACAGCTCCAGTGACCCGGGTTCGGTTCTGTTTACTGCCACAGTCTCACAGCTCCAGTGTCCCGGGTTCGGTTCTGTTTACTGCCACAGTCTCACAGCTCCAGTGTCCCGGGTTCGGTTCTGTTTACTGCCACAGTCTCACAGCTCCATTGACCCGGGTTCAGTTCTGTTTACTGCCACAGTCTCACAGCTCCAGTGTCCCGGGTTCGGTTCTGTTTACTGTCACAGTCTCACAGCTCCAGTGACCCGGGTTCAGTTCTGTTTACTGCCACAGTCTCACAGCTCCAGTGTCCCGGGTTCGGTTCTGTTTACTGCCACAGTTTCACAGCTCCAGTGACCCGGGTTCGGTTCTGTTTACTGCCACAGTCTCACAGCTCCAGTGTCCCGGGTTCGGTTCTGTTTACTGCCACAGTCTCACAGCTCCAGTGTCCCGGGTTCGGTTCTGTTTACTGCCACAGTCTCACAGCTCCAGTGACCTGGGTTCGGTTCTGTTTACTGCCACAGTCTCACAGCTCCAGTGTCCTGGGTTCGGTTCTGTTTACTGCCACAGTCTCACAGCTCCAGTGACCCGGGTTCGGTTCTGTTTACTGCCACAGTCTCACAGCTCCAGTGACCCAGGTTCGGTTCTGTTTACTGCCACAGTCTCACAGCTCCAGTGACCTGTGTTCGGTTCTGTTTACTGCCACAGTCATACAGCTCCAGTGTCCCGGGTTCGGTTCTGCTTACTGCCACAGTCTCACAGCTCCAGTGTCCCGGGTTCGGTTCTGTTTACTGCCACAGTCTCACAGCTCCAGTGACCTGGGTTCGGTTCTGTTTACTGCCACAGTCTCACAGCTCCAGTGTCCCGGGTTCGATTCTGTTTACTGCCACAGTCTCACAGCGCCAGTGACCTGGGTTCGGTTCTGTTTACTGCCACAGTCTCACCGCTCCAGTGACCTGGGTTCAGTTCTGTTTACTGCCACAGTCTCACAGCTCCAGTGACCCGGTTTCGGTTCTGTTTACTGCCACAGTCTCACAGCTCCAGTGTCCCGGGTTCGGTTCTGTTTACTGCCACAGTCTCACAGCTCCAGTGTCCCGGGTTCGGTTCTGTTTACTGCCACAGTCTCACAGCTCCAGTGACCTGGGTTCGGTTCTGTTTACTGCCACAGTCTCACAGCTCCAGTGTCCCGGGTTCGGTTCTGTTTACTGCCACAGTCTCACAGCTCCAGTGACCCGGGTTCAGTTCTGTTTACTGCCACAGTCTCACAGCTCCAGTGTCCCGGGTTCGGTTCTGTTTACTGTCACAGTCTCACAGCTCCAGTGTCCCGGGTTCGGTTCTGTTTACTGCCACAGTCTCACAGCTCCAGTGACCTGGGTTCGGTTCTGTTTACTGCCACAGTCCCACAGCTCCAGTGACCTGGGTTCGGTTCTGTTTACTGCCACAGTCTCACAGCTCCAGTGACCTGGGTTCGGTTCTGTTTACTGCCACAGTCTCACAGCTCCAGTGACCTGGGTTCGGTTCTGTTTACTGCCACAGTCTCACAGCTCCAGTGACCCGGGTTCAGTTCTGTTTACTGCCACAGTCTCACAGCTCCAGTGTCCCGGGTTCGGTTCTGTTTACTGCCACAGTCTCACAGCTCCAGTGACCTGGGTTCGGTTCTGTTTACTGCCACAGTCTCACAGCTCCAGTGACCTGGGTTCGGTTCTGTTTACTGCCACAGTCTCACAGCTCCAGTGACCTGGGTTCGGTTCTGTTTACTGCCACAGTCTCACAGCTCCCGTGACCTGGGTTCGGTTCTGTTTACTGCCACAGTCTCACAGCTCCAGTGACCTGGGTTCGGTTCTGTTTACTGCCACAGTCTCACAGCTCCAGTGTCCCGGGTTCGGTTCTGTTTACTGCCACAGTCTCACAGCTCCAGTGTCCCGGGTTCGGTTCTGTTTACTGCCACAGTCTCACAGCTCCAGTGACCTGCGTTCGGTTCTGTTTACTGCCACAGTCTCACAGCTCCAGTGTCCCGGGTTCGGTTCTGTTTACTGCCACAGTCTCACAGCTCCAGTGACCCGGGTTCAGTTCTGTTTACTGCCACAGTCTCACAGCTCCAGTGACCTGGGTTCGGTTCTGTTTACTGCCACAGTCTCACAGCTCCAGTGACCCGGGTTCGGTTCTGTTTACTGCCACAGTCTCACAGCTCCAGTGACCCGGGTTCGGTTCTGTTTACTGTCACAGTCTCACAGCTCCAGTGACCCGGGTTCAGTTCTGTTTACTGCCACAGTCTCACAGCTCCAGTGACCCGGGTTCGGTTCTGTTTACTGCCACAGTCTCACAGCTCCAGTGTCCCGGGTTCGGTTCTGTTTACTGCCACAGTCTCACAGCTCCAGTGACCCGGGTTCGGTTCTGTTTACTGCCACAGTCTCACAGCTCCAGTGTCCCGGGTTCGGTTCTGTTTACTGCCACAGTCTCACAGCTCCAGTGACCTGGGTTCGGTTCTGTTTACTGCCACAGTCTCACAGCTCCAGTGACCTGGGTTCGGTTCTGTTTACTGCCACAGTCTCACAGCTCCAGTGTCCCGGGTTCGGTTCTGATTACTGTCACAGTCTCACAGCTCCAGTGTCCCGGGTTCGGTTCTGTTTACTGCCACAGTCTCACAGCTCCAGTGACCTGGGTTCGGTTCTGTTTACTGCCACAGTCTCACAGCTCCAGTGACCTGGGTTCGGTTCTGTTTACTGCCACAGTCTCACAGCTCCAGTGACCGGGGTTCGGTTCTGTTTACTGCCACAGTCTCACAGCTCCAGTGTCCCGGGTTCGGTTCTGTTTACTGCCACAGTCTCACAGCTCCAGTGACCTGGGTTCGGTTCTGTTTACTGCCACAGTCTCACAGCTCCAGTGACCCGGGTTCGGTTCTGTTTACTGCCACAGTCTCACAGCTCCAGTGACCTGGGTTCGGTTCTGTTTACTGTCATAGTCTCACAGCTCCAGTGACCCGAGTTCAGTTCTGTTTACTGCCACAGTCTCACAGCTCCAGTGTCCCGGGTTCGGTTCTGTTTACTGCCACAGTCTCACAGCTCCAGTGACCTGGGTTCGGTTCTGTTTACTGCCACAGTCTCACAGCTCCAGTGACCTGGGTTCGGTTCTGTTTACTGCCACAGTCTCACAGCTCCAGTGACCCGGGTTCAGTTCTGTTTACTGCCACAGTCTTACAGCTCCAGTGTCCCGGGTTCGGTTCTGTTTACTGCCACAGTCTCACAGCTCCAGTGACCTGGGTTCGGTTCTGTTTACTGCCACAGTCTCACAGCTCCAGTGACCTGGGTTCGGTTCTGTTTACTGCCACAGTCTCACAGCTCCCGTGACCTGGGTTCGGTTCTGTTTACTGCCACAGTCTCACAGCTCCAGTGTCCCGGGTTCGGTTCTGTTTACTGCCACAGTCTCACAGCTCCAGTGACCCGGGTTCAGTTCTGTTTACTGCCACAGTCTCACAGCTCCAGTGTCCCGGGTTCGTTTCTGTTTACTGTCACAGTCTCACAGCTCCAGTGACCCGGGTTCAGTTCTGTTTACTGCCACAGTCTCACAGCTCCAGTGTCCCGGGTTCGGTTCTGTTTACTGTCACAGTCTCACAGCTCCAGTGTCCCGGGTTCGGTTCTGTTTACTGCCACAGTCTCACAGCTCCAGTGACCCGGGTTCGGTTCTGTTTACTGCCACAGTCTCACAGCTCCAGTGTCCCGGGTTCAGTTCTGTTTACTGCCACAGTCTCACAGCTCCAGTGTCCCGGGTTCGGTTCTGTTTACTGCCACAGTCTCACAGCTCCAGTGACCCGGTTTCGGTTCTGTTTACTGCCACAGTCTCACAGCTCCAGTGTCCTGGGTTCGGTTCTGTTTACTGCCACAGCCTCACAGCTCCAGTGACCCGGGTTCGGTTCTGTTTACTGCCACAGTCTCACAGCTCCAGTGACCCGGGTTCGGTTCTGTTTACTGCCACAGTCTCACAGCTCCAGTGTCCCGGGTTCGGTTCTGTTTACTGCCACAGTCTCACAGCTCCAGTGACCCTGGTTCGGTTCTGTTTACTGCCACAGTCTCACAGCTCCAGTGTCCCGGGTTCGGTTCTGTTTACTGCCACAGTCTCACAGCTCCAGTGACCTGGGTTCGGTTCTGTTTACTGCCACAGTCTCACAGCTCCAGTGTCCCGGGTTCGGTTCTGTTTACTGCCACAGTCTCACAGCTCCAGTGACCCGGGTTCGGTTCTGTTTACTGCCACAGTCTCACAGCTCCAGTGTCCCGGGTTCGGTTCTGTTTACTGCCACAGTCTCACAGCTCCAGTGACCCGGGTTCGGTCCTGTTTACTGCCACAGTCTCACAGCTCCAGTGTCCCGGGTTCGGTTCTGTTTACTGCCACAGTCTCACAGCTCCAGTGACCGGGGTTCGGTTCTGTTTACTGCCACAGTCTCACAGCTCCAGTGACCAGGGTTCGGTTCTGTTTACTGCCACAGTCTCACAGCTCCAGTGTCCCGGGTTCGGTTCTGTTTACTGCCACAGTCTCACAGCTCCAGTGACCTGGGTTCGGTTCTGTTTACTGCCACAGTCTCACAGCTCCAGTGACCCGAGTTCGGTTCTGTTTACTGCCACAGTCTCACAGCTCCAGTGACCTGGGTTCGGTTCTGTTTACTGTCACAGTCTCACAGCTCCAGTGACCCGAGTTCAGTTCTGTTTACTGCCACAGTCTCACAGCTCCAGTGACCTGGGTTCGGTTCTGTTTACTGCCACAGTCTCACAGCTCCAGTGACCTGGGTTCGGTTCTGTTTACTGCCACAGTCTCACAGCTCCAGTGACCCGGGTTCAGTTCTGTTTACTGCCACAGTCTCACAGCTCCAGTGTCCCGGGTTCGGTTCTGTTAACTGCCACAGTCTCACAGCTCCAGTGACCTGGGTTCGGTTCTGTTTACTGCCACAGTCTCACAGCTCCAGTGACCTGGGTTCGGTTCTGTTTACTGCCACAGTCTCACAGCTCCAGTGACCTGGGTTCGGTTCTGTTTACTGCCACAGTCTCACAGCTCCCGTGACCTGGGTTCGGTTCTGTTTACTGCCACAGTCTCACAGCTCCAGTGTCCCGGGTTCGTTTCTGTTTACTGTCACAGTCTCACAGCTCCAGTGACCCGGGTTCAGTTCTGTTTACTGCCACAGTCTCACAGCTCCAGTGTCCCGGGTTCGGTTCTGTTTACTGTCACAGTCTCACAGCTCCAGTGTCCCGGGTTCGGTTCTGTTTACTGCCACAGTCTCACAGCTCCAGTGACCCGGGTTCGGTTCTGTTTACTGCCACAGTCTCACAGCTCCAGTGTCCCGGGTTCAGTTCTGTTTACTGCCACAGTCTCACAGCTCCAGTGTCCCGGGTTTGGTTCTGTTTACTGCCACAGTCTCACAGCTCCAGTGACCCGGTTTCGGTTCTGTTTACTGCCACAGTCTCACAGCTCCAGTGTCCTGGGTTCGGTTCTGTTTACTGCCACAGCCTCACAGCTCCAGTGACCCGGGTTCGGTTCTGTTTACTGCCACAGTCTCACAGCTCCAGTGACCCGGGTTCGGTTCTGTTTACTGCCACAGTCTCACAGCTCCAGTGTCCCGGGTTCGGTTCTGTTTACTGCCACAGTCTCACAGCTCCAGTGTCCCGGGTTCGGTTCTGTTTACTGCCACAGTCTCACAGCTCCAGTGACCCGGGTTCGGTTCTGTTTACTGCCACAGTCTCACAGCTCCAGTGACCTGGGTTCGGTTCTGTTTACTGCCACAGTCTCACAGCTCCAGTGTCCCGGGTTCGGTTCTGTTTACTGCCACAGTCTCACAGCTCCAGTGACCCGGGTTCGGTTCTGTTTACTGCCACAGTCTCACAGCTCCAGTGTCCCGGGTTCGGTTCTGTTTACTGCCACAGTCTCACAGCTCCAGTGACCCGGGTTCGGTTCTGTTTACTGCCACAGTCTCACAGCTCCAGTGTCCCGGGTTCGGTTCTGTTTACTGCCACAGTCTCACAGCTCCAGTGACCCGGGTTCGGTTCTGTTTACTGCCACAGTCTCACAGCTCCAGTGTCCCGGGTTCGGTTCTGTTTACTGTCACAGTCTCACAGCTCCAGTGTCCCGGGTTCGGTTCTGTTTACTGCCACAGTCTCACAGCTCCAGTGACCCGGGTTCGGTTCTGTTTACTGCCACAGTCTCACAGCTCCAGTGTCCCGGGTTCGGTTCTGTTTACTGTCACAGTCTCACAGCTCCAGTGTCCCGGGTTCGGTTCTGTTTACTGCCACAGTCTCACAGCTCCAGTGACCTGGGTTCGGTTCTGTTTACTGCCACAGTCTCACAGCTCCAGTGACCTGGGTTCGGTTCTGTTTACTGCCACAGTCTCACAGCTCCAGTGACCCGGGTTCGGTTCTGTTTACTGCCACAGTCTCACAGCTCCAGTGTCCCGGGTTCGGTTCTGTTTACTGCCACAGTCTCACAGCTCCAGTGACCTGGGTTCGGTTCTGTTTACTGCCACAGTCTCACAGCTCCAGTGACCCGGGTTCGGTTCTGTTTACTGCCACAGTCTCACAGCTCCAGTGACCTGGGTTCGGTTCTGTTTACTGTCACAGTCTCACAGCTCCAGTGACCCGGGTTCGGTTCTGTTTACTGCCACAGTCTCACAGCTCCAGTGACCTGGGTTCGGTTCTGTTTACTGTCACAGTCTCACAGCTCCAGTGACCCGGGTTCGGTTCTGTTTACTGCCACAGTCTCACAGCTCCAGTGACCTGGGTTCGGTTCTGTTTACTGCCACAGTCTCACAGCTCCAGTGACCTGGGTTCGGTTCTGTTTACTGCCACAGTCTCACAGCTCCAGTGACCCGGGTTCAGTTCTGTTTACTGCCACAGTCTCACAGCTCCAGTGTCCCGGGTTCGGTTCTGTTTACTGCCACAGTCTCACAGCTCCAGTGACCCGGGTTCGGTTCTGTTTACTGCCACAGTCTCACAGATCCAGTGACCCGGGTTCAGTTCTGTTTACTGCCACAGTCTCACAGCTCCAGTGTCCCGGGTTCGGTTCTGTTTACTGTCACAGTCTCACAGCTCCAGTGACCCGGGTTCAGTTCTGTTTACTGCCACAGTCTCACAGCTCCAGTGTCCCGGGTTCGGTTCTGTTTACTGCCACAGTCTCACAGCTCCAGTGACCTGGGTTCGGTTCTGTTTACTGCCACAGTCTCACAGCTCCAGTGACCTGGGTTCGGTTCTGTTTACTGCCACAGTCTCACAGCTCCAGTGACCCGGGTTCGGTTCTGTTTACTGCCACAGTCTCACAGCTCCAGTGACCCGGGTTCGGTCCTGTTTACTGCCACAGTCTCACAGCTCCAGTGACCCGGGTTCGGTCCTGTTTACTGCCACAGTCTCACAGCTCCAGTGACCTGGGTTCGGTTCTGTTTACTGTCACAGTCTCACAGCTCCAGTGACCCGGGTTCAGTTCTGTTTACTGCCACAGTCTCACAGCTCCAGTGACCCGGGTTCGGTTCTGTTTACTGCCACAGTCTCACAGCTCCAGTGTCCCGGGTTCGGTTCTGTTTACTGCCACAGTCTCACAGCTCCAGTGACCCGGGTTCGGTTCTGTTTACTGCCACAGTCTCACAGCTCCAGTGTCCCGGGTTCGGTTCTGTTTACTGCCACAGTCTCACAGCTCCAGTGACCTGGGTTCGGTTCTGTTTACTGCCACAGTCTCACAGCTCCAGTGACCTGGGTTCGGTTCTGTTTACTGCCACAGTCTCACAGCTCCAGTGTCCCGGGTTCGGTTCTGATTACTGTCACAGTCTCACAGCTCCAGTGTCCCGGGTTCGGTTCTGTTTACTGCCACAGTCTCACAGCTCCAGTGACCTGGGTTCGGTTCTGTTTACTGCCACAGTCTCACAGCTCCAGTGACCTGGGTTCGGTTCTGTTTACTGCCACAGTCTCACAGCTCCAGTGACCGGGGTTCGGTTCTGTTTACTGCCACAGTCTCACAGCTCCAGTGTCCCGGGTTCGGTTCTGTTTACTGCCACAGTCTCACAGCTCCAGTGACCTGGGTTCGGTTCTGTTTACTGCCACAGTCTCACAGCTCCAGTGACCCGGGTTCGGTTCTGTTTACTGCCACAGTCTCACAGCTCCAGTGACCTGGGTTCGGTTCTGTTTACTGTCATAGTCTCACAGCTCCAGTGACCCGAGTTCAGTTCTGTTTACTGCCACAGTCTCACAGCTCCAGTGTCCCGGGTTCGGTTCTGTTTACTGCCACAGTCTCACAGCTCCAGTGACCTGGGTTCGGTTCTGTTTACTGCCACAGTCTCACAGCTCCAGTGACCTGGGTTCGGTTCTGTTTACTGCCACAGTCTCACAGCTCCAGTGACCCGGGTTCAGTTCTGTTTACTGCCACAGTCTTACAGCTCCAGTGTCCCGGGTTCGGTTCTGTTTACTGCCACAGTCTCACAGCTCCAGTGACCCGGGTTCGGTTCTGTTTACTGCCACAGTCTCACAGCTCCAGTGACCTGGGTTCGGTTCTGTTTACTGCCACAGTCTCACAGCTCCAGTGACCTGGGTTCGGTTCTGTTTACTGCCACAGTCTCACAGCTCCCGTGACCTGGGTTCGGTTCTGTTTACTGCCACAGTCTCACAGCTCCAGTGTCCCGGGTTCGGTTCTGTTTACTGCCACAGTCTCACAGCTCCAGTGACCCGGGTTCAGTTCTGTTTACTGCCACAGTCTCACAGCTCCAGTGTCCCGGGTTCGTTTCTGTTTACTGTCACAGTCTCACAGCTCCAGTGACCCGGGTTCAGTTCTGTTTACTGCCACAGTCTCACAGCTCCAGTGTCCCGGGTTCGGTTCTGTTTACTGTCACAGTCTCACAGCTCCAGTGTCCCGGGTTCGGTTCTGTTTACTGCCACAGTCTCACAGCTCCAGTGACCCGGGTTCGGTTCTGTTTACTGCCACAGTCTCACAGCTCCAGTGTCCCGGGTTCAGTTCTGTTTACTGCCACAGTCTCACAGCTCCAGTGTCCCGGGTTCGGTTCTGTTTACTGCCACAGTCTCACAGCTCCAGTGACCCGGTTTCGGTTCTGTTTACTGCCACAGTCTCACAGCTCCAGTGTCCTGGGTTCGGTTCTGTTTACTGCCACAGCCTCACAGCTCCAGTGACCCGGGTTCGGTTCTGTTTACTGCCACAGTCTCACAGCTCCAGTGACCCGGGTTCGGTTCTGTTTACTGCCACAGTCTCACAGCTCCAGTGTCCCGGGTTCGGTTCTGTTTACTGCCACAGTCTCACAGCTCCAGTGACCCTGGTTCGGTTCTGTTTACTGCCACAGTCTCACAGCTCCAGTGTCCCGGGTTCGGTTCTGTTTACTGCCACAGTCTCACAGCTCCAGTGACCTGGGTTCGGTTCTGTTTACTGCCACAGTCTCACAGCTCCAGTGTCCCGGGTTCGGTTCTGTTTACTGCCACAGTCTCACAGCTCCAGTGACCCGGGTTCGGTTCTGTTTACTGCCACAGTCTCACAGCTCCAGTGTCCCGGGTTCGGTTCTGTTTACTGCCACAGTCTCACAGCTCCAGTGACCCGGGTTCGGTCCTGTTTACTGCCACAGTCTCACAGCTCCAGTGTCCCGGGTTCGGTTCTGTTTACTGCCACAGTCTCACAGCTCCAGTGACCGGGGTTCGGTTCTGTTTACTGCCACAGTCTCACAGCTCCAGTGACCAGGGTTCGGTTCTGTTTACTGCCACAGTCTCACAGCTCCAGTGTCCCGGGTTCGGTTCTGTTTACTGCCACAGTCTCACAGCTCCAGTGACCTGGGTTCGGTTCTGTTTACTGCCACAGTCTCACAGCTCCAGTGACCCGAGTTCGGTTCTGTTTACTGCCACAGTCTCACAGCTCCAGTGACCTGGGTTCGGTTCTGTTTACTGTCACAGTCTCACAGCTCCAGTGACCCGAGTTCAGTTCTGTTTACTGCCACAGTCTCACAGCTCCAGTGACCTGGGTTCGGTTCTGTTTACTGCCACAGTCTCACAGCTCCAGTGACCTGGGTTCGGTTCTGTTTACTGCCACAGTCTCACAGCTCCAGTGACCCGGGTTCAGTTCTGTTTACTGCCACAGTCTCACAGCTCCAGTGTCCCGGGTTCGGTTCTGTTAACTGCCACAGTCTCACAGCTCCAGTGACCTGGGTTCGGTTCTGTTTACTGCCACAGTCTCACAGCTCCAGTGACCTGTGTTCGGTTCTGTTTACTGCCACAGTCTCACAGCTCCAGTGACCTGGGTTCGGTTCTGTTTACTGCCACAGTCTCACAGCTCCCGTGACCTGGGTTCGGTTCGATTTACTGCCACAGTCTCACAGCTCCAGTGTCCCGGGTTCGTTTCTGTTTACTGTCACAGTCTCACAGCTCCAGTGACCCGGGTTCAGTTCTGTTTACTGCCACAGTCTCACAGCTCCAGTGTCCCGGGTTCGGTTCTGTTTACTGTCACAGTCTCACATCTCCAGTGTCCCGGGTTCGGTTCTGTTTACTGCCACAGTCTCACAGCTCCAGTGACCCGGGTTCGGTTCTGTTTACTGCCACAGTCTCACAGCTCCAGTGTCCCGGGTTCAGTTCTGTTTACTGCCACAGTCTCACAGCTCCAGTGTCCCGGGTTTGGTTCTGTTTACTGCCACAGTCTCACAGCTCCAGT
The DNA here is from genome assembly GCF_036365525.1 of Heterodontus francisci. Lineage (NCBI taxonomy): Eukaryota > Metazoa > Chordata > Chondrichthyes > Heterodontiformes > Heterodontidae > Heterodontus > Heterodontus francisci. The sequence continues at coordinate 2,343,631 of NW_027141614.1, read as the reverse complement.
GACCCGGTTTCGGTTCTGTTTACTGCCACAGTCTCACAGCTCCAGTGTCCTGGGTTCGGTTCTGTTTACTGCCACAGCCTCACAGCTCCAGTGACCCGGGTTCGGTTCTGTTCACTGCCACAGTCTCACAGCTCCAGTGACCCGGGTTCGGTTCTGTTTACTGCCACAGTCTCACAGCTCCAGTGTCCCGGGTTCGGTTCTGTTTACTGCCACAGTCTCACAGCTCCAGTGACCCGGGTTCGGTTCTGTTTACTGCCACAGTCTCACAGCTCCAGTGTCCCGGGTTCGGTTCTGTTTACTGCCACAGTCTCACAGCTCCAGTGACCTGGGTTCGGTTCTGTTTACTGCCACAGTCTCACAGCTCCAGTGTCCCGGGTTCGGTTCTGTTTACTGCCACAGTCTCACAGCTCCAGTGACCCGGGTTCGGTTCTGTTTACTGCCACAGTCTCACAGCTCCAGTGTCCCGGGTTCGGTTCTGTTTACTGCCAAAGTCTCACAGCTCCAGTGACCCGGGTTCGGTTCTGTTTACTGCCACAGTCTCACAGCTCCAGTGTCCCGGGTTCGGTTCTGTTTACTGCCACAGTCTCACAGCTCCAGTGACCCGGGTTCGGTTCTGTTTACTGCCACAGTCTCACAGCTCCAGTGTCCCGGGTTCGGTTCTGTTTACTGTCACAGTCTCACAGCTCCAGTGTCCCGGGTTCGGTTCTGTTTACTGCCACAGTCTCACAGCTCCAGTGACCCGGGTTCGGTTCTGTTTACTGCCACAGTCTCACAGCTCCAGTGTCCCGGGTTCGGTTCTGTTTACTGTCACAGTCTCACAGCTCCAGTGTCCCGGGTTCGGTTCTGTTTACTGCCACAGTCTCACAGCTCCAGTGACCTGGGTTCGGTTCTGTTTACTGCCACAGTCTCACAGCTCCAGTGACCTGGGTTCGGTTCTGTTTACTGCCACAGTCTCACAGCTCCAGTGACCCGGGTTCGGTTCTGTTTACTGCCACAGTCTCACAGCTCCAGTGACCTGGGTTCGGTTCTGTTTACTGTCACAGTCTCACAGCTCCAGTGACCCGGGTTCGGTTCTGTTTACTGCCACAGTCTCACAGCTCCAGTGACCTGGGTTCGGTTCTGTTTACTGTCACAGTCTCACAGCTCCAGTGACCCGGGTTCGGTTCTGTTTACTGCCACAGTCTCACAGCTCCAGTGACCTGGGTTCGGTTCTGTTTACTGCCACAGTCTCACAGCTCCAGTGACCTGGGTTCGGTTCTGTTTACTGCCACAGTCTCACAGCTCCAGTGACCCGGGTTCAGTTCTGTTTACTGCCACAGTCTCACAGCTCCAGTGTCCCGGGTTCGGTTCTGTTTACTGCCACAGTCTCACAGCTCCAGTGACCCGGGTTCGGTTCTGTTTACTGCCACAGTCTCACAGCTCCAGTGACCCGGGTTCAGTTCTGTTTACTGCCACAGTCTCACAGCTCCAGTGACCTGGGTTCCGTTCTGTTTACTGCCACAGTCTCACAGCTCCAGTGACCGGGGTTCGGTTCTGTTTACTGCCACAGTCTCACAGCTCCAGTGTCCCGTGTTCGGTTCTGTTTACTGCCACAGTCTCACAGCTCCAGTGACCCGGGTTCGGTTCTGTTTACCGCCACAGTCTCACAGCTCCAGTGACCTGGGTTCGGTTCTGTTTACCGCCACAGTCTCACAGCTCCAGTGACCCGAGTTCAGTTCTCTTTACTGCCACAGTCTCACAGCTCCAGTGTCCCGGGTTCGGTTCTGTTTACTGCCACAGTCTCACAGCTCCAGTGAGCTGGGTTCGGTTCTGTTTACTGCCACAGTCTCACAGCTCCAGTGACCTGGGTTCGGTTCTGTTTACTGCCACAGTCTCACAGCTCCAGTGACCCGGGTTCAGTTCTGTTTACTGCCACAGTCTCACAGCTCCAGTGTCCCGGGTTCGGTTCTGTTTACTGCCACAGTCTCACAGCTCCAGTGACCTGGGTTCGGTTCTGTTTACTGCCACAGTCTCACAGCTCCAGTGACCTGGGTTCGGTTCTGTTTACTGCCACAGTCTCACAGCTCCAGTGACCTGGGTTTGGTTCTGTTTACTGCCACAGTCTCACAGCTCCCGTGACCTGGGTTCGGTTCTGTTTACTGCCACAGTCTCACAGCTCCAGTGACATGGGTTCGGTTCTCTTTACTGCCACAGTCTCACAGCTCCAGTGTCCCGGGTTCGGTTCTGTTTACTGCCACAGTCTCACAGCTCCAGTGACCCGGGTTCGGTTCTGTTTACTGCCACAGTCTCACAGCTCCAGTGTCCCGGGTTCGGTTCTGTTTACTGCCACAGTCTCACAGCTCCAGTGTCCCGGGTTCGGTTCTGTTTACTGCCACAGTGTCACAGCTCCAGTGACCTGGGTTCGGTTCTGTTTACTGCCACAGTCTCACAGCTCCAGTGTCCCGGGTTCGGTTCTGTTTACTGCCACAGTCTCACAGCTCCAGTGACCCGGGTTCGGTTCAGTTTACTGCCACAGTCTCACAGCTCCAGTGTCCCGGGTTCGGTTCTGTTTACTGCCACAGTCTCACAGCTCCAGTGTCCTCGGTTCGGTTCTGTTTACTGCCACAGTCTCACAGCTCCAGTGTCCCGGGTTCGGTTCTGTTTACTGCCACAGTCTCACAGCTCCAGTGACCCGGGTTCGGTACTGTTTACTGCCACAGTCTCACAGCTCCAGTGTCCCGGGTTCGGTTCTGTTTACTGTCACAGTCTCACAGCTCCAGTGTCCCGGGTTCGGTTCTGTTTACTGCCACAGTCTCACAGCTCCAGTGACCCGGGTTCGGTTCTGTTTACTGCGACAGTCTCACAGCTCCAGTGTCCCGGGTTCGGTTCTGTTTACTGTCACAGTCTCACAGCTCCAGTGTCCCGGGTTCGGTTCTGTTTACTGCCACAGTCTCACAGCTTGAGTGTCCCGGGTTCGGTTCTGTTTACTGTCACAGTCTCACAGCTCCAGTGAACCGGGTTCGGTTCTGTTTACTGCCACAGTCTCACAGCTCCAGTGTCCCGGGTTCGGTTCTGTTTACTGCCACAGTCTCACAGCTCCAGTGTCCCGGGTTCGGTTCTGTTTACTGTCACAGTCTCACAGCTCCAGTGTCCCGGGTTCGGTTCTGTTTACTGCCACAGTCTCACAGCTCCAGTGACCTGGGTTCGGTTCTGTTTTTTGCCACAGTCTCACAGCTCCAGTGACCCGGGTTCGGTTCTGTTTACTGTCACAGTCTCACAGCTCCAGTGTCCCGGGTTCGGTTCTGTTTACTGCCACAGTCTCACAGCTCCAGTGACCTGGGTTCGGTTCTGTTTACTGCCACAGTCTCACAGCTCCAGTGACCCGGGTTCGGTTCTGTTTACTGCCACAGTCTCACAGCTCCAGTGACCCGGGTTCGGTTCTGTTTACTGCCACAGTCTCACAGCTCCAGTGTCCCGGGTTCGGTTCTGTTTACTGCCACAGTCTCACAGCTCCAGTGACCTGGGTTCGGTTCTGTTTACTGCCACAGTCTCACAGCTCCAGTGACCCGGGTTCGGTTCTGTTTACTGCCACAGTCTCACAGCTCCAGTGACCTGGGTTCGGTTCTGTTTACTGTCACAGTCTCACAGCTCCAGTGACCCGAGTTCAGTTCTGTTTACTGCCACAGTCTCACAGCTCCAGTGACCTGGGTTCGGTTCTGTTTACTGCCACAGTCTCACAGCTCCAGTGACCCGAGTTCAGTTCTGTTTACTGCCACAGTCTCACAGCTCCAGTGACCTGGGTTCGGTTCTGTTTACTGCCACAGTCTCACAGCTCCAGTGACCTGGGTTCGGTTCTGTTTACTGCCACAGTCTCACAGCTCCAGTGACCCGGGTTCAGTTCTGTTTACTGCCACAGTCTCACAGCTCCAGTGTCCCGGGTTCGGTTCTGTTTACTGCCACAGTCTCACAGCTCCAGTGTCCCGGGTTCGGTTCTGTTTACTGCCACAGTCTCACAGCTCCAGTGTCCCGGGTTCGGTTCTGTTTACTGTCACAGTCTCACAGCTCCAGTGACCCGGGTTCAGTTCTGTTTACTGCCACAGTCTCACAGCTCCAGTGACCTGGGTTCGGTTCTGTTTACTGTCACAGTCTCACAGCTCCAGTGTCCCGGGTTCGGTTCTGTTTACTGTCACAGTCTCACAGCTCCAGTGTCCCGGGTTCGGTTCTGTTTACTGCCACAGTCTCACAGCTCCAGTGTCCCGGGTTCGGTTCTGTTTACTGTCACAGTCTCACAGCTCCAGTGTCCCGGGTTCGGTTCTGTTTACTGCCACAGTCTCACAGCTCCAGTGACCTGGGTTCGGTTCTGTTTACTGCCACAGTCTCACAGCTCCAGTGTCCCGGGTTCGGTTCTGTTTACTGCCACAGTCTCACAGCTCCAGTGACCTGGGTTCGGTTCTGTTTACTGCCACAGTCTCACCGCTCCAGTGTCCCGGGTTCGGTTCTGTTTACTGCCACAGTCTCACAGCTCCAGTGACCTGGGTTCGGTTCTGTTTACTGCCACAGTCTCACAGCTCCAGTGACCTGGGTTCGGTTCTGTTTTTTGCCACAGTCTCACAGCTCCAGTGACCCGGGTTCGGTTCTGTTTACTGTCACAGTCTCACAGCTCCAGTGTCCCGGGTTCGGTTCTGTTTACTGCCACAGTCTCACAGCTCCAGTGACCTGGGTTCGGTTCTGTTTACTGCCACAGTCTCACAGCTCCAGTGACCCGGGTTCGGTTCTGTTTACTGCCACAGTCTCACAGCTCCAGTGACCCGGGTTCGGTTCTGTTTACTGCCACAGTCTCACAGCTCCAGTGTCCCGGGTTCGGTTCTGTTTACTGCCACAGTCTCACAGCTCCAGTGACCTGGGTTCGGTTCTGTTTACTGCCACAGTCTCACAGCTCCAGTGACCCGGGTTCGGTTCTGTTTACTGCCACAGTCTCACAGCTCCAGTGACCTGGGTTCGGTTCTGTTTACTGTCACAGTCTCACAGCTCCAGTGACCCGAGTTCAGTTCTGTTTACTGCCACAGTCTCACAGCTCCAGTGACCTGGGTTCGGTTCTGTTTACTGCCACAGTCTCACAGCTCCAGTGACCTGGGTTCGGTTCTGTTTACTGCCACAGTCTCACAGCTCCAGTGACCTGGGTTCGGTTCTGTTTACTGCCACAGTCTCACAGCTCCAGTGACCCGGGTTCAGTTCTGTTTACTGCCACAGTCTCACAGCTCCAGTGTCCCGGGTTCGGTTCTGTTTACTGCCACAGTCTCACAGCTCCAGTGTCCCGGGTTCGGTTCTGTTTACTGCCACAGTCTCACAGCTCCAGTGACCCGGGTTCAGTTCTGTTTACTGCCACAGTCTCACAGCTCCAGTGTCCCGGGTTCGGTTCTGTTTACTGTCACAGTCTCACAGCTCCAGTGACCCGGGTTCAGTTCTGTTTACTGCCACAGTCTCACAGCTCCAGTGTCCCGGGTTCGGTTCTGTTTACTGCCACAGTCTCACAGCTCCAGTGACCTGGGTTCGGTTCTGTTTACTGCCACAGTCTCACAGCTCCAGTGACCTGGGTTCGGTTCTGTTTACTGCCACAGTCTCACAGCTCCAGTGACCCGGGTTCGGTTCTGTTTACTGCCACAGTCTCACAGCTCCAGTGACCCGGGTTCGGTCCTGTTTACTGCCACAGTCTCACAGCTCCAGTGACCTGGGTTCGGTTCTGTTTACTGTCACAGTCTCACAGCTCCAGTGACCCGGGTTCAGTTCTGTTTACTGCCACAGTCTCACAGCTCCAGTGACCCGGGTTCGGTTCTGTTTACTGCCACAGTCTCACAGCTCCAGTGTCCCGGGTTCGGTTCTGTTTACTGCCACAGTCTCACAGCTCCAGTGACCCGGGTTCGGTTCTGTTTACTGCCACAGTCTCACAGCTCCAGTGACCCGGGTTCAGTTCTGTTTACTGCCACAGTCTCACAGCTCCAGTGTCCCGGGTTCGGTTCTGTTTACTGTCACAGTCTCACAGCTCCAGTGTCCCGGGTTCGGTTCTGTTTACTGCCACAGTCCCACAGCTCCAGTGACCTGGGTTCGGTTCTGTTTACTGCCACAGTCTCACAGCTCCAGTGTCCCGGGTTCGGTTCTGTTTACTGCCACAGTCTCACAGCTCCAGTGACCCGGGTTCAGTTCTGTTTACTGCCACAGTCTCACAGCTCCAGTGTCCCGGGTTCGGTTCTGTTTACTGTCACAGTCTCACAGCTCCAGTGACCCGGGTTCAGTTCTGTTTACTGCCACAGTCTCACAGCTCCAGTGTCCCGGGTTCGGTTCTGTTTACTGTCATAGTCTCACAGCTCCAGTGACCCGGGGTCGGTTCTGTTTACTGCCACAGTCTCACAGCTCCAGTGTCCCGGGTTCAGTTCTGTTTACTGCCACAGTCTCACAGCTCCAGTGTCCCGGGTTCGGTTCTGTTTACTGCCACAGTCTCACAGCTCCAGTGACCCGGTTTCGGTTCTGTTTACTGCCACAGTCTCACAGCTCCAGTGTCCTGGGTTCGGTTCTGTTTACTGCCACAGCCTCACAGCTCCAGTGACCCGGGTTCGGTTCTGTTTACTGCCACAGTCTCACAGCTCCAGTGACCCGGGTTCGGTTCTGTTTACTGCCACAGTCTCACAGCTCCAGTGACCCGGGTTCGGTTCTGTTTACTGCCACAGTCTCACAGCTCCATTGACCCGGGTTCGGTTCTGTTTACTGCCACAGTCTCACAGCTCCAGTGTCCCGGGTTCGGTTCTGTTTATTGCCACAGTCTCACAGCTCCAGTGACCCGGGTTCGGTTCTGTTTACTGCCACAGTCTCACAGCTCCAGTGTCCCGGGTTCGGTTCTGTTTACTGCCACAGTCTCACAGCTCCAGGGACCCGGGTTCAGTTCTGTTTACTGCCACAGTCTCACAGCTCCAGTGTCCCGGGTTCGGTTCTGTTTACTGTCACAGTCTCACAGCTCCAGTGACCCGGGTTCGGTTCTGTTTACTGCCACAGTCTCACAGCTCCAGTGACCCGGGTTCGGTTCTGTTTACTGCCACAGTCTCACAGCTCCAGTGTCCCGGGTTCGGTTCTGTTTACTGCCACAGTCTCACAGCTCCAGTGACCCGGTTTCGGTTCTGTTTACTGCCACAGTCTCACAGCTCCAGTGTCCTGGGTTCGGTTCTGTTTACTGCCACAGCCTCACAGCTCCAGTGACCCGGGTTCGGTTCTGTTTACTGCCACAGCCTCACAGCTCCAGTGTCCCGGGTTCGGTTCTGTTTACTGCCACAGTCTCACAGCTCCAGTGTCCCGGGTTCGGTTCTGTTTACTGTCACAGTCTCACAGCTCCAGTGTCCCGGGTTCGGTTCTGTTTACTGCCACAGTCTCACAGCTCCAGTGTCCCGGGTTCGGTTCTGTTTACTGCCACAGTCTCACAGCTCCAGTGTCCCGGGTTCGGTTCTGTTTACTGTCACAGTCTCACAGCTCCAGTGTCCCGGGTTCGGTTCTGTTTACTGCCACAGTCTCACAGCTCCAGTGACCTGGGTTCGGTTCTGTTTACTGCCACAGTCTCACAGCTCCAGTGACCCGGGTTCGGTTCTGTTTACTGCCACAGTCTCACAGATCCAGTGACCCGGGTTCGGTTCTGTTTACTGCCACAGTCTCACAGCTCCAGTGTCCCGGGTTCGGTTCTGTTTACTGCCACAGTCTCACAGCTCCAGTGACCTGGGTTCGGTTCTGTTTACTGCCACAGTCTCACAGCTCCAGTGACCCGGGTTCGGTTCTGTTTACTGCCACAGTCTCACAGCTCCAGTGACCTGGGTTCGGTTCTGTTTACTGCCACAGTCTCACAGCTCCAGTGTCCCGGGTTCGGTTCTGTTTACTGCCACAGTCTCACAGCTCCAGTGACCTGGGTTCGGTTCTGTTTACTGCCACAGTCTCACAGCTCCAGTGACCTGGGTTCGGTTCTGTTTACTGCCACAGTCTCACAGCTCCAGTGACCCGGGTTCAGTTCTGTTTACTGCCACAGTCTCACAGCTCCAGTGTCCCGGGTTCGGTTCTGTTTACTGCCACAGTCTCACAGCTCCAGTGTCCCGGGTTCGGTTCTGTTTACTGCCACAGTCTCACAGCTCCAGTGACCCGGGTTCAGTTCTGTTTACTGCCACAGTCTCACAGCTCCAGTGTCCCGGGTTCGGTTCTGTTTACTGTCACAGTCTCACAGCTCCAGTGTCCCGGGTTCGGTTCTGTTTACTGCCACAGTCTCACAGCTCCAGTGTCCCGGGTTCGGTTCTGTTTACTGCCACAGTCTCACAGCTCCAGTGACCCGGGTTCAGTTCTGTTTACTGCCACAGTCTCACAGCTCCAGTGTCCCGGGTTCGGTTCTGTTTACTGTCACAGTCTCACAGCTCCAGTGTCCCGGGTTCAGTTCTGTTTACTGCCACAGTCTCACAGCTCCAGTGTCCCGGGTTCGGTTCTGTTTACTGCCACAGTCTCACAGCTCCAGTGACCCGGTTTCGGTTCTGTTTACTGCCACAGTCTCACAGCTCCAGTGTCCTGGGTTCGGTTCTGTTTACTGCCACAGCCTCACAGCTCCAGTGACCCGGGTTCGGTTCTGTTTACTGCCACAGTCTCACAGCTCCAGTGACCCGGGTTCGGTTCTGTTTACTGCCACAGTCTCACAGCTCCAGTGTCCCGGGTTCGGTTCTGTTTACTGCCACAGTCTCACAGCTCCAGTGACCCGGGTTCGGTTCTGTTTACTGCCACAGTCTCACAGCTCCAGTGTCCCGGGTTCGGTTCTGTTTACTGCCACAGTCTCACAGCTCCAGGGACCCGGGTTCAGTTCTGTTTACTGCCACAGTCTCACAGCTCCAGTGTCCCGGGTTCGGTTCTGTTTACTGTCACAGTCTCACAGCTCCAGTGTCCCGGGTTCGGTTCTGTTTACTGCCACAGTCTCACAGCTCCAGTGACCCGGGTTCGGTTCTGTTTACTGCCACAGTCTCACAGCTCCAGTGTCCCGGGTTCAGTTCTGTTTACTGCCACAGTCTCACAGCTCCAGTGTCCCGGGTTCGGTTCTGTTTACTGCCACAGTCTCACAGCTCCAGTGACCCGGTTTCGGTTCTGTTTACTGCCACAGTCTCACAGCTCCAGTGTCCTGGGTTCGGTTCTGTTTACTGCCACAGCCTCACAGCTCCAGTGACCCGGGTTCGGTTCTGTTTACTGCCACAGTCTCACAGCTCCAGTGTCCCGGGTTCGGTTCTGTTTACTGCCACAGTCTCACAGCTCCAGTGACCCGGGTTCGGTTCTGTTTACTGCCACAGTCTCACAGCTCCAGTGTCCCGGGTTCGGTTCTGTTTACTGCCACAGTCTCACAGCTCCAGTGACCTGGGTTCGGTTCTGTTTACTGCCACAGTCTCACAGCTCCAGTGTCCCGGGTTCGGTTCTGTTTACTGCCACAGTCTCACAGCTTCAGTGACCTGGGTTCGGTTCTGTTTACTGCCACAGTCTCACAGCTCCAGTGACCCGGGTTCGGTTCTGTTTACTGCCACAGTCTCACAGCTCCAGTGTCCCGGGTTCGGTTCTGTTTACTGTCACAGTCTCACAGCTCCAGTGTCCCGGGTTCGGTTCTGTTTACTGCCACAGTCTCACAGCTCCAGTGACCTTGGTTCGGTTCTGTTTACTGCCACAGTCTCACAGCTCCAGTGACCCGGGTTCGGTTCTGTTTACTGCCACAGTCTCACAGCTCCAGTGACCCGGGTTCGGTTCTGTTTACTGCCACAGTCTCACAGCTCCAGTGTCCCGGGTTCGGTTCTGTTTACTGCCACAGTCTCACAGCTCCAGTGACCTGGGTTCGGTTCTGTTTACTGCCACAGTCTCACAGCTCCAGTGACCCGGGTTCGGTTCTGTTTACTGCCACAGTCTCACAGCTCCAGTGACCTGGGTTCGGTTCTGTTTACTGCCACAGTCTCACAGCTCCAGTGTCCCGGGTTCGGTTCTGTTTACTGTCACAGTCTCACAGCTCCAGTGTCCCGGGTTCGGTTCTGTTTACTGCCACAGTCTCACAGCTCCAGTGACCTGGGTTCGGTTCTGTTTACTGCCACAGTCTCACAGCTCCAGTGACCCGGGTTCGGTTCTGTTTACTGCCACAGTCTCACAGCTCCAGTGACCCGGGTTCGGTTCTGTTTACTGCCACAGTCTCACAGCTCCAGTGACCCGGGTTCGGTTCTGTTTACTGCCACAGTCTCACAGCTCCAGTGACCTGGGTTCGGTTCTGTTTACTGTCACAGTCTCACAGCTCCAGTGACCCGAGTTCAGTTCTGTTTACTGCCACAGTCTCACCGCTCCAGTGACCTGGGTTCGGTTCTGTTTACTGCCACAGTCTCACAGCTCCAGTGTCCCGGGTTCGGTTCTGTTTACTGCCACAGTCTCACAGCTCCAGTGACCTGGGTTCGGTTCTGTTTACTGCCACAGTCTCACAGCTCCAGTGACCTGGGTTCGGTTCTGTTTACTGCCACAGTCTCACAGCTCCAGTGACCCGGGTTCAGTTCTGTTTACTGCCACAGTCTCACAGCTCCAGTGTCCCGGGTTCGGTTCTGTTTACTGCCACAGTCTCACAGCTCCAGTGACCTGGGTTCGGTTCTGTTTACTGCCACAGTCTCACAGCTCCAGTGACCCGGGTTCGGTTCTGTTTACTGCCACAGTCTCACAGCTCCAGTGACCTGGGTTCGGTTCTGTTTACTGCCACAGTCTCACAGCTCCAGTGTCCCGGGTTCGGTTCTGTTTACTGCCACAGTCTCACAGCTCCAGTGACCTGGGTTCGGTTCTGTTTACTGCCACAGTCTCACAGCTCCAGTGACCCGGGTTCGGTTCTGTTTACTGCCACAGTCTCACAGCTCCAGTGACCCGGGTTCGGTTCTGTTTACTGCCACAGTCTCACAGCTCCAGTGACCCGGGTTCGGTTCTGTTTACTGCCACAGTCTCACAGCTCCAGTGACCTGGGTTCGGTTCTGTTTACTGTCACAGTCTCACAGCTCCAGTGACCCGAGTTCAGTTCTGTTTACTGCCACAGTCTCACAGCTCCAGTGACCTGGGTTCGGTTCTGTTTACTGCCACAGTCTCACAGCTCCAGTGTCCCGGGTTCGGTTCTGTTTACTGCCACAGTCTCACAGCTCCAGTGACCTGGGTTCGGTTCTGTTTACTGCCACAGTCTCACAGCTCCAGTGACCCGGGTTCGGTTCTGTTTACTGCCACAGTCTCACAGCTCCAGTGACCCGGGTTCAGTTCTGTTTACTGCCACAGTCTCACAGCTCCAGTGTCCCGGGTTCGGTTCTGTTTACTGCCACAGTCTCACAGCTCCAGTGTCCCGGGTTCGGTTCTGTTTACTGCCACAGTCTCACAGCTCCAGTGACCCGGGTTCAGTTCTGTTTACTGCCACAGTCTCACAGCTCCAGTGTCCCGGGTTCGGTTCTGTTTACTGTCACAGTCTCACAGCTCCAGTGACCCGGGTTCAGTTCTGTTTACTGCCACAGTCTCACAGCTCCAGTGTCCCGGGTTCGGTTCTGTTTACTGCCACAGTCTCACAGCTCCAGTGACCTGAGTTCGGTTCTGTTTACTGCCACAGTCTCACAGCTCCAGTGACCTGGGTTCGGTTCTGTTTACTGCCACAGTCTCACAGCTCCAGTGACCTGAGTTCGGTTCTGTTTACTGCCACAGCCTCACAGCTCCAGTGTCCTGGGTTCGGTTCTGGGGACTGCCACAGTCTCACAGCTCCAGTGTCCCGGGTTCGGTTCTGTTTACAGCCACAGTCTCACAGCTCCAGTGTCCCGGGTTCGGTTCTGTTTACTGCCACAGTCTCGCAGCTCCAGTGACCCGGGTTCGGTGCTGTTTACTGCCACAGTCTCACAGCTCCAGTGTCCCGGGTTCGGTTCTGTTTACTGCCACAGTTTCACAGCTCCAGTGTCCCGGGTTCGGTTCTGTTTACTGCCACAGTCTCACACTTCAGTGACCTGGGTTCGGTTCTGTTTACTGCCACAGTCTCACAGCTCCAGTGACCTGGGTTCGGTTCTGTTTACTGCCACAGTCTCACAGCTCCAGTGTCCCGGGTTCGGTTCTGTTTACTGCCACAGTCTCACAGCTCCAGTGACCTGGGTTCGGTTCTGTTTACTGCCTCAGTCTCACAGCTCCAGTGACCCGGGTTCAGTTCTGTTTACGGCCCCAGTCTCACAGCTCCAGTGACCCGGGTTCGGTTCTGTTTACTGCCACAGTCTCACAGCTCCAGTGAACTGGGTTCAGTTCTGTATACTGCCACAGTCTCACAGCTCCAGTGACCTGGGTTCGGTTCTGTTTACTGCCACAGTCTCACAGCTCCAGTGACCCGGGTTCGGTTCTGTTTACTGCCACAGTCTCACAGCTCCAGTGTCCCGGGTTCGGTTCTGTTTACTGCCACAGTCTCACAGCTCCAGTGTCCCGGGTTCGGTTCTGTTTACTGCCACAGTCTCACAGCTCCAGTGTCCCGGGTTCGGTTCTGTTCACTGCCACAGTCTCACAGCTTCAGTGACCTGGGTTCAGTTCTGTTTACTGCCACAGTCTCACAGCTCCAGTGTCCCGGGTTCGGTTCTGGGGACTGCCACAGCCTCACAGCTCCAGTGACCTGGGTTCGGTTCTGTTTACTGCCACAGTCTCACAGCTCCAGTGACCTGAGTTCGGTTCTGTTTACTTCCACAGCCTCACAGCTCCAGTGTCCTGGGTTCGGTTCTGGGGACTGCCACAGTCTCACAGCTCCAGTGTCCCGGGTTCGGTTCTGTTTACTGCCACAGTCTCACAGCTCCAGTGTCCCGGGTTCGGTTCTGTTTACTGCCACAGTCTCACAGCTCCAGTTACCCGGGTTCGGTTCTGTTTACTGCCACAGTCTCACAGCTCCAGTGTCCCGGGTTCGGTTCTGTTTACTGCCACAGTCTCACAGCTCCAGTGTCCCGGGTTCGGTTCTGTTTACTGCCACAGTCTCACAGCTTCAGTGACCTGGGTTCGGTTCTGTTTACTGCCACAGTCTCACAGCTCCAGTGTCCCGGGTTCGGTTCTGTTTACTGCCACAGTCTCACAGCTCCAGTGACCTGGGTTCGGTTCTGTTTACTGCCACAGTCTCACAGCTCCAGTGACCCGGGTTCAGTTCTGTTTACTGCCCCAGTCTCACAGCTCCAGTGACCCGGGTTCGGTTCTGTTTACTGCCACAGTCTCACAGCTCCAGTGTCCCGGGTTCGATTCTGTTTACTGCCACAGTCTCACAGCTCCAGTGTCCCGGGTTCGGTTCTGTTCACTGCCACAGTCTCACAGCTTCAGTGACCTGGGTTCGGTTCTGTTTACTGCCACAGTCTCACAGCTCCAGTGTCCCGGGTTCGGTTATGTTTACTGCCACAGTCTCACAGCTCCAGTGTCCCGGGTTCGGTTCTGTTTACTGCCACAGTCTCACAGCTCCAGTGACCCGGGTTCGGTTCTGTTTACTGCCACAGTCTCACAGCTCCAGTGTCCCGGGTTCGGTTCTGTTTACTGCCACAGCCTCACAGCTCCAGTGACCTGGGTTCAGTTCTGTTTACTGCCACAGTCTGACAGCTCCAGTGACCTGGGTTCGGTTCTGTTTACTGCCACAGTCTCACAGCTCCAGTGACCCGGGTTCGGTTCTGTTTACTGCCACAGTCTCACAGCTCCAGTGTCCCGTGTTCGGTTCTGTTTACTGCCACAGTCTCACAGCTCCAGTGTCCCGGGTTCGGTTCTGTTCACTGCCACAGTCTCACAGCTTCAGTGAACTGGGTTCGGTTCTGTTTACTGCCACAGTCTCACAGCTCCAGTGTCCCGGGTTCGGTTCTGGGGACTGCCACAGCCTCACAGCTCCAGTGACCTGGGTTCGGTTCTGTTTACTGCCACAGTCTCACAGCTTCAGTGACCCGGGTTCGGTTCTGGGGACTGCCACAGTCTCACAGCTCCAGTGTCCCGGGTTCGGTTCTGTTTACTGCCACAGTCTCACAGCTCCAGTGTCCCGGGTTCGGTTCTGTTTACTGCCACAGTCTCACAGCTCCAGTGACCTGAGTTCGGTTCTGTTTACTGCCACAGTCTCACAGCTCCAGTGACCTGGGTTCGGTTCTGTTTACTGCCACAGTCTCACAGCTCCAGTGACCTGAGTTCGGTTCTGTTTACTGCCACAGCCTCACAGCTCCAGTGTCCTGGGTTCGGTTCTGGGGACTGCCACAGTCTCACAGCTCCAGTGTCCCGGGTTCGGTTCTGTTTACAGCCACAGTCTCACAGCTCCAGTGTCCCGGGTTCGGTTCTGTTTACTGCCACAGTCTCGCAGCTCCAGTGACCCGGGTTCGGTGCTGTTTACTGCCACAGTCTCACAGCTCCAGTGTCCCGGGTTCGGTTCTGTTTACTGCCACAGTTTCACAGCTCCAGTGTCCCGGGTTCGGTTCTGTTTACTGCCACAGTCTCACACTTCAGTGACCTGGGTTCGGTTCTGTTTACTGCCACAGTCTCACAGCTCCAGTGACCTGGGTTCGGTTCTGTTTACTGCCACAGTCTCACAGCTCCAGTGTCCCGGGTTCGGTTCTGTTTACTGCCACAGTCTCACAGCTCCAGTGACCTGGGTTCGGTTCTGTTTACTGCCTCAGTCTCACAGCTCCAGTGACCCGGGTTCAGTTCTGTTTACGGCCCCAGTCTCACAGCTCCAGTGACCCGGGTTCGGTTCTGTTTACTGCCACAGTCTCACAGCTCCAGTGAACTGGGTTCAGTTCTGTATACTGCCACAGTCTCACAGCTCCAGTGACCTGGGTTCGGTTCTGTTTACTGCCACAGTCTCACAGCTCCAGTGACCCGGGTTCGGTTCTGTTTACTGCCACAGTCTCACAGCTCCAGTGTCCCGGGTTCGGTTCTGTTTACTGCCACAGTCTCACAGCTCCAGTGTCCCGGGTTCGGTTCTGTTTACTGCCACAGTCTCACAGCTCCAGTGTCCCGGGTTCGGTTCTGTTCACTGCCACAGTCTCACAGCTTCAGTGACCTGGGTTCAGTTCTGTTTACTGCCACAGTCTCACAGCTCCAGTGACCCGGGTTCGGTTCTGGGGACTGCCACAGCCTCACAGCTCCAGTGACCTGGGTTCGGTTCTGTTTACTGCCACAGTCTCACAGCTCCAGTGACCTGAGTTCGGTTCTGTTTACTTCCACAGCCTCACAGCTCCAGTGTCCTGGGTTCGGTTCTGGGGACTGCCACAGTCTCACAGCTCCAGTGTCCCGGGTTCGGTTCTGTTTACTGCCACAGTCTCACAGCTCCAGTGTCCCGGGTTCGGTTCTGTTTACTGCCACAGTCTCACAGCTCCAGTTACCCGGGTTCGGTTCTGTTTACTGCCACAGTCTCACAGCTCCAGTGTCCCGGGTTCGGTTCTGTTTACTGCCACAGTCTCACAGCTCCAGTGTCCCGGGTTCGGTTCTGTTTACTGCCACAGTCTCACAGCTTCAGTGACCTGGGTTCGGTTCTGTTTACTGCCACAGTCTCACAGCTCCAGTGTCCCGGGTTCGGTTCTGTTTACTGCCACAGTCTCACAGCTCCAGTGACCTGGGTTCGGTTCTGTTTACTGCCACAGTCTCACAGCTCCAGTGACCCGGGTTCAGTTCTGTTTACTGCCCCAGTCTCACAGCTCCAGTGACCCGGGTTCGGTTCTGTTTACTGCCACAGTCTCACAGCTCCAGTGTCCCGGGTTCGATTCTGTTTACTGCCACAGTCTCACAGCTCCAGTGTCCCGGGTTCGGTTCTGTTCACTGCCACAGTCTCACAGCTTCAGTGACCTGGGTTCGGTTCTGTTTACTGCCACAGTCTCACAGCTCCAGTGTCCCGGGTTCGGTTATGTTTACTGCCACAGTCTCACAGCTCCAGTGTCCCGGGTTCGGTTCTGTTTACTGCCACAGTCTCACAGCTCCAGTGACCCGGGTTCGGTTCTGTTTACTGCCACAGTCTCACAGCTCCAGTGTCCCGGGTTCGGTTCTGTTTACTGCCACAGCCTCACAGCTCCAGTGACCTGGGTTCAGTTCTGTTTACTGCCACAGTCTGACAGCTCCAGTGACCTGGGTTCGGTTCTGTTTACTGCCACAGTCTCACAGCTCCAGTGACCCGGGTTCGGTTCTGTTTACTGCCACAGTCTCACAGCTCCAGTGTCCCGTGTTCGGTTCTGTTTACTGCCACAGTCTCACAGCTCCAGTGTCCCGGGTTCGGTTCTGTTCACTGCCACAGTCTCACAGCTTCAGTGAACTGGGTTCGGTTCTGTTTACTGCCACAGTCTCACAGCTCCAGTGTCCCGGGTTCGGTTCTGGGGACTGCCACAGCCTCACAGCTACAGTGACCTGGGTTCGGTTCTGTTTACTGCCACAGTCTCACAGCTTCAGTGACCCGGGTTCGGTTCTGGGGACTGCCACAGTCTCACAGCTCCAGTGTCCCGGGTTCGGTTCTGTTTACTGCCACAGTCTCACAGCTCCAGTGTCCCGGGTTCGGTTCTGTTTACTGCCACAGTCTCACAGCTCCAGTGACCCGGGTTCGGTTCTGTTTACTGCCACAGTCTCACAGCTCCAGTGTCCTGGGTTCTGTTCTGTTTACTGCCACAGCCTCACAGCTCCAGTGACCTGGGTTCAGTTCTGTTTACTGCCACAGTCTGACAGCTCCAGTGACCTGGGTTCGGTTCTGTTTACTGCCACAGTCTCACAGCTCCAGTGACCCGGGTTCGGTTCTGTTTACTGCCACAGTCTCACAGCTCCAGTGTCCCGTGTTCGGTTCTGTTTACTGCCACAGTCTCACAGCTCCAGTGTCCCGGGTTCGGTTCTGTTCACTGCCACAGTCTCACAGCTTCAGTGAACTGGGTTCGGTTCTGTTTACTGCCACAGTCTCACAGCTCCAGTGTCCCGGGTTCGGTTCTGGGGACTGCCACAGCCTCACAGCTCCAGTGACCTGGGTTCGGTTCTGTTTACTGCCACAGTCTCACAGCTCCAGTGACCCGGGTTCGGTTCTGGGGACTGCCACAGTCTCACAGCTCCAGTGTCACGGGTTCGGTTCTGTTTACTGCCACAGTCTCACAGCTCCAGTGTCCCGGGTTCGGTTCTGTTTACTGCCACAGTCTCACAGCTCCAGTGACCCGGGTTCGGTTCTGTTTACTGCCACAGTCTCACAGCTCCAGTGTCCCGGGTTCGGTTCTGTTTACTGCCACAGTCTCACAGCTCCAGTGTCCCGGGTTCGGTTCTGTTTACTGCCACAGCCTCACAGCTCCAGTGACCTGGGTTCAGTTCTGTTTACTGCCACAGTCTCACAGCTCCAGTGTCCCGGGTTCGGTTCTGTTTACTGCCACAGTCTCACAGCTCCAGTGACCTGAGTTCGGTTCTGTTTACTGCCACAGTCTCACAGCTCCAGTGACCCGGGTTCGGTTCTGTTTACTGCCACAGTCTCACAGCTCCAGTGACTTGGGTTCAGTTCTGTTTACTGCCACAGTCTCACAGCTCCAGTGACCTGGGTTCGTTTCTGTTTACTGCCACAGTCTCACAGCTCCAGTGACCCGGCTTCGGTTCTGTTTACTGCCACAGTCTCACAGCTCCAGTGTCCCGGGTTCGGTTCTGTTTACTGCCACAGTCTCACAGCTCCAGTGTCCCGGGTTCGGTTCTGTTCACTGCCACAGTCTCACAGCTCCAGTGTCCCGGGTTCGGTTCTGGGGACTGCCACAGCCTCACAGCTCCAGTGACCTGGGTTCGGTTCTGTTTACTGCCACAGTCTCACAGCTCCAGTGACCTGAGTTCGGTTCTGTTTACTGCCACAGCCTCACAGCTCCAGTGTCCTGGGTTCGGTTCTGGGGACTGCCACAGTCTCACAGCTCCAGTGTCCCGGGTTCGGTTCTGTTTACTGCCACAGTCTCACAGCTCCAGTGTCCCGGGTTCGGTTCTGTTTACTGCCACAGTCTCACAGCTCCAGTTACCCGGGTTCGGTTCTGTTTACTGCCACAGTCTCACAGCTCCAGTGTCCCGGGTTCGGTTCTGTTTACTGCCACAGTCTCACAGCTCCAGTGTCCCGGGTTCGGTTCTGTTTACTGCCACAGTCTCACAGCTTCAGTGACCTGGGTTCGGTTCTGTTTACTGCCACAGTCTCACAGCTCCAGTGACCTGGGTTCGGTTCTGTTTACTGCCACAGTCTCACAGCTCCAGTGTCCCGGGTTCGGTTCTGTTTACTGCCACAGTCTCACAGCTCCAGTGACCTGGGTTCGGTTCTGTTTACTGCCACAGTCTCACAGCTCCAGTGACCTGGGTTCAGTTCTGTTTACTGCCCCAGTCTCACAGCTCCAGTGACCCGGGTTCGGTTCTGTTTACTGCCACAGTCTCACAGCTCCAGTGTCCCGGGTTCGGTTCTGTTTACTGCCACAGTCTCACAGCTCCAGTGTCCCGGGTTCGGTTCTGTTTACTGCCACAGTCTCACAGCTCCAGTGACCTGGGTTCGATTCTGTTTACTGCCACAGTCTCACAGCTCCAGTGTCCCGGGTTCGGTTCTGGGGACTGCCACAGCCTCACAGCTCCAGTGACCTGGGTTCGGTTCTGTTTACTGCCACAGTCTCACAGCTTCAGTGACCTGGGTTCGGTTCTGGGGACTGCCACAGTCTCACAGCTCCAGTGTCCCGGGTTCGGTTCTGTTTACTGCCACAGTCTCACAGCTCCAGTGTCCCGGGTTCGGTTCTGTTTACTGCCACAGTCTCACAGCTCCAGTGACCCGGGTTCGGTTCTGTTTACTGCCACAGTCTCACAGCTCCAATGTCCCGGGTTCGGTTCTGTTTACTGCCACAGTCTCACAGCTCCAGTGTCCCGGGTTCGGTTCTGTTTACTGCCACAGCCTCACAGCTCCAGTGACCTGGGTTCAGTTCTGTTTACTGTCACAGTCTCACAGCTCCAGTGACCTGGGTTCGGTTCTGTTTACTGCCACAGTCTCACAGCTCCAGTGACCCGGGTTCGGTTCTGTTTACTGCCACAGTCTCACAGCTCCAGTGACCTGAGTTCGGTTCTGTTTACTGCCACAGTCTCACAGCTCCAGTGACCCGGGTTCGGTTCTGTTTACTGCCACAGTCTCACAGCTCCAGTGACCTGAGTTCGGTTCTGTTTACTGCCACAGCCTCACAGCTACAGTGTCCTGGGTTCGGTTCTGGGGACTGCCACAGTCTCACAGCTCCAGTGTCCCGGGTTCAGTTCTGTTTACTGCCACAGTCTCACAGCTCCAGTGTCCCGGGTTCGGTTCTGTTTACTGCCACAGTCTCACAGCTCCAGTGACCCGGGTTCGGTTCTGTTTACTGCCACAGTCTCACAGCTCCAGTGTCCCGGGTTCGGTTCTGTTTACTGCCACAGTCTCACAGCTCCAGTGTCCCGGGTTCGGTTCTGTTTACTGCCACAGTCTCACAGCTTCAGTGACCTGGGTTCGGTTCTGTTTACTGCCACAGTCTCACAGCTCCAGTGACCTGGGTTCGGTTCTGTTTACTGCCACAGTCTCACAGCTCCAGTGTCCCGGGTTCGGTTCTGTTTACTGCCACAGTCTCACAGCTCCAGTGACCTGGGTTCGGTTCTGTTTACTGCCACAGTCTCACAGCTCCAGTGACCCGGGTTCAGTTCTGTTTACAGCCACAGTCTCACAGCTCCAGTGACCTGGGTTCGGTTCCGTTTACTGCCACAGTCTCACAGCTCCAGTGACCTGGGTTCGGTTCTGTTCACTGCCACAGTCTCACAGCTCCAGTGACCCGGGTTCGGTTCTGTTTACTGCCACAGTCTCACAGCTCCAGTGTCCCGGGTTCGGTTCTGTTTACTGCCACAGTCTCACAGCTCCAGTGTCCCGGGTTCGGTTCTGTTCACTGCCACAGTCTCACAGCTTCAGTGACCTGGGTTCGGTTCTGTTTACTGCCACAGTCTCACAGCTTAAGTGACCTGGGTTCGGTTCTGGGGACTGCCACAGTCTCACAGCTCCAGTGTCCCGGGTTCGGTTCTGTTTACTGCCACAGTCTCACAGCTCCAGTGACCTGGGTTCGGTTCTGTTTACTGCCACAGTCTCACAGCTCCAGTGACCCGGGTTCAGTTCTGTTTACTGCCACAGTCTCACAGCTCCAGTGTCCCGGGTTCGGTTCTGTTTACTGCCACAGTCTCACAGCTCCAGTGACCTGGGTTCGGTTCTGTTTACTGCCACAGTCTCACAGCTCCAGTGACGCGGGTTCGGTTCTGTTTACTGCCACAGTCTCACAGCTCCAGTGACCCGGGTTCAGTTCTGTTTACTGCCACAGTCTCACAGCTCCAGTGACCTGGGTTCGGTTCTGTTTACTGCCACAGTCTCACAGCTCCAGTGACCCAGGTTCGGTTCTGTTTACTGCCACAGTCTCACAGCTCCAGTGACCTGGGTACGGTTCTGTTTACTGCCACAGTCTCACAGCTCCAGTGACCCGGGTTAAGTTCTGTTTACTGCCACAGTCTCACAGCTCCAGTGTCCCGGGTTCGGTTCTGTTTACTGCCACAGTCTCACAGCTCCAGTGACCTGGGTTCGGTTCTGTTTACTGCCACAGTCTCACAGCTCCAGTGACCTGGGTTCGGTTCTGTTTACTGCCACAGTCTCACAGCTCCAGTGACCCGGGTTCAGTTCTGTTTACTGCCACAGTCGCACAGCTCCAGTGTCCCGGGTTCGGTTCTGCTTACTGCCACAGTCTCACAGCTCCAGTGACCTGGGTTCAGTTCTGTTTACTGCCACAGCATCACAGCTCCAGTGACCTGGGTTCAGTTCTGTTTACTGCCACCGTCTCACAGCTCCAGTGACCTGGGTTTGGTTCTGTTTACTGCCACAGTCTCACAGCTCCAGTGACCCGGGTTCGGTTTTGTTTACTGCCACAGTCTCACAGCTCCAGTGACCTGAGTTCGGTTCTGTTTACTGCCACAGTCTCACAGCTCCAGTGACCCGGGTTCGGTTCTGTTTACTGCCACAGTCTCACAGCTCCAGTGACCTGAGTTCGGTTCTGTTTACTGCCACAGCCTCACAGCTCCAGTGTCCTGGGTTCGGTTCTGGGGACTGCCACAGTCTCACAGCTCCAGTGACCTGGGTTCGGTTCTGTTTACTGCCACAGTCTCACAGCTCCAGTGTCCCGGGTTCGGTTCTGTTTACTGCCACAGTCTCACAGCTCCAGTGACCTGGGTTCGGTTCTGTTTACTGCCACAGTCTCACAGCTCCAGTGACCCGGGTTCAGTTCTGTTTACTGCCCCAGTCTCACAGCTCCAGTGACCCGGGTTCGGTTCTGTTTACTGCCACAGTCTCACAGCTCCAGTGTCCCGGGTTCGGTTCTGTTTACTGCCACAGTCTCACAGCTCCAGTGTCCCGGGTTCGGTTCTGTTCACTGCCACAGTCTCACAGCTTCAGTGACCTGGGTTCGGTTCTGTTTACTGCCACAGTCTCACAGCTCCAGTGTCCCGGGTTCGGTTCTGGGGACTGCCACAGCCTCACAGCTCCAGTGACCTGGGTTCGGTTCTGTTTACTGCCACAGTCTCACAGCTTCAGTGACCTGGGTTCGGTTCTGGGGACTGCCACAGTCTCACAGCTCCAGTGTCCCGGGTTCGGTTCTGTTTACTGCCACAGTCTCACAGCTCCAGTGTCCCGGGTTCGGTTCTGTTTACTGCCACAGTCTCACAGCTCCAGTGACCCGGGTTCGGTTCTGTTTACTGCCACAGTCTCACAGCTCCAGTGTCCCAGGTTCGGTTCTGTTTACTGCCACAGTCTCACAGCTCCAGTGACCTGGGTTCAGTTCTGTTTACTGCCACAGTCTCACAGCTCCAGTGACCTGGGTTCGGTTCTGTTTACTGCCACAGTCTCACAGCTCCAGTGACCCGGGTTCGGTTCTGTTTACTGCCACAGTCTCACAGCTCCAGTGACCTGAGTTCGGTTCTGTTTACTGCGACAGTCTCACAGCTCCAGTGACCCGGGTTCGGTTCTGTTTACTGCCACAGTCTCACAGCTCCAGTGACCTTAGTTCGGTTCTGTTTACTGCCACAGCCTCACAGCTCCAGTGTCCTGGGTTCGGTTCTGGGGACTGCCACAGTCTCACAGCTCCAGTGTCCCGGGTTCGGTTCTGTTTACTGCCACAGTCTCACAGCTCCAGTGACCCGGGTTCGGTTCTGTTTACTGCCACAGTCTCACAGCTCCAGTGTCCCGGGTTCGGTTCTGTTTACTGCCACAGTCTCACAGCTCCAGTGTCCCGGGTTCGGTTCTGTTTACTGCCACAGTCTCACAGCTTCAGTGACCTGGGTTCGGTTCTGTTTACTGCCACATTCTCACAGCTCCAGTGAACTGGGTTCGGTTCTGTTTACTGCCACAGTCTCACAGCTCCAGTGTCCCGGGTTCGGTTCTGTTTACTGCCACAGTCTCACAGCTCCAGTGTCCCGGGTTCGGTTCTGTTTACTGCCACAGTCTCACAGCTCCAGTGTCCCGGGTTCGGTTCTGTTTACTGCCACAGTCTCACAGCTCCAGTTACCCGGGTTCGGTTCTGTTTACTGCCACAGTCTCACAGCTCCAGTGTCCCGGGTTCGGTTCTGTTTACTGCCACAGTCTCACAGCTCCAGTGTCCCGGGTTCGGTTCTGTTTACTGCCACAGTCTCACAGCTTCAGTGACCTGGGTTCGGTTCTGTTTACTGCCACAGTCTCACAGCTCCAGTGACCTGGGTTCAGTTCTGTTTACTGCCACAGTCTCACAGCTCCAGTGTCCCGGGTTCGGTTCTGTTTACTGCCACAGTCTCACAGCTCCAGTGACCTGGGTTCGGTTCTGTTTACTGCCACAGTCTCACAGCTCCAGTGACCCGGGTTCGGTTCTGTTTACTGCCCCAGTCTCACAGCTCCAGTGACCCGGGTTCGGTTCTGTTTACTGCCACAGTCTCACAGCTCCAGTGTCCCGGGTTCGGTTCTGTTTACTGCCACAGTCTCACAGCTCCAGTGTCCCGGGTTCGGTTCAGTTCACTGCCACAGTCTCACAGCTTCAGTGACCTGGGTTCGGTTCTGTTTACTGCCACAGTCTCACACCTCCAGTGTCCCGGGTTCGGTTCTGGGGACTGCCACAGTCTCACAGCTTCAGTGACCTGGGTTCGGTTCTGGGGACTGCCACAGTCTCACAGCTCCAGTGTCCCGGGTTCGGTTCTGTTTACTGCAACAGTCTCACAGCTCCAGTGTCCCGGGTTCGGTTCTGTTTACTGCCACAGTCTCACAGCTCCAGTGACCCGGGTTCGGTTCTGTTTACTGCCACAGTCTCACAGCTCCAGTGTCCCGGGTTCGGTTCTGTTTACTGCCACAGTCTCACAGCTCCAGTGTCCCGGGTTCGGTTCTGTTTACTGCCACAGCCTCACAGCTCCAGTGACCTGGGTTCAGTTCTGTTTACTGCCACAGTCTCACAGCTCCAGTGACCCGGGTTCGGTTCTGTTTACTGCCACAGTCTCACAGCTCCAGTGACCTGAGTTCGGTTCGGTTTACTGCCATAGCCTCACAGCTCCAGTGTCCTGGGTTCGGTTCTGGGGACTGCCACAGTCTCACAGCTCCAGTGTCCCGGGTTCGGTTCTGTTTACAGCCACAGACTCACAGCTCCAGTGTCCCGGGTTCGGTTCTGTTTACTGCCACAGTCTCACAGCTCCAGTGACCCGGGTTCGGTTCTGTTTACTGCCACAGTCTCACAGCTCCAGTGACCTGGGTTCGGTTCTGTTTACTGCCACAGTCTCACAGCTCCAGTGTCCCGGGTTCGGTTCTGTTTACTGCCACAGTCTCACAGCTCCAGTGTCCCGGGTTCGGTTCTGTTTACTGCCACAGCCTCACAGCTCCAGTGTCCTGGGTTCGGTTCTGGGGACAGCCACAGTCTCACAGCTCCAGTGTCCCGGGTTCGGTTCTCTTTACTGCCACAGTCTCACAGCTCCAGTGACCCGGGTTCGGTTCTGTTTACTGCCACAGTCTCACAGCTCCAGTGTCCCGGGTTCGGTTCTGTTTACTGCCACAGTCTCACAGCTCCAGTGTCCCGGGTTCGGTTCTGTTTACTGCCACAGTCTCACAGCTTCAGTGACCTGGGTTCGGTTCTGTTTACTGCCACAGTCTCACAGCTCCAGTGACCTGGGTTCGGTTCTGTTTACTGCCACAGTCTCACAGCTCCAGTGTCCCGGGTTCGGTTCTGTTTACTGCCACAGTCTCACAGCTCCAGTGACCTGGGTTCGGTTCTGTTTACTGCCACAGTCTCACAGCTCCAGTGACCCGGGTTCAGTTCTGTTTACTGCCCCAGTCTCACAGCTCCAGTGACCCGGGTTCGGTTCTGTTTACTGCCACAGTCTCACAGCTCCAGTGACCTGGGTTCAGTTCTGTTTACTGCCACAGTCTCACAGCTCCAGTGACCTGGGTTCGTTTCTGTTTACTGCCACAGTCTCACAGCTCCAGTGACCCGGCTTCAGTTCTGTTTACTGCCACAGTCTCACAGCTCCAGTGTCCCGGATTCGGTTCTGTTTACTGCCACAGTCTCACAGCTCCAGTGTCCCGGGTTCGGTTCTGTTCACTGCCACAGTCTCACAGCTTCAGTGACCTGGGTTCGGTTCTGTTTACTGCCACAGTCTCACAGCTCCAGTGTCCCGGGTTCGGTTCTGGGGACTGCCACAGCCTCACAGCTCCAGTGACCTGGGTTCGGTTCTGTTTACTGCCACAGTCTCACAGCTCCAGTGACCTGAGTTCGGTTCTGTTTACTGCCACAGCCTCACAGCTCCAGTGTCCTGGGTTCGGTTCTGGGGACTGCCACAGTCTCACAGCTCCAGTGTCCCGGGTTCGGTTCTGTTTACTGCCACAGTCTCACAGCTCCAGTGTCCCGGGTTCGGTTCTGTTTACTGCCACAGTCTCACAGCTCCAGTTACCCGGGTTCGGTTCTGTTTACTGCCACAGTCTCACAGCTCCAGTGTCCCGGGTTCGGTTCTGTTTACTGCCACAGTCTCACAGCTCCAGTGTCCCGGGTTCGGTTCTGTTTACTGCCACAGTCTCACAGCTCCAGTGTCCCGGGTTCGGTTCTGTTTACTGCCACAGTCTCACAGCTCCAGTGTCCCGGGTTCGGTTCTGTTTACTGCCACAGTCTCACAGCTCCAGTGTCCCGGGTTCGGTTCTGTTTACTGCCACAGTCTCACAGCTCCAGTGTCCCGGGTTCGGTTCTGTTTACTGCCACAGTCTCACAGCTCCAGTGTCCCGGGTTCGGTTCTGTTCACTGCCACAGTCTCACAGCTTCAGTGACCTGGGTTCGATTCTGTTTACTGCCACAGTCTCACAGCTCCAGTGTCCCGGGTTCGGTTCTGGGGACTGCCACAGCCTCACAGCTCCAGTGACCTGGGTTCGGTTCTGTTTACTGCCACAGTCTCACAGCTTCAGTGACCTGGGTTCGGTTCTGGGGACTGCCACAGTCTCACAGCTCCAGTGTCCCGGGTTCGGTTCTGTTTACTGCCACAGTCTCACAGCTCCAGTGTCCCGGGTTCGGTTCTGTTTACTGCCACAGTCTCACAGCTCCAGTGACCCGGGTTCGGTTCTGTTTACTGCCACAGTCTCACAGCTCCAATGTCCCGGGTTCGGTTCTGTTTACTGCCACAGTCTCACAGCTCCAGTGTCCCGGGTTCGGTTCTGTTTACTGCCACAGCCTCACAGCTCCAGTGACCTGGGTTCAGTTCTGTTTACTGTCACAGTCTCACAGCTCCAGTGACCTGGGTTCGGTTCTGTTTACTGCCACAGTCTCACAGCTCCAGTGACCCGGGTTCGGTTCTGTTTACTGCCACAGTCTCACAGCTCCAGTGACCTGAGTTCGGTTCTGTTTACTGCCACAGTCTCACAGCTCCAGTGACCCGGGTTCGGTTCTGTTTACTGCCACAGTCTCACAGCTCCAGTGACCTGAGTTCGGTTCTGTTTACTGCCACAGCCTCACAGCTGCAGTGTCCTGGGTTCGGTTCTGGGGACTGCCACAGTCTCACAGCTCCAGTGTCCCGGGTTCAGTTCTGTTTACTGCCACATTCTCACAGCTCCAGTGTCCCGGGTTCGGTTCTGTTTACTGCCACAGTCTCACAGCTCCAGTGACCCGGGTTCGGTTCTGTTTACTGCCACAGTCTCACAGCTCCAGTGTCCCGGGTTCGGTTCTGTTTACTGCCACAGTCTCACAGCTCCAGTGTCCCGGGTTCGGTTCTGTTTACTGCCACAGTTTCACAGCTCCAGTGACCTGGGTTCGGTTCTGTTTACTGCCACAGTCTCACAGCTCCAGTGACCCGGGTTCAGTTCTGTTTACTGCCACAGTCTCACAGCTCCAGTGTCCCGGGTTCGGTTCTGTTTACTGCCACAGTCTCACAGCTCCAGTGTCCTGGGTTCGGTTCTGTTTACTGCCACAGTCTCACAGCTCCAGTGACCTGGGTTCGGTTCTGTTTACTGCCACAGTATCACAGCTCCAGTGACGCGGGTTCGGTTCTGTTTACTGCCACAGTCTCACAGCTCCAGTGACCCGGGTTCAGTTCTGTTTACTGCCACAGTCTCACAGCTCCAGTGACCTGGGTTCGGTTCTGTTTACTGCCACAGTCTCACAGCTCCAGTGACCCAGGTTCGGTTCTGTTTACTGCCACAGTCTCACAGCTCCAGTGACCTGGGTTCGGTTCTGTTTACTGCCACAGTCTCACAGCTCCAGTGACCCGGGTTAAGTTCTGTTTACTGCCACAGTCTCACAGCTCCAGTGTCCCGGGTTCGGTTCTGTTTACTGCCACAGTCTCACAGCTCCAGTGACCTGGGTTCGGTTCTGTTTACTGCCACAGTCTCACAGCTCCAGTGACCTGGGTTCGGTTCTGTTTACTGCCACAGTCTCACAGCTCCAGTGACCCGGGTTCAGTTCTGTTTACTGCCACAGTCGCACTGCTCCAGTGTCCCGGGTTCGGTTCTGTTTACTGCCACAGTCTCACAGCTCCAGTGACCTGGGTTCAGTTCTGTTTACTGCCACAGCATCACAGCTCCAGTGACCTGGGTTCAGTTCTGTTTACTGCCACCGTCTCACAGCTCCAGTGACCTGGGTTCGGTTCTGTTTACTGCCACAGTCTCACAGCTCCAGTGACCCGGGTTCGGTTTTGTTTACTGCCACAGTCTCACAGCTCCAGTGACCTGAGTTCGGTTCTGTTTACTGCCACAGTCTCACAGCTCCAGTGACCCGGGTTCGGTTCTGTTTACTGCCACAGTCTCACAGCTCCAGTGACCTGAGTTCGGTTCTGTTTACTGCCACAGCCTCACAGCTCCAGTGTCCTGGGTTCGGTTCTGGGGACTGCCACAGTCTCACAGCTCCAGTGACCTGGGTTCGGTTCTGTTTACTGCCACAGTCTCACAGCTCCAGTGTCCCGGGTTCGGTTCTGTTTACTGCCACAGTCTCACAGCTCCAGTGACCTGGGTTCGGTTCTGTTTACTGCCACAGTCTCACAGCTCCAGTGACCCGGGTTCAGTTCTGTTTACTGCCCCAGTCTCACAGCTCCAGTGACCCGGGTTCGGTTCTGTTTACTGCCACAGTCTCACAGCTCCAGTGTCCCGGGTTCGGTTCTGTTTACTGCCACAGTCTCACAGCTCCAGTGTCCCGGGTTCGGTTCTGTTCACTGCCACAGTCTCACAGCTTCAGTGACCTGGGTTCGGTTCTGTTTACTGCCACAGTCTCACAGCTCCAGTGTCCCGGGTTCGGTTCTGGGGACTGCCACAGCCTCACAGCTCCAGTGACCTGGGTTCGGTTCTGTTTACTGCCACAGTCTCACAGCTTCAGTGACCTGGGTTCGGTTCTGGGGACTGCCACAGTCTCACGGCTCCAGTGTCCCGGGTTCGGTTCTGTTTACTGCCACAGTCTCACAGCTCCAGTGTCCCGGGTTCGGTTCTGTTTACTGCCACAGTCTCACAGCTCCAGTGACCCGGGTTCGGTTCTGTTTACTGCCACAGTCTCACAGCTCCAATGTCCCGGGTTCGGTTCTGTTTACTGCCACAGTCTCACAGCTCCAGTGTCCCGGGTTCGGTTCTGTTTACTGCCACAGCCTCACAGCTCCAGTGACCTGGGTTCAGTTCTGTTTACTGTCACAGTCTCACAGCTCCAGTGACCTGGGTTCGGTTCTGTTTACTGCCACAGTCTCACAGCTCCAGTGACCCGGGTTCGGTTCTGTTTACTGCCACAGTCTCACAGCTCCAGTGACCTGAGTTCGGTTCTGTTTACTGCCACAGTCTCACAGCTCCAGTGACCCGGGTTCGGTTCTGTTTACTGCCACAGTCTCACAGCTCCAGTGACCTGAGTTCGGTTCTGTTTACTGCCACAGCCTCACAGCTGCAGTGTCCTGGGTTCGGTTCTGGGGACTGCCACAGTCTCACAGCTCCAGTGTCCCGGGTTCAGTTCTGTTTACTGCCACATTCTCACAGCTCCAGTGTCCCGGGTTCGGTTCTGTTTACTGCCACAGTCTCACAGCTCCAGTGACCCGGGTTCGGTTCTGTTTACTGCCACAGTCTCACAGCTCCAGTGTCCCGGGTTCGGTTCTGTTTACTGCCACAGTCTCACAGCTCCAGTGTCCCGGGTTCGGTTCTGTTTACTGCCACAGTCTCACAGCTTCAGTGACCTGGGTTCGGTTCTGTTTACTGCCACAGTCTCACAGCTCCAGTGACCTGGGTTCGGTTCTGTTTACTGCCACAGTCTCACAGCTCCAGTGTCCCGGGTTCGGTTCTGTTTACTGCCACAGTCTCACAGCTCCAGTGACCTGGGTTCGGTTCTGTTTACTGCCACAGTCTCACAGCTCCAGTGACCCGGGTTCAGTTCTGTTTACTGCCACAGTCTCACAGCTCCAGTGACCTGGGTTCGGTTCCGTTTACTGCCACAGTCTCACAGCTCCAGTGACCTGGGTTCGGTTCTGTTTACTGCCACAGTCTCACAGCTCCAGTGACCCGGGTTCGGTTCTGTTTACTGCCACAGTCTCACAGCTCCAGTGTCCCGGGTTCGGTTCTGTTTACTGCCACAGTCTCACAGCTCCAGTGTCCCGGGTTCGGTTCTGTTCACTGCCACAGTCTCACAGCTTCAGTGACCTGGGTTCGGTTCTGTTTACTGCCACAGTCTCACAGCTTCAGTGACCTGGGTTCGGTTCTGGGGACTGCCACAGTCTCACAGCTCCAGTGTCCCGGGTTCGGTTCTGTTTACTGCCACAGTTTCACAGCTCCAGTGACCTGGGTTCGGTTCTGTTTACTGCCACAGTCTCACAGCTCCAGTGACCCGGGTTCAGTTCTGTTTACTGCCACAGTCTCACAGCTCCAGTGTCCCGGGTTCGGTTCTGTTTACTGCCACAGTCTCACAGCTCCAGTGTCCTGGGTTCGGTTCTGTTTACTGCCACAGTCTCACAGCTCCAGTGACCTGGGTTCGGTTCTGTTTACTGCCACAGTATCACAGCTCCAGTGACGCGGGTTCGGTTCTGTTTACTGCCACAGTCTCACAGCTCCAGTGACCCGGGTTCAGTTCTGTTTACTGCCACAGTCTCACAGCTCCAGTGACCTGGGTTCGGTTCTGTTTACTGCCACAGTCTCACAGCTCCAGTGACCCAGGTTCGGTTCTGTTTACTGCCACAGTCTCACAGCTCCAGTGACCTGGGTTCGGTTCTGTTTACTGCCACAGTCTCACAGCGCCAGTGACCCGGGTTAAGTTCTGTTTACTGCCACAGTCTCACAGCTCCAGTGTCCCGGGTTCGGTTCTGTTTACTGCCACAGTCTCACAGCTCCAGTGACCTGGGTTCGGTTCTGTTTACTGCCACAGTCTCACAGCTCCAGTGACCTGGGTTCGGTTCTGTTTACTGCCACAGTCTCACAGCTCCAGTGACCCGGGTTCAGTTCTGTTTACTGCCACAGTCGCACTGCTCCAGTGTCCCGGGTTCGGTTCTGTTTACTGCCACAGTCTCACAGCTCCAGTGACCTGGGTTCAGTTCTGTTTACTGCCACAGCATCACAGCTCCAGTGACCTGGGTTCAGTTCTGTTTACTGCCACCGTCTCACAGCTCCAGTGACCTGGGTTCGGTTCTGTTTACTGCCACAGTCTCACAGCTCCAGTGTCCCGGGTTCGGTTCTGTTTACTGCCACAGTCTCACAGCTCCAGTGTCCCGGGTTCGGTTCTGTTTACTGCCACAGTCTCACAGCTCCAGTGACCCGGGTTCGGTTCTGTTTACTGCCACAGTCTCACAGCTCCAATGTCCCGGGTTCGGTTCTGTTTACTGCCACAGTCTCACAGCTCCAGTGTCCCGGGTTCGGTTCTGTTTACTGCCACAGCCTCACAGCTCCAGTGACCTGGGTTCAGTTCTGTTTACTGTCACAGTCTCACAGCTCCAGTGACCTGGGTTCGGTTCTGTTTACTGCCACAGTCTCACAGCTCCAGTGACCCGGGTTCGGTTCTGTTTACTGCCACAGTCTCACAGCTCCAGTGACCTGAGTTCGGTTCTGTTTACTGCCACAGTCTCACAGCTCCAGTGACCCGGGTTCGGTTCTGTTTACTGCCACAGTCTCACAGCTCCAGTGACCTGAGTTCGGTTCTGTTTACTGCCACAGCCTCACAGCTGCAGTGTCCTGGGTTCGGTTCTGGGGACTGCCACAGTCTCACAGCTCCAGTGTCCCGGGTTCAGTTCTGTTTACTGCCACATTCTCACAGCTCCAGTGTCCCGGGTTCGGTTCTGTTTACTGCCACAGTCTCACAGCTCCAGTGACCCGGGTTCGGTTCTGTTTACTGCCACAGTCTCACAGCTCCAGTGTCCCGGGTTCGGTTCTGTTTACTGCCACAGTCTCACAGCTCCAGTGTCCCGGGTTCGGTTCTGTTTACTGCCACAGTCTCACAGCTTCAGTGACCTGGGTTCGGTTCTGTTTACTGCCACAGTCTCACAGCTCCAGTGACCTGGGTTCGGTTCTGTTTACTGCCACAGTCTCACAGCTCCAGTGTCCCGGGTTCGGTTCTGTTTACTGCCACAGTCTCACAGCTCCAGTGACCTGGGTTCGGTTCTGTTTACTGCCACAGTCTCACAGCTCCAGTGACCCGGGTTCAGTTCTGTTTACTGCCACAGTCTCACAGCTCCAGTGACCTGGGTTCGGTTCCGTTTACTGCCACAGTCTCACAGCTCCAGTGACCTGGGTTCGGTTCTGTTTACTGCCACAGTCTCACAGCTCCAGTGACCCGGGTTCGGTTCTGTTTACTGCCACAGTCTCACAGCTCCAGTGTCCCGGGTTCGGTTCTGTTTACTGCCACAGTCTCACAGCTCCAGTGTCCCGGGTTCGGTTCTGTTCACTGCCACAGTCTCACAGCTTCAGTGACCTGGGTTCGGTTCTGTTTACTGCCACAGTCTCACAGCTTCAGTGACCTGGGTTCGGTTCTGGGGACTGCCACAGTCTCACAGCTCCAGTGTCCCGGGTTCGGTTCTGTTTACTGCCACAGTTTCACAGCTCCAGTGACCTGGGTTCGGTTCTGTTTACTGCCACAGTCTCACAGCTCCAGTGACCCGGGTTCAGTTCTGTTTACTGCCACAGTCTCACAGCTCCAGTGTCCCGGGTTCGGTTCTGTTTACTGCCACAGTCTCACAGCTCCAGTGTCCTGGGTTCGGTTCTGTTTACTGCCACAGTCTCACAGCTCCAGTGACCTGGGTTCGGTTCTGTTTACTGCCACAGTATCACAGCTCCAGTGACGCGGGTTCGGTTCTGTTTACTGCCACAGTCTCACAGCTCCAGTGACCCGGGTTCAGTTCTGTTTACTGCCACAGTCTCACAGCTCCAGTGACCTGGGTTCGGTTCTGTTTACTGCCACAGTCTCACAGCTCCAGTGACCCAGGTTCGGTTCTGTTTACTGCCACAGTCTCACAGCTCCAGTGACCTGGGTTCGGTTCTGTTTACTGCCACAGTCTCACAGCTCCAGTGACCCGGGTTAAGTTCTGTTTACTGCCACAGTCTCACAGCTCCAGTGTCCCGGGTTCGGTTCTGTTTACTGCCACAGTCTCACAGCTCCAGTGACCTGGGTTCGGTTCTGTTTACTGCCACAGTCTCACAGCTCCAGTGACCTGGGTTCGGTTCTGTTTACTGCCACAGTCTCACAGCTCCAGTGACCCGGGTTCAGTTCTGTTTACTGCCACAGTCGCACTGCTCCAGTGTCCCGGGTTCGGTTCTGTTTACTGCCACAGTCTCACAGCTCCAGTGACCTGGGTTCAGTTCTGTTTACTGCCACAGCATCACAGCTCCAGTGACCTGGGTTCAGTTCTGTTTACTGCCACCGTCTCACAGCTCCAGTGACCTGGGTTCGGTTCTGTTTACTGCCACAGTCTCACAGCTCCAGTGACCCGGGTTCGGTTTTGTTTACTGCCACAGTCTCACAGCTCCAGTGACCTGAGTTCGGTTCTGTTTACTGCCACAGTCTCACAGCTCCAGTGACCCGGGTTCGGTTCTGTTTACTGCCACAGTCTCACAGCTCCAGTGACCTGAGTTCGGTTCTGTTTACTGCCACAGCCTCACAGCTCCAGTGTCCTGGGTTCGGTTCTGGGGACTGCCACAGTCTCACAGCTCCAGTGACCTGGGTTCGGTTCTGTTTACTGCCACAGTCTCACAGCTCCAGTGTCCCGGGTTCGGTTCTGTTTACTGCCACAGTCTCACAGCTCCAGTGACCTGGGTTCGGTTCTGTTTACTGCCACAGTCTCACAGCTCCAGTGACCCGGGTTCAGTTCTGTTTACTGCCCCAGTCTCACAGCTCCAGTGACCCGGGTTCGGTTCTGTTTACTGCCACAGTCTCACAGCTCCAGTGTCCCGGGTTCGGTTCTGTTTACTGCCACAGTCTCACAGCTCCAGTGTCCCGGGTTCGGTTCTGTTCACTGCCACAGTCTCACAGCTTCAGTGACCTGGGTTCGGTTCTGTTTACTGCCACAGTCTCACAGCTCCAGTGTCCCGGGTTCGGTTCTGGGGACTGCCACAGCCTCACAGCTCCAGTGACCTGGGTTCGGTTCTGTTTACTGCCACAGTCTCACAGCTTCAGTGACCTGGGTTCGGTTCTGGGGACTGCCACAGTCTCACGGCTCCAGTGTCCCGGGTTCGGTTCTGTTTACTGCCACAGTCTCACAGCTCCAGTGTCCCGGGTTCGGTTCTGTTTACTGCCACAGTCTCACAGCTCCAGTGACCCGGGTTCGGTTCTGTTTACTGCCACAGTCTCACAGCTCCAATGTCCCGGGTTCGGTTCTGTTTACTGCCACAGTCTCACAGCTCCAGTGTCCCGGGTTCGGTTCTGTTTACTGCCACAGCCTCACAGCTCCAGTGACCTGGGTTCAGTTCTGTTTACTGTCACAGTCTCACAGCTCCAGTGACCTGGGTTCGGTTCTGTTTACTGCCACAGTCTCACAGCTCCAGTGACCCGGGTTCGGTTCTGTTTACTGCCACAGTCTCACAGCTCCAGTGACCTGAGTTCGGTTCTGTTTACTGCCACAGTCTCACAGCTCCAGTGACCCGGGTTCGGTTCTGTTTACTGCCACAGTCTCACAGCTCCAGTGACCTGAGTTCGGTTCTGTTTACTGCCACAGCCTCACAGCTGCAGTGTCCTGGGTTCGGTTCTGGGGACTGCCACAGTCTCACAGCTCCAGTGTCCCGGGTTCAGTTCTGTTTACTGCCACATTCTCACAGCTCCAGTGTCCCGGGTTCGGTTCTGTTTACTGCCACAGTCTCACAGCTCCAGTGACCCGGGTTCGGTTCTGTTTACTGCCACAGTCTCACAGCTCCAGTGTCCCGGGTTCGGTTCTGTTTACTGCCACAGTCTCACAGCTCCAGTGTCCCGGGTTCGGTTCTGTTTACTGCCACAGTCTCACAGCTTCAGTGACCTGGGTTCGGTTCTGTTTACTGCCACAGTCTCACAGCTCCAGTGACCTGGGTTCGGTTCTGTTTACTGCCACAGTCTCACAGCTCCAGTGTCCCGGGTTCGGTTCTGTTTACTGCCACAGTCTCACAGCTCCAGTGACCTGGGTTCGGTTCTGTTTACTGCCACAGTCTCACAGCTCCAGTGACCCGGGTTCAGTTCTGTTTACTGCCACAGTCTCACAGCTCCAGTGACCTGGGTTCGGTTCCGTTTACTGCCACAGTCTCACAGCTCCAGTGACCTGGGTTCGGTTCCGTTTACTGCCACAGTCTCACAGCTCCAGTGACCTGGGTTCGGTTCTGTTTACTGCCACAGTCTCACAGCTCCAGTGACCCGGGTTCGGTTCTGTTTACTGCCACAGTCTCACAGCTCCAGTGTCCCGGGTTCGGTTCTGTTTACTGCCACAGTCTCACAGCTCCAGTGTCCCGGGTTCGGTTCTGTTCACTGCCACAGTCTCACAGCTTCAGTGACCTGGGTTCGGTTCTGTTTACTGCCACAGTCTCACAGCTTCAGTGACCTGGGTTCGGTTCTGGGGACTGCCACAGTCTCACAGCTCCAGTGTCCCGGGTTCGGTTCTGTTTACTGCCACAGTTTCACAGCTCCAGTGACCTGGGTTCGGTTCTGTTTACTGCCACAGTCTCACAGCTCCAGTGACCCGGGTTCAGTTCTGTTTACTGCCACAGTCTCACAGCTCCAGTGTCCCGGGTTCGGTTCTGTTTACTGCCACAGTCTCACAGCTCCAGTGTCCTGGGTTCGGTTCTGTTTACTGCCACAGTCTCACAGCTCCAGTGACCTGGGTTCGGTTCTGTTTACTGCCACAGTATCACAGCTCCAGTGACGCGGGTTCGGTTCTGTTTACTGCCACAGTCTCACAGCTCCAGTGACCCGGGTTCAGTTCTGTTTACTGCCACAGTCTCACAGCTCCAGTGACCTGGGTTCGGTTCTGTTTACTGCCACAGTCTCACAGCTCCAGTGACCCAGGTTCGGTTCTGTTTACTGCCACAGTCTCACAGCTCCAGTGACCTGGGTTCGGTTCTGTTTACTGCCACAGTCTCACAGCGCCAGTGACCCGGGTTAAGTTCTGTTTACTGCCACAGTCTCACAGCTCCAGTGTCCCGGGTTCGGTTCTGTTTACTGCCACAGTCTCACAGCTCCAGTGACCTGGGTTCGGTTCTGTTTACTGCCACAGTCTCACAGCTCCAGTGACCTGGGTTCGGTTCTGTTTACTGCCACAGTCTCACAGCTCCAGTGACCCGGGTTCAGTTCTGTTTACTGCCACAGTCGCACTGCTCCAGTGTCCCGGGTTCGGTTCTGTTTACTGCCACAGTCTCACAGCTCCAGTGACCTGGGTTCAGTTCTGTTTACTGCCACAGCATCACAGCTCCAGTGACCTGGGTTCAGTTCTGTTTACTGCCACCGTCTCACAGCTCCAGTGACCTGGGT
Organism: Heterodontus francisci; assembly: GCF_036365525.1. NCBI lineage: Eukaryota > Metazoa > Chordata > Chondrichthyes > Heterodontiformes > Heterodontidae > Heterodontus > Heterodontus francisci. The sequence goes on along the minus strand of NW_027141614.1, from coordinate 2,308,250 downwards.
TCGGTTCTGTTTACTGCCACAGTCTCACAGCTCCAGTGACCCGGGTTCGGTTTTGTTTACTGCCACAGTCTCACAGCTCCAGTGACCTGAGTTCGGTTCTGTTTACTGCCACAGTCTCACAGCTCCAGTGACCCGGGTTCGGTTCTGTTTACTGCCACAGTCTCACAGCTCCAGTGACCTGAGTTCGGTTCTGTTTACTGCCACAGCCTCACAGCTCCAGTGTCCTGGGTTCGGTTCTGGGGACTGCCACAGTCTCACAGCTCCAGTGACCTGGGTTCGGTTCTGTTTACTGCCACAGTCTCACAGCTCCAGTGTCCCGGGTTCGGTTCTGTTTACTGCCACAGTCTCACAGCTCCAGTGACCTGGGTTCGGTTCTGTTTACTGCCACAGTCTCACAGCTCCAGTGACCCGGGTTCAGTTCTGTTTACTGCCCCAGTCTCACAGCTCCAGTGACCCGGGTTCGGTTCTGTTTACTGCCACAGTCTCACAGCTCCAGTGTCCCGGGTTCGGTTCTGTTTACTGCCACAGTCTCACAGCTCCAGTGTCCCGGGTTCGGTTCTGTTCACTGCCACAGTCTCACAGCTTCAGTGACCTGGGTTCGGTTCTGTTTACTGCCACAGTCTCACAGCTCCAGTGTCCCGGGTTCGGTTCTGGGGACTGCCACAGCCTCACAGCTCCAGTGACCTGGGTTCGGTTCTGTTTACTGCCACAGTCTCACAGCTTCAGTGACCTGGGTTCGGTTCTGGGGACTGCCACAGTCTCACGGCTCCAGTGTCCCGGGTTCGGTTCTGTTTACTGCCACAGTCTCACAGCTCCAGTGTCCCGGGTTCGGTTCTGTTTACTGCCACAGTCTCACAGCTCCAGTGACCCGGGTTCGGTTCTGTTTACTGCCACAGTCTCACAGCTCCAGTGTCCCAGGTTCGGTTCTGTTTACTGCCACAGTCTCACAGCTCCAGTGACCTGGGTTCAGTTCTGTTTACTGCCACAGTCTCACAGCTCCAGTGACCTGGGTTCGGTTCTGTTTACTGCCACAGTCTCACAGCTCCAGTGACCCGGGTTCGGTTCTGTTTACTGCCACAGTCTCACAGCTCCAGTGACCTGAGTTCGGTTCTGTTTACTGCGACAGTCTCACAGCTCCAGTGACCCGGGTTCGGTTCTGTTTACTGCCACAGTCTCACAGCTCCAGTGACCTTAGTTCGGTTCTGTTTACTGCCACAGCCTCACAGCTCCAGTGTCCTGGGTTCGGTTCTGGGGACTGCCACAGTCTCACAGCTCCAGTGTCCCGGGTTCGGTTCTGTTTACAGCCACAGTCTCACAGCTCCAGTGTCCCGGGTTCGGTTCTGTTTACAGCCACAGTCTCACAGCTCCAGTGACCCGGGTTCGGTTCTGTTTACTGCCACAGTCTCACAGCTCCAGTGTCCCGGGTTCGGTTCTGTTTACTGCCACAGTCTCACAGCTCCAGTGTCCCGGGTTCGGTTCTGTTTACTGCCACAGTCTCACAGCTTCAGTGACCTGGGTTCGGTTCTGTTTACTGCCACATTCTCACAGCTCCAGTGAACTGGGTTCGGTTCTGTTTACTGCCACAGTCTCACAGCTCCAGTGTCCCGGGTTCGGTTCTGTTTACTGCCACGGTCTCACAGCTCCAGTGTCCCGGGTTCGGTTCTGTTTACTGCCACAGTCTCACAGCTCCAGTGTCCCGGGTTCGGTTCTGTTTACTGCCACAGTCTCACAGCTCCAGTTACCCGGGTTCGGTTCTGTTTACTGCCACAGTCTCACAGCTCCAGTGTCCCGGGTTCGGTTCTGTTTACTGCCACAGTCTCACAGCTCCAGTGTCCCGGGTTCGGTTCTGTTTACTGCCACAGTCTCACAGCTTCAGTGACCTGAGTTCGGTTCTGTTTACTGCCACAGTCTCACAGCTCCAGTGACCTGGGTTCAGTTCTGTTTACTGCCACAGTCTCACAGCTCCAGTGTCCCGGGTTCGGTTCTGTTTACTGCCACAGTCTCACAGCTCCAGTGACCTGGGTTCGGTTCTGTTTACTGCCACAGTCTCACAGCTCCAGTGACCCGGGTTCAGTTCTGTTTACTGCCCCAGTCTCACAGCTCCAGTGACCCGGGTTCGGTTCTGTTTACTGCCACAGTCTCACAGCTCCAGTGTCCCGGGTTCGGTTCTGTTTACTGCCACAGTCTCACAGCTCCAGTGTCCCGGGTTCGGTTCTGTTCACTGCCACAGTCTCACAGCTTCAGTGACCTGGGTTCGGTTCTGTTTTCTGCCACAGTCTCACAGCTCCAGTGTCCCGGGTTCGGTTCTGGGGACTGCCACAGTCTCACAGCTTCAGTGACCTGGGTTCGGTTCTGGGGACTGCCACAGTCTCACAGCTCCAGTGTCCCGGGTTTGGTTCTGTTTACTGCAACAGTCTCACAGCTCCAGTGTCCCGGGTTCGGTTCTGTTTACTGCCACAGTCTCACAGCTCCAGTGACCCGGGTTCGGTTCTGTTTACTGCCACAGTCTCACAGCTCCAGTGTCCCGGGTTCGGTTCTGTTTACTGCCACAGTCTCACAGCTCCAGTGTCCCGGGTTCGGTTCTGTTTACTGCCACAGCCTCACAGCTCCAGTGACCTGGGTTCAGTTCTGTTTACTGCCACAGTCTCACAGCTCCAGTGACCCGGGTTCGGTTCTGTTTACTGCCACAGTCTCACAGCTCCAGTGACCTGAGTTCGGTTCTGTTTACTGCCATAGCCTCACAGCTCCAGTGTCCTGGGTTCGGTTCTGGGGACTGCCACAGTCTCACAGCTCCAGTGTCCCGGGTTCGGTTCTGTTTACAGCCACAGACTCACAGCTCCAGTGTCCCGGGTTCGGTTCTGTTTACTGCCACAGTCTCACAGCTCCAGTGACCCGGGTTCGGTTCTGTTTACTGCCACAGTCTCACAGCTCCAGTGACCTGGGTTCGGTTCTGTTTACTGCCACAGTCTCACAGCTCCAGTGTCCCGGGTTCGGTTCTGTTTACTGCCACAGTCTCACAGCTCCAGTGTCCCGGGTTCGGTTCTGTTTACTGCCACAGTCTCACAGCTCCAGTGTCCCGGGTTCGGTTCTGTTTACTGCCACAGTCTCACAGCTCCAGTGACCTGGGTTCGGTTCTGTTTACTGCCACAGTCTCACAGCTCCAGTGTCCCGGGTTCGGTTCTGTTTACTGCCACAGTCTCACAGCTCCAGTGACCTGGGTTCGGTTCTGTTTACTGCCACAGTCTCACAGCTCCAGTGACCCGGGTTCAGTTCTGTTTACTGCCCCAGTCTCACAGCTCAAGTGACCCGGGTTCGGTTCTGTTTACTGCCACAGTCTCACAGCTCCAGTGACCTGGGTTCAGTTCTGTTTACTGCCACAGTCTCACAGCTCCAGTGACCTGGGTTCGGTTCTGTTTACTGCCACAGTCTCACAGCTCCAGTGACCCGGGTTCGGTTCTGTTTACTGCCACAGTCTCACAGCTCCAGTGTCCCGGGTTCGGTTCTGTTTACTGCCACAGTCTCACAGCTCCAGTGTCCCGGGTTCGGTTCTGTTCACTGCCACAGTCTCACAGCTTCAGTGACCTGGGTTCGGTTCTGTTTACTGCCACAGTCTCACAGCTCCAGTGTCCCGGGTTCGGTTCTGGGGACTGCCACAGCCTCACAGCTCCAGTGACCTGGGTTCGGTTCTGTTTACTGCCACAGTCTCACAGCTCCAGTGACCTGAGTTCGGTTCTGTTTACTGCCACCCCCTCACAGCTCCAGTGTCCTGGGTTCGGTTTTGGGGACTGCCACAGTCTCACAGCTCCAGTGTCCTGGGTTCGGTTCTGTTTACTGCCACAGTCTCACAGCTCCAGTGTCCCGGGTTCGGTTCTGTTTACTGCCACAGTCTCACAGCTCCAGTTACCCGGGTTCGGTTCTGTTTACTGCCACAGTCTCACAGCTCCAGTGTCCCGGGTTCGGTTCTGTTTACTGCCACAGTCTCACAGCTCCAGTGTCCCGGGTTCGGTTCTGTTTACTGCCACAGTCTCACAGCTTCAGTGACCTGGGTTCGGTTCTGTTTACTGCCACAGTCTCACAGCTCCAGTGACCTGGGTTCGGTTCTGTTTACTGCCACAGTCTCACAGCTCCAGTGTCCCGGGTTCGGTTCTGTTTACTGCCACAGTCTCACAGCTCCAGTGACCTGGGTTCGGTTCTGTTTACTGCCACAGTCTCACAGCTCCAGTGACCCGGGTTCAGTTCTGTTTACTGCCCCAGTCTCACAGCTCCAGTGACCCGGGTTCGGTTCTGTTTACTGCCACAGTCTCACAGCTCCAGTTTCCCGGGTTCGGTTCTGTTTACTGTCACAGTCTCACAGCTCCAGTGTCCCGGGTTCGGTTCTGTTCACTGCCACAGTCTCACAGCTTCAGTGACCTGGGTTCGGTTCTGTTTACTGCCACAGTCTCACAGCTCCAGTGTCCCGGGTTCGGTTCTGGGGACTGCCACAGCCTCACAGCTCCAGTGACCTGGTTTCGGTTCTGTTTACTGCCACAGTCTCACAGCTTCAGTGACCTGGGTTCGGTTCTGGGGACTGCCACAGTCTCACAGCTCCAGTGTCCCGGGTTCGGTTCTGTTTACTGCCACAGTCTCACAGCTCCAGTGTCCCGGGTTCGGTTCTGTTTACTGCCACAGTCTCACAGCTCCAATGACCCGGGTTCGGTTCTGTTTACTGCCACAGTCTCACAGCTCCAGTGTCCCGGGTTCGGTTCTGTTTACTGCCACAGTCTCACAGCTCCAGTGTCCCGGGTTCGGTTCTGTTTACTGCCACAGCCTCACAGCTCCAGTGACCTGGGTTCAGTTCTGTTTACTGCCACAGTCTCACAGCTCCAGTGTCCCGGGTTCGGTTCTGTTTACTGCCACAGCCTCACAGCTCCAGTGACCTGGGTTCAGTTCTGTTTACTGCCACAGTCTCACAGCTCCAGTGACCTGGGTTCGGTTCTGTTTACTGCCAGAGCCTCACAGCTCCAGTGACCTGGGTTCGGTCCTGTTTACTGCCACAGTCTCACAGCTTCAGTGACCTGGGTTCGGTTCTGGGGACTGCCACAGTCTCACAGCTCCAATGTCCCGGGTTCGGTTCTGTTTACTGCAACAGTCTCACAGCTCCAGTGTCCCGGGTTCGGTTCTGTTTACTGCCACAGTCTCACAGCTCCAGTGACCCGGGTTCGGTTCTGTTTACTGCCACAGTCTCACAGCTCCAGTGTCCCGGGTTCGGTTCTGTTTACTGCCACAGTCTCACAGCTTCAGTGACCTGGGTTCGGTTCTGGGGACTGCCACAGTCTCACAGCTCCAGTGTCCCGGGTTCGGTTCTGTTTACTGCCACAGTCTCACAGCTCCAGTGTCCCGGGTTCGGTTCTGTTTACTGCCACAGTCTCACAGCTCCAATGACCCGGGTTCGGTTCTGTTTACTGCCACAGTCTCACAGCTCCAGTGTCCCGGGTTCGGTTCTGTTTACTGCCACAGTCTCACAGCTCCAGTGTCCCGGGTTCGGTTCTGTTTACTGCCACAGCCTCACAGCTCCAGTGACCTGGGTTCAGTTCTGTTTACTGCCACAGTCTCACAGCTCCAGTGACCTGGGTTCGGTTCTGTTTACTGCCACAGTCTCACAGCTCCAGTGACCCGGGTTCGGTTCTGTTTACTGCCACAGCCTCACAGCTCCAGTGACCTGAGTTCGGTTCTGTTTACTGCCACAGCCTCACAGCTCCAGTGTCCTGGGTTCGGTTCTGGGGACTGCCACAGTCTCACAGCTCCAGTGACCCGGGTTCAGTTCTGTTTACTGCCCCAGTCTCACAGCTCCAGTGACCCGGGTTCGGTTCTGTTTACTGCCACAGTCTCACAGCTCCAGTGTCCCGGGTTCGGTTCTGTTTACTGCCACAGTCTCACAGCTCCAGTGTCCCGGGTTCGGTTCTGTTCACTGCCACAGTCTCACAGCTTCAGTGACCTGGGTTCGGTTCTGTTTACTGCCACAGTCTCACAGCTCCAGTGTCCCGGGTTCGGTTCTGGGGACTGCCAGAGCCTCACAGCTCCAGTGACCTGGGTTCGGTCCTGTTTACTGCCACAGTCTCACAGCTTCAGTGACCTGGGTTCGGTTCTGGGGACTGCCACAGTCTCACAGCTCCAATGTCCCGGGTTCGGTTCTGTTTACTGCAACAGTCTCACAGCTCCAGTGTCCCGGGTTCGGTTCTGTTTACTGCCACAGTCTCACAGCTCCAGTGACCCGGGTTCGGTTCTGTTTACTGCCACAGTCTCACAGCTCCAGTGTCCCGGGTTCGGTTCTGTTTACTGCCACAGTCTCACAGCTCCAGTGTCCCGGGTTCGGTTCTGTTTACTGCCACAGCCTCACAGCTCCAGTGACCTGGGTTCAGTTCTGTTTACTGCCACAGTCTCACAGCTCCAGTGACCTGGGTTCGGTTCTGTTTACTGCCACAGTCTCACAGCTCCAGTGACCCGGGTTCGGTTCTGTTTACTGCCATAGTCTCACAGCTCCAGTGTCCCGGGTTCGGTTCTGTTTACTGCCACAGTCTCACAGCTCCAGTGTCCCGGGTTCGCTTCTGTTCACTGCCACAGTCTCACAGCTTCAGTGACCTGGGTTCGGTTCTGTTTACTGCCACAGTCTCACAGCTCCAGTGTCCCGGGTTCGGTTCTGGGGACTGCCACAGCCTCACAGGTCCAGTGACCTGGGTTCGGTTCTGTTTACTGCCACAGTCTCACAGCTTCAGTGACCTGGGTTTGGTTCTGGGGACTGCCACAGTCTCACAGCTCCAGTGTCCCGGGTTCGGTTCTGTTTACTGCCACAGTCTCACAGCTCCAGTGTCCCGGGTTCGGTTCTGTTTACTGCCACAGTCTCACAGCTCCAGTGACCCGGGTTCGGTTCTGTTTACTGCCACAGTCTCACAGCTCCAGTGTCCCGGGTTCGGTTCTGTTTACTGCCACAGTCTCACAGCTCCAGTGTCCCGGGTTCGGTTCTGTTTACTGCCACAGCCTCACAGCTCCAGTGACCTGGGTTCAGTTCTGTTTACTGCCACAGTCTCACAGCTCCAGTGACCTGGGTTCGGTTCTGTTTACTGCCACAGTCTCACAGCTCCAGTGACCCGGGTTCGGTTCTGTTTACTGCCACAGTCTCAGCTCCAGTGACCTGAGTTCGGTTCTGTTTACTGCCACAGTCTCACAGCTCCAGTGACCCGGGTTCGGTTCTGTTTACTGCCACAGCCTCACAGCTCCAGTGACCTGGGTTCAGTTCTGTTTACTGCCACAGTCTCACAGCTCCAGTGACCTGGGTTCGGTTCTGTTTACTGCCACAGTCTCACAGCTCCAGTGACCCGGGTTCGGTTCTGTTTACTGCCACAGCCTCACAGCTCCAGTGACCTGAGTTCGGTTCTGTTTACTGCCACAGCCTCACAGCTCCAGTGTCCTGGGTTCGGTTCTGGGGACTGCCACAGTCTCACAGCTCCAGTGACCTGGGTTCGGTTCTGTTTACTGCCACAGTCTCATAGCTCCAGTGACCCGGGTTCGGTTCTGTTTACTGCCACAGTCTCACAGCTCCAGTGACCTGAGTTCGCTTCTGTTTACTGCCACAGTCTCACAGCTCCAGTGACCCGGGTTCGGTTCTGTTTACTGCCACAGCCTCACAGCTCCAGTGACCTGAGTTCGGTTCTGTTTACTGCCACAGCCTCACAGCTCCAGTGTCCTGGGTTCGGTTCTGGGGACTGCCACAGTCTCACAGCTCCAGTGTCCTGGGTTCGGTTCTGGGGACTGCCACAGTCTCACAGCTCCAGTGACCTGGGTTCGGTTCTGTTTACTGCCACAGTCTCACAGCTCCAGTGACCCGGGTTCGGTTCTGTTTACTGCCACAGTCTCACAGCTCCAGTGACCCGGGTTCAGTTCTGTTTACTGCCCCAGTCTCACAGCTCCAGTGACCCGGGTTCGGTTCTGTTTACTGCCACAGTCTCACAGCTCCAGTGTCCCGGGTTCGGTTCTGTTTACTGCCACAGTCTCACAGCTCCAGTGTCCCGGGTTCGGTTCTGTTCACTGCCACAGTCTCACAGCTTCAGTGACCTGGGTTCGGTTCTGTTTACTGCCACAGTCTCACAGCTCCAGTGTCCCGGGTTCGGTTCTGGGGACTGCCAGAGCCTCACAGCTCCAGTGACCTGGGTTCGGTCCTGTTTACTGCCACAGTCTCACAGCTTCAGTGACCTGGGTTCGGTTCTGGGGACTGCCACAGTCTCACAGCTCCAATGTCCCGGGTTCGGTTCTGTTTACTGCAACAGTCTCACAGCTCCAGTGTCCCGGGTTCGGTTCTGTTTACTGCCACAGTCTCACAGCTCCAGTGACCCGGGTTCGGTTCTGTTTACTGCCACAGTCTCACAGCTCCAGTGTCCCGGGTTCGGTTCTGTTTACTGCCACAGTCTCACAGCTCCAGTGTCCCGGGTTCGGTTCTGTTTACTGCCACAGCCTCACAGCTCCAGTGACCTGGGTTCAGTTCTGTTTACTGCCACAGTCTCACAGCTCCAGTGACCTGGGTTCGGTTCTGTTTACTGCCACAGTCTCACAGCTCCAGTGACCCGGGTTCGGTTCTGTTTACTGCCATAGTCTCACAGCTCCAGTGTCCCGGGTTCGGTTCTGTTTACTGCCACAGTCTCACAGCTCCAGTGTCCCGGGTTCGGTTCTGTTCACTGCCACAGTCTCACAGCTTCAGTGACCTGGGTTCGGTTCTGTTTACTGCCACAGTCTCACAGCTCCAGTGTCCCGGGTTCGGTTCTGGGGACTGCCACAGCCTCACAGGTCCAGTGACCTGGGTTCGGTTCTGTTTACTGCCACAGTCTCACAGCTTCAGTGACCTGGGTTTGGTTCTGGGGACTGCCACAGTCTCACAGCTCCAGTGTCCCGGGTTCGGTTCTGTTTACTGCCACAGTCTCACAGCTCCAGTGTCCCGGGTTCGGTTCTGTTTACTGCCACAGTCTCACAGCTCCAGTGACCCGGGTTCGGTTCTGTTTACTGCCACAGTCTCACAGCTCCAGTGTCCCGGGTTCGGTTCTGTTTACTGCCACAGTCTCACAGCTCCAGTGTCCCGGGTTCGGTTCTGTTTACTGCCACAGCCTCACAGCTCCAGTGACCTGGGTTCAGTTCTGTTTACTGCCACAGTCTCACAGCTCCAGTGACCTGGGTTCGGTTCTGTTTACTGCCACAGTCTCACAGCTCCAGTGACCCGGGTTCGGTTCTGTTTACTGCCACAGTCTCAGCTCCAGTGACCTGAGTTCGGTTCTGTTTACTGCCACAGTCTCACAGCTCCAGTGACCCGGGTTCGGTTCTGTTTACTGCCACAGTCTCACAGCTCCAGTGACCTGAGTTCGGTTCTGTTTACTGCCACAGCCTCACAGCTCCAGTGTCCTGGGTTCGGTTCTGGGGACTGCCACAGTCTCACAGCTCCAGTGTCCCGGGTTCGGTTCTGTTTACAGCCACAGTCTCACAGCTCCAGTGTCCCGGGTTCGGTTCTGTTTACTGCCACAGTCTCATAGCTCCAGTGACCTGGGTTCGGTTCTGCGTACTGCCACAGTCTCACAGCTTCAGTGACCTGGGTTTGGTTCTGTTTACTGCCACAATCTCATAGCTCCAGTGACCTGGGTTCGGTTCTGCGTACTGCCACAGTCTCACAGCTCCAGTGTCCCGGGTTCGGTTCTGTTTACTGCCACAGTCTCACAGCTCCAGTGACCTGGGTTCCGTTCTGTTTACTGCCACAGTCTCACAGCTCCAGTGACCTGGGTTCGGTTCTGTTTACTGCCACAGTCTCACAGCTCCAGTGTCCTGGGTTCGGTTCTGTTCACTGCCACAGTCTCACAGCTCCAGTGTCCTGGGTTCAGTTCTGTTTACTGCCACAGTCTCACAGCTCCAGTGACCCGGGTTCGGTTCTGTTTACTGCCACAGCCTCACAGCTCCAGTGTCCTGGGTTCGGTTCTGTTTACTGCCACAGTCTCACAGCTCCAGTGACCTGGGTTCGGTTCTGTTTACTGCCACAGTCTCACAGCTCCAGTGACCTGGGTTCGGTTCTGTTTACTGCCACAGCCTCACAGCTCCAGTGACCCGGGTTCGGTTCTGTTTACTGCCACAGTCTCACCGCTCCAGTGACCCGGGTTCGGTTCTGTTTACTGCCACAGTCTCACAGCTCCAGTGACCTGGGTTCGGTTCTGTTTACTGCCACACTCTCACAGCTCCAGTGACCTGGGTTCGGTTCTGGGGACTGCCACAGTCTCACAGCTCCAGTGACCCGGGTTCGGTTCTGGGGACTGCCACAGTCTCACAGCTCCAGTGACCTGGGTTCGGTTCTGTTTACTGCCACAGTCTCACAGCTCCAGTGACCTGGGTTCGGTTCTGTTTACTGCCACAGCCTCACAGCTCCAGTGTCCCGGGTTCGGTTCTGTTTACTGCCACACTCTCACAGCTCCAGTGACCCGGGTTCAGTTCTGCGTACTGCCACAGTCTCACAGCTCCAGTGTCCCGGGTTCGGTTCTGGGGACTGCCACAGCCTCACAGCTCCAGTGTCCCGGGTTCGGTTCTGTTTACTGCCACACTCTCACAGCTCCAGTGACCTGGGTTCGGTTCTGGGGACTGCCACAGCCTCACAGCTCCAGTGACCTGGGTTCGGTTCTGTTTACTGCCGCAGCCTCACAGCTCCAGTGACCCGGGTTCGGTTCTGTTTTCTGCCACAGTCTCACAGCTCCAGTGACCTGGGTTCGGTTCTGGGGACTGCCACAGTCTCACAACTCCAGTGTCCCGGGTCCGGTTCTGTTTACTGCCACAGCCTCACAGCTCCAGTGACCCGGGTTCGGTTCTGTTTACTGCCACAGTCTCACAGCTCCAGTGTCCCGGGTCCGGTTCTGTTTACTGCCACAGTCTCACAGCTCCAGTGACCTGGGTTCGGTTCTGTTTACTGCCACAGTCTCACAGCTCCAGTGACCTGGGTTCGGTTCTGTTTACTGCCACAGTCTCACAGCTCCAGTGACCTGGGTTCTGTTCTGTTTACTGCCACAGTCTCACAGCTCCAGTGACCCGGGTTCGGTTCTGTTTACTGCCATAGTCTCACAGCTCCAGTGACCCGGGTTCGGTTCTGTTTACTGTCACAGTCTTACAGCTCCAGTGTCCCGGGTTCGGCTCTGTTTACTGCCACAGTCTCACAGCTCCAGTGACCTGGGTTCAGTTCTGTTTACTGCCACAGCCTCACAGCTCCAGTGACCTGGGTTCGGTTCTGTTTACTGCCACAGTCTCACAGCTCCAGTGACCCGGGTTCGGTTCTGTTTTCTGCCACAGTCTCACAGCTCCAGTGACCTGGGTTCGGTTCTGTTTACTGCCACAGTCACACAGATCCCGTGACCTGGGTTCAGTTCTGTTTACTGCCACAGCCTCACAGCTCCAGTGACCTGGGTTCGGTTCTGTTTACTGCCACAGTCTCACAGCTCCAGTGACCTGGGTTCAGTTCTGTTTACTGCCACAGTCTCACAGCTCCAGTGTCCCGGGTTCGGTTCTGTTTACTGCCACAGTCTCACAGCTCCAGTGACCTGGGTTCGGTTCTGTTTACTGCCACAGTCTCACAGCTCCAGTGTCCCGGGTTCGGTTCTGTTTACTGCCACAGTCTCACAGCTCCAGTGACCTGGGTTCGGTTCTGTTTACTGCCACAGTCTCACAGCTCCAGTGTCCTGGGTTCGGTTCTGTTTACTGCCACAGTCACACAGCTCCAGTGACCTGGGTTCAGTTCTGTTTACTGCCACAGTCTCACAGCTCCAGTGACCTGAGTTCGCTTCTGTTTACTGCCACAGCCTCACAGCTCCAGTGTCCTGGGTTCGGTTCTGGGGACTGCCACAGTCTCACAGCTCCAGTGTCCCGGGTTCGGTTCTGTTTACTGCCACACTCTCACAGCTTCAGTGACCCGGGTTCAGTTCTGTTTACTGCCGCAGTCTCATAGCTCCAGTGACCTGGGTTCTGTTCTGTTCACTGCCACAGTCTCACAGCTCCAGTGTCCCGGGTTCGGTTCTGTTTACTGCCACAGCCTCACTGCTCCAGTGACCTGGGTTCGGTTCTGTTTACTGCCACAGTCTCACAGCTCCAGTGACCTGGGTTCGGTTCTGTTTACTGCCACAGCCTCACTGCTCCAGTGACCTGGGTTCGGTTCTGTTTACTGCCACAGTCTCACAGCTCCAGTGACCTGGGTTCCGTTCTGTTTACTGCCACAGTCACACAGCTCCAGTGACCTGGGTTCGGTTCTGTTTACTGCCACAGTCTCACAGCTCCAGTGACCGGGTTCGGTTCTGTTTACTGCCACAGTCTCACAGCTCCAGTGACCCGGGTTCGGTTCTGTTTACTGCCACAGTCTCACAGCTCCAGTGACCTGGGTTCGGTTCTGTTCACTGCCACAGTCTCACAGCTCCAGTGTCCCGGGTTCGGTTCTGTTTACTGCCACAGTCTCACAGCTCCAGTGTCCCGGGTTCGGTTCTGTTTACTGCCACAGTCTCACAGCTCCAGTGACCCGGGTTCGGTTCTGTTTACTGCCACAGTCTCACAGCTCCAGTGTCCCGTGTTCGGTTCTGTTTACTGTCACAGTCTTACAGCTCCAGTGACCTGGGTTCGGTTCTGTTTACTGCCACAGCCTCACAGCTCCAGTGACCCTGGTTCGATTCTGTTTTTTGCCACAGTCTCACAGCTCCAGTGACCTGGGTTCGGTTCTGGGGACTGCCACAGTCTTACAGCTCCAGTGTCCCGGGTCCGGTTCTGTTTACTGCCACAGCCTCACAGCTCCAGTGACCCGGGTTCGGTTCTGTTTACTGCCACAGTCACACAGCTCCAGTGACCTGGGTTCGGTTCTATTTCCTGCCACAGTCTCACAGCTCCAGTGACCTGGGTTCGGTTCTGTTTACTGCCACAGTCTCACAGCTCCAGTGACCCGGGTTCGGTTCTGTTTACTGCCACAGTCTCACAGCTCCAGTGACCTGGGTTCGGTTCTGTTTACTGCCACAGTCTCACAGCTCCAGTGTCCCGGGTTCGGTTTTGTTTACTGCCACAGTCTCACAGCTCCAGTGACCCGGGTTCGGTTCTGTTTACTGCCACAGTCTCACAGCTCCAGTGACCTGGGTTCGGTTCTGTTTACTGCCACAGTCTCACAGCTCCAGTGTCCCGGGTTCAGTTCTGTTTACTGCCACAGTCTCACATCTCCAGTGACCCGGGTTCGGTTTAGTTTACTGCCACAGTCTCACAGCTCCAGTGACCTGGGTTCGGTTCTGTTTACTGCCACAGTCTCATAGCTCCAGTGACCTGGGTTCGGTTCTGCGTACTGCCACAGTCTCACAGCTCCAGTGACCTGGGTTCTGTTCTGTTCACTGCCACAGTCTCACAGCTCCAGTGTCCCGGGTTCGGTTCTGTTTACTGCCACAGTCTCACAGCTCCAGTGACCCGGGTTCTGTTCTGTTCACTGCCACAGTCTCACAGCTCCAGTGTCCCGGGTTCGGTTCTGTTTACTGCCACAGTCTCACAGCTCCAGTGACCTGGGTTCGGTTCTGTTTACTGTCACAGTCTCACAGCTCCATTGACCTGGGTTCCGTTCTGTTTACTGCCACAGTCTCACAGCTCCAGTGACCTGGGTTCGGTTCTGTTTACTGCCACAGTCTCACAGCTCCAGTGACCTGGGTTCGGTTCTGTTCACTGCCACAGTCTCACAGCTCCAGTGTCCCGGGTTCGGTTCTGTTTACTGCCACAGTCTCACAGCTCCAGTGTCCCGGGTTCGGTTCTGTTTACTGCCACAGTCTCACAGCTCCAGTGTCCCGGGTTCGGTTCTGTTTACTGTCACAGTCTTACAGCTCCAGTGACCTGGGTTCGGTTCTGTTTACTGCCACAGTCTCACAGCTCCAGTGTCCTGGGTTCTGTTCTGTTTACTGCCACAGTCTCACAGCTCCAGTGACCCGGGTTCGGTTCTGTTTACTGCCACAGCCTCACAGCTCCAGTGTCCCGGGTTCAGTTCTGTTTACTGCCACAGTCTCACAGCTCCAGTGACCCGGTTTCAGTTCTGTTTACTGCCACATTCTCACCGCTCCAGTGTCCCGGGTTCAGTTCTGTTTACTGCCACAGTCTCACAGCTCCAGTGACCCGGGTTCGGTTCTGTTTACTGCCACAGTCTCACAGCTCCAGTGACCCGGGTTCGGTTCTGTTTACTGCCACAGTCTCACAGCTCCAGTGTCCCGGGTTCGGTTCTGTTTTTTGCCACAGTCTCACAGCTCCAGTGACCTGGGTTCGGTTCTGTTTACTGCCACAGTCTCACAGCTCCAGTGACCTGGGTTCGGTTCTGTTTACTGCCACAGTCTCACAGCTCCAGTGTCCCGGGTTCGGTTCTGTTTCCTGCCACAGTCTCACAGCTCCAGTGACCCGGGTTCGGTTCTGTTCACTGCCACAGTCTCACAGCTCCAGTGTCCCGGGTTCAGTTCTGTTTACTGCCACAGTCTCACAGCTCCAGTGACCCGGGTTCGCTTCTGTTTACTGCCACAGCCTCACAGCTCCAGTGACCTGGGTTCGGTTCTGTTTACTGCCACAGTCTCACAGCTCCAGTGACCTGGGTTCGGTTCTGTTTACTGCCACAGTCTCACAGCTCCAGTGACCTGGGTTCGGTTCTGTTTACTGCCACAGTCTCACAGCTCCAGTGACCCGGGTTCGGTTCTGTTTACTGCCACAGTCTCACAGCTCCAGTGACCTGGGTTCGGTTCTGTTTACTGCCACAGTCTCACAGCTCCAGTGACCCGGGTTCGGTTCTGTTTACTGCCACAGTCTCACAGCTCCAGTGACCCGGGTTCGGTTCTGTTTACTGCCACAGTCTCACAGCTCCAGTGACCTGGGTTCGGTTCTGTTTACTGCCACAGTCTCACAGCTCCAGTGACCTGGGTTCGGTTCTGTTTACTGCCACAGTCTCACAGCTCCAGTGACCCGGGTTCGGTTCTGTTTACTGCCACAGTCTCACAGCTCCAGTGACCCGGGTTCGGTTCTGTTTACTGCCACAGCCTCACAGCTCCAGTGTCCCGGGTTCAGTTCTGTTTACTGCCACAGTCTCACAGCTCCAGTGACCCGGTTTCAGTTCTGTTTACTGCCACATTCTCACCGCTCCAGTGTCCCGGGTTCGGTTCTGTTTACTGCCACAGTCTCACACCTCCAGTGTCCCGGGTTCGGTTCTGTTTACTGCCACAGTCTCACAGCTCCAGTGACCTGGGTTCAGTTCTGTTTACTGCCACAGTCTCACAGCTCCAGTGACCCGGGTTCGGTTCTGTTTACTGCCACAGTCTCACAGCTCCAGTGACCCGGGTTCGGTTCTGTTTACTGCCACAGTCTCACAGCTCCAGTGACCCGGGTTCGGTTCTCTTTACTGCCACAGTCTCACAGCTCCAGTGTCCCGGGTTCGGTTCTGTTTTTTGCCACAGTCTCACAGCTCCAGTGACCTGGGTTCGGTTCTGTTTACTGCCACAGTCTCACAGCTCCAGTGACCTGGGTTCGGTTCTGTTTACTGCCACAGTCTCACAGCTCCAGTGTCCCGGGTTCGGTTCTGTTTCCTGCCACAGTCTCACAGCTCCAGTGACCCGGGTTCGGTTCTGTTCACTGCCACAGTCTCACAGCTCCAGTGTCCCGGGTTCAGTTCTGTTTACTGCCACAGTCTCACAGCTCCAGTGACCCGGGTTCGCTTCTGTTTACTGCCACAGCCTCACAGCTCCAGTGACCTGGGTTCGGTTCTGTTTACTGCCACAGTCTCACAGCTCCAGTGACCTGGGTTCGGTTCTGTTTACTGCCACAGTCTCACAGCTCCAGTGACCTGGGTTCGGTTCTGTTTACTGCCACAGTCTCACAGCTCCAGTGACCTGGGTTCGGTTCTGTTTACTGCCACAGTCTCACAGCTCCAGTGACCCGGGTTCGGTTCTGTTTACTGCCACAGTCTCACAGCTCCAGTGACCTGGGTTCGGTTCTGTTTCCTGCCACAGTCTCACAGCTCCAGTGACCCGGGTTCGGTTCTGTTCACTGCCACAGCCTCACAGCTCCAGTGACCTGGGTTCGGTTCTGTTTACTGCCACAGCCTCACAGCTCCAGTGACCTGGGTTCGGTTCTGTTGACTGCCACAGCCTCACAGCTCCAGTGACCCGGGTTCGGTTCTGTTTACTGCCACAGTCTCACAGCTCCAGTGTCCCGGGTTCGGTTCTGTTTACTGCCACAGTCTCACAGCTCCAGTGACCTGGGTTCGGTTCTGTTTACTGCCACAGTCTCACAGCTCCAGTGTCCCGGGTTCGGTTCTGTTTACTGCCACAGTCTCACAGCTCCAGTGTCCCGGGTTCAGTTCTGTTTACTGCCACAGTCTCACAGCTCCAGTGACCTGGGTTCAGTTCTGTTTACTGCCACAGTCTCACAGCTCCAGTGACCTGGGTTCTGTTCTGTTTACTGCCACAGTCTCACAGCTCCAGTGTCCCCAACACCCAACACTCCCATCCCCAACACCCCTACCCCACTCCCCTCCCCCACTCCCCTCCCCCACTCCAATCCCCCATTCCCCTCCACCACTCCCCTACCCCACAGCCCTCCCCCGCTCCCCTCCCCCACACCCCTCCCCAAACTCCCTCCCTCACACCCCTCCCCCACCCCCCTACTCCACTCCCCTCCCCCATTCCCCTCCCCAACACCCCTCCCCCACTCCCCTATGTCAATCCCCTCCCCAACACCCCTCCCCCACTCCCTTCCCCAACACCCCTCCCGCACTCCCCACCCCCACTCCCCTGCACCACTCCCCTCCCCCACTCCCCTACCCCACTCCCCTCTCCAGCTCCCCTCCCCCACTCCCCTATGTCAATCCCCTCCCCCACTCCCCTGCACCACTCCCGTCCCCCACTCGCCTCCCAAACTTCCCTACTCCACTCCGCTCCCCAAACCCCCTCCCCTATTCCCCTACCCATATCCCCTCCCCAGCTCCCCCTTACCCACTCCCCTCCCCCACTCCCCTGCCCCACTCACATCCCTAACTCCCCTCCCCCACTCCCCTCGCCCTCACCTCCCCAACTCCCCTCACTAAGTCCTCCCTCTCACCTCCCCCACTCCCCTCCCTAAATCCCCTCCCTGACTCCCCTACCCCACTCACGTCACCAACTTCCCTCCCCCACTCCCCTCCCCCACTCATCTCCCCAACTCCTCCCAACAACTCCCTCCCACTCACCTCCCCCACTCCCCTCCCCAACACCCCTAACCCCACTCACCTCCCCCACTGCCCTCCCCCACTCCCCGCCCCCACTCCTCTCCCCCACTACCCTCCCCCACTCCACTTCCCCACATCACTACATCACTCCCCTCCCCCACTCCCATCCCCAACACCCCTACCCCACTCCCCTCCCCCACTCACCTCCCCCACTCCAATCCCTCATTCCCCTCCCCCACTCCCTTCCCCAACACCCCTCCCGCACTCCCCACCCCCACTCCCCTGCACCATTCCCCTCCCCCACTCCCCTACCCCACTCCCCTCTCCAGCTCCCCTCCCCCACTCCCCTATGTCAATCCCCTCCCCCACTCCCCTACACCACTCCCTTCCCCCACTCGCCTCCCAAACTTCCCTACTCCACTCCGCTCCCCAAACCCCCTCCCCTATTCCCCTACCCATATCCCCTCCCCAGCTCCCCTTACCCACTCCCCTCCCCCACTCCCCTGCCCCACTCACATCCCTAACTCCCCTCCCCCACTCCCCTGCCCCTCACCTCCCCAACTCCCCTCACTAAGTCCTCCCACTCACCTCCCCCACTCCCCTCCCTAACTCCCCTCCCCAACTCCCCGACGCCACTCACCTCCCTAACTCCGCACGCCAACTCCCCTCCCCAACTCACCTTCCCAACTCCCTCCCACTCACCTGCATAACTCCCCTCCCCCACACCCCACCCCCTCACCTCCACAACTCCACTCACTAACTCCCTCCCACTCACCTCCCCCACTCCCCTCCCTAACTCCCATCCCTCACTCCCCTCCCCCACATCTCCCCAACTCCCCCCAACAACTCCCTCCTACTCACCTCCCCCACTCCCCTCCCTAACTCCCCTCCCCAACTCCCCTTACCCACTCACCTGCCCAACTCCCTCCCACTCACCTCCCCCACTCCCCTATCCCACTCCAATCCACCGCTCACCCCCACTCTCCACCCCCACTCCCCTACCCCACTGCACTCCCCAGCTCCCATTTCCCACTCCCCGCCCCAACTCCCCTACCCCACTCCCCTCCCGCACTCCCCTATATCACACCCCTCCCCCACTCCACTACCCCACTCCCCTCACCAGATCCCTTCCCCCACTCCCCTCTGTCATTCTCCTCCCCCCTCCCCTACACCACTCCCATTCCCCACTCGCCTCCCAAACTTCAATACTCCACTCCGCTCCCCAAACACACGCCCCCATTCCCCTACCCAAATCCCCTCCCCAGCACCCCTTACCCACTCCCCTCCCCCACTCCCCTACCCCAACTCCCCTCCCCCATTCACCTTCCCAACTCCCTCCCACTCACCTCCATAACTCCACTCACTAACTCCCTCCCACTCACCTCCCCCACTCCCCTCCCTAACTCCCCTCCCTCACTCCCCTACCCCTCTCAGATCACCAACTTCCCTCCCCCATTCCCCTCCCCCACTCATCTCCCCAACTCTCCCCACCAACTCCCTCCCACTCACCTCCCCCACTCCTCTCCCTAACTCCCCTCCCTCACACCCCTCCCCAACTCCCCTCACTCACTCCCCTGCCCAACTCCCTCCCACTCACGGTCCCCACTTCCCTATCCCACTCCCCTCCCCCGCTCACCCCCACTCTCCACCCCCACTCCCCTACCCCACTGCGCTCCCCAGCTCCCCTTGCCCACTCCCCGCCCCAACTCCCCTACCCCACTCCCCTCCCCCACTCGCATATATCACACCCCTCCCCCACTCCCCGACACCACTCCCATCCCCCACTCGCCTCCCAAACTTCCCTACTCCACTCCGCTCCCCAAACACCCTCCCCCATTCCCCTACCCAAATCCCATCCCCAGCTCCCCTTACCCACTCCACTCCCCCACACCCCAACCCCACTCACATCCCTAACTCCGCAAGCCCACACCCCTCCACTACTCACCTCCCCAACTCCCCTCACCAACTCCCTCCCACTCACCTCCTTAACTCCCCTCCCTAACTCGCCTCCCCCACTCCCCTCCCCCTCACCTCCCCCACTCCCCTCCCTAACTCCCCTCCCTCACCCCACTCCCCTCCCTAACTCCCCTCCCTCACTCCCCCACCCTACTTACCTCCCCAATCCCCCTCACCAACTCCCTCCCCCTCACCTCACCAACTCCCCTCACTAACTCCCTCTCACTCACCTCCCCCACTCCCCTCCTCTCCACTCCTCTCCACTCCCCTCCCACACTCGCCTCCCAAACTGCCCTCCTCCATTCCGCTCCCCAACCCCACTCCCCTACCCCACCCACCTCCCTAACTCCGCACCCCCACTCCCCTCCCCCACTCAACTCCCCAACTCCCCTCACTAACTCCCTCCCACTCACCTCCCTAACTCCCCTCCCTAACTCCCCTCCCCCACTCCCCTCCCCCCTCACCTCCCCAACTCCCCTCACTAACTCCCTCCCACTCAACTCCCCACTCCCCTCCCTAACTCCCCTCCCTCACACCCCAACCCCACTCACTTCCCCAACTTCCCTCCCCCACTCATCTCCCCAAATCCCCACACCAACTTCCTCCCACTCACCTCCCCCACTCCCCAATACCACTCCCCTCCCCCGCTCACTCCCACTCTCCACCCCCACTCCTCTACCCCACTGCGCTCCCCAGCTCCCCTTGCCCACTCCCCGCCCCAACTCCCCTACCCCACTCCCCTCCCCCACCCCCCTATATCACTCCCCTCCCCCACTCAGCTCCCCCACTCGCCTCCCAAACTTCCCTACTCCACTCCGCTCCCCCACCCCGTTCTCCAATACCCCTCCCCTTCCCCTATCCCACTCCCCTCCCCCAAACCCCTACTCCACACTCCTCCCCCATTCCCCTCCCCCAATCTCCTCCCCCACTCCCCTCCCCCAATCTCCTCCCCCACTCCACTCCCCTCCCCCACTCCCCTCCCCTACTCCGCTCCCCAACACCCTCCCCCATTCTCCTACCCAAATCCCCTCCCCAAACTCTCCCCTCCACTCCACTCCCCCATGCCCCTCCCCCACTCCCCAACCCCACTCACCTCCCCATCTGCCCTCCCCCAAATCCCTCCCCCACTCCCCTCCCGCACTCACCTCCCCCTCTCCCCTCCACACACCCACTCCCTTCCTCCACACTCCACTCCCACTCCCCTACCCCACTCCCCTTCACACACCCAATCCCATGCACCACTCCCCACACCCACTCCCCTACCCCAGTCCTCTCTCCTTCTCTCCTCCCACAATCTCCTCCCCCACTTCCCTCCACCACTCCCACTCTCTACCCCTCTCCTCTCCCCCTCATCTCTCCTCCCCACTCCCCTTCCCAATCCCCTCCCCCACTCCCCTCCTCTCCACTCCTCTCCACTCCCCTCCCCCACTTGCCTCCCAAACTTCCCTCCTCCATTCCGCTCCCCAACCCCCCTCCCCATTCCCCTACCCCACTCCCCTCCCCAACTCCCCTCCCCAACCCCCCTCCACCACTACCCGACATCACACCCCTCCCCCACTCCCCTCCTCTCCACTCCTCTCCACGCCCCTCCCCCACTCGCCTCATAAACTTCCCTCCTCCATTCCGCTCCCCAACCCCCCTCCCCATTCCCCTACCCCACTCCCCTCCCCAACTCCCCTCCCCAACCCCCTCCACCACTACTCTACATCACACCCCTCCCACACTCCCCAACCCCACTCCCGTCCCCAAATCTCCTCCTCCACTCCCCTCCCCTACTCCCCATACCCACACCCCTCCCCCACCCCCTACCCCACTCCATTTCCACTCCCCTTCCCTCTCCCCTTCCAACTCCCCTCCCCCACTCTCCTTCCCACTCCCCTCCCCCACTCCCCTTCCACTCACCACCCGCACTCCCCTCCCCCACTCCCCTCCCCACATCCCCTCCCCCACTCCCCTCCTCCACACCATTTCCACTCCCCTCCCCCAGATTCCTTCTACGCCCCTCCCCCACACCCCACCCACTCCCCTTCCAACTCCCCCCACCAACTCCCTCCCACTCACCTCCCCCACTCCCCTCCCTAACTCCCATCCCCCACTCCCCTCCCCAACTTCCCACACCCATTCCCCTGCCCAACTCCCTCCCACACACATCCCCCACTCCCCTATCCCTCTCCTCTCCCCCGCTTACCCCCACTCTCCACCCCCACATCCCTACCGCACTCCCCTCCCCAAACTCACTCCCCGACTCCCCTACACCACTGCGCTCCCCAGCTCCCCTTGCCCACTCCCCGCCCCAATTCCCCTACCCCACACCCCTCCACCACTCCCCTAAATCACTCCCCTCCCCCACTCCCCTCCCAAACGTCCTTACTCCACTCCGCTCCCCAACCCCCCTCCCCCATTCCCCTACCCCACTCCCCTCCACCACTCCCCTACTCCACGCTCCTCCCCCACTCCCCTCCCCCACTCCCCTCCCCAATCTCCTCCCCCACTCCCCTCCTCCACACCCCACACCCACTCCCCGACCCCACTCCCCTACACACACCCACTCCCTTCCTCCACACCCCTCACCAACTCCCCTACCCCACTCCCCCCACACACCCACGCCCCTGCACCACACCCCACCCCCACTCCACTTCTCCACACCCCACTCCCACTCCCCTACCCCAGTACCCTTCCCTTCTCTCCTCCCACACTCTCCTCCCCCACTTCCCTCCACCACTCCCACTCTCTACCCCTCTCCTCTCCCCCTCCTCTCTCCTCCCCACTCCCCTTCCCAATCCCCTCCCCAACTCCACGACCCCACTCTCCTCCTCTGCACTCCTCTCCTCTCCACTACTCCACTCCCCGCCCCCACTGCCCTTCCACTCCCCTCCCCCACTACCCTTTCCCACTCCCCTTCCACTCTGCTGTCCCACTCCCCTCACCCACTCTCCTTTCCACTTCGCTCCCCCAGTCCCCTCCCCACGCCCCTCCCACACTCCCCTCCCCCACTCCCCCACTCCCCTCCACCACCCCACTCCCCCACACCCCCTCCCCCACTCCCCCTCCTCCACTCCCATTCCCCCCTTCCACTCCCTCCCCACTCCGCTTCCACTCCCCTCCCCCACTACCCTTTCCCACTCCCTTTCCACTCCCCTGTCCCACTCCCCTCACCCACTCACCGTCCCCCACATCCCTCCTCCACTCCGCTCCCCTTCAACCCTCCCACACTCCCATCAAACACTTCCCTCCGCCACTCCCACTCGCTACCCCTCTCCTCCTTCCGCTCCCCTCCACCTTCCCCTCCCTTCCCCCACTCCCCTTCCACTCCCCTCTCCCACTCCCCTCCCCTTCCAACTTCCCTCAAACTCCCCTCCCACAGTCCTTCCAACTTTGCTCGCCCACTCCACTTCCACTCCCCTTCCACTCCCCCCCACTGCCCTTCCACTCACCTCCCCCACTCCCCTTCCACTCCCTCCCCACTCCGCTTCCACTCCCCTCCCCCACTACCCTTTCCCACTCCCCTTCCCACTCCGCTTCCACTCCCCTCCCCCACTACCCTTTCCCACTCCCCTCCCCACTCCGCTTCCACTCCCCTCCCCCACTACCCTTTCCCACTCCCTTTCCACTCCCCTGTCCCACTCCCCTCACCCACTCACCGTCCCCCACATCCCTCCTCCACTCCGCTCCCCTTCAACCCTCCCACACTCCCTTCACTCACTTCCCTCTGCCACTCCCACTCGCTACCCCTCTCCTCCCTCCGCTCCCCTCCACCTTCCGCTTACCACGCCCCTCTCCCACAGCCTCCCCATTCCCATCCTCTCCCCTCAACACTCCCCTTGCCATTCCCCTCTCTCACAGCCTCCTCTCCCCACCTCTTCCCTCCCCCACTATCCTTCCCACTCCAATCTCCCACAGCCTACCCGACTCCCCTCCTCTCCCCTCCACCACTCCTCTTCCCACTCTCCTCTCCCATCCCCTCCGCCCTACTCCCCTCCTCTCCACTCCTCCCCTACTCTACCCTCCTCCCCTCCTCCACTCCCATTCCCACTCCCCTATCCCACAGCCACCCCTACTCCCCTCCTCTACCCTCCTCCCCCCTCCTCCCCTACTCTACCCTCCTCCCCTCCTCTCCCTCCTCCACTCCCATTCCCACTCCCCTCTCCCACAGCCACCCCTACTCCCCTCCTCTACCCTCCTCCCCCCTCCTCCCCTACTCTACCCTCCTACCCTCCTCTCCCCTACTCCACTCCTCTTCCCACTCCCCTCTCCCACTGCCACCCCTACTCCCGTCCTCTCCCCTCCCCCACTCCCCTTCCCAATCAATTCCCCCCCTCCCCACCCGCACACCCCTCCCCCAGACCCCCTCCCCCAATCACCTTCCCAACCCCTCCCCCACCCCCTTCCCACTCCGATCCCCCACTTCCCTCCCCCTGTCCCCTCTCCCAATCCCCTCCTGCATACCCCTCCACCACTCCCCTCCCGAACAACCCGCCACCACTCCCCTCCCCCAAACACCTTCCCAGCCCCTCCCCCACCCCTTCCCCACTCCCCTCCCCCACCCCCTTCCCCACTCCCCTCCCCCACTCCCCTCCCCCACTCACCTTCCCAACCCCGCCTCCACCCACTTCCCACACCCGTCCGCCACCCATCTCCCACTCCCACTCCCCTACCCCTGCCACTTCCCCACTCCCCTCCCTCACTCCCTCACTCCCCTCTCCCACTCTCCTCAACGCTCACCTACCCCCTCCCATCGCAATCCCCTCACCCTCACCCTTCCCCTTCCCCCCCTCCCCTCCTCCTCTCCCCTACCTCCTCCCCTCCCACTCCCCCTCCCACTCGCATCCCACTCCCCCTCCCAGACGCCTCCCACTGCACTCCCCCACTCCCCTCCCACTCCATTCCCCCACTCCCCTCCCACTGCACTCCCCCACTCCCCTCCCACTCCATTCCCCCACTCCACTCCCACTCCACTGCCCCACTGCCCTCCCCCACTCCCATCCCGTCAGTATTAAACAATCAGGGGAACACACTCTCCTCACTTATACTCTTCACCTGGTAACATGCCCCGTGTGTATGAAACCATCAGGGGAACACACTCTCCTCACTTATAATGTTCACCTGTTAACATGTCCCTTGTGTATGAAACCATCAGGGGAACACACTCTCCTCACTTATACTGTTCACCTGGTAACATGTCCCGTGTATATTAAACCATCAGGGGAACACACTCTCCTCACTTATACTGTTCACCAGGTAACATGTCCCGTCAGTATTAAACAATCAGGGGAACAAACTCTCCTCACTTCGACTGTTCACCTAGTGAAATGTCCCGTGTATATTAAACCATCAGGGGAACACACTCTCCTCACTTATACTGTTCACCTAGTGAAATGTCCCGCGTGCATTAAAAAATCAGGGGAACACAGTCTCCTCACTTAAACTGTTTGCCTGGTAACATGTCCCGTGTGTATTAAACAATCAGGGGAACACACTCTCCTCACTTATACTGTTCACCTGGTAACATGTCCCGTGTATATTAAACCATCAGGGGATCACAATCTCCTCACTTATTCTGGTCGCCTGGTAACATGTCCTGTGTGTATTAAACCATCAGGGGAACACACTCTCCTCACTTATACTGTTCACCTGGTAACATGTCCTGTGTATATTAAACTATCAGGGGAACACACTCTCCTCACTTATACTGTTCACCTGTCAACATGTCCCGTCTATATTAAACCATCAGGGGAACACTCTCTCCTCACTTATACTGTTCACCTGGTAACATGTCCCGTGTATATTAAACAATCAGGGGAACACACTCTCCTCACTTATACTGTTCACCTGGTAACATGTCCCGTGTATATTAAACAAACAGGGGAACACACCCTCCTCACTTATACTGTTCACCTGGTGACATGTCCCGTGTATAATAAACAAACAGGGGAACACACTCTCCTCACTTACACTGTTCACCTGGTAACATGTCCTGTGTATATTAAACCATCAGGCGAAAACATTCTGCTCACTTCTACTGTTCACCTGGTGACATGTCCCGTGTATATTAAACCATCAGGGGAACACACTCTCCTCACTTATCCTGTTCACCTGGTAACATGTCCCGTGTATATTAAACCATCAGGGGAACACACTCTCCTCACTTATACTGTTCACCTGGTAACATGTCCCGTGAATATTAAACCATCAGGGGAACACACTCTCCTCACTTATACTGTTCACCTCGTGACATGTCCGGTTTGTATTAAACCACCAGGGGTAAACACTCTCCTCACTTATACTGTTCACCTGGTGACATGTCCCGTGTATATTAAACAAACAGGGGAACACACTCTCCTCACTTATACTGTTCACCTCGTGACATGTCCGGTTTGTATTAAACCACCAGGGGAACACACTCTCCTCACTTATACTGTTCACCTGGTAACATGTCTGTGTGTGTTAAACAATCAGGGGAACACACTCTCCTCACTTTACTGTTCACCTGGTAACATGTCTGTGTGTGTTAAACCATCAGGGAAACACACTCTCCTCACTTTACTGTTCACCTGGTAACATGTCCCGTGTATATTGAACCATCAGGGGAACACACTCTCCTCACTTTACTGTTCACCTTGTAACATGTCCCGTGTATATAAAACAAACAGGGGAAAACACTTCCTCCCTTATACTGTTCACCTGCTGACATGTCCCGTGTATATTAAACCATCAGGGGAACACACTCTCCTCACTTTACTGTTCACCTGGTAACATGTCCCGTGTATATTGAACCATCAGGGGAACACACTCTCCTCACTTATACTGTTCACCTGGTAACATGTCTGTGTGTATTAAACAATCAGGGGAACACACTCTCCTCACTTATACTGTTCACCTGGTAATATGTCTCGTGTATATTAAACCATCAGGGGAACACACTCTCCTCACTTATACTGTTAACCTGGTAATATGTCCCGTGTCTATTAAAACATTAGGGGAACACACTCTCCTCACTTATACTGTTCATCTGGTCACATGTCCCGTGTGTATTAAATCATCAGGGGAACACCCTCTCCTCACTTATACTGTTCACATGGTAACATGTCCCATGTGTATTAAAACATCAGGGAAACACACTCTCCTCACTTATACTGTTCATCTGGTAACATGTCTCGTGTATATTAAACCATCAGGGCAACACACTCTCCTCACTTATACTGTTCACATGGTAACATGTCCCGTGTGTATTAAAACATCAGGGAAACACACTCTCCTCACTTATACTGTTCATCTGGTAACATGTCCCGTGTGTATTAAAACATGAGGGGAGCACCCTCTCCTCACTTATACTGTTCACCTGGTAACATGTCCCGTGTCTATTAAACTATCAGTGGAACACAGTCTCCTCACCGATACTGTTCACCTGGTACCATGTCCCGTGTGTATTAAACAATCTGGGGAACACACTCTCCTCACTTATACTGTTCACCTGGCAACATGTCCCGTGTGTATTAAAACATCAGGGGAACACACTCAGCTCACTTATACTGTTCACCTGGTAACATGTCTCGTGTATATTAAACCATCAGGGGA
Source organism: Heterodontus francisci (assembly GCF_036365525.1). Taxonomy (NCBI): domain Eukaryota; kingdom Metazoa; phylum Chordata; class Chondrichthyes; order Heterodontiformes; family Heterodontidae; genus Heterodontus; species Heterodontus francisci. The sequence continues at coordinate 2,281,498 of NW_027141614.1, read as the reverse complement.
ACACACTCTGCTCACTTATACTGTTCACCTGGTAACATGCCCCGTGTGTATTAAACAAACAGGGGAAAACACTCTCCTCACTTATACGGTTCACCTGGTAACATGTCCCGTGTATATTAAACAATCTGGGGAACACGCTCGCGTCACTTATACTGTTCACCTGGTAACATGTCCCGTGTGTATTAAAACATCAGCGAAACACACTCTCGTCACTTAAACTGTTCACCTGGTAACATGTCCCGTGTATATTAAACAATCAGAGGAACACACTCTCCTCACTTATACTGCTCACCTGGGAACATGTCTTGTGTATATTAAACAATCTGGGGAACACACTCGCCTCACTTATACTGTTCACCTGGTAACATGTCCCGTGTGTATTAAAACATCAGCGAAACACACTCTCCTCACTTAAACTGTTCACCTGGTAACATGTCCCGTGTGTATTAAAACATCAGCGAAACACATTCTCCTCACTTATACTGTTCAGCTGGTAACATGTCCCGTGTATATTAAACAATCTGGGGAACACACTCTCCTAACTTAAACTGTTCACCTGGTAACATGTCCCGTGTGTATTAAACAATCAGGGGAACACACTCTCCTCACTTATACTGTTCACCTGGTAACATGTCTCGTGTATATTAAACCATCAGGGGAACACACTCTCCTCACTTACACTGTTCACCTGGTAACATGTCCCGTGTGTATTAAACAATCAGGGGAACCCACTCTCCTCACTTATACTGTTCACCTGGCAACATGTCTCGTGTATATTAAACCATCAGGGGAACACACTCTCCTCACTTACACTGTTCACCAGGAAACATGTCCCGTGTGTATTAAAACATCAGCAAAACACACTCTCCTCACTTAAACTGTTCACCTGGTAACATGTCCCGTGTATATTAAACAATCAGAGGAACACACTCTCCTCACTTATACTGTTCACCTGGTAACATGTCTCGTGTATATTAAACCATCAGGGGAACACACTCTCCTCACTTACACTGTTCACCAGGTAACATGTCCCGTGTGTATTAAAACATCAGCGAAACACACTCTCCTCACTTAAACTGTTCACCTGGTAACATGTCCCGTGTATATTAAACAATCAGGGGAACACAGTCTCCTCACCTGTACTGTTTACCTGGTAACATGACCCGTGTGTATTAAACAATCTGGGGAACACACTCTCCTCACTTATACTGTTCACCTGGTGACATGTCCCGTGTGTATTAAACCATCAGGGGAACTCACTCTCCTCACTTATACTGTTCACCTGGTGACATGTCCCGTGTGTATTAAACCATCAGGGGAACACACTCTCCTCACTTATACTGTTCACCTGGTGACATGTCCCGTGTGTATTAAACAATCAGGGGAACTCACTCTCCTCACTTATACTGTTCACCTGGTGACATGTCCCGTGTGTATTAAACCATCAGGGGAACACACTCTCCTCACTTATACTGTTCACCTGGTGACATGTCCCGTGTGTATTAAACAATCAGGGGAACTTACTCTCCTCACTTATACTGTTCACCTGGTGACATGTCCCGTGTGTATTAAACCATCAGGGGAACACACTCTCCTCACTTATACTGTTCACCTGGTGACATGTCCCGTGTGTATTAAACAATCAGGGGAACACAATCTCCTCAATTATACTGTTCACCTGGTGACATGTCCCGTGTGTATTAAACCATCAGGGGAACACACTCTCCTCACTTATACTGTTCACCTGGTGACATGTCCCGTGTGTATTAAACCATCAGGGGAACACACTCTCCTCACTTATACTGTTCACCTGCTGACATGTCCCGGGTATATTAAACCATCAGCGGAACACACTCTACTCACTTATACTGTTCACCTAGTAACATGTCCCGTGCGTGTTAAACCATCAGGGGAACACACTCTCCTCACATATACTGTTCACCTGCTGACTTGTCCCGTGTGTATTAAACCATCAGTGGAACACAGTCTCCACACTTATACTGTTCACCTGGTGAAATGTCCTGTGTGTAATAAACAATCAGGGGAACACACTCTCCTCACTTATACTGTTCACCTGGTAACATGTCCTGTGTGTATTAAACAATCAGGGGAACACACTCTCCTCACTTATACTCTTCACCTGGTAACATGTCACTTGTGTATTAAACCATCAGGGAACACACTCTCCTCACTTATACTGTTCACCTGGTAATATGTCCAGTGTGTATTAAACAATCAGGGGAACACACTCTCCTCACTTATACTGCTCACCTGGTAACATGTCCCGTGTATATTAAACAATCTGGGGAACACACTCGCCTCACTTATACTGTTCACCTGGTAACATGTCCCGTGTGTATTAAACAATCAGGGGAACACACTCTGCTCACTTATACTGTTCACCTGGTAACATGTACCGTGTGTATTAAAACATCAGCGAAACACACTCTCCTGACTTATACTGTTCACCTGGTAACATGTCCCGTGTCTATTAAAACATTAGGGGAACACACTCTCCTCACTTATACTATTCGCCTGGTGACATGTCCCATGTGTTTGTAACCATCAGGGGAACACAATCTCCTCACTGATACTGTTCAGCTGGTAAAACGTCCCGTGTAAATTGAACAATCAGGGGAACACACTCTCCTCGCCTTCCTGTTCACCTGGTAACATGTCCCGTGTATATTAAACCATCAGGGGAACACAGTCTCCTCACTAAAACTGTTCTCCTGGAAGCATGTCCTGAGTATATTAAACCATCAGGGGAACACACTCTCCTCACTCATACTGTTCACCTGGTAACATGTCCTGTGTGTATTAAACAATCAGGGGAACACACTCTCCTCACTTATACTGTTCACCTGGTAACATGTCCCGTGTATATTAAACCATCAGGGGAACACAGTCTCCTCACTAAAACTGTTCTCCTGGAAGCATGTCCTGAGTATATTAAACCATCAGGGGAACACACTCTCCTCACTTATACAGTTCACCTGGCAACATGCCCCGTGTATATTAAACCATCAGGGGAACACACTCTCCTCACTCATACTTTTCACCTGGTAACATGTCCTGTGTGTCTTAAACCATCAGGGGAACACACTCTGCTCACTTATACTGTTCACCTGGTAACATGTCCCTTGTATATTAAACCATCAAAGGAACACAGTCTCCTCACCTGTACTGTTAACCTGGTAACATGACCCGTGTGTATTAAACAATCTGGGGAACACACTCTCCTAACTTATACTGTTCACCTGGCAACATGTCCCGTGTGTACTAAACAATCTGGGGAACACACTCTCCTCACTTATACTGTTCACCTGGTAACATGTCCCTTGTATATTAAACCATCAAAGGAACACAGTCTCCTCACCTGTACTGTTAAACTGGTAACATGACCCGTGTGTATTAAACAATCTGGGGAACACACTCTCCTCACTTATACTGTTCACCTGGTAAGATGTCCCGTGTATATTAAACCATCAAAGGAACACAGTCTCCTCACCTGTACTGTTTACCTGGTAACATGACCCGTGTGTATTAAACAATCGGGGGAACACACTCTCCTCACTTATACTGTTCACCTGGTAACATGTCCCGTATGTTTTAAACCATCCGGGGAACACACTCTCCTCACTTATACTGTTCACCTGGTTACATGTCCCGTCTATAAAAAACAATCAGGGGAACACACTCTCCTCACTTACAATGTTAACCTGGTGAAATGTCCCGTGTGTATTAAACAATCAGGGGAACTCACTCTCCTCACTTATACTGTTCACCTGGTGACATGTCCCGTGTGTATTAAACCATCAGGGGAACACACTCTCCTCACTTATACTGTTCACCTGGTGACATGTCCCGTGTGTATTAAACAATCAGGGGAACTCACTCTCCTCACTTATACTGTTCACCTGGTGACATGTCCCGTGTGTATTAAACCATCAGGGGAACACACTCTCCTCACTTATACTGTTCACCTGGTGACATGTCCCGTGTGTATTAAACCATCAGGGGAACACACTCTCCTCACTTATACTGTTCACCTGGTGACATGTTCCGTGTGTATTAAACAATCAGGGGAACACAATCTCCTCAATTATACTGTTCACCTGCTGACATGTCCCGGGTATATTAAACCATCAGGGGAACACACTCTCCTTACTTATACTGTTCACCTGCTGACATGTCCCGGGTATATTATAGCATCAGCGGAACACACTCTACTCACTTATACTGTTCACCTAGTAACATGTCCCGTGCGTGTTAAACCATCAGGGGAACACACTCTCCTCACTTATAATGTTCACCTGGTGACATGTCCCGTGTATATTAAACCATCAGGGGAACACACTCTCCTCACTTATACTTTTCACCTGGTAACATGTCCCGTGAATATTAAACCATCAGGGGAACACACTCTCCTCAATTCTACTCTTCACCTGGTGACATGTCCCGGGTATATTAAACAATCAGGGGAACACACTCTCCTCACTTATACTGTTCACCTGGTAACATGTCCCGTGCGTGTTAAACCATCAGGGGAACACACTCTCCTCACTTATACTGTTCACATGGTAACATGTCCCGTGAGTATTAAACAATCAGGGGAACACACTCTCCTCACTTATACTGTTCACCTGGTAACATGTCCCGTGTATATTAAACCATCAGGGAAACACACATTCCTCACTTATACTGTTCACCTGGTAACATGTCCCGTGTATATTAAACCATCAGGGGAACACACTCTCCTCACTTATACTGTTCACCTGGTAACATGTCCCGTGTGTATTAATCAATCAGGGGAACACACTCTCCTCACTTATACTGTTCACCTGTTAACATTTCCCTCGTATATTAAACCATCAGGGGAACACACTCGCCTCACTAATACTGTTCACCTGGTAACATGTCCCGTGTGTATTAAACAATCAGGGGAACACACTCTCCTCACTTATACTATTCACCTGGTAACATGTCCCGTGCGTGTTAAACCATCAGGGGAACACACTCTCCTCACTTATTCTGTTCACCTGGTAACATGTCCCGTGAGTAATAAACAATCAGGGGAACACACTCTCCTCACTTATACTGTTCACCTGGTAACATGTCCAGTGCATATTAAACCATCAGGGGAACACATTCTCCTCACTTTTACTGTTCACCTGGTAACATGTCCCGTGCGTGTTAAACCATCAGGGGAACACAATCTCCTCACTTTTACTGTTCACCTGGTAACATGTCCTGTGTATATTAAACAATCAGGGGAACACACGCTCCTCACTTATACTGTTCACCTGGTAACATGTCCCGTGAGTATTAAACAATCAGGGGAACACACTCTCCTCACTGATACTGTTCACCTGGTAACATGTCCAGTGTATATTAAACAATCAGGGGAAAGCACTCTCCTCACTTATACTGTTCACCTGGTAATATGTCCAGTGCATATTAAACCATCAGGGGAAAACATTCTCCTCACTTATACTGTTCACCTGGTAACATGTCCCGTGCGTGTTAAACCATCATGGGAACACACTCTCCTCACTTATCCTGTTCACCTGGTAACATGTTCCGTGAGTATTAAACAATCAGGGGAACACACTCTCCTCACTTATACTGTTCACCTGGTAACATTTCCCTCGTATATTAAACCATCAGTGGAACACACTCTCCTCACTTATACTGTTCACCTGGTAACATGTTCCGTGAGTATTAAACAATCAGGGGAAGAAACTCTCCTCACTTATACTGTTCACCTGGTAACATGTCCTGTGTGCATTTAACCATCAGAGGAACACACTCTCCTCACTTATACTGTTCATCTGGTAACATGTCCCGTCAGTATTAAACCATTAGGAGAACACAGTCTCCTCACTTATACTGTTCACCTGGTAACATGTCCCGTGCATATTTAACCATCTGGGGAAAACATTCTGCTCACTTATACTGTTCACCTGGTGACATGTCCCGTGTGTATTAAACAATCAGGGGAACACACTCTCCTCACTTATACTGTTCACCTGGTAACATGTCCAGTGTAAATTAAACCATCAGGGGAACACACTCTCCTCACCTATACTGTTCACCTGGTGACATGTCCCGTGTGTATTAAACAATCAGGGGAACACATTCTCCTCACTTATACTGTTCACCCGATGACATGTCCCGTGTGTATTAAACAATCAGGGGAACACACTCTCCTCACTTATACTGTTCACCTGGTAACATGTCCAGTGTATATTAAACCATCAGGGGAACACACTCTCCTCACTTATACTGTTCACCTGGTAACATGTCCCGTGCGTGTTAAACCATCAGGGGAACACACTCTCCTCACTTATACTGTTCACCTGGTAACATGTCCCGTGAGTATTAAACAATCAGGGGAACACACTCTCGTCAATTATACTGTTCACCTGGTAACATGTCCCGTGCGTGTTAAACCATCAGGGGAACACACTCTCCTCACTTATACTGTTCACCTGGTAACATGTCCCGTGAGGATTAAACAATCAGGGGAACACACTCTCCTCACTTATACTGTTCACCAGATAATATGTCCAGTGTATATTAAACCATCAGGGGAACACATTCTCCTCACTTATACTGTTCACCTGGTAACATGTCCTGTTTGTATGAAACAATCAGGGGAACACACTCTCCTCACTTATACTGTTCACCTGGTAACATGTCCTGTGTATATTAAACCATCAGGGGAACACACTCTCCTTACTTATACTGTTCACCTGGTAACATGTCCCGTGAATATTAAACCATCGGGGGAAAGCACTCCCCTCACTTATACTGTTCTCCTGGTAACATGTCCCGTGTATATGAAACCATCAGGGGAACACACTCTCCTCACTTTTACTGTTCACCTGGTAACATGTCCCGTGTGTATTAAACAATCAGGGGAACACACTCTCCTCACTTATACTGTTCACCTGGTGACATGTCCCGTGTGCATTAAACAATCAGGGGAACACACTCTCCTCACTTATACCGTTCACCTGATAACATGCCCTGTGTGTATTGAACAATCAGGGGAACACACTCTCCTCACTTATACTCTTCATCTGGGAGCGTGTCCCGTGTGTATTAAACCATCAGGGGAACAGACTCTCCTCACTTATACTGTTCACCTGGTGACATGTCCCGTCAGTATTAAACAATCAGGGGAACAGACTCTCCTCACTTATACAGTTCACCTGGTAACATGTCCCGTGTGCATTAAACCATCAGGGGAACACACTCTCCTCACTTATACTGTTCTCCTGGTAACATGTCCCGTGTGTATTGAACAATCAGGGGAACACACTCTCCTCACTTACACTGTTCACCTGGTGAAATGTCCCGTGTGTATTAAACAATCAGGGGATCACACTCTCCTCAATTATACTATTCACCTGCTGACATGTCCCGGGTATATTAAACCATCAGCGGAACACACTCTACTAACTTATCCTGTTCACCTGGTAACATGTCCCGTGCGTGTTAAACCATCAGGGGAACACACTCTCCTCACATATACTGTTCACCTGGTGACATGTCCCGTGTGTATTAAACAATCAGGGGAACACACTCTCCTCACTTATACTGTTCACCTGGTGACATGTCCCGTGTGTATTAAACAATCAGGGGATCACACTTTCCTCAATTATACTGTTCACCTGGTAACATGTCCCGTGTATATTAAACCATCAGGGGAACTCACTCTCCTCACTTATACTGTTCATCTGGTAACATGTCCCGTGCATATTAAACCATCAGGGGAACACACTCTCCTCACTTATACTGTTCACCTGGTAACATGTCCTGTATGTATTAAACAATCAGGGGAACACACTCTCCTCATTTATACTGTTCATCTGGTAACATGTCCAGTGAATATTAAACCATCAGGGGAACACATTCTACAAACTTATCCTGTTCACCTGGTGACATGTCCTGTATGTATTAAACAATCAGGGGAACAAACTCTCCTCACTTATACTGTTCACCTGGTAACATGTCCTGTATGTATTAAACAATCAGGGGAACACACTCTCCTCATTTATACTGTTCATCTGGTAACATGTCCAGTGAATATTAAACCATCAGTTGAACACATTCTACAAACTTATCCTGTTCACCTGGTGACATGTCCTGTATGTATTAAACAATCAGGGGATCACACTTTCCTCAATTATACTGTTCACCTGGTAACATGTCCCGTGTATATTAAACCATCAGGGGAACACACTCTCTTCACATATACTGTTCACCTGGTAACATGTCCCGTGTGTATTAAACAATCAGGGGAACACACTCTCCTCACTTATACTATTCACCTGGTAACATGTCCCGTGCGTGTTAAACCATCAGGGGAACACAATCTCCTCACTTATTCTGTTCACCTGGTAACATGTCCCGTGAGTATTAAACAATCAGGGGAACACACTCTCCTCACTTATACTGTTCACCTGGTAATATGTCCAGTGTATATTAAACCATCAGGGGAACACACTCTCCTCACTTATACTGTTCATCTGGTAATATGTCCAGTGTATATTAAACCATCAGGGGAACACACTCTCCTCACTTATACTGTTCACCTGGTAATATGTCCAGTGTATATTAAACCATCAGGGGAACACACTCTCCTCACTTATACTGTTCACCTGGTAATATGTCCCGTGTGTATTAAACAATCAGGGGAACACACTCTCCTCACTTATACTGTTCACCTGGTAACATGTCCCGTGTGTATTAAACAATCAGGGGAACACACTCTCCTCACTTATACTGTTCACCTGGTAATATGTCCAGTGTATATTAAACCATCAGGGGAACAAACTCTCCTCACTTATTCTGTTCACCTGGTAACATGTCCCGTGAGTATTAAACAATCAGGGGAACACACTCTCCTCACTTATACTTTTCACCTGGTAACATGTCCCGTGTATATTAAACCATCAGGGGAACACATTCTACAAACTTATCCTGTTCACCTGGTGACATGTCCTGTATGTATTAAACAATCAGGGGAACACACTCTCCTCACTTATACTGTTCACCTGGTAACATGTCCCGTGTGTATTAAACAATCAGGGGAACACACTCTCCTCACTTATACTTTTCACCTGGTAACATGTCCCGTGTATATTAAACCATCAGGGGAACACATTCTGCAAACTTATCCTGTTCACCTGGTGACATGTCCTGTATGTATTAAACAATCAGGGGAACACACTCTCCTCACTTATACTGTTCACATGGTAACATGTCCCGTGTGTATTAAACAATCAGGGGAACACACTCTCCTCACTTATACTATTCACCTGGTAACATGTCCCGTGCGTGTTAAACCATCAGGGGAACACAATCTCCTCACTTATTCTGTTCACCTGGTAACATGTCCCGTGAGTATTAAACAATCAGGGGAACACACTCTCCTCACTTATACTGTTCACCTGGTAATATGTCCAGTGTATATTAAACCATCAGGGGAACACACTCTCCTCACTTATTCTGTTCACCTGGTAACATGTCCCGTGAGTATTAAACAATCAGGGGAACACACTCTCCTCACTTATACTTTTCACCTGGTAACATGTCCCGTGTATATTAAACAATCAGGGGAACACACTCTCCTCACTTAAACTGTTCACATGGTGACATGTCCCGTCAGTATTGAACATTTTGGGGAACAAACTCTCCTCACTTATACCTTTTACCTGGTAACATGTCCCGTGTATATTAAACAATCAGGGGAACACACTCTCTTCTCTTATACTGTTCACCTGGTGACGTGTCCCATGTATATTAAACCATCAGGGGAACACACTCTCTTAACTTATACTGTTCACTTTGTAACATGTCCCGTGTATATGAGACCATCAGGGGAACATTCTCTCCTCACTTATACTGTTCACCTGGTATCATGTCCCGTGTATATTAAACCATCTGGGGAAAGCACTCTCCTCACTTATACTGTTCACCTGGGAACATGTCCCGTGTATATTAAACCATCAGGGGAACACACTCTCCTCACTTATACTGTTCATCTGGTAACATGTCCCGTCAGTATTAAACCATCTGTGGAACACACTCTCCTCACATACACTGTTCACCTGGTAACATGTCCTGTGTATATTAAAGCATCAGGGGAACACACTCTCCTCACTTATACTGTTTACATGGTGACATGTCCCGTGTGCATGAAACAAAAAGGGAAAAACATTCACCTCACTTATACTGTTCACCTGGTAACATGTCCCGTGCGTGTTAAACCATCAGGGGAACACACTCTCCTCACTTATAATGCTCACCTGGTGAAATGTCCTGTTTGTATTAAACCATCAGGGGAACAAACTCTCCTCACTTATACTGTTCACCTGTTGACATGTCCCGTGCGTATTAAACCATCAGGGGAACACACTCTCCTCACTTATACTGTTCACCTGGTAACATGTCCCTTGCGTATTAAACCATCAGGGGAAGTCACTCTCCTCCCTTTTCTGTTCACCTGGTAACATGTCCCGTCAGTATTAAACAATCCGGGGAAGACACTCACCTCACTTATACTGTTCACCTGGTAACATGTCCTGTGTGTATTAAACCATCAGGGGAACACACTCTCCTCTCTTAAACTGTTCACATGGTGACATGTCCCGTCAGTATTAAACAATCAGGGGAACACACTCTCAGCACTTATACTGTTTACCTGTTGACATGTCCTGTGTGTATTAAACCATCAGGGGAACACACTCTCCTCACTTAAACTGTTCACATGGTGACATGTCCCGTCAGTATTAAACAATCAGGGGAACACACTCTCAGCACCTATACTGTTTACCTGTTGACATGTCCTGTGTGTATTAACCAATCAGGGGAACACACTCTCTTCTCTTATACTGTTCACCTGGTAACGTGTCCCATGTATATTAAACCATCAGGGGAACACACTCTCTTAAATTATACCGTTCACATGGTAACATGTCCCGTGTATATGAGACCATCAGGGGAAAACTCTCTTCTCACTTATACTGTTCACCTGGTATCATGTCCCGTGTATATTAAACCATCAGGGGAAAGCCCTCTCCTCACTTATACTGTTCACCTGGTAACATGTCTCGTGTATATTAAACAATCAGGGGAACACACTCTCCTCACTTAGACTGTTCACCTGGTAACGTGTCCCGTGTATATTAAACCATCAGGGGAAAGCACTCTCCTCACTTATACTGTTCACCTGGGAACATGTCCCGTCAGTATTAAACCATCTGTGGAACACACTCTCATCACTTACACTGTTCACCTGGTAACATGTCGTGTGTATATTAAAGCATCAGGGGAACACACTCTCCTCACTTATACTGTTTACATGGTAACATGTCCCATGTATATTAAACCATCAGGGGAACACACTCTCCTCACTTATACTGTTCACCTGGTAACATGTCCCATGTATATTAAACCATCAGGAGAACACACTCTCCTCACTTATACTGTTCACCTGGTAACATGTCCAGTGCGTATTAAACAATCAGGGGAACACACTCGCCTCACAGATACTGTTCACTTGGTTACATGTCCCGTGTGTATTAAACAATCAGGGGAACACACTCTCTTCACATATACTGTTCACCTGGTAACATGTCCCGTGTATATTAGACCATCAGGGGAACACACTCTCCTCACTTACACTGTTCACCTGGTAACATTTGCCGTGACAATTAAACAATCAGGGGAACACACTCTCCTCACTTATAGTTTTCACCTGGTAACATGTCCCGTGCATATTAAACCATCAGGGGAACACGTTCTCCTCACTTATACTGTTCACCTGTTACCATGTCCGTGTATATTAAACCATCAGGGGAACACACTCTCCTCACTTATACTGTTCACCTGGGAACATGTCCCGTGCGTGTTAAACAATCAGGGGAACACTCTCTCCTCACTTATACTGTTCACCTGGTGACATGTCCCTTGTGTATGAAACAATCAGGGGAACTCACTCTCTTCACTTATACTGTTCACCTGTCGACAAGTCCTGTGTGTATTAAACCATGAGGGGAACACACTCTCCTCACTTATACTGTTCACCTGGGGAAATGTTCTGTCAAAATTAAACCATCAGGGGAACACACTCGCCTCTCTTATACTGCTCACCTGGTGACATGTCCCGTGAGAATTAAACATTCAGGGGAACTCACTCTCTTCACTTATACTGTTCACCTGTCGACATGTCCTGTGTGTATTAAACCATGAGGGGAACACACTCTCCTCACTTATACTGTTCACCTGGGGAAATGTTCTGTCAGTATTAAACCATCAGGGGAACACACTCTCCTCTCTTATACTGCTCACCTGGTGACATGTCCCGTGAGAATTAAACCATCAGGGGAACACTCTCTCCTCACTTATACTGTTCACCTGGGAAAATGTTCCGTCAGTATTAAACCAACAGGGGAACACACTCTCCTCTCTTCTACTGCTCACCTGGTGACATGTCCCGTGAGAATTAAACCATCAGGGGAACACTCTCTCCTCTCTTATAATGTTCACCTGGGGAAATGTCCCGTCAGTATTAAACCATCAGGGGAACACACTCTCCTCTCTTCTACTGCTCACCTGGTAACATGTCCCGTGAGAATTAAACAATCAGGGGAACACTCTCTCCTCACTTATACTTTTCACCTGGTAATATGTCCTGTGTATATTAAACCATCAGGGGAAGACACTCTCCGCACTTATACTTTCACTTGGTTACATGTCCCGTGTGTGCAAAACAATCAGCGGAACTCACTCTCTTCACTTATACTGTTCACCTGTAGACATGTCCTGTGTGTATTAAACCATGAGGGGAACACACTCTCCACACTTATACTGTTCACCTGGGGAAATGTCCTGTCAGTATTAAACGATCAGGGGAACACACTCTCCTCACTTATACTGTTCACCTGGTAACATGTCCTGTGTGTATTAAACCATCAGGGGAACACACTCTCCTCACTTATACTGTTCACCTGTCGACATGTCCTGTGTGTATTAAACTATGAGGGGAACACACTCTCCTCACTTATACTGTTCACCTGGTGACATGTCCCGTGAGAATTAAACCATCAGGGGAACACACTCTCCTCACTTATACTGTTCACCTGGGGAAATGTCCTGTCAGTATTAAACGATCAGGGGAACACACTCTCCTCACTTTTATTGCTCACCTGGTGACATGTCCCGTGAGAATTAAACCATCAGGGGAACACACTCTCCTCACTTATACTGTTCACCTGGGGAAATGTCCCGTCAGTATTAAACCATCAGGGGAACACACTCTCCTCACTTTTATTGCTCACCTGGTAACATGTCGCGTGAGAATTATACAATCAGGGGAACACACTCTCCTCACTTATACTTTTCACCTGGTAACATGTCCTGTGTACATTAAACCATCAGGGGAACACACTCTCCTCACTTATACTGTTCACCTGGGAACATGTCCCGTGCGTGTTAAACAATCAGGGGAACACTCTCTCCTCACTTATACTGTTCACCTGGTGACATGTCCCTTGTGTATGAAACAATCAGGGGAACTCACTCTCTTCACTTATACTGTTCACCTGTCGACAAGTCCTGTGTGTATTAAACCATGAGGGGAACACACTCTCCTCACTTATACTGTTCACCTGGGGAAATGTTCTGTCAGTATTAAACCATCAGGGGAACACACTCTCCTCTCAGAACTGCTCACCTGGTGACATGTCCCGTGAGAATTAAACAATCAGGGGAACTCACTCTCTTCACTTATACTGTTCACCTGTCGACATGTCCTGTGTGTATTAAACCATGAGGGGAACACACTCTCCTCACTTATACTGTTCACCTGGGGAAATGTTCTGTCAGTATTAAACCATCAGGGGAACAAACTCTCCTCTCTTATACTGCTCACCTGGTGACATGTCCCGTGAAAATTAAACCATCAGGGGAACACTCTCTCCTCACGTATACTGTTCACCTGGGAAAATGTTCCGTCAGTATTAAACCATCAGGGGAACACACTCTCCTCTCTTCTACTGCTCACCTGGTAACATGTCCCGTGAGAATTAAACAATCAGGGGAACACTCTCTCCTCACTTATACTTTTCACCTGGTAATATGTCCCGTGCATATTAAACCATCAGGGGAACACATTTTCCTCACTTATACTGTTCACCTGGTATCATGTCCTGTGTATATTAAACCATCAGGGGAAGACACTCTCCGCACTTATACTTTCACTTGGTTACATGTCCCGTGTGTGCAAAACAATCAGCGGAACTCACTTCCTTCACTTATACTGTTCACCTGTAGACATGTCCTGTGTGTATTAAACCATGAGGGGAACACACTCTCCTCACTTATACTGTTCACCTGGGGAAATGTTCTGTCAGTATTAAACCATCAGGGGAACACACTCTCCACACTTATACTGTTCACCTGGGGAAATGTCCTGTCAGTATTAAACGATCAGGGGAACACACTCTCCTCACTTATACTGTTCACCTGGTAACATGTCATGTGTGTATTAAACCATCAGGGGAACACACTCTCCTCACTTCTACTCTTCACCTGGTGTCACGTCCCGTGCGTGTTTAACCATCAGGGGAACACACTCTCCTCTCTTACACTGTTCACCTGGTAACATTTGCCGTGACAATTAAACAATCAGGGGAACACACTCTCCTCACTTATAGTTTTCACCTGGTAACATGTCCCGTGCATATTAAACCATCAGGGGAACACGTTCTCCTCACTTATACTGTTCACCAGTTACCATGTCCGTGTATATTAAACCATCAGGGGAACACACTCTCCTCACTTATACTGTTCACCTGGGAACATGTCCCGTGCGTGTTAAACAATCAGGGGAACACTCTCTCCTCACTTATACTGTTCACCTGGTGACAAGTCCTGTGTGTATTAAACCATGAGGGGAACACACTCTCCTCACTTATACTGTTCACCTGTTGACAAGTCCTGTGTGTATTAAACCATGAGGGGAACACACTCTCCTCACTTATACTGTTCACCTGGGGAAATGTTCTGTCAAAATTAAACCATCAGGGGAACACACTCGCCTCTCTTATACTGCTCACCTGGTGACATGTCCCGTGAGAATTAAACAATCAGGGGAACTCACTCTCTTCACTTATACTGTTCACCTGTCGACATGTCCTGTGTGTATTAAACCATGAGGGGAACACACTCTCCTCACTTATACTGTTCACCTGGGGAAATGTTCTGTCAGTATTAAACCATCAGGGGAACACACTCTCCTCTCTTATACTGCTCACCTGGTGACATGTCCCGTGAGAATTAAACCATCAGGGGAACACTCTCTCCTCACTTATACTGTTCACCTGGGAAAATGTTCCGTCAGTATTAAACCATCAGGGGAACACACTCTCCTCTCTTCTACTGCTCACCTGGTGACATGTCCCGTGAGAATTAAACCATCAGGGGAACACTCTCTCCTCTCTTATAATGTTCACCTGGGGAAATGTCCCGTCAGTATTAAACCATCAGGGGAACACACTCTCCTCTCTTCTACTGCTCACCTCGTAACATGTCCCGTGAGAATTAAACAATCAGGGGAACACTCTCTCCTCACTTATACTTTTCACCTGGTAATATGTCCCGTGCATATTAAACCATCAGGGGAACACATTTTCCTCACTTATGCTGTTCACCTGGTATCATGTCCTGTGTATATTAAACCATCAGGGGAAGACACTCTCCGCACTTATACTTTCACTTGGTTACATGTCTCGTGTGTGCAAAACAATCAGCGGAACTCACTCTCTTCACTTATACTGTTCACCTGTAGACATGTCCTGTGTGTATTAAACCATGAGGGGAACACACTCTCCTCACTTATACTGTTCACCTGGGGAAATGTTCTGTCAGTATTAAACCATCAGGGGAACACACTCTCCACACTTATACTGTTCACCTGGGGAAATGTCCTGTCAGTATTAAACGATCAGGGGAACACACTCTCCTCACTTATACTGTTCACCTGGTAACATGTCCTGTGTGTATTAAACCATCAGGGGAACACACTCTCCTCACTTATACTGTTTACCTGTCGACATGTCCTGTGTGTATTAAACCATGAGGGGAACACACTATCCTCACTTATACTGTTCACCTGGTGACATGTCCCGTGAGAATTAAACCATCAGGGGAACACACTCTCCTCACTTATACTGTTCACCTGGGGAAATGTCCTGTCAGTATTAAACGATCAGGGGAACACACTCTCCTCACTTTTATTGCTCACCCGGTGACATGTCCCGTGAGAATTAAACCATCAGGGGAACACACTCTCCTCACTTATACTGTTCACCTGGGGAAATGACCCGTCAGTATTAAACCATCAGGGGAACACACTCTCCTCTCTTATACTGCTCACCTGGTAACATGTCGCGTGAGAATTATACAATCAGGGGAACACACTCTCCTCACTTATACTTTTCACCTGGTAACATGTCCTGTGTACATTAAACCATCAGGGGAACACACTCTCCTCACTTATACTGTTCACCTGGGAACATGTCCCGTGCGTGTTAAACAATCAGGGGAACACTCTCTCCTCACTTATACTGTTCACCTGGTGACATGTCCCTTGTGTATGAAACAATCAGGGGAACACACTCTCCTCACTTATACTGTTCACCTGGTAACATGTCCTGTGTGTATTAAACCATCAGGGGAACACACTCTCCTCACTTATACTGTTCACCTGTCGACATGTCCTGTGTGTATTAAACCATGAGGGGAACACACTCTCCTCACTTATACTGTTCACCTGGTGACATGTCCCGTGAGAATTAAACCATCAGGGGAACACACTCTCCTCACTTATACTGTTCACCTGGGGAAATGTCCTGTCAGTATTAAACGATCAGGGGAACACACTCTCCTCACTTACATTGCTCACCTGGTGACATGTCCCGTGAGAATTAAACCATCAGGGGAACACACTCTCCTCACTTATACTGTTCACCTGGGGAAATGTCCCGTCAGTATTAAACCATCAGGGGAACACACTCTCCTCTCTTATACTGCTCACCTGGTAACATGTCGCGTGAGAATTATACAATCAGGGGAACACACTCTCCTCACTTATACTTTTCACCTGGTAACATGTCCTGTGTACATTAAACCATCAGGGGAACACACTCTCTGCACTTATACTGTTCACTTGGTTACATGTCCCGTGTGTATAAAACAATCAGGGGAACTCACTCTCTTCACTTATACTGTTCACCTGCAGACATGTCCTGTGTGCATTAAACCATGAGGGGAACACACTCTCCTCACTTATACTGTTCACCTGGGGAAATGTTCTGTCAGTATTGAACCATCAGGGGAACACACTCTCCTCACTTATACTGTTCACCTGGTAACATGTCCAGTGTGTATTAACCCATCAGGGGAACACACTCTCCTCACTTATAATGTTCACCTGGGGAAATGTCCAGTCAGTATTAAACGATCAGGGGAACACACTCTCCTCACTTATACTGTTCACCTGGTAACATGTCCTGTGTGTATTAACCCATCAGGGGAACACACTCTCCTCACTTATAATGTTCACCTGGGGAAATGTCCTGTCAGTATTAAATGATCAGGGGAACTCACTCTCCTCAATTATACTGTTCACCTGGAAACATGTCCCGTGCGTATTAAACCATGAGGGGAACACACTCTCCTCACTTATACTGTTCACCTGGGGAAATGTTCTGTCAGTATTGAACCATCAGGGGAACACACTCTCCTCACTTATACTGTTCACCTGGTAACATGTCCAGTGTGTATTAACCCATCAGGGGAACACACTCTCCTCACTTATAATGTTCACCTGGGGAAATGTCCAGTCAGTATTAAACGATCAGGGGAACACACTCTCCTCACTTATACTGTTCACCTGGTAACATGTCCTGTGTGTATTAACCCATCAGGGGAACACACTCTCCTCACTTATAATGTTCACCTGGGGAAATGTCCTGTCAGTATTAAACCATCAGGGGAACACACTCTCCACACTTATACTGTTCACCTGGGGAAATGTCCTGTCAGTATTAAACGATCAGGGGAACACACTCTCCTCACTTATACTGTTCACCTGGTAACATGTCCTGTGTGTATTAAACCATCAGGGGAACACACTCTCCTCACTTATACTGTTTACCTGTCGACATGTCCTGTGTGTATTAAACCATGAGGGGAACACACTATCCTCACTTATACTGTTCACCTGGTGACATGTCCCGTGAGAATTAAACCATCAGGGGAACACACTCTCCTCACTTATACTGTTCACCTGGGGAAATGTCCTGTCAGTATTAAACGATCAGGGGAACACACTCTCCTCACTTTTATTGCTCACCCGGTGACATGTCCCGTGAGAATTAAACCATCAGGGGAACACACTCTCCTCACTTATACTGTTCACCTGGGGAAATGACCCGTCAGTATTAAACCATCAGGGGAACACACTCTCCTCTCTTATACTGCTCACCTGGTAACATGTCGCGTGAGAATTATACAATCAGGGGAACACACTCTCCTCACTTATACTTTTCACCTGGTAACATGTCCTGTGTACATTAAACCATCAGGGGAACACACTCTCCTCACTTATACTGTTCACCTGGGAACATGTCCCGTGCGTGTTAAACAATCAGGGGAACACTCTCTCCTCACTTATACTGTTCACCTGGTGACATGTCCCTTGTGTATGAAACAATCAGGGGAACACACTCTCCTCACTTATACTGTTCACCTGGTAACATGTCCTGTGTGTATTAAACCATCAGGGGAACACACTCTCCTCACTTATACTGTTCACCTGTCGACATGTCCTGTGTGTATTAAACCATGAGGGGAACACACTCTCCTCACTTATACTGTTCACCTGGTGACATGTCCCGTGAGAATTAAACCATCAGGGGAACACACTCTCCTCACTTATACTGTTCACCTGGGGAAATGTCCTGTCAGTATTAAACGATCAGGGGAACACACTCTCCTCACTTACATTGCTCACCTGGTGACATGTCCCGTGAGAATTAAACCATCAGGGGAACACACTCTCCTCACTTATACTGTTCACCTGGGGAAATGTCCCGTCAGTATTAAACCATCAGGGGAACACACTCTCCTCTCTTATACTGCTCACCTGGTAACATGTCGCGTGAGAATTATACAATCAGGGGAACACACTCTCCTCACTTATACTTTTCACCTGGTAACATGTCCTGTGTACATTAAACCATCAGGGGAACACACTCTCTGCACTTATACTGTTCACTTGGTTACATGTCCCGTGTGTATAAAACAATCAGGGGAACTCACTCTCTTCACTTATACTGTTCACCTGCAGACATGTCCTGTGTGCATTAAACCATGAGGGGAACACACTCTCCTCACTTATACTGTTCACCTGGGGAAATGTTCTGTCAGTATTGAACCATCAGGGGAACACACTCTCCTCACTTATACTGTTCACCTGGTAACATGTCCAGTGTGTATTAACCCATCAGGGGAACACACTCTCCTCACTTATAATGTTCACCTGGGGAAATGTCCAGTCAGTATTAAACGATCAGGGGAACACACTCTCCTCACTTATACTGTTCACCTGGTAACATGTCCTGTGTGTATTAACCCATCAGGGGAACACACTCTCCTCACTTATAATGTTCACCTGGGGAAATGTCCTGTCAGTATTAAATGATCAGGGGAACTCACTCTCCTCAATTATACTGTTCACCTGGAAACATGTCCCGTGCGTATTAAACCATCAGGGGAACACACTCTCCTCACTTATACTGTTCACCTGGTAACATGTCCTGTGTGTATTAAACAATCAGGTGAACACACTCTCCTCCCTTAAACTGGTCACATGGTGACATGTCCCGTCAGTATTCAACCATCAGGGGAATACATTCTCCTCACTTATACTGTTCACCTGTTCACATGTCCCGTGCGTATTAAACCATCAGGGGAACACACTCTCCTCCCTTAAACTGGTCACATGGTGACATGTCCCGTCAGTATTAAACCATCAGGGGAACACACTCTCCTCACTTTGACTGTTCACCTGGTAACATGTCCTGTGTGTATTAAACAATCAGGGGAACTCACTCTCTTCACTTATACTGTTCACCTGCAGACATGTCCTGTGTGCATTAAACCATGAGGGGAACACACTCTCCTCACTTATACTGTTCACCTGGGGAAATGTTCTGTCAGTATTAAACCATCAGGGGAACACACTCTCCTCACTTATACTGTTCACCTGTTAACATGTCCTGTGTGTATTAAACAATCAGGGGAACACACTCTCCTCACTTATACTGTTCACCTGGTAACATGTCCCGTGCGTATTAAACAATCAGGGGATCACACTCTCCTCACTTATACTGTTCACTTGGTTACATGTCCCGTGTGTATTAAACAATCAGGGGAACACACTCTCCTCACTTATACTGTTCACTTGGTTACATGTCCCGTGCTTATTAAACAATCAGGGGAACACACTCTCCTCACTTATACTGTTCACTTGGTTACATGTCCCTTGCGTATTAAACCATCAGGGGAACACACTCTACTCACTTATACTGTTCACCTGGTAACATGTCCCGTCATTATTAAACTATCAGGGGAACTCACTCTCCTCACTTATACTGTTCACCTGGGGAAATGTCCCGGCAGTATTAAACCATCAGGGGAACACACTCTCCTCACTTATACTGTTCATCTGTTGACATGTCCTGACTGTATTAAAGCATCAGGGGAACTCACTCTCCTCACTTCTACTGTTCACCTGGTAACATGTCCCGTGTGTATTAAACAATCAGAGGAACTCACTCTACTCACTTATACTGTTCACCTGGTATCATGTCCTGTGTATATTAAACCATCAGGGGAACACACTCTCCTCACTTTTACTGTTCACCTGGTAACATGTCCCGTGCGTGTTAAACCATGAGGGGAACACTCTCTCCTCACTTATACGGTTCACCTGGTGAAATGTCCTGTTTGTATTAAAGCAGCAGGGGAACTCACTCTCCTCACTTACACTGTTCACCTGGTAACATGTCCCGTGCGTATTAAACCATCAGGGGAACACACTCTCCTCAATTAAACTGTTCACATGGTAACATGTCCCGTGCGTATTAAACAATCAGGGGAACACACTCTCCTCACTTATACTGTTCACCTGGTAACATGTCCCCTGTATATTAAACATTCAGGGGAACACATTCTCCTCACTTATACTGTTCACCTGGTAACATGTCCTGTGAAAATTAAACCATCAGGGGAACACACTCTCCTCACTTATGCTGTTCACCTGGTAACATGTCCTGTGTATATTAAACCATCAGGGGAACACACTGTCCTCACTTGTAATGTTCACCTGGTAACATGTCCCGTGCGTGTTAAACCATCAGTGGAACACATTCTCCTCACTTATACTGTTCACCTGGTAACATGTCCTGTGTATATTAAACCATCAGGGGAACACACTCTCCTCACTTATGCTGTTCACCTGGTAACATGTCCTGTGTATATTAAACCATCAGGGGAACACACTCTCCTCACTTATGCTGTTCACCTGGTAACATGTCCTGTGTATATTAAACCATCAGGGGAACATACTCTCCTCACTTGTAATGTTCACCTGGTAACATGTCCCGTGCGTGTTAAACCATCAGTGGAACACACTCTCCTCACTTATGCTGTTCACCTGGTAACATGTCCTGTGTATATTAAACCATCAGGGGAACACACTGTCCTCACTTGTAATGTTCACCTGGTAACATGTCCCGTGTGTATTAAACAATCAGGGGAACACACTCTCTTCACATATACCTTTCAACTGGTAACATGTCCCGTGTATATTAGACCATCAGGGGAACACACTCTCCTCACTTCTACTCTTCACCTGGTGACACGTCCCGTGCGTGTTAAACCATCAGGGGAACACACTCTCCTCTCTTATACTGCTCACCTGGTAACATGTCCCGTGTATATTAAACCATCAGGGGAACACGTTCTCCTCACTTATACTGTTCGCCTGGTATCATGTCCCGTGTATGTTAAACCATCAGGGGAACACACTCCTCACTTATACTGTTCACTTGGTAACATGTCCCGTGCGTATTAAACCATCAGGGGAACACACTCTCCTCACTTATACTGTTCACTTGGTAACATGTCCCATGTATATTAAACAATCAGGGGAACACACTCTCCTCACTTATACTGTTCACTTGGTAACATGTCCCGTGCGTATTAAACCATCAGGGGAACACACTCACCTCCCTTAAACTGGTCACATGGTGACATGTCCCGTCAGTATTAAACAATCAGGGGAACACGCTCTCCTCACTTATACTGTTCATCTGTTGACATGTCCCGTGTATATTAAACCATCAGGGGAACACACTCTGCTCACTTATACTCTTCACCTGGTAACATGTCCCGTGTATATTAAACCATCAGGGGAACAAACTTTCCTCACTTATACTGTTCACCTGATAACATGTCCCGGGTATACTAAACAGTCAGGGGAACTCACTCTACTCACTTATACTGTTCACCTGGTATCATGTCCTGTGTTTATTAAACCATCAGGGGAACACACTCTCCTCACTTCTACTGTTCACCTGGTAATAAGTCCCGTGTATATTAAACCATCAGGGGAACAAACTCTCCTCACTTATACTGTTCACCTGGTAACATGTCTCGTGTGTTATTAAACCATCAGGGGAACACAATCTCCTCACTTATACTGTTCACCTGGTGACATGTCCCGTGTATATTAAACCATCAGGGGAACACACTCTCCTCACTTATACTGTTCACCTGGTAACATGTCCCCTGTGTGTTAAACCATCAGGGGAACACACTTTCCTCACTTATAATGTTCACCTGGTGACATGTCCTGTGTGTATTAAACAATCAGGGGAACTCACTCTCCTCACTTATACTGTTCACCTGGTAACATGTCCTGTGTATATTAAACAATCAGGGGAACACACTCTCCTCACTTATACTGCTCACCAGGTAACATGTCCCGTGTGTATTAAACAATCAGGGGAACACACTCTCCTCACTTATACTGCTCACCAGGTAACATGTCCCGTGTGTATTAAACAATCAGGGGAACACACTCTCCTCACTTATACTGTTCACCTGGTAACATGTCCTGTGTGTATTAAACAATCAGGGGAACACAATCTCCTCACTTATACTGTTCACCTGGTAACATGTCCCATGTATATTAAACAATCAGGGGAACACAATCTCCTCACTTATACTGTTCACCTGGTAACATGTCCTGTGTGTATTAAACAATCAGGGGAACTCACTCTCCTCACTTATACTGTTCACCTGGTAACATGTCCCGTGTATATTAAACAATCAGAGGAACACACTCTCCTCACTTATACTGTTCACCTGGTAACATGTCCTGTTTGTATTAAACAATCAGGGGAACTCACTCTCCTCACTTATACTGTTCACCTGGTAACATGTCCCGTGTGTATTAAACAATCAGGGAAACACAATCTCCTCACTTATACTGTTCACCTGGTAACATGTCCCATGTATATTAAACAATCAGGGGAACACACTCTCCTCACTTATACTGTTCACCTGGTAACATGTCCTGTGTGTATTAAACAATCAGGGGAACACACTCTCCTCACTTATACTGTTCACCTGGTAACATGTCCCATGTATATTAAACAATCAGGGGAACACAATCTCCTCACTTATACTGTTCACCTGGTAAAATGTACCGTGTGTATTAAACAATCAGGGGAACACACTCTCCTCACTTGTACTGTTCACCTGGTAACATGTCCCGTGTGTATTAAACAATCAGGGGAACACACTCTCCTCACTTATACTGTTCACCTGGTATCATGTCCCGTGCGTGTTAAACCATGAGGGAGGGGAACACTCTCTCCTCACTTATACTGTTCACCTGGGGAAATGTCCCGACAGTATTAAACCATCAGGGGAGCACACTCTCCTCACTTATACTGTTCATCTGTTGACATGTCCCGTGTATATTAAACCATCAGGTGAACACACTCTCCTCACTTATACTGTTCACCTGGTAACATGTCCCGTGTATATTAAACCATCAGGGGAACAAACTCTCCTCACTTATACTGTTCACCTGATGACATGTCCCGGGTATATTAAACAGTCAGGGGAACTCACTCTACTCACTTATACTGTTCACCTGGTAACATGTCCTGTGTGTATTAAACAATCAGGGGAACACAATCTCCTCACTTATACTGTTCACCTGGTAACATGTCCCATGTATATTAAACAATCAGGGGAACACACTCTCCTCACTTATACTGTTCACCTGGTAACATGTCCTGTGTGTATTAAACAATCAGGGGAACTCACTCTCCTCACTTATACTGTTCACCTGGTAACATGTCCTGTGTATATTAAACCATCAGGGGAACACACTCTCCTCACTTATACTGTTCACCTGGTAACATGTCCTGTGTGTATTAAACAATCAGGGGAACACAATCTCCTCACTTATACTGTTCACCTGGTAACATGTCCCATGTATATTAAACAATCAGGGGAACACAATCTCCTCACATATACTGTTCACCTGGTAACATGTCCTGTGTATATTAAACAATCAGGGGAATACAATCTCCTCACTTATACTGTTCACCTGGTAACATGTCCTGTGTGTATTAAACAATCAGGGGAACTCACTCTCCTCACTTATACCGTTCACCTGGTAACATGTCCCGTGTGTATTAAACAATCAGGGGAACTCACTCTCCTCACTTATACTGTTCACCTGGTAACATGTCACGTGTATATTAAACAATCAGGGGAACACACTCTCCTCACTTATACTGTTCACCTGGTAACATGTCCTGTGTGTATTAAACAATCAGGGGAACTCACTCTCCTCACTTATACTGTTCACCTGGTAACATGTCCCGTGTGTATTAAACAATCAGGGAAACACAATCTCCTCACTTATACTGTTCACCTGGTAACATGTCCTGTGTGTATTAAACAATCAGGGGAACACAATCTCCTCACTTATACTGTTCACCTGTTAACATGTCCCATGTATATTAAACAATCAGGGGAACACACTCTCCTCACTTATACTGTTCACCTGGTAACATGTCCTGTGTGTATTAAACAATCAGGGGAACTCACTTTCCTCACTTATACTGTTCACCTGGTAACATGTCCTGTGTATATTAAACCATCAGGGGAACACACTCTCCTCACTTATACTGTTCACCTGGTAACATGTCCCGTGTGTATTAAACAATCAGGGGAACACACTCTCCTCACTTATACTGTTCACCTGGTAACATGTCCCGTGTGTATTAAACAATCAGGGGAACACAATCTCCTCACTTATACTGTTCACCTGGTAACATGTCCCGTGTATATTAAACAATCATGGGAACACATTCTCCTCAATTAAACTGTTCACCTGGTAACATGTCCTGTGTGTATTAAACAATCAGGGGAACTCACTCTCCTCACTTATACTGTTCACCTGGTAACATGTCCCGTGTGTATTAAACAATCAGGGGAACACAATCTCCTCACTTATACTGTTCACCTGGTAACATGTCCCGTGTGTATTAAACAATCAGGGGAACACACTCTCCTCACTTATACTGTTCACCTGGTAACATGTCCTGTGTGTATTAAACCATCAGGGGAACACACTCTCCTCCCTTAAACTGGTCACATGGTGACATGTCCCGTCAGTATTAAACAATCAGGGGAACACACTCTCCTGACTTCTACTGTTCACCTGGTAACATGTCCTGTGTGTATTAAACAATCAGGGGAACACACTCTCCTCACTTATACTGTTCACCTGGGGAAATGTCCCGACAGTATCAAACCATCAGGGGAACACACTCTCCTCACTTATACTGTTCATCTGTTGACATGTCCTGACTGTGTTAAAGCATCAGGGGAATTCACTCTCCTCACTTATACTGTTCACCTGGTAACATGTCCTTTGTGTATTAAACAATCAGGGGAAAACAATCTCCTCACTTATACTGTTCACCTGGTAACATGTCCTGTGTATATTAAACAATCAGGGGAACACACTCTCCTCAATTAAACTGTTCACCTGGTAACATGTCCTGTGTGTATTAAACAATCAGGGGAACTCACTCTCCTCACTTATACTGTTCACCTGGTAACATGTCCCGTGTGTATTAAACAATCAGGGGAACTCACTCTACTCACTTATACTGTTCACCTGGTATCATGTCCTGTGTTTATTAAACCATCGGGGGAACACAATCTCCTCACTTATACTGTTCACCTGGTAACATGTCCCGGTATATTAAACAATCAGGGGAACTCACTCTACTCACTTATACTGTTCACCTGGTATCATGTCCTGTGTGTATTAAACAATCAGGGGAACACAATCTCCTCACTTATACTGTTCACCTGGTAACATGTCCCATGTATATTAAACAATCAGGGGAACACAATCTCCTCACATATACTGTTCACCTGGTAACATGTCCTGTGTATATTAAACAATCAGGGGAATACAATCTCCTCACTTATACTGTTCACCTGGTAACATGTCCTGTGTGTATTAAACAATCAGGGGAACTCACTCTCCTCACTTATACCGTTCACCTGGTAACATGTCCCGTGTGTATTAAACAATCAGGGGAACTCACTCTCCTCACTTATACTGTTCACCTGGTAACATGTCACGTGTATATTAAACAATCAGGGGAACACACTCTCCTCACTTATACTGTTCACCTGGTAACATGTCCTGTGTGTATTAAACAATCAGGGGAACTCACTCTCCTCACTTATACTGTTCACCTGGTAACATGTCCCGTGTGTATTAAACAATCAGGGAAACACAATCTCCTCACTTATACTGTTCACCTGGTAACATGTCCTGTGTGTATTAAACAATCAGGGGAACACAATCTCCTCACTTATACTGTTCACCTGTTAACATGTCCCATGTATATTAAACAATCAGGGGAACACACTCTCCTCACTTATACTGTTCACCTGGTAACATGTCCTGTGTGTATTAAACAATCAGGGGAACTCACTTTCCTCACTTATACTGTTCACCTGGTAACATGTCCTGTGTATATTAAACCATCAGGGGAACACACTCTCCTCACTTATACTGTTCACCTGGTAACATGTCCCGTGTGTATTAAACAATCAGGGGAACACACTCTCCTCACTTATACTGTTCACCTGGTAACATGTCCCGTGTGTATTAAACAATCAGGGGAACACAATCTCCTCACTTATACTGTTCACCTGGTAACATGTCCCGTGTATATTAAACAATCATGGGAACACATTCTCCTCAATTAAACTGTTCACCTGGTAACATGTCCTGTGTGTATTAAACAATCAGGGGAACTCACTCTCCTCACTTATACTGTTCACCTGGTAACATGTCCCGTGTGTATTAAACAATCAGGGGAACACAATCTCCTCACTTATACTGTTCACCTGGTAACATGTCCCGTGTGTATTAAACAATCAGGGGAACACACTCTCCTCACTTATACTGTTCACCTGGTAACATGTCCTGTGTGTATTAAACCATCAGGGGAACACACTCTCCTCCCTTAAACTGGTCACATGGTGACATGTCCCGTCAGTATTAAACAATCAGGGGAACACACTCTCCTGACTTCTACTGTTCACCTGGTAACATGTCCTGTGTGTATTAAACAATCAGGGGAACACACTCTCCTCACTTATACTGTTCACCTGGGGAAATGTCCCGACAGTATCAAACCATCAGGGGAACACACTCTCCTCACTTATACTGTTCATCTGTTGACATGTCCTGACTGTGTTAAAGCATCAGGGGAATTCACTCTCCTCACTTATACTGTTCACCTGGTAACATGTCCTTTGTGTATTAAACAATCAGGGGAAAACAATCTCCTCACTTATACTGTTCACCTGGTAACATGTCCTGTGTATATTAAACAATCAGGGGAACACACTCTCCTCAATTAAACTGTTCACCTGGTAACATGTCCTGTGTGTATTAAACAATCAGGGGAACTCACTCTCCTCACTTATACTGTTCACCTGGTAACATGTCCCGTGTGTATTAAACAATCAGGGGAACTCACTCTACTCACTTATACTGTTCACCTGGTATCATGTCCTGTGTTTATTAAACCATCGGGGGAACACAATCTCCTCACTTATACTGTTCACCTGGTAACATGTCCCGGTATATTAAACAATCAGGGGAACTCACTCTACTCACTTATACTGTTCACCTGGTATCATGTCCTGTGTTTATTAAACCATCGGGGGAACACACTCTCCTCACTTATACTGTTCACCTGGTAACATGTCCCGTGCATGTTAAACCATGAGGGGAACACTCTCTCCTCACTTATACTGTTCACCTGGGGAAATGTCCCGACAGTATTAAACCATCAGTGGAACACTCTCTCCTCCCTTATACTGTTCACCTGGTGACATGTCCCGTGTATATTAAACCATCAGGGGAACACACTCTCCTCACTTATACTGTTCACCTGGTAACATGTCCCGTGTACATTAAACCATCAGGGGAACACACTCTCCTCACTTCTACTGTTCACCTGGTAACATGTCCCGTGTATATTAAACCATCAGGGGAACACACTCTCCTCACTTATACTGTTCCCCTGGTAACATGTCCCGTGTATATTAAACGATCAGGGGAACACACTCTCCTCACTTATACTGTTCACCTGGTAACATGTCCTGTGTGTATTAAACAATCAGGGGAAATCACTCTCCTCACTTATACTGTTCACCTGGTAACATGTCCCGTGTGTATTAAACAATCAGGGAAACACAATCTCCTCACTTATACTGTTCACCTGGTAACATGTCCTGTGTGTATTAAACAATCAGGGGAACACAATCTCCTCACTTATACTGTTCACCTGGTAACATGTCCCATGTATATTAAACAATCAGGGGAACACACTCTCCTCACTTATACTGTTCACCTGGTAACATGTCCTGTGTGTATTAAACAATCAGGGGAACTCACTCTCCTCACTTATACTGTTCACCTGGTAACATGTCCTGTGTATATTAAACCATCAGGGGAACACACTCTCCTCACTTATACTGTTCACCTGGTAACATGTCCCGTGTGTATTAAACAATCAGGGGAACACACTCTCCTCACTTATACTGTTCACCTGGTAACATGTCCTGTGTGTATTAAACAATCAGGGGAACACAATCTCCTCACTTATACTGTTCACCTGGTAACATGTCCCATGTATATTAAACAATCAGGGGAACACAATCTCCTCACATATACTGTTCACCTGGTAACATGTCCTGTGTATATTAAACAATCAGGGGAACACAATCTCCTCACTTATACTGTTCACCTGGTAACATGTCCTGTGTGTATTAAACAATCAGGGGAACTCACTCTCCTCACTTATACCGTTCACCTGGTAACATGTCCCGTGTGTATTAAACAATCAGGGGAACTCACTCTCCTCACTTATACTGTTCACCTGGTAACATGTCCCGTGTATATTAAACAATCAGTGGAACACACTCTCCTCACTTATACTGTTCACCTGGTAACATGTCCTGTGTGTATTAAACAATCAGGGGAACTCACTCTCCTCACTTATACTGTTCACCTGGTAACATGTCCCGTGTGTATTAAACAATCAGGGAAACACAATCTCCTCACTTATACTGTTCACCTGGTAACATGTCCCATGTATATTAAACAATCAGGGGAACACACTCTCCTCACTTATACTGTTCACCTGGTAACATGTCCTGTGTGTATTAAACAATCAGGGGAACACACTCTCCTCACTTATACTGTTCACCTGGTAACATGTCCCATGTATATTAAACAATCAGGGGAACACAATCTCCTCACATATACTGTTCACCTGGTAACATGTCCTGTGTATATTAAACAATCAGTGGAACACAATCTCCTCACTTATACTGTTCACCTTGTAACATGTCGTGTGTGTATTAAACAATCAGGGGAACTCACTCTCCTCACTTATACTGTTCACCTGGTAACATGTCCCGTGTGTATTAAACAATCAGGGGAACACAATCTCCTCACTTATACTGTTCACCTGGTAACATGTCCCATGTATATTAAACAATCAGGGGAACACAATCTCCTCACATATACTGTTCACCTGGTAACATGTCCTGTGTATATTAAACAATCAGTGGAACACAATCTCCTCACTTATACTGTTCACCTGGTAACATGTCCCGTGTGTATTAAACAATCAGGGGAACACAATCTCCTCACTTATACTGTTCACCTGGTAACATGTCGTGTGTGTATTAAACAATCAGGGGAACTCACTCTCCTCACATATACTGTTCACCTTGTAACATGTCGTGTGTGTATTAAACAATCAGGGGAACTCACTCTCCTCACTTATACTGTTCACCTGGTAACATGTCCCGTGTGTATTAAACAATCAGGGGAACACAATCTCCTCACTTATACTGTTCACCTGGTAACATGTCGTGTGTGTATTAAACAATCAGGGGAACTCACTCTCCTCACTTATACTGTTCACCTGGTAACATGTCCCGTGTGTATTAAAAAATCAGGGGAACACAATCTCCTCACTTATACTGTTCACCTGGTAACATGTCCCGTGTATATTAAACAATCATGGGAACACATTCTCCTCAATTAAACTGTTCACCTGGTAACATGTCCTGTGTGTATTAAACAATCAGGGGAACTCACTCTCCTCACTTATACTGTTCACCTGGTAACATGTCCCGTGTGTATTAAACAATCAGGGGAACACAATCTCCTCACTTATACTGTTCACCTGGTAACATGTCCCGTGTGTATTAAACAATCAGGGGAACACACTCTCCTCACTTATACTGTTCACCTGGTAACATGTCCTGTGTGTATTAAACCATCAGGGGAACACACTCTCCTCCCTTAAACTGGTCACATGGTGACATGTCCCGTCAGTATTAAACAATCAGGGGAACACACTCTCCTGACTTATACTGTTCACCTGGTAACATGTCCTGTGTGTATTAAACAATCAGGGGAACACACTCTCCTCACTTATACTGTTCACCTGGGGAAATGTCCCGACAGTATCAAACCATCAGGGGAACACACTCTCCTCACTTATACTGTTCATCTGGTAACATGTCCTGTGTGTATTAAACAATCAGGGGAACACAATCTCCTCACTTATACTGTTCACCTGGTAACATGTCCTGTGTGTATTAAACAATCAGGGGAACTCACTCTCCTCACTTATACTGTTCACCTGGTAACATGTCCCGTGTGTATTAAACAATCAGGGGAACTCACTCTACTCACTTATACTGTTCACCTGGTATCATGTCCTGTGTTTATTAAACCATCGGGGGAACACAATCTCCTCACTTATACTGTTCACCTGGTAACATGTCCCGTGTGTATTAAACAATCAGGGGAACTCACTCTACTCACTTATACTGTTCACCTGGTATCATGTCCTGTGTTTATTAAACCATCGGGGGAACACACTCTCCTCACTTATACTGTTCACCTGGTAACATGTTCCGTGCATGTTAAACCATGAGGGGAACACTCTCTCCTCACTTATACTGTTCACCTGGGGAAATGTCCCGACAGTATTAAACCATCAGTGGAACACTCTCTCCTCCCTTATACTGTTCACCTGGTGACATGTCCCGTGTATATTAAACCATCAGGGGAACACACTCTCCTCACTTATACTGTTCACCTGGTAACATGTCCCGTGTACATTAAACCATCAGGGGAACACACTCTCCTCACTTCTACTGTTCACCTGGTAACATGTCCCGTGTATATTAAACCATCAGGGGAACACACTCTCCTCACTTATACTGTTCCCCTGGTAACATGTCCCGTGTATATTAAACGATCAGGGGAACACACTCTCCTCACTTATACTGTTCACCTGATGACATGTCCCGGGTATATTAAACAGTCAGGGGAACTCACTCTACTCACTTATCCTGTTCACCTGGTATCATGTCCTGTGTTTATTAAACCATCAGGGGAACACACTCTCCTCACTTATACTGTTCACCTGGTAACATGTCCCGTGCGTGTTAACCCATGAGGGGAACACTCTCTCCTCACTTATACTGTTCACCTGGTAACATGTCCCGTGTGTATTAAACTATCAGGGGAACACACTCTACTCACTTACACTGTTCACCTGGTAACATGTCCTGTGCGTATTAAAGCATCAGGGGAACACACTCTCCTCACTTATACTGTTCACCTGGTAACATGTCCTGTGTATATTAAACGATCAGGGGAACACACTCTCCTCACTTATACTGTTCACCTGGTAACATGTCCTGTGTGTATTAAACAATCAGGGGAACACACTCTCCTCACTTATACTGTTCACCTGGTAACATGTCCCGTCATTATTAAACTATTAGGGGAACTCACTCTCCTCACTTATACTGTTCACCTGGTAACATGTCCCGTGTACATTAAACCATCAGGGGATCACACTCTCCTCACTTATACTGTTCACCTGATGACATGTCCCGTGTGTATTAAACAATCAAGGGAACACACTCTCCTCCCTTATACTGTTCACCTGGTATCATGTCCTGTGTATATTAAACCATCAGGGGAACACACTCTCCTCACTTATACTGTTCACCTGGTAACATGTCCCGAGCGTATTAAACAATCAGGGGAACACACTCTCCTCACTTCTACTGTTCACCTGTTGACATGTCCTGTGTGTATTAAAGCATCAGGGGAACTCACTCTCCTCACTTATACTGTTCACCTGGTAACATGTCCCTTCATCATTAAACTGTCAGGGGAACTCACTCTCCTCACTTATACTGTTCACCTGGGGAAATGTCCCGACAGTATCAAAGCATCAGGGGAACACACTCTCCTCACTTATACTGTTCATCTGTTGACATGTCCTGACTGTGTTAAAGCATCAGGGGAACTCACTCTCCTCACTTATACTGTTCACCTGGTAACATGTCCCGTGTATATTAAACCATCAGGGGAACACACTCTCCTCACTTATACTGTTGACCTGATGACATGTCCCGGGTATATTAAACAATCAGGGGAACTCACTCTACTAACTTATACTGTTCACCTGGTATCATGTCCTGTGTATATTAAACCATCAGGGGAAAACACTCTCCTCACTTATACTGTTCACCTGGCAACATGTCCCGTGCGTACTAAACCATCAGGGGAACACACACTCCTCCCTTAAACTGTTCACCTGGTAACATGTCCCGTCAGTATTAAACAATCAGGGGAACAGACTCTCCTCACTTATACTGTTTACCTGTTGACATGTCCTGTGTTTATTAAACCATCATGGGAACACACTCTCCTCACTTAAACTGTTCACGTCGTGACATGTCTCGTCAGTATTAAACAATCTGGGGAACACACTCTTCTCACTTATACTGTTTACCTGGCAACATGTCCCGTGTGTATTAAACCATCAGGCGAACACACTCTCTTCACTTATACTGTTCACCTGGTAACATGTCCCAAGTATATTAAACCATCAGGGGAACACACTCTCTTCACTTATAATGTTCACCTAGTAACATGTCCCGTGTATATGAGAACATCAGGGGAACACACTCTCCTCACTTCTAGTCTTCACCTGGTGACAAATCCCGTCAGTATTAAACAATCATGGGATCACACTCTCCTCACTTATACTCTTCACCTGGTAACATGTCCCGTGTATATTAAACCATCAGGGGAACACACTCTCCTCACTTATACTCTTCACCTGGTAACATGTCCTGTGTATATTGAACCATCAGGGGAACACACTCTCCTCACTTATACTGTTCACCTGGTAACATGTCCCGTGTATATTAAACCATCAGGGGAAAGCCCTCTCCTCACTTATACTGTTCACCTGGTAACATGACCCGTGTATATTATATCATCAGGGGAACACACTCTCCTCACTTATACTGTTCACCTGATGACATGTCCCGGGTATATTAAACCATCAGGGGAAAGCCCTCTCCTCACTTATACTGTTCACCTGGTAACATGACCCGTGTATATTATATCATCAGGGGAACTCACTCTACTCACTTATACTGTTCACCTGGTATCTTGTCCTGTGTATATTAAACCATCAGGGGAACACACTCTCCTCACTTATACTTTTCACCTGGTATCTTGTCCCGTGTATATTAAACCATGAGGGGAACACTCTCTCCTCAATTATACTGTTCACCTGGTAACATGTCCTGTTTGTATTAAACCATCAGGGGAACTCACTCTCCTCACTTACACTGTTCACATGGTGACATGTCCCATGTATATTAAACAATCAGGGGAACACACTATCCTCACTTATACTGTTCACCTGGGAACATGTCCTGTGAGTATTAAACAATCAGGGGAACACACTCTCCTCACTTATAATGTTCACCTGGGGAAATATCCCGTCAGTATTAAACGATCAGGGGAACACATTCTCCTGACTTATACTGTACACCTGGTAACATGTCCCGTGCGTATTAAACCATCAGGGGAACACACTCTCCTCCCTTAAACTGGTCACATGGTGGCATGTCCCGTCAGTATTAAACAATCAGGGGAACACACTCTCCTCACTTATACTGTTCACCTGGTGACATGTCCCATGTATATTAAACAATCAGGGGAACACACTATCCTCACTTATACTGTTCACCTGGGAACATGTCCTGTGAGTATTAAACAATCAGGGGAACACACTGTCCTCACTTAAACTGTTCACCTGGTAACATCACCCATGAATATTAAACCACCAGGGAAACACAACCTCCTCACTTATACTGTTTACATGGTAACATGTCCCGTGAAGATTAAACAATCAAGGGAACACACTCTCCTCACTTATACTGTTCATCTGGTGACATGTCCTGTTTGCATTAAACCATCAGTGGAACACACTCTCCTCACATATACTGTTCACTTGGTAACATGTCCTGTTTGCATTAAACCATCAGGGGAACACACTCTCCTCACTTATACTGTTCACCTGGTGACATGTCCCGTCAGTATTAAACAATCAGGGGAACACACTCTCCTCACTTACAGAGTTCACTTGGTAACATGTCCCATGAACATTAAACAATCGGGGGAACACACTCTCCTCACTTATACTGTTCATCTGGTGACATGTCCTGTTTGCATTAAACCATCAGGCTGAACACACTCTCCTCCCTTATAGAGTTCACTTGGTAACATGTCCTGTGTGTATTAAATCATCAGGGGAACACACTCTCCTCACTTATACTGTTCATCTTTTGACATGTCCTGTTTGCATTAAACCATCAGGGGAACACACTCTCCTCACTTATACAGTTCACTTGGTAACATGTCCCGTGCGTATTAAAGCATCAGGGAAACACACTCTCCTCACTTATACTGTTCACCTGGTAACATGTCCCGTCAGTATTAAACAATCAGGGGAACACACTCTCCTCACTTACAGAGTTCACTTGGTAACATGTCCCGTGCGTATTAAAGCATCAGGGAAACACACTCTCCTCACTTATACTGTTCACCTGGTAACATGTCCCGTGTACATTAAACCATCAGGGGAACACATTCTCCTCACTTATGCTGTTCACCTGGTGACATGTCCCGTCAGTATTAAACCATCAGGGAACACACTCTCCTCACTTTTACTGTTCACCTGGTAACATGTCCCGTGTATATTAAACCATCAGGGGAACACACTCTCCTCACTTATACTGTTCATCTGGTGACATGTCCTGTGAGTATTAAACCATCAGGGGAACACACTCTCCTCACTTATACTGTTCACCTGGTCACATGTCCTGTGTATATTAAACCATCAGGGGAACACATTCTCCTCACTTACACTGTTCGCCTGCTCACATGTCCCGTGTATATTAAACAATGAGGGGAAATCACTCTCCTCACTTATTCCGTTCACCTGGTAACATGTCCCATGTATATTAAACCATCAGGGGAACACACTCTCCTCACTTATGCTGTTCAGCTGGTAACATGTCCCGTGTATATTATACCATCAGGGGAACACACTCTCTTCACATATACTGTTCACCTGGTAACATGTCCCGTGTATATTAGACCATCAGGGGAACACATTCTCCTCACTTCTACTCTTCACCTGGTGACACGTCCCGTGCGTGTTAAACAATCAGGGGAACACACTCTCCTCACTTATACTGCTCACCTGGTAACATGTCCCGTGAGTATTAAACAATCAGGGGAACACGCTCTCCTCACTTATACTGTTCACCTGGTGACATGTCCTGCGTATATTAAAACATCAGGGGAACACACTCTCCTCACTTATACTGTTCACCTGGTAACATGTCTCGTGTATATTAAACCATCAGGGGAACACATTCTCCTCACTTACACTGTTCACCTGCTAACATGTCCCGTGTATATTAAACCATCAGGGGAACACACTCTCCTCACTTATTCTGTTCACCTGGTAACATGTCTCGTGTATATTAAACCATCAGGGGAACACACTCTCCTCACTTATACTGAACACCTGGTAACATGTCCTGTGTATATTAAACCATCAGGGGAACACACTCTCCTCTCTTATACTGTTCACCTGGTAACATGTCCCGTGTATATTAAACCATCAGGGGAATACATTCTCCTCACTTATACTGTTCACCTGCTAACATGTCCCGTGTATATTAAACCATCAGGGGAATACATTCTCCTCACTTCTCCTGTTCACCTGCTAACATGTCCCGTGTATATTAAACAATCAGGGGAACTCACTCTCCTCACTTACACTGTTTACCTGGTAACATGTCCTGTTTGTATTAAACCATCAGGGGAACTCACTCTCCTCACTTACACTGTTTACCTGGTAACATGTCCCGTGTGTATTAAACCATCAGGGGAACACACTCTCTTCACTTATACTCTTCACCTGGCAACATGTCCCGTGTATATTAAACCATCAGGGGAACACACTCTCCTCACTTATACTGTTCACCTGCTAACATGTCCCGTGTATATTGAACCATCAGGGGAAAGCACTCTCCTCACTTATACTGTTCACCTGGTAACATGTCCCACGTATATTAAACAATCAGGGGAACACGCTCTCTTCACTTATACTGTTCACCTGGTAACATGTCCCATGTATATTAAACCATCAGGGAAACACACTCTCTTCACATATACTGTTCACCTGGTAACATTTCCCGTGTGTATTAAACCATCAGGGGAACACACTCTCCTCACTTATACTGTTCACCTGGTAACATGTCCCGTCAGTATTAAACCATCAGGGGAACACACTCTCCTCCCTTTTCTGTTCACCTGGGAACATGTCCCGTGTATATTGAACCATCAGGGGAAAGCCCTCTCCTCACTTATACTGTTCACCTGTTAATAAGTCCCGTGTGTATTAAGCCATGAGGGGAACACACTCTCCTCACTTCTACTCTTCACCTGGTGACACGTCCCGTGCGTGTTAAACCATCAGGGGAACACACTCTCCTCACTTATACTGTTCACCTGTTTACATGTCGCGTGTATATTAAACCATCAGGGGAACAAATTCTCCTCACGGATACTGTTCACCTGCTAACATGTCCCGTGTATATTAAACCATCAGGGGAACACGCTCTCTTCACTTATACTGTTCACCTGGTAACATGTCCCACGTATATTAAACCATCAGGGGAACACAATCTCTTCACTTCTACTCTTCACCTGGTGACACCTCCCGTGCGTGTTAAACCATCAGGGGAACACACTCTCCTCACTTATACTGTTCACGTTGTAACATGTCCCGTGTATATTAAACCATCAGGCCAACACACTCTCCTCACTTATACTGTTCACCTGGTAACATGTCCTGTGTATATTAAACCATCAGGGGAACACATTCTCCTGACTTATACTTTTCACCTGGTAACATGTCCTGTGTATATTAAACCATCAGGGGAACACATTCTCCTCACTTATACTGTTCACCTGGTAACATGTCCTGTGTATATTAAACCATCAGGGGAACACACTCTCCTCACTTATACCGTTCACCTGGTAACATGTCCCGTGTATATTAAACCATCAGGGGAACACACTCTCCTCACTTATACTGTTCACCTGGTAACATGTCCCGTGTATATTAAACCATCAGGGGAAAGCCTTCTCCTCACTTATGCTGTTCAGCTGGTAACATGTCCCGTGTATATTATACCATCAGGGGAACACACTCTCTTCACATATACTGTTCATCTGGTAACATGTCCCGTGTATATTAAACCATCAGGGGAACACACTCTCCTCACTTATACTTTTCACCTGGTAACAAGTCCTGCGTATATTAAACCATCAGGGGAACACATTCTCCTCACTTATACTGTTCACCTGGTAACATGTCCTGTGTATATTAAACCATCAGGGGAACACACTCTCCTCACTTATACTGTTCACCTGGTAACATGTCCCGTGTATATTAAACCATGAGGGGAACACCCTCTCTTCACATATACTGTTCACCAGGTAACATGTCCCGTGTGTATTAAAGCATCAGGGGAACACACTCTCCTCACTTATACTCTTCATCTGGGAGCATGTCCCGTGTGTATTAAACCATCAGGGGAACACAATCTCCTCACTTATACTGTTCATCTGGTAACATGTCCCTTGTGTATTAAACCATCAGGGGAAGACACTCTTCTCACTTATAGTGTTCATCTGGTAACATGTCCTGTCTGCATTAAACAATCAGGGGAACACACTCTCCTCACTTGTACTGTTCATCTGGTAACATGTCCCGTGTGTATTAAAGCATCAGGGGAACACACTCTCCTCACTTATACTGTTCATCTGGGAGCACGTCCCGTGTGTATTAAACAATCAGGGGAACACACTCTCCTCACTTGTACTGTTCATCTGGTAACATGTCCCGTGTGTATTAAACCATCAGGGGAACACATTCTCCTCACTTATACTGTTCATCTGGTAACATGTCCCGTGTGTATTAAAGCATCAGGGGAACACACTCTCCTCACTTATACTGTTCATCTGGTAACATGTCCCGTGTGTATTAAAGCATCAGGGGAACACACTCTCCTCACTTATACTGTTCATCTGGGAGCATGTCCCGTGTGTATTAAACAATCAGGGGAACACACTCTCCTCACTTGTACTGTTCATCTGGTAACATGTCCCGTGTGTATTAAACCATCAGGGGAACACATTCTCCTCACTTATACTGTTCATCTGGTAACATGTCCCGTGTGTATTAAAGCATCAGGGGAAAACACTCTCCTCACTTATACTGTTCATCTGGGAGCACGTCCCGTGTGTATTAAACAATCAGGGGAACACACTCTCCTCACTTGTACTGTTCATCTGGTAACATGTCCCGTGTGTATTAAACAATCAGGGGAACACACTCTCCTCACTTATACTGTTCATCTGGGAGCACGTCCCGTGTGTATTAAACCATCAGGGGAAGAGACTCTTCTCACTTATACTGCTCACCTGGTAACATGTCCTGTGTGTCTTAAACAATCCGGGGAGAACACTCTCCTCACTTATACAGTTCACTTGGTGACATGTCCCCTGCGTATTAAACCATCAGGGGAACACATTCTCCTCACTATTACAGTTCACCTGGTGACATGTCCTGTGTATATTAAACCATCAGGGGAACACACTCTCCTCAGTTATACTGTTCACCTGGTAACATGTCCCGTGTGCATGAAGCAAACAGGGGAAAACATTCACCTCACTTATACTGTTCACCTGGTAACATGTCCCGTGCGTATTAAACCATCAGGGGAACACATTCTCCTCACTTATACTGCTCACCTGGTGACATGTCACATGTATATTAAACAATCAGGGGAACACAATCTCCTCACTTATACTTTTCACCTGGTAACATGTCCCGTGTGTATTAAACCATCAGGGGAACACACTCACCTCACTTATACTGTTCACCTGGTAACATGTCCCGTGTATATTAAACAATCAGGGGAACACACTCTCCTCACTTATACTGTTCACCTGGTGACATGTCCCGTGTATATTCAACCATCAGGGGAACACACTCTCCTCACTTATCCTGTTCATCTGGTAACATGTCCCGTGTGTATTAAACCATCAGGGGAACACACTCTCCTCACTTATACTGTTCACCTGGTGACATGTCCCATGCATATTAAACCATCAGGGGAACACACTCTCCTCACTTAAACTTTTCACCTGTTGACATGTCCCGTGTGTATTAAACAATCAGGGGAACACCCTCTCCTCACTTCCACTTTTCACCTGCAAACATGTCCCATGTATATTAAACCATCAGGGGAACACACTCTCCTCACTTACACTGTTCACCTGGGAACATGTCCCATGTATATTAAACCATCAGGGGAACACACTCTCCTCACTTATGCTGTTCACCTGGTAACATGTCCTGTGTATATTAAACCATCAGGGGAACACACTCTCCTCTCTTTTACTGTTCACCTGGTAACATGTCCTGTGTGTATTAAACACTCAGGGGAACACACTCTCCTCACTTATACTGTACGCTTGGAAACATGTCCCGTGTATATTAAACCATCAGGGGAACACACTCTCCTCACTTGTACTGTTCATCTGGTAACATGTCCCGTGTGTATTAAACACTCAGGGGAACACACGCTCCTCACTTATACTGTTCGCCTGGAAACATGTCCCGTGTATATTAAACCATCAGGGGAACACACTCTCCTCACTTATACTGTTCATCTGGTAACATGTCCCGTGTGTATTAAACCATCAGGGGAACACACTCTCCTCACTTATACTGTTCATCTGGTAACATGTCCCGTGTGTATTAAACAATCAGGGGAACACACTCTCCTCACTGTTCCAGTTCACCTGGTGACATGTCCTGTGTTTATTAAACCATCAGGGGAACACACTCTCCTCACTTATACTGTTCACCTGGTAACATGTCCCGTGTGCATGAAACAAACAGGGGAAAACATTCTCCTCACTTATACTGTTCACCTGGTAACATGTCCTGTGTATATCAAACCATCAGGGGAACACACTCTCCTCACTTATACTGTTCAACTGTTGACATGTCCTGTGTGTTTTTAATCATCAGGGGAACACACACTCCTCACTTATACTGTTCACCTGGTAACATGTCCCGTGCGTATTAAACAATCAGGGGAACATAATGTCCTCACTTATACAGTTCACCTGGTAACATGTCCTGTGTACATTAAACCATCAGGGGAACACACTCTCCTCACTTATACTGTTCACCTGGTAACACGTCCCGTGTGTATTAAACCATCAGGGGAACACTCTCTCCTCAATTATACTGTTCTCCTGGTAACATGTCCCGTGTTTATTAAACCATCAGGGGAACACACTCTCCTCACTTATACTGTTCATCTGGTAACATGTCCCGTGTGTATTAAAGCATCAGGGGAACACACTCTCCTCACTTATACTGTTCATCTGGGAGCATGTCCCGTGTGTATTAAACCATCAGGGGAACACACTCTCCTCACTTATACTGTTCATCTGGTAACATGTCCCGTGTGTATTAAACCATCAGGGGAACACAATCTCCTCACTTATACTGTTCACCTGGAAACATGTCCCATGTATATTAAACCATCAGGGGAAAACAATCTACTCACTTCTACTGTTCATCTGGTAACATGCCCCGTGTGTATTAAACCATCAGGGGAACACCATCTCCTCACTTCTACTGTTCATCTGGTAACATGTCCCGTGTGTATTAAACCATCAGGGGAACACACTCTCCTCACTTATATTGTTCATCTGGTAACATGTCCCGTGTGTATTAATCCATCAGGGGAACACAATCTCCTCACTTATACTGTTCACCTGGAAACATGTCCCGTGTATATTAAACCATCAGGGGAACACAATCTCCTCACTTATACTGTTCACCTGGTAACATGTCCCGAGCGTATTAAACCATCTGGGGAACACATTCTCCTCACTTATACTGTTCACCTGTTGACATGTCCCATGTATATTAAACCATCAGGGGAACACACTCTGCTCACTTATACTCTTCATCTGGGAGCATGTCCCGTGTGTATTAAACCATCAGGGGAACAATATCTCCTCACTTATACTGTTCATCTGGTAACATGTCCCGTGTGTATTAAACCATCAGGGGAAGACACTCTTCTCACTTATAGTGTTCACCTGGTGACATGTCCTGTGTGCATTTAACAATCAGGGGAACACACTCTCCTCACTTATACTGTTCACCTGGTAACATGTCCCGTGTATATTAAGCCATCAGGGGAACACACTCTCCTCACTTTTACTGTTCACCTGGGAACATTTCCCGTGTACATTAAACCATCAGGGGAACACAATCTCCTCACTTATACTGTTCATCTGGTAACATATCCCGTGTGTATTAAAGCATCAGGGGAACACACTCTCCTCACTTATACTGTTCATCTGGGAGCACGTCCCGTGTATAATAAAACATCAGGGGAAAGCACTCTCCTCACCTACACTGTTCACCTGGTGACATGTCCCGTGTATATTAAACCATTAGGGGAGCTCACTCTCCTCACTTCTACTGTTCACCTGCTATCATGTCCTGTGTATATTAAACCATCAGGGGAACACACTCTCCTCACTTATACTGTTCATCTGGTAACATGTCCCGTGTGTATTAAACCATCAGGGGAACACACTCTCCTCACTTATACTGTTCATCTGGTAACATGTCCCGTGTGTATTAAAGCATCAGGGGAACACACTCTCCTCACTTATACTCTTCATCTGGGAGCATGTCCCGTGTGTATTAAACCATCAGGGGAACACAATCTCCTCACTTATACTGTTCATCTGGTAACATGTCCCGTGTGTATTAAAGCATCAGGGGAACACACTCTCCTCACTTATACTCTTCATCTGGGAGCATGTCCCGTGTGTATTAAACCATCAGGGGAACACACTCTCCTCACTTATACTGTTCACCTGGCAACATGTCCCGTGTATAT
This sequence comes from Heterodontus francisci, assembly GCF_036365525.1. Classification (NCBI taxonomy): domain Eukaryota; kingdom Metazoa; phylum Chordata; class Chondrichthyes; order Heterodontiformes; family Heterodontidae; genus Heterodontus; species Heterodontus francisci. The sequence goes on along the minus strand of NW_027141614.1, from coordinate 2,238,292 downwards.
TAAGCCATCAGGGGAACACACTCTCCTCACTTATACAGTTCACCTGGTAACATATCCCGTCAGTATTAAACCATCAGGGGAACACACTCTCCTCACTTTTACTGTTCACCTGGGAACATTTCCCGTGTACATTAAACCATCAGGGGAACACAATCTCCTCACTTATACTGTTCATCTGGTAACATGTCCCGTGTGTATTAAAGCATCAGGGGAACACACTCTCCTCACTTATACTGTTCATCTGGGAGCACGTCCCGTGTGTATTAAACCATCAGGGGAACACACTCTCCTCACTTATACTCTTCATCTGGTAACATGTCCCGTGTGTATTAAACCATCAGGGGAACACACTCTCCTCACTTATACTGTTCATCTGGTAACATGTCCTGTGTGCATGAAACAAACAGGGGAAAACATTCACCTCACTTATACTGTTCACCTGGTAACATGTCCCGTGCGTATTAAACCATCAGGGGAACACATTCTCCTCACTTATACAGTTCACTTGGTGACATGTCCCCTGCGTATTAAACCATCAGGGGAACACATTCTCCTCACTATTACAGTTCACCTGGTGACATGTCCTGTGTATATTAAACCATCAGGGGAACACACTCTCCTCAGTTATACTGTTCACCTGGTAACATGTCCCGTGTGCATGAAACAAACAGGGGAAAACATTCACCTCACTTATACTGTTCACCTGGTAACATGTCCCGTGCGTATTAAACCATCAGGGGAACACATTCTCCTCACTTATACTGCTCACCTGGTGACATGCCCCATGTATATTAAACAATCAGGGGAACACAATCTCCTCACTTATACTTTTCACCTGGTAACATGTCCCGTGTGTATTAAACCATCAGGGGAACACACTCACCTCACTTATACTGTTCACCTGGTAACATGTCCCGTGTATATTAAACAATCAGGGGAACACACTCTCCTCACTTATACTGTTCACCTGGTGACATGTCCCGTGTATATTCAACCATCAGGGGAACACACTCTCCTCACTTATACTGTTCATCTGGTAACATGTCCCGTGTGTATTAACCCATCATGGGAACACACTCTCCTCACTTATACTGTTCACCTGGTGACATGTCCCATGTGTATTAAACAATCAGGGGAACACCTTCTCCTCACTTACACTTTTCACCTGCTAACATGTCCCATGTATATTAAACCATCAGGGGAACACAGTCTCCTCACTTACACTGTTCACCTGGGAACATGTCCCATGTATATTAAACCATCAGGGGAACACACTCTCCTCACTTATGCTGTTCACCTGGTAACATATCCCGTGCGTATTAAACAATCAGGGGAACATACTCTCCTCACTGATACAGTTCACCTGGTAACATGTCCTGTGTATATTAAACCATCAGGGGAACACAATCTCCTCTCTTTTACTGTTCACCTGGTAACATGTCCTGTGTGTATTAAACACTCAGGGGAACACACTCTCCTCACTTATACTGTACGCTTGGAAACATGTCCCGTGTATATTAAACCATCAGGGGAACACACTCTCCTCACTTGTACTGTTCATCTGGTAACATGTCCCGTGTGTATTAAACACTCAGGGGAACACACGCTCCTCACTTATACTGTTCGCCTGGAAACATGTCCCGTGTATATTAAACCATCAGGGGAACACACTCTCCTCACTTATACTGTTCATCTGGTAACATGTCCCGTGTGTATTAAACCATCAGGGGAACACTCTCTCCTCACTTATACTGTTCATCTGGTAACATGTCCCGTGTGTATTAAACAATCAGGGGAACACATTCTCCTCACTTATACTGTTCACCTGGTAACATGTCCCGTGTGCATGAAACAAACAGGGGAAAACATTCTCCTCACTTATACTGTTCACCTGGTAACATGTCCCGTGCGTATTAAACCATCAGGGGAACACACTCTCCTCACTTATACTGTTCACCTGGTAAAATGTCCGGTGTATATTAAACCATCAGGGGAACACACTCTCCTCACTGTTCCAGTTCACCTGGTAACATGTCCCGTGCGTATTAAACCATCAGGGGAACACACTCTCCTCACTTATACTGTTCACCTGGTAACATGTCCTGTGTTTATTAAACCATCAGGGGAACACACTCTCCTCACTTATACTGTTCACCTGGTAACATGTCCGGTGTGCATGAAACAAACAGGGGAAAACATTCTCCTCACTTATACTGTTCACCTGGTAACATGTCCCGTGCGTATTAAACCATCAGGGGAACACACTCTCCTCACTTATACTGTTCACCTGGTAAAATGTCCGGTGTATATTAAACCATCAGGGGAACACACTCTCCTCACTTATACTGTTCACCTGGTAACATGTCCTGTGTATATCAAACCATCAGGGGAACACACTCTCCTCACATATACTGTTCAAATGGTGACAAGTCCTGTGTGTATTTAACCATCAGGGGAACACACTCTCCTCACTTATACTGTTTACCTGGTAACATGTCCCGTGCGTATTAAACAATCAGGGGAACATACTGTCCTCACTTATACAGTTCACCTGGTAACATGTCCTGTGTACATTAAACCATCAGGGGAACACACTCTCCTCACTTATACTGTTCACCTGGTAACATGTCCCTTGCGTATTAAACCATCAGGGGAACACACTCTCCTCACTTATATTGTTCACCTGTTGACTTGTCCGTGTATATAAAACAATCAGGGGAACACACTCTCCTCACTTATACTGTTCATCTGGTAACATGTCCCGTGCGTATTAAACAATCAGGGGAACATACTGTCCTCACTTATACAGTTCACCTGGTAACATGTCCCGTGTGTATTAAACCATCAGGGGAACACACTCTCCTCACTTATACTGTTCACCTGGTGACATGTCCCGTGTATATTAAACAATCAGGGAAACACAATCTCCTCACTTATACTGTTCACCTGGTAATAAGTCCCGTTTGTATTAAACCATCAGGGGAACACACTCTCCTCACTTATACTGTTCATCTGGTAACATGTCCCGTGTGTATTAAACCATCAGGGGAACACACTCTCCTCACTTATACTGTTCATCTGGTAACATGTCCCGTGTGTATTAAAGCATCAGGGGAACACACTCTCCTCACTTATACTGTTCATCTGGGAGCATGTCCCGTGTGTATTAAACCATCAGGGGAACACACTCTCCTCACTTATACTGTTCATCTGGTAACATGTCCCGTGTGTATTAAACCATCAGGGGAACACACTCTCCTCACTTATACTGTTCACCTGGAAACATGTCCCATGTATATTAAACCATCAGGAGAAAACAATCTACTCACTTCTACTGTTCATCTGGTAACATGTCCCGTGTGTATTAAACCATCAGGGGAACACCATCTCCTCACTTCTACTGTTCATCTGGTAACATGTCCCGTGTGTATTAAACCATCAGGGGAACACACTCTCCTCACTTATACTATTCATCTGGTAACATGTCCCGTGTGTATTAATCCATCAGGGGAACACAATCTCCTCACTTATACTGTTCACCTGGAAACATGTCCCGTGTATATTAAACCATCAGGGGAACACAATCTCCTCACTTATACTGTTCACCTGGTAACATGTCCCGAGCGTATTAAACCGTCTGCGGAACACATTCTCCTCACTTATACTGTTCACCTGTTGACATGTCCCATGTATATTAAACCATCAGGGGAACACACTCTGCTCTCTTAAACTTTTCACCTGGTAACATGTCCCATGTATATTAAACCATCAGGGGAACACACTCTCCTCACTTAAACTTTTCACCTGTTGAAATGTCCCGTGTGTATTAAACAATCAGGGGAACACACTCTCCTCATTTATACTGTTCACCTGGAAACAGGTCCCGTGTATATTAAACCATCAGGGGAACACAATCTACTCACTTCTACTGTTCACGTGGAAACATGTCCCGTGTATATTAAACCATCAGGGGAACACAATCTACTCACTTCTACTGTTCATCTGGAAACATGTCCCGTGTATATTAAACCATCAGGGGAACACACTCTGCTCTCTTAAACACTTCACCTGGTAACATGTCCCATGTATATTAAGCCATCAGGGTAACACACTCTCCTCACTTATACTGTTCTCCTGGTAACATGTCCCGTGTATATTAAACCATCAGGGGAACACACTCTGCTCTCTTAAACACTTCACCTGGTAACATGTCCCATGTATATTAAACCATCAGGGTAACACACTCTCCTCACTTATACTGTTCTCCTGGTAACATGTCCCGTGTATATTAAACCATCAGGGGAACACACTCTCCTCACTTATACTGTTCACCTGGTAACATGTCCCGTGTGTATTAAACCATCAGGGGAACACACTCTCCTCACTTATACTGTTCACCTGGTGACATGTCCCGTGTATATTCAACCATCAGGGGAACACATTCTCCTCACTTATACTGTTCACTTGGTAACATGTCCCGTGTATATTAAACCATCAGGGGAACACACTCTCCTCACTTATACTGTTCACCTGTTAACAAGTCCCGTGTATATTAAACCATCATGGGAACACATTCTCATCACTTATACAGTTCACCTGGTAACATGTCCCGTGTATATTAAACAATCAGGGGAACACACTCTCCTCACTTATACTGTTCACCTGGTGACATGCCCCGTGTATATTCAACCATCAGGGGAACACACTCTCCTCACTTATACTGTACATCTGGTAACATGTCCCGTGTGTATTAAACCATCAGGGGAACACACTCTCCTCACTTATACTGTTCACCTGGTGACATGTCCCATGCATATTAAACCATCAGGGGAACGCACTCTCCTCACTTAAACTTTTCACCTGTTGACATGTCCCGTGTGTATTAAACAATAAGGGGAACACCCTCTCCTCACTTACACTTTTCACCTGCTAACATGTCCCATGTATATTAAACCATCAGGGGAACACACTCTCCTCACTTACACTGTTCACCTGGGAACATGTCCCATGTATATTAAACCATCAGGGGAACACACTCTCCTCACTTATGCTGTTCACCTGGTAACATATCCCGTGCGTATTAAACAATCAGGGGAACACACTCTCCTCACTTATACTGTACGCTTGGAAATATGTCCCGTGTATATTAAACCATCAGGGGAACACACTCTCCTCACTTGTACTGTTCATATTGTAACATGTCCCGTGTGTATTAAACACTCAGGGGAACACACGCTCCTCACTTATACTGTTCGCCTGGAAACATGTCCCGTGTATATTAAACCATCAGGGGAACACACTCTCCTCACTTATACTGTTCATCTGGTAACATGTCCCGTGTGTATTAAACCATCAGGGGAACACACTCTCCTCACTTATACTGTTCATCTGGTAACATGTCCCGTGTGTATTAAACCATCAGGGGAACACACTCTCCTCACTTATACTGTTCACCTGGTAACATGTCCCGTGTGCATGAAACAAACAGGGGAAAACATTCTCCTCACTTATACTGTTCACCTGGTAACATGTCCCGTGTGTATTAAACCATCAGGGGAACACACTCTCCTCACTTATACTGTTCAACCGGTAAAATGTCCGGTGTATATTAAACCATCAGGGGAACACACTCTCCTCACATATACTGTTCAAATGGTGACAATTCCTGTGTGTATTAAACAATCAGGGGAACACACTCTCCTCACTTATACTGTTCACCTGGTAACATGTCCTGTGTATATCAAACCATCAGGGGAACACACTCTCCTCACATATACTGTTCAAATGGTGACAATTCCTGTGTGTATTTAACCATCAGGGGAACACACTCTCCTCACTTATACTGTTCAACTGTTGACATGTCCTGTGTGTTTTTAATCATCAGGGGAACACACTCTCCTCACTTATACTGTTCACCTGGTAACATGTCCCGTGCGTATTAAACAATCAGGGGAACATACTGTCCTCACTTACACAGTTCACCTGGTAACATGTCCTGTGTACATTAAACCATCAGGGGAACACACTCTCCTCACTTATACTGTTCACCTGGTAACATGTCCCGTGCGTATTAAACCACCAGGGGAACACACTATCCGCACTTATATTGTTCACCTGTTGACTTGTCCATGTATATAAAACAATCAGGGGAACAAACTCTCCTCACTTATACTGTTCATCTGGTAATACATCCCGTGTGTATTAAACAATCAGGGGAACACACTCTCCTCACTTATACTGTTCACCTGTTGACATGTCCCATGTATATTAAACCATCAGGGGAACACACTCTGCTCTCTTAAACTTTTCACCTGGTAACATGTCCCATGTATATTAAACCATCAGGGGAACACACTCTCCTCACTTAAACTTTTCACCTGTTGAAATGTCCAGTGTGTATTAAACAATCAGGGGAACACACTCTCCTCATTTATACTGTTCACCTGGAAACAGGTCCCGTGTATATTAAACCATCAGGGGAACACAATCTACTCACTTCTACTGTTCACCTGGAAACATGTCCCGTGTATATTAAACCATCAGGGGAACACAATCTACTCACTTCTACTGTTCATCTGGAAACATGTCCCGTGTATATTAAACCATCAGGGGAACACAATCTACTCACTTCTACTGTTCATCTGGAAACATGTCCCGTGTATATTAAACCATCAGGGGAACACATTCTGCTCTCTTAAACACGTCACGTGGTAACTTGTCCCATGTATATTAAACCATCAGGGTAACACACTCTCCTCACTTAAACTTTTCACCTGTTGACATGCCCCGTGTATATTAATCAATCAGGGGAACACACTCTCCTCACTTATACTGTTCACCTGTTAACAAGTCCCGTGTATATTAAACCATCAGGGGAACACATTCTCCTCACTTATACTGTTCACTTGGTAACATGTCCCGTGAAAATTAAACAATCAGGGGAACACATTCTCCTCACTTATACTGTTCACTTGGTAACATGACCCGTGAAAATTAAACAATCATGGGAACACATTCTCCTCACTTATACTGTTCACCTGTTAACAAGTCCCGTGTATATTAAACCAACAATGGAACACACTCTCCTCACTTATACTGTTCACCTGGTAACATGTCCCGTGTATATTAAACCATCAGGGGAACACACTCTCCTCACTTACACTGTTCACCTGGTAACATGTCCCGTGTATATTAAACCATCAGGGGAACACATTCTCCTCACTTATACTGCTCACCTGGTAACATGTCCTGTGTGCATTAAACCATCAGGGGAACACACTCTCCTCACTTATACTGTTCATCTGGAAACATGTCCTGTGTGCATTAAACCATCAGGGGAACACAATCTCCTCACTTATACTCTTCACCTTGTAACATGTCCCGTGCGTATTAAACAATCAGGGGAACGTACTCTCCTCACTTATACTGTTCATCTGGTAACATGTCCCGTGTGTATTAAACCATCAGGGGAACAACTCTCCTCACTTATACTGTTCAACTGGTAACATGTCCCGTGTGTATTAAAGCATCAGGGGAACACACTCTCCTCACTTATACTGTTCATCTGGGAGCATGTCCCGTGTGTATTAAACCATCAGGGGAACACACTCTCCTCACTTATACTGTTCATCTGGTAACATGTCCCGTGTGTATTAAACCATCAGGGGAACACAATCTCCTCACTTATACTGTTCACCTGGAAACATGTCCCATGTATATTAAACCATCAGGGGAAAACAATCTACTCACTTCTACTGTTCATCTGGTAACATGTCCCGTGTGTATTAAACCATCAGGGAAACACCATCTCCTCACTTCTACTGTTCATCTGGTAACATGTCCCGTGTGTATTAAACCATCAGGGGAACACACTCTCCTCACTTATACTGTTCATCTGGTAACATGTCCCGTGTGTATTAATCCATCAGGGGAACACAATCTCCTCACTTATACTGTTCACCTGGAAACATGTCCCGTGTATATTAAACCATCAGGGGAACACAATCTCCTCACTTATACTGTTCACCTGGTAACATGTCCCGAGCGTATTAAACCATCTGGGGAACACATTCTCCTCACTTAAACTTTTCACCTGGTAACATGTCCCATGTATATTAAACCATCAGGGGAACACACTCTCCTCACTTAAACTTTTCACCTGTTGAAATGTCCCGTGTGTATTAAACAATCAGGGGAACACACTCTCCTCATTTATACTGTTCACCTGGAAACAGGTCCCGTGTATATTAAACCATCAGGGGAACACAATCTACTCACTTCTACTGCTCACCTGGAAACATGTCCCGTGTATATTAAACCATCAGGGGAACACAATCTACTCACTTCTACTGTTCATCTGGAAACATGTCCCGTGTATATTAAACCATCAGGGGAACACAATCTACTCACTTCTACTGTTCATCTGGAAACATGTCCCGTGTATATTAAACCATCAGGGGAACACACTCTGCTCTCTTAAACACTTCACCTGGTAACATGTCCCATGTATATTAAACCATCAGGGGAATGCACTCTCCTCACTTAAACTTTTCACCTGTTGACATGCCCCGTGTATATTAATCAATCAGGGGAACACACTCTCCTCACTTATACTGTTCACTTGGTAACATGTCCCGTGAAAATTAAACAATCAGGGGAACACACTCTCCTCACTTATACTGTTCACCTGGCAACATGTCCCGTGTATATTAAACAATCAGGGGAACACATTCTCCTCACTTATACTGTTCACTTGGTAACATGTCCCGTGAAAATTAAACAATCATGGGAACACATTCTCCTCACTTATACTGTTCACCTGTTAACAAGTCCCGTGTATATTAAACCAACAATGGAACACACTCTCCTCACTTATACTGTTCACCTGGTAACATGTCCCGTGTATATTAAACCATCAGGGGAACACATTCTCCTCACTTATACTGTTCACCTGGTAACATGTCCCGTGTATATTAAACCATCAGGGGAACACATTCTCCTCACTTATACTGTTCATCTGGTAACATGTCCCGTGTATATTAAACCATCAGGGGAACACACTCTCCTCACTTATACTGTTCATCTGGTAACATGTCCTGTGTGCATTAAACCATCAGGGGAACACAATCTCCTCACTTATACTCTTCACCTGGTAACATGTCCCGTGCGTATTAAACAATCAGGGGAACACACTCTCCTCACTTATACTGTTCATCTGGTAACATGTCCCGTGTGTATTAAACAATCAGGGGATCACAATCTCCTCACTTATACTCTTCACCTGGTAACATGTCCCGTGCGTATTAAACAATCAGGGGAACACACTCTCCTCACTTATACTGTTCATCTGGCAACATGTCCCGTGTGTATTAAACAATCAGGGGAACACACTCTCCTCACTTATACTGTTCACCTGGTAACATGTCCCGTGTGCATGAAACAAACAGGGGAAAACAATCTCCTCACTTATACTGTTCACCTGGTAACATGTCCCGTGCGTATGAAACCATCAGGGGAACACACTCTCCTCACTTATACTGCTCACCTGGTGACATGTCCCGTGCGTATTAAACCATCAGGGAAAACACTCTCCTCACTTATACTGTTCATCTGGTAACATGTCCCGTGTGTATTAAACAATCAGGGGAACACCCTCTCCTCACTTGCACTTTTCACCTGGTAACATGTCCCATGTATATTAAACCATCAGGGGAACACACTCTCCTCACTTACACTGTTCACCTGGTAACATGTCCCATGTATATTAAACCATATGGGGAACACACTCTCCTCACTTATACTGTTCATCTGGTAACTTGTCCCGTCAGTATTAAACCATCAGGGGAACATACTCTCCTCACTGATACAGTTCACCTGGTAACATGTCCTGTGTATATTAAACCATCAGGGGAACACAGTCTCCTCACTTATGCTGTTCACCTGGTAACATGTCCCGTGCGTATTAAACCATCAGGGGAACACACTCTCCTCACTTATACTGTTCACCTGGCAACATGTCCCGTGTATGTAAAACCATCAGGTGAACACACTCTCATCACTTATACTGTTCATCTGGAAACATGTCCCGTGTGTATGAAACAATCAGGGGAACACACTCTCCTCACTTATACTGTTCACCTGTTGACATGTCCTGTGTGTATTAATCCATCAGGGGAACTCACTCTCCTCACTTATACTGTTCACCTGGTAACATGTCACGTCAGTATTAAACCATCAGGGGAACACACTCTCCTCACTTGTACTGCTCACCTGATAACATGTCCCGTGTATATTAAACAATCAGGGGAACCCAATCTCTTCACTCATACTGTTCACCTGATAACATGTCCCGTGTATATTAAACCATCAGGGGAACACACTCTCCTCACTTATAATGTTCGCCTGGAAACATGTCCCGTGTGTATTAAACCATCAGGGGAACACACTCTCCTCACTTATACTGTTCACCCAGTAACATGTCCCGTGTATTTTAAACCATCAGGGGAACACATTCTCCTCACTTATACTGTTCACCTGGTAACATGTCCCGTGTACATTAAACCATCAGGGGAACACACTCTCCTCACTTATACTGTTCACCTGGTAACATGTCCCGTGTATATTAAACCATCAGGGGAACACACTCTCCTCACTTATACTGTTCACCTGGTAACATGTCCCGGGTATAATAAAAAATCAGGGGAACTCACTCTCCTCACTTATACTGTTCACCTGGTATCATGTCCCGTGCGTGATAAACCATCAGGGGAACACTCTCTCCTCACTTATACTGTTCACCTGTTGACATGTCCCGGGTATATTAAAAAATCAGGGGAACTCACTCTCCTCACTTATACTTTTCACCTGGTATCATGTCCCGTGCGTGATAAACCATCAGGGGAACACTCTCTCCTCACTTATACTGTTCACCTGTTGACATGTCCCATGCGTATTAAACAATCAGGGGAACACACGCTCTTCACTTATACTGTTCACCTGGTAACATGTCCCGTGTGTATTGAACAATCAGGGGAACACACTCTCCTCACTTATACTGTTCACCTGATAGCATGTCCCGTGTATATTAAACCATCAGGGGAACACACTCTCCTCACTTATACTGTTCACCTGGAAACATGTCCCGTGTATATACAAAAAATCAGAGGAACACACTCTCCTCACTTATAGTGTTCACCTGGTAACATGTCCCGTGTGCATTAAACCATCAGGGGAACACACTCTCCTCACTTATAATGTTCACCTGATAACATGTCCCTTGTGTATTAAAGCATCAGGGGAACACACTCCCCTCTCTTATACTGTTCACCCGGTAACATGTCCCGTGTGTATTAAACAATCAGGGGAACACATTCTCCTCACTTATACTGTTCACCTGGTGACTTGTCCGTGTATATTAAACAATCAGGGGAACACACTCTCCTCACTTATTCTGTTCACCTGGTGACATGTCCCGTGTGTATTAAACAATCAGGGGAACACATTCTCCTCACTTATACTGTTCACCTGGTGACATGTCCCGTGTGTGTTAAACAATCAGGGGAACACACTCTCCTCACTTATACTGTTCACCTGGTAACATGTCCCGTGTATATTAAACCATCAGGGGAACACACTCTCCTCGCTTATACTGTTCACCTGGAAACATGTCCCGTGAATATTAAACCATCAGGGGAAAGCACTCTCCTCACTTAGTCTTTTCTCCTGGTAACATGTCCCATGTGTATTAAACCATCAGGGGAACACACTCTCCTCAATTATACTGTTCATCTGGTAACATGTCCCGTGTGTATTAAACAATCGGGGGAATACACTCTCCTCACTTACACTGTTCACCTGGTAACATGTCCCGTGTATATTAAACCATCAGGGGAACACACTCTCCTCGCTTATACTGTTCACCTGGAAACATGTCCCGTGAATATTAAACCATCAGGGGAAAGCACTCTCCTCACTTAGTCTTTTCTCCTGGTAACATGTCCCATGTGTATTAAACCATCAGGGGAACACACTCTCCTCTCTTATACTGTTCACCTGGTAACATGTCCAGTGTGTATTAAACAATCGGGGGAATACACTCTCCTCACTTACACTGTTCACCTGGTAACATGTCCCGTGTATATTAAACCATCAGGGGAACACACTCTCCTCGCTTATACTGTTCACCTGGAAACATGTCCCGTGAATATTAAACCATCAGGGGAAAGCACTCTCCTCACTTAGTCTTTTCTCCTGGTAACATGTCCCATGTGTATTAAACCATCAGGGGAACACACTCTCCTCTCTTATACTGTTCACCTGGTAACATGTCCAGTGTGTATTAAACAATCAGGGGAACACACTCTCCTCACTTATACTGTTCATCTGGTGACATGTCCTGTTTGCATTAAACCATCAGGGGAAAACACTCTCCTCACTTATACTGTTCACCTGGTAACATGTCCAGTGTATATTAAACCATCAGGGGAACACACTCTCCTCACTTCTCCATTTCACTTGGTGAAATGCCCGCGCTTATTAAACCATAAGGGGAACACTCTCTCCTCACTTATACTGTTCAGCTGGTAACATGTCCAGTGTATATTAAACCATCAGGGGAACACACTCTCCTCACTTCTCCATTTCACTTGGTGAAATGCCCGTGCTTATTAAACCATCAGGGGAACACACTCTCCTCACTTCTACGGTTCATCTGGTAACATGTCCCGTCAGTATTAAACCATCAGGGGAACACACTCTCCTCACTTATACTGTTCACCTGGTAACATATCCCGTGTATATTAAACCATCAGGGGAACACACTCTCCTCACATATACTGTTCACCGGGTAACATGTCCCGTGTATATTAAACCATCAGGGGAACACACTCTCCTCACTTCTACTGTTCATCTGGTAACATGTCCCGTCAGTATTACACCATCAGGGGAACACACTCTCCTCACATATACTGTTCACATGGTGACATGTCCCGTGTGTATTAAACAATGAGGGGAACACACTCTCCTCACTTATACTGTTCCCCTGGTAACATGTCCCGTGTGTATTAAACAATCAGGGGAACACACTCTACTCACTTATACTGTTCACCTGGTAACATGCCCTGTGTATATTAAACCATCAGGGGAACACACTCTCCTCACTTATACTGTTCATCTGGTAACATGTCCAGTGCGTGTTAAACCATCAAGGGAACACACTCTCCTCACTTAAACTGTTCACCTGGTAACATGTCCCGTGTGTATTAAACAATCAGCGGAACACACTCTCCTGACTTATACTGTTCACCTGGTAACATGTCCCGTGTATATTAAACCATCAGGGGAACACACTCTCCTCACTTATACTGTTCACCTGGGAACATGTGCCGTGAATATTAAACCATCAGGGGAACACACTCTCCTCACTTATACTGTTCAGCTGGTAACATGTCCCGTGTATATTAAACCATCAGGGGAACACACTCTCCTCGCTTATACTGTTCACCTGGTGAAATGTCTCGTGTGTATTAAACAATCAGTGGAACACACTCTCCTCACTTATACTGTTCACCTGGTAACATATCCCGTGTATATTAAACCATCAGGGTAACACACTCTCCTCACTTATACTGTTCACCTGGGAACATGTCCTGTGTATATTAAACCATCAGGGGAACACATTCTCTTCACTTATACTGTTCACCTGGTAACATGTCCTGTATGTATTAAACAATCAGGGGAACACACTCTCCTCATTTATACTGTTCATCTGGCAACATGTCCAGTGAATATTAAACCATCAGGGGAACACACTCTCCTCATTTATACTGTTCACCTGGTAACATGTCCCGTGCGTATTAAACCATCAGGGGAACACACTCTCCTCACATATACTGTTCACCGGGTAACATGTCCCGTGTATATTAAACCATCAGGGGAACACACTCTCCTCACTTATACTGTTCACCGGGTAACATGTCCCGTGTATATCAAACCATCAGGGGAATACATTCTCCTCACTTATACTGCTCATCTGGTAACATGTCCCGTCAGTATTAAACCATCAGGGGAACACACTCTCCTCACTTATACTGTTCACCTGGTAACATGTCCTTTGAATATTTAACCATCAGGGGAAAACATTCTGCTCACTTATACTGTTCACATGGTGACATGTCCCGTGTGTATTAAACAATCAAGGGAACACATTCTCCTCACTTATTCAGTTCACCCGGTTACATGTCTGGTGTGTATTAAACAATCAGGGGAACACACTCTCCTCACTTATACTGTTCATCTGGTAACATGTCCCGTGCGTGTTAAACCATCAAGGGAACACACTCTCCTCACTTATACTGTTCAACTGTTAACATGTCCCGTGAGTATTAAACAATCAGGGGAATACACTCTCCTCACTTATACTGTTCACCTAGTGACATGTCCCGTGTATATTAAACCATCAGGGGAACACACTCTCCTCACTTATACTGTTCATCTGGTAACATGTCCCGTGCGTGTTAAACCATCAAGGGAACACACTCTCCTCACTTATACTGTTCAACTGGTAACATGTCCCGTGAGTATTAAACAATCAGGGGAATACACTCTCCTCACTTATACTGTTCACCTAGTGACATGTGCCGTGTATATTAAACCATCAGGGGAACACACTCTCCTCACTTATACTGTTCAGTTGGTAACATGTTCCATGTATATTAAACCATCAGGGGAACACATTCTCCTCATTATACTGTTCACCTGCTGACTAGTCCCGGGTATATTAAAACATCAGTGGAACACACTCTCCTCAATTATACTGTTCACCTGGTAACATGTTCCGTGCGTGTTAAACCATCAGGGGAACACACTCTCCTCACTTATACTGTTCACCTGGTAACATGTCCCGTGAGTATTAAACAATCTGGGGAACACACTCTCCTCACTTATACTGTTCACCTGGTGACATGTCCCGTGTATATTAAACCATCAGGGGAACACACTCTCCTCACTTATACTGTTCATCTGGTAACATGTCCCGTCAGTATTAAACCATCAGGGGAACACACTCTCCTCACTTATACTGTTCTGCTGGTAACATGTCCCGTGTATATTAAACCATCAGGGGAACACACTCTCCTCACTTATACTGTTCACCTGGTAACATGTCCCGTGTTTATTAAACCATCAGGGGAACACACTCTCCTCACTTATACTGTTCACCTGGTACCATGTCCTGTGTGCATTAAACCATCAGAGGAACACACTCTCCTCACTAATACTTTTCATCTGGTAACATGTCCTTTGCATATTTAACCATCAGGGGAAAACATTCTGCTCACTTATACTGTTCACCTGGTTACATGTCCCATGTGTATTAAACAATCAGGGGAACACACTCTCCTCACTTATACTGTTCACCCGGTGACATGTCCCGTGTGTATTAAACAATCAGGGGAACACACTCTCCTCACTTAAACTGTCCACCTGGTAACATGTCGCGTCAGTATTAAACAATCAGGGGAACACACTCTCCTCACTTATACTGTTCACCTGGTGACATGTCCCGTCAGTATTAAACAATCAGGGGAACACACTCTCCTCACTTATACATTCACCTGGTAACATGTCCCGTGTGTATTAAACAATCAGGAGAACACACTCTCCTCACTTATACTGTTCACCTGGTAACATGTCCCGTGAGTATTAAAGAATCAGGGGAACACACTCTCCTCACTTATACTGTTCACCTGGTAACATGTCCTGTGTGTATTAAACCATCACGGGAACACATTCTCCTCACTTATACTGTTCACCTGGTAACATGTCCCGTGCGTGTTAAACCATCAGGGGAACACACTCTCCTCACTTATACTGTTCACCTGATAACATGTCCCGTGCGTGTTAAACCATCAGGGGAAAGCACTCCCCTCACTTATACTGTTCACCTGGTAATATGCCCTGTGTGTATTAAACAATCAGGGGAACACACTCTCGTCACTTATACTGTTCACCTGGTAACATGTCCCGTGTATATTAAACCATCAGGGGAACACAGTCTCCTCACTTATACTGTTCACCTGGTAACATGTCCGGTGCGTGTTAAACCATCAGTGGAACACACTCTCCTCACTTATACTGTTCACCTGGTAACATGTCCCGTGCGTGTTAAACCATCAGGGGAACACACTCTCCTCACATATACAGTTCACCTGGTGAAATGTCCCGTGTGTATTAAACAATCAGGGAAACACACTCTCCTCACTTATACTGTTCACCTGGTGACATGTCCCGTGTGTATTAAACAATCAGCGGAACACACTCTCCTCACTTATACTGTTCACCTGGTGACATGTCCCGTGTGTATTAAACAATCAGGGGATCACACTCTCTTCAATTATACTGTTCACCAGCTGACATGTCCAGTGTATATTAAACCATCAGGGGAACACATTCTCCTCACTTATACTGTTCACCTGGTGACATGTCCCGTGTATATTAAACCATCAGGGGAACACACACTCCTCACTTATACTGTTCTGCTGGTAACATGTCCCGTGTTTATTAAACCATCAGGGGAACACACTCTCCTCACTTATACTGTTCACCTGGTAACATGTCCCGTGTTTATTAAACCATCAGTGGAACACACTCTCCTCACTTATGCTGTTCACCTGGTACCATGTCCTGTGTGCATTAAACCATCAGAGGAACACACTCTCCTCACTTATACTGTTCATCTGGTAACATGTCCCGTCAGTATTAAACCATCAGGGGAACACAGTCTCCTCACTTATACTGTTCACCTGGTAACATGTCCCGTGTGTATTAAACAATCAGGGGAACACACTCTCCTCACTTACACTGTTCACCTGGTGACATGTCCTGTGCTTGTTAAAACATCAGGGGAACACACTCTCCTCACTTATACTGTTCACCTGGTAACATGTCCCGTGAGTATTTAACAATCAGGGGAACACACTCTCCTCACTTATGCTGTTCACCTGGTGACATGTCCCGTGCTTGTTAAAACATCAGGGGAACACACTCTCCTCACTTATACTGTTCACCTGGTAACATGTCCCGTGTTTATTAAACCATCAGGGGAACACTCTCTCCTCACTTATACTGTTCACCTGGTACCATGTCCTGTGTTTTTTAAACCATCAGAGGAACACACTCTCCTCACTTATACTTTTCATCTGGTAACATGTCCCGTCAGTATTAAACCATCAGGGGAACACAGTCTCCTCACTTATACTGTTCACCTGGTAACATGTCCTTTGCATATTTAACCATCAGGGGAAAACATTCTGCTCACTTATACTGTTCACCTGGTGACATGTCCCGTGAGTATTAAAGAATCAGGGGAACACACTCTCCTCACTTATACTGTTCACCTGGTAACATGTCCTGTGTGTATTAAACCATCACGGGAACACATTCTCCTCACTTATACTGTTCACCTGGTAACATGTCCCGTGCGTGTTAAACCATCAGGGGAACACACTCTCCTCACTTATACTGTTCACCTGATAACATGTCCCGTGCGTGTTAAACCATCAGGGGAAAGCACTCCCCTCACTTATACTGTTCACCTGGTAATATGCCCTGTGTGTATTAAACAATCAGGGGAACACACTCTCGTCACTTATACTGTTCACCTGGTAACATGTCCCGTGTATATTAAACCATCAGGGGAACACAGTCTCCTCACTTATACTGTTCACCTGGTAACATGTCCGGTGCGTGTTAAACCATCAGTGGAACACACTCTCCTCACTTATACTGTTCACCTGGTAACATGTCCCGTGCGTGTTAAACCATCAGGGGAACACACTCTCCTCACATATACTGTTCACCTGGTGAAATGTCCCGTGTGTATTAAACAATCAGGGAAACACACTCTCCTCACTTATACTGTTCACCTGGTGACATGTCCCGTGTGTATTAAACAATCAGCGGAACACACTCTCCTCACTTATACTGTTCACCTGGTAACATGTCCCGTGCGTGTTAAACCATCAGGGGAACACACTCTCCTCACATATACTGTTCACCTGGTGAAATGTCCCGTGTGTATTAAACAATCAGGGGATCACACTCTCTTCAATTATACTGTTCACCAGCTGACATGTCCCGGGTATATTAAACCATCAGCGGAACACACTCTCCTCACTTATACTGTCCACCTGGTAACATGTCCCGTGCGTGTTAAACCATCAGGGGAACACACTCTCCTCACTTATACTGTTCACCTGGTAACATGTCCCGAGTATATTAAACAATCAGGGGAACACACTCTCCTCACTTATACTGTTCACCTGCTAACATGTCCAGTGTATATTAAACCATCAGGGGAACACATTCTCCTCACTTATACTGTTCACCTGCTAACATGTCCAGTGTATATTAAACCATCAGGGGAACACACTCTCCTCACTTATACTGTTCATCTGGTAACATGTCCCGTGTTTATTAAACCATCAGTGGAACACACTCTCCTCACTTATGCTGTTCACCTGGTACCATGTCCTGTGTGCATTAAACCATCAGTGGAACACACTCTCCTCACTTATACTGTTCACCTGGTAACATGTCCCGTGATTATTAAACAATCAGGGGAGCACACTCTCCTCACTTATACTGTTCACCTGGTAACATGTCCTGTGTATATTAAACCATCAGGGGAACACTCTCTCCTCACTTATACTGTTCACCTGGTAACATGTCCCGTGTGTATTAAACCATCAGGGGAACACAATCTCCTCACTTCTACTGTTCAACTGGTAACATGCCCTGTGTATATTAAACCATCAGGGGAACACTCTCTCCTCACTTATACTGTTCAACTGGTAACATGTCACGTGTATATTAAACCATCAGGGGAACACACTCTCCTCACTTATCCTGTTCACCTGGTAACATATCCCGTGTTTATTAAACCATCAGTGGAACACACTCTCCTCACTTATGCTGTTCACCTGGTAACATGTCCCGTGTATATTAAACCATCAGGGGAACACTCTCTCCTCACTTATACTGTTCACCTGGTAACATGTCCTGTGTGCATTAAACCATCAGAGGAACACACTCTCCTCACTTATACTGTTCATCTGGTAACATGTCCCGTCAGTATTAAACCATCAGGGTAACACAGTCTCCTCACTTATACTGTTCACCTGGTAACATGTCCTTTGCATATTTAACCATCAGGGGAAAACACTCTGCTCACTTATACTGTTCACCTGGTGACATGTCCCGTGTGTATTAAACAATCAGTGGAACACACTCTCCTCAATTATACTGTTCACCCGGTGACATCTCCCGTGTGTATTAAACAATCAGGGGAACACACTCTCCTCACTTATACTGTTCACCTGGTGACATGTCCCGTGCTTCTTAAAAGATCAGGGGAACACACTCTCCTCACTTATACTGTTCACCCGGTGACATGTCCCGTGAGTATTAAACAATCAGGGGAACACACTCTCGTCACTTATACTGTTCACCTGGTAATATGTCCAGTGTGTATTAAACAATCAGGGGAACACACTCTCCTCACTTATACTGTTCACCTGGTGACATGTCCCGTGCTTGTTAAAACATCAGGGGAACACACTCTCCTCACTTATACTGTTCACCCGGTGACATTTCCAGTCAGTATTAAACAATCAGGGGAACACACTCTCCTCAATTATACTGTTCACCTGGTAACATGTCCCGTGCTTGTTAAAACATCAGGGGAACACACTCTCCTCACTTATACTGTTCACCTGGTAACATGTCCCGTGAGCATTAAACAATCAGGGGAACACTGTCTCCTCACTTATACTGTTCACCTGGTAACATGTCCTGTGTGTATTAAACCATCACGGGAACACATTCTCCTCACTTATACTGTTCACCTGGTAACATGTCCAGTGCGTGTGAAACCATCAGGGGAACACACTCTCATCACTTATACTGTTCACCTGATAACATGTCCCGTGCGTGTTAAACCATCAGGGGAAAGCACTCCCCTCACTTATACTGTTCACCTGGTAACATGCCCTGTGTGTATTAAACAATCAGGGGAACACACTCTCGTCACTTATACTGTTCACCTGGTAACATGTCCCGTGTATATTAAACCATCAGGGAAACACAGTCTCCTCACTTATACCGTTCACCTGGTAACATGTCCCGTGCGTGTTAAACCATCAGGGGAACACACTCTGCTCACTTATACTGTTCACCTGGTAACATGTTCCGTGCGTGTTAAACCGTCAGGGGAACACACTCTCCTCACATATACTGTTCACCTGGTGAAATATCCCGTGTGTATTAAACAATCAGGGGAACACACTCTCCTCACTTATAATGTTCACCTGGTGACATGTCGCGTGTGTATTAAACAATCAGCGGAACACACTCTCCTCACTTATACTGTTCACCTGGTAACATGTCCCGTGCGTGTTAAACCATCAGGGGAACACATTCTCCTCACTAATACTGTTCACCTGGTAACATGTCCAGTGTATATTAAACCATCAGGGGAACACATTCTCCTCACTAATACTGTTCACCTGGTAACATGCCCTGTGTATATTAAACCATCAATGGAAAACACTGTCCTCACTTATACTGTTCACCTGGTAACATGTCCTGTGTATATTAAAACATCAGGGGAACACACTCTCCTCACTTACACTGTTCACCTGGAAACATGTCCCATGTATATTAAACCATCAGGAGAAAACAATCTACTCACTTCTACTGTTCATCTGGTAACATGTCCCGTGTGCATTAAACAATCAGGGGAACACACTCTCCTCACTTATACTGTTCACCTGGTGACATGTCCCGTGCTTGTTAAAACATCAGGGGAACACACTCTCCTCACTTATACTGTTCACCCGGTGACATTTCCCGTCAGTATTAAACAATCAGGGGAACACACTCTCCTCACTTATACTGTTCACCTGATAACATGTCCCGTGTGTATTAAACCATCAGGGGAACACAATCTCCTCACTTCTACTGTTCAACTGGTAACATGCCCTGTGTATATTAAACCATCAGGGGAACACACTCTCCTCACTTATACTGTTCACCTGGTAACATGTCACGTGTATATTAAACCATCAGGGGAACACACTCTCCTCACTTATCCTGTTCACCTGGTAACATATCCGGTGTATATTAAACCATCAGGGGAACACACTCTCCTCACTTATACTGTTCACCTGGTAACATGTCCTTTGAATATTTAACCATCAGGGAAAACATTCTGCTCACTTATACTGTTCACATGGTGACATGTCCCGTGTGTATTAAACAATCAAGGGAACACACTCTCCTCACTTATACTGTTCACCTGGTAACATGTCCTGTGTATATTAAACCATAAGGGGAAAGCACTCCCCTCACTTATACTGTTCTCCTGGTAACATGTCCCGTGTATATGAAACCATCAGGGGAACACACTCTCCTCACTTATACTGTTCACCTGATAGCATGTCCCGTGTGTATTAAACCACCAGGGGAACACACTCTCCTCACTTATACTGTTCACCAGGTAATATGCCCTGTGTGTATTAAACAATCAGGGGAACACACTCTCGTCACTTATACTGTTCATCTGGTAACATGTCCCGTGTATATTAAACCATCAGGGGAACACACTCTCCTCACTTATACTGTTCACCTGGTAACATGTCCCGTGCGTGTTAAACCATCAGGGGAACACATTCTCCTCACTTATACTGTTCACCTGGTAACATGTCCCGTGTGTATTAAACAATCAGGGAAACACACTCTCCTCACTTATACTGTTCACCTGGTGACATGTCCCGGGTATATTAAACCATCAGCGGAACACACTCTACTCACTTATACTGTTCACCTGGTAAAATGTCCTGTGTATATTAAACCATCAGCGGAACACACTCTCCTCACTTACACTGTCCACCTGGTAACATGTCCCGTGCGTGTTAAACCATCAGGGGAACACATTCTCCTCACATATACTGTTCACCTGGTAACATGTCCCATCTGTATTAAACAATCAGTGGAACACATTCTCCTCACTTATACTGTTCACCTGGTAACATGTCCAGTGTATATTAAACCATCAGGGGAACACATTCTCCTCACTTATACTGTTCACCTGGTGACATGTCCCACGTATATTAAACCATCAGGGGAACACACTCTCCTCACTTATACTGTCCACCTGGTAACATGTCCCGTGCGTGTTAAACCATCAGGGGAACACATTCTCCTCACTAATACTGTTCACCTGGTAACATGTCCAGTGTATATTAAACCATCAGGGGAACACATTCTCCTCACTTATACTGTTCA
Source organism: Heterodontus francisci (assembly GCF_036365525.1). Classification (NCBI taxonomy): domain Eukaryota; kingdom Metazoa; phylum Chordata; class Chondrichthyes; order Heterodontiformes; family Heterodontidae; genus Heterodontus; species Heterodontus francisci. The sequence goes on along the minus strand of NW_027141614.1, from coordinate 2,215,951 downwards.
CCTGGTAACATGTCCTGTGTATATTAAAACATCAGGGGAACACACTCTCCTCACTTACACTGTTCACCTGGTAACATGTCCCGTGTGCATTAAACAATCAGGGGAGCACACTCTCCTCACTTATACTGTTCACCTGATAACATGTCCCGTGTGTATTAAACCATCAGGGGAACACAATCTCCTCACTTCTACTGTTCAACTGGTAACATGCCCTGTGTATATTAAACCATCAGGGGAACACTCTCTCCTCACTTATACTGTTCAACTGGTAACATGTCACGTGTATATTAAACCATCAGGGGAACACACTCTCCTCACTTATCCTGTTCACCTGGTAACATATCCCGTGTATATTAAACCATCAGGGGAACACACTCTCCTCACTTATACTGTTCACCTGGTAACATGTCCTTTGAATATTTAACCATCAGGGGAAAACATTCTGCTCACTTATACTGTTCACATGGTGACATGTCCCGTGTGTATTAAACAATCAAGGGAACACACTCTCCTCACTTATACTGTTCACCTGATAACATGTCCTGTGTATATTAAACCATAAGGGGAAAGCACTCCCCTCACTTATACTGTTCTCCTGGTAACATGTCCCGTGTATATGAAACCATCAGGGGAACACACTCTCCTCACTTATACTGTTCACCTGATAGCATGTCCCGTGTGTATTAAACCACCAGGGGAACACACTCTCCTCACTTATACTGTTCACCTGGTAATATGCCCTGTGTGTATTAAACAATCAGGGGAACACACTCTCCTCACTTATACTGTTCACCTGGTAACATGTCCTGAGTGTATTAAACAATCAGGGGATTACATTCTCCTCACTTACACTGTTCACCTGGTAACATGTCCCGTGTATATTAAACCATCAGGGGAACACACTCTCCTCGCTTATACTGTTCACCAGGAAACATGTCCCGTGAATATTAAACCATCAGGGGAAAGCACTCTCCTCACTTAGACTTTTCTCCTGGTAACATGTCCCGTGCGTATTAAACCATCAGGGGAACACACTCTCCTCACTTATACTGTTCACCTGGTAACATGTCCTGTGTGTATTAAACCATCAGGGGACCACACTCTCCTCACTTATACTGTTCATCTGGTAACATGTCCCGTCAGTATTAAACCATCAGGGGAACACACTCTCCTCACTTATACAGTTCACCTGGTAACATGTCCCGTGAATATTAAACCATCAGGGGAACACACTCTCCTCACTTATACGGTTCACCTGGTAACATGTCCCGTGTGTATTAAAAAATCAGGGGAACACAATCTCCTCACTTATACTGTTCATCTGGTAACATGTCCCGTCAGTATTAAAAAATCAGGGGAACACAATCTCCTCACTTATACTGTTCATCTGGTAACATGTCCCGTCAGTATTAAACAATCAGGGGAACACACTCTCCTCACTTACACTGTTCACCTGGAAACATGTCCCGTGTGTATTAAACCATCAGGAGAACACACTCTCCTCACTAATACTGTTCACCTGGTAACATGTCCTGTGTATATTAAACCATCAATGGAACACACTGTCCTCACTTATACTGTTCACCTGGTAACATGCCCTGTGTATATTAAACCATCAGGGGAACACACTCTCCTCACTTATACTGTTCACCTGGTAACATGTCCCGTGTATATTAAACAATCAGGGGAACACACTCTCCTCACTTATACTGTTCACCTGGTGACATGTCCCGTGTGTATTAAACAATCAGGGGAACACGCTCTCCTCACTTATACTGTTCACCCGGTGACATGTCCCGTGTGTATTAAACAATCAGGGGAACACACTCTCCTCCATATACTGTTCACCTGGTAACATGTCCCGTGAATATTAAACAATCAGGGGAACACATTCTCCTCACTTATACTGTTCACCTGGTAACATGTCCCGTGCGTGTTAAACCATCAGGGGAACACACTCTCCTCACATATACTGTTCACCTGGTAACATGTCCCGTGATTATTAAACAATCAGGGGAACACACCCTCCTCACTTATAATGTTCACATGGTAACATGTCCAGTGTATATTAAACCATCAGGGGAACACATTCTCCTCACTTATACTGTTCACCTGGTAACATGTCCTGTGTGTATTAAACAATCAGGGGAACAAACTCTCCTCACTTATACTGTTCAGCTGGTAACATATCCTGTGTGTATTAAACCATCAGGGGAACACATTCTCCTCACTTATACTGTTCACCTGGAAACATGTCCCGTGAATATTAAACCATCAGGGGAAAGCACTCTCCTCACTTAGACTTTTCTCCTGGTAACATGTCCAGTGTATATTAAACCATCAGGGGAACACACTCGCCTCACTTATACTGTTCATCTGGTAACATGTCCCATCAGTATTAAACCATCAGTGGAACACTCTCTCCTCACTTATACTGTTCACCTGGTAACATGTCCTGTTTGCATTAAACCAACAGGGGAACACACTCTCCTCACTGAGACTGTTCATCTGGTAACATGTCCCGTCAGTATTAAACCATCAGGGGAACACACTCTCCTCACTTATACTGTTCACCTGGAAACATGTCCCGTGAATATTAAACCATCAGGGGAACACATTCTCCTCACTTATACTGTTCACTTGGTAACATGTCCCGTGCGTATTAAAGCATAAGGGGAACACTCTCTCCTCACTTATACTGTTCAGCTGGTAACATATCCTGTGTGTATTAAACCATCAGGGGAACACACTCTCCTCACTGAGACTGTTCATCTGGTAACATGTCCCGTCAGTATTAAACCATCAGGGGAACACACTCTCCTCACTTATACTGTTCACCTGGAAACATGTCCCGTGAATATTAAACCATCAGGGGAACACATTCTCCTCACTTATACTGTTCACTTGGTAACATGTCCCGTGCGTATTAAACAAACAGGGGAACACATTCTCCTCACTTATACTGTTCACCTGGTAACATGTCCTGTGTATATTAAACCATCAATGGAACACACTCTCCTCACTTATACTGTTCACCTGGTAACATGTCCTGTGTATATTAAAACATCAGGGGAACACACTCTCCTCACTTACACTGTTCACCTGGTAACATGTCCCGTGTGCATTAAACAATCAGGGGAACACACTCTCCTCACTTATACTGTTGACCTAGTCACATGTCCCGTTTATATTAAACGATCAGGGGAACACACTCTCCTCACTTATACTGTTCACCTGGTAACATATCCCGTGTATATAAAACCATCAGGGGAACACACTCTCCTCACTTATACTGTTCACCTGGTAACATATCCCGTGTATATTAAACCATCAGGGGATCAGACTCTCCTCACTTATGCTGTTCACCTGGTGACATCTCCCGGGTATATTAAAACATCAGGGGAACACACTCTCCTCACTTATACTGTTCACCTGGTAACATGTCCCATGTGTGTTAAACCATCAGGGGAACACACTCTCCTCACTTAAACTTTTCACGTGGTAACATGTCCCGTGAGTATTAAACCATCAGGGGAACACATTCTCCTCACTTATACTGTTCACCTGGTAACATGTCCTGTGTGTATTAAACCATCATGGGAACACACTCTCGTCACTTATACTGTTCACCTGGTGACATGTCCCGTCTGTATTAACCCATCAGGTGAACACACTCGCCTCACTTATACTGTTCATCTGGTAACATGTCCTGTGAATATTCAACCATCAGGGGAACACACTCTCCTCACTTATACTGTTCACCTGGTAACATGTCCCGTGTTTATTAAACCATCAGGGGAACACACTCTCCTCACTTATACTGTTCACCTGGTAACATGTCCTGTGTGCATTAAACTATCAGAGGAACACACTCTCCTCACTTATACTGTTCATCTGGTAACATGTCCCGTCAGTATTAAACCATCAGGGGAACACCATCTCCTCACTTATACTGTTCACCTGGTAACATGTCCTGTGTGCATTAAACTATCAGAGGAACACACTCTCCTCACTTATACTGTTCACCTGGTGACATGTCCCGGGTATATTAAAACATCAGGGGAACACACTCTCCTCACTTATACTGTTCACCTGGTAACATGTCCCGTGTGTGTTAAACCATCAGGGGAACACACTCTCCTCACTTATACTGTTCACCTGGTAACATGTCCCGTGTGTATTAAACTATCAGGGGAACACACTCTCCTCACTTATACTGTTCACCTGGTAACATGTCCTGTGTATATTAAACCATCAGGGGAACACACTCTCCTCACTTATACTGTTCAACTGGTAACATGTCCCATGCGTGTTAAAACATCAGGGGAACACACTCTCCTCACTTATACTGTTCACCTGGTAACATGTCCCGTGTGTATTAAACTATCAGGGGAACACACTCTCCTCACTTATAATGTTCACCTGGTAACATGTCCTGTGTATATTAAACCATCAGGGGAACACACTCTCCTCACTTATACTGTTCAACTGGTAACATGTCCCATGCGTGTTAAAACATCAGGGGAACACACTCTCCTCACTTATACTGTTCACCTGGTAACATGTCCCGTGTATATTAAACCATCAGGGGAACACAGTCTCCTCACTTATACTGTTCACCTGGTAACATGCCCCGTGTATATTAAACCATCAGGGGAACACACTCTCCTCACTTATACTGTTCACCTGGTGACATGTCCCGTGTGTATTAAACAATCAGGGGATCACACTCTCCTCAATTATACTGTTCACCTGCCGACATGTCCCGGGTATATTAAAACATCAGGGGAACACACTCTCCTCACTTATACTGTTCACCTGGTAACATGTGCCGTGTGTGTTAAACCATCAGGGGAACACACTCTCCTCACTTATACTTTTCACCTGGTAACATGTCCCGTGAGTATTAAACAATCTGGGGAACACACTCTCGTCACTTATACTGTTCATCTGGTAACATGTCCCGTGAATATTAAACCATCAGGGGAACACACTCTCCTCACTTATACTGTTCACCTGGTGACATGTCCCGTGTATATTAAACCATCAGGGCAACACACTCTCCTCACTTCTACTGTTCACCTGGTAACATGTCCCGTGAATATTAAACCATCAGGGGAACACACTCTCCTCACTTATACTGTTCACCTGGTAACATGTCCCATGTGTATTAAACAATCAGGGGAACACACTCTCCTCACTTATACTGATCATTTGGTAACATGTCCTGAGTATATTAAACCATCAGGGGAACACTCTCTCCTCACTTATACTGTTCACCTGGTAACATGTCCCGTGCGTGTTAAAACATCAGGGGAACACACTCTCCTCACTTATACGGTTCACCTGGTAACATGTCCCGTGAGTATTAAATCATCAGGGGAAAGCACTCCCCTCACTAATGCTGTTCACCTGGTAATATGCCCTGTGTGTATTAAACAATCAGGGGAACACACTCTCGTCACTTATACTGTTCACCTGGTAACATGTCCCGTGTATATTTAACCATCAGGGGAACACACTCTCCTCACTTATACTGTTCAGCTGTTAACATGTCCTGTGTCTATTAAACCATCAGGGGAACACACTCTCCTCACTTATACTGTTCACCTGGAAACATGTCCCGTGAATATTAAACCATCAGGGGAAAGCACTCTCCTCACTTAGACTTTTCTCCTGGTAACATGTCCCGTGTGTTTTAAACCATCAGGGGAACACACTCTCCTCACTTATACTGTTCACCTGGTAACATGTCCTGTTTGCATTAAACCATCAGGGGAACACACTCTCCTCACTTATACTGTTCATCTGGTAACATGTCCCGTCAGTATTAAACCATCAGTGGAACACTCTCTCCTCACTAATACTGTTCACCTGGTAACATGTCCTGTGTGTATTAAACAATCAGGGGAACACGCTCTCCTCACTTATACTGTTCATCTGGTAACATGTCCCGTGAGTATTAAACAATCAGGGGAACACACTCTCCTCACTGAGACTGTTCATCTGGTAACATGTCCCGTCAGTATTAAACCATCAGGGGAACACACTCTCCTCACTTATACTGTTCACCTGGAAACATGTCCCGTGAATATTAAACCATCAGGGGAAAGCACTCTCCTCACTTAGACTTTTATCTTGGTAACATATCCCGTGTATATTAAACCATCAGGAGAACACACTCTCCTCACTTACACTGTTCACCTGGAAACATGTCCCGTGAATATTAAACCATCAGGGGAAAGCACTCTCCTCACTTAGACTTTTCTCCTGGTAACATGTCCCGTGTGTATTAAACAATCAGGGGAACACATTCTCCTCACTTATACTGTTCACTTGGTAACATGTCCCGTGCGTATTAAACAAACAGGGGAACACATTCTCCTCACTTATACTGTTCACCTGGTAACATGTCCCGTGCGTATTAAACAATCAGGGGAACACACTCTCCTCACTAATACTGTTCACCTGGTAACATGTCCTGTGTATATTAAACCATCAGGGGAACACACTCTCCTCACTTACACTGTTCACCTGGTAACATGTCCCGTGTGTATTAAACCATCAGGGGAACACAATCTCCTCACTTATACTGTTCACCTGGTAACATGTCCCGTGTGCATTAAAAAATCAGGGGAACACACTCTCCTCACTTATACTGTTCACCTGATAACATGTCCCGTGTGTATTAAACCATCAGGGGAACAGAATCTCCTCACTTATACTGTTCAACTGGTAACATGCCCTGTGTATATTAAACCATCAGGGGAACACTCTCTCCTCACTTATACTGTTTACCTGGTAACATGACCCGTGTATATTAAACCATCAGGGGAACACACTATCCTCACTTATACTGTTCACCTGGTAACATGTCCCGTGTGTGTTAAACCATCAGGGGAACACACTCTCCTCACTTATACTTTTCACCTGGTAACATGTCCTATGTGTATTAAACAATCAGGGGAACACACTCTCCTCACTTATACTGTTAACCTGGTAACATGTCCCATGTGTATTAAACAATCAGGGGAACACGCTCTCCTCACTTATACTGTTCACCTGATAACATGTCCTGTGTATATTAAACCATCAGGGGAACACACTCTCCTCACTTATACTGTTCACCTGGTAACATGTCCCGTGCGTGTTAAAACATCAGGGGAACACACTCTCCTCACTTATACTGTTCACCTGGTAACATGTCCCATGTGTATTAAACAATCAGGGGAACACGCTCTCCTCACTTATACTGTTCACCTGATAACATGTCCTGTTTCTATTAAACCATCAGGGGAACACATTCTCCTCACTTACACTGTTCACCTGGTGACATGTCCCGTCAGTATTAAACCATCAGGGGAACACACTATCCTCACTTATACTGTTCACCTGGGAACATGTCCCGTGTATATTAAACCATCAGGGGTACACACTCTCCTCACTTATACTGTTCACCTGGTGACATGTCCCATGTGTATTAAACAATCAGGGGAACACACTCTCCTCACTTATACTCTTCACCCGGTGACATGTCCCGTGTATATTAAACAATCAGGGGAACACAATCTCCTCACTTATACTGTTCACCTGGTGACATGTCCCGTCAGTCTTAAACAATCAGGGGAACACACTATCCTCACTTATACTGTTCACCTGGGAACATGTCCCGTGTATATTAAACCATCAGGGGTACACACTCTCCTCACTTATACTGTTCACCTGGTGACATGTCCCATGTGTATTAAACAATCAGGGGAACACACTCTCCTCACTTATACTCTTCACCCGGTGACATGTCCCGTGTATATTAAACCATCAGGGGAACACATTCTCCTCACTTACACTGTTCACCTGGTGACATGTCCCGTCAGTATTAAACAATCAGGGGAACACACTATCCTCACTTATACTGTTCACCTGGGAACATGTCCCGTGTATATTAAACCATCAGGGGTACACACTCTCCTCACTTATACTGTTCACCTGGTGACATGTCCCATGTGTATTAAACAATCAGGGGAACACACTCTCCTCACTTATACTGTTCACCTGCTGACATGCCCCGTGTATATTAAACAATCAGGGGAACACACTCTCCTCACTTATAATGTTCACCTGGTCACATGTCCCGTGTGTATTAAACAATCAGGGGAACACACTCTCCTCACTTATACTCTTCACCCGGTGACATGTCCCGTGTATATTAAACAATCAGGGGAACACACTCTCCTCACTTATAATGTTCACCTGGTCACATGTCCCGTGTGTATTAAACAATCAGGGAATCACACTCTCCTCAATTATACAGTTCACCTGCTGACATGCCCCGTGTATATTAAACCATCAGCGGAACACACTCTCCTCACTTAATCTGTCCACCTGGTAACATGTCCCGTGCGTGTTAAACCATCAGGGGAACACACTCTCCTCACATATACTGTTCACCTGGTAACATGTCCCGTGATTATTAAACAATCAGGGGAACACACCCTCCTCACTTATACTGTTCACCTGGTAACATGTCCTGTGTGTATTAAACAATGAGGGGAACAAACTCTCCTCACTTATACTGTTCACCTGGTAACATGTCCTGTGTGTATTAAACAATGAGGGGAACACTCTCTCCTCACTTATACTGTTCAGCTGGTAACATATCCTGTGTGTATTAAACCATCAGGGGAACACACTCTCCTCACTTATACTGTTCATCTGGTAACATGCCCTGTGTGTATTAAACCATCAGGGGAACACACTCTCCTCACTGAGACTGTTCATCTGGTAACATGTCCCGTCAGTATTAAACCATCAGGGGAACACACTCTCCTCACTTATGCTGTTCACCTGGAAACATGTCCCGTGAATATTAGAACATCAGGGGAACACATTCTCCTCACTTATAGTGTTCACTTGGTAACATGTCCCGTGCGTATTAAACAAACAGGGGAACACATTCTCCTCACTTATACTGTTCACCTGGTAACATGTCCTGTGTATATTTAACCATCAATGGAACACACTCTCCTCACTTATACTGTTCACCTGGTAACATGTCCTGTGTATATTAAAACATCAGGGGAACACACTCTCCTCACTTATACTGTTCAACTGGTAACATGCCCGGTGTATATTAAACCATCAGGGGAACACACTCTCCTCACTTATACTGTTGACCTCATCACATGTCCCATGTATATAAAACCATCAGGGGAACAAACTCTCCTCACTTACACAGTTCACCTGGTAAAATGTCCTGTGTGCATTAAACCATCAGGGGAAAACATTCTGCTCACTTATACTGTTCACCTGGTAACATGTCCCGTGTATATTAAACCATCAGGGGAACACACTCTCCTCACTTATACTGTTCACCTGGGAACATGTCCCGTGTGTATTAAACAATGAGGGGAACAAACTCTCCTCACTTATACTGTTCACCTGGTAACATGTCCTGTGTGTATTAAACAATGAGGGGAACACTCTCTCCTCACTTATACTGTTCAGCTGGTAACATATCCTGTGTGTATTAAACCATCAGGGGAACACACTCTCCTCACTTATACTGTTCATCTGGTAACATGCCCTGTGTGTATTAAACCATCAGGGGAACACACTCTCCTCACTGAGACTGTTCATCTGGTAACATGTCCCGTCAGTATTAAACCATCAGGGGAACACACTCTCCTCACTTATGCTGTTCACCTGGAAACATGTCCCGTGAATATTAGAACATCAGGGGAACACATTCTCCTCACTTATACTGTTCACTTGGTAACATGTCCCGTGCGTATTAAACAAACAGGGGAACACATTCTCCTCACTTATACTGTTCACCTGGTAACATGTCCCGTGTATATTAAAACATCAGGGGAACACACTCTCCTCACTTATACTGTTCAACTGGTAACATGCCCGGTGTATATTAAACCATCAGGGGAACACACTCTCCTCACTTATACTGTTGACCTCATCACATGTCCCGTGTATATAAAACCATCTGGGGAACAAACTCTCCTCACTTACACAGTTCACCTGGTAAAATGTCCTGTGTGCATTAAACCATCAGGGGAAAACATTCTGCTCACTTATACTGTTCACCTGGTAACATGTCCCGTGTATATTAAACCATCAGGGGAACACACTCTCCTCACTTATACTGTTCACCTGGGAACATGTCCCGTGTATATTAAACCATCAGGGGAACACACTCTCCTCACTTATACTGTTCATCTGGTAACATGCCCTGTGTGTATTAAACCATCAGGGGAACACACTCTCCTCACTGAGACTGTTCATCTGGTAACATGTCCCGTCAGTATTAAACCATCAGGGGAACACACTCTCCTCACTTATGCTGTTCACCTGGAAACATGTCCCGTGAATATTAGAACATCAGGGGAACACATTCTCCTCACTTATACTGTTCACTTGGTAACATGTCCCGTGCGTATTAAACAATCAGGGGAACACATTCTCCTCACTTATACTGTTCACCTGGTAACATGTCCTGTGTATATTTAACCATCAATGGAACACACTCTCCTCACTTATACTGTTCACCTGGTAACATGTCCTGTGTATATTAAAACATCAGGGGAACACACTCTCCTCACTTATACTGTTCAACTGGTAACATGCCCGGTGTATATTAAACCATCAGGGGAACACACTCTCCTCACTTATACTGTTGACCTCGTCACATGTCCCGTGTATATAAAACCATCAGGGGAACACACTCTCCTCACTTACACAGTTCACCTGGTAAAATGTCCTGTGTGCATTAAACCATCAGGGGAAAACATTCTGCTCACTTATACTGTTCACCTGGTAACATGTCCCGTGTATATTAAACCATCAGGGGAACACACTCTCCTCACTTATACTGTTCACCTGGGAACATGTCCCGTGTATATTAAACCATCAGGGGAACACACTCTCCTCACTTATACTGTTCACCTGGGAACATGTCCCGTGTATATTAAACCATCAGGGGAACACACTCTCCTCACTTATACTGTTCATCTGCTGACATGTCCCGTGTGTATTAAACAATCAGGGGATCACACTCTCCTCAATTATACTGTTCACCTGCTGACATCTCCCGGGTATATTAAAACATCAGGGGAACACACTCTCCTCACTTATACTGTTCACCTGGTAACATGTCCCGCGTGTGTTACACCATCAGGGGAACACACTCTCCTCACTTATACTTTTCACGTGGTAACATGTCCCGTGAGTATTAAACCATCAGGGGAACACATTCTCCTCACTTATACTGTTCACCTGGTGACATGTCCCGTCTGTATTAACCCATCAGGTGAACACACTCGCCTCACTTATACTGTTCATCTGGTAACATGTCCTGTGAATATTCAACCATCAGGGGAACACACTCTCCTCACTTATACTGTTCACCTGGTAACATGTCCCGTGTTTAATGAACCATCAGGGGAACACACTCTCCTCACTTATACTGTTCACCTGGTAACATGTCCTGTGTGCATTAAACCATCAGAGGAACACACTCTCCTCACTTATACTGTTCATCTGGTAACATGTCCCGTCAGTATTAAACCATCAGGGGAACACAGTCTCCTCACTTATACTGTTCACCTGCTGACATGTCCCGGGTATATTAAAACATCAGGGGAACACACTCTCCTCACTTATACTGTTCACCTGGTAACATGTCCCGTGTGTGTTAAACCATCAGGGGAACACACTCTCCTCTCTTATACTTTTCACCTGGTAACATGTCCCATGTGTATTAAACAATCAGGGGAACACACTCTTCTCACTTATACTGTTCACCTGGTAACATGTCCTGTGTATATTAAACCATCAGGGGAACACACTCTCCTCACTTATACTGTTCACCTGGTAACATGTCCCGTGCGTGTTAAAACATCAGGGGAACACACTCTCCTCACTGATACTGTTTACCTGGTAACGTGACCCGTGTATATTAAACCATCAGGGGAACACACTCTCCTCACTTATACTGTTCACCTGGTAACATGTCCCGTGTGTGTTAAAACATCAGGGGAACACACTCTCCTCACTTATACTTTTCACCTGGTAACATGTCCTATGTGTATTAAACAATCATGGGAACACACTCTCCTCACTTATACTGTTCACCTGGTAACATGTCCCATGTGTATTAAACAATCAGGGGAACACGCTCTCCTCACTTATACTGTTCACCTGATAACATGTCCTGTGTATATTAAAACATCAGGGGAACACACTCTCCTCACTTATACTGTTCTCCTGGTAACATGTCCCGTGCGTGTTAAAACATCAGGGGAACACACTCTCCTCACTTATACTTTTCACCTGGTAACATGTCCTATGTGTATTAAACAATCAGGGGAACACACTCTCCTCACTTATACTGTTCACCTGGTAACATGTCCCATGTGTATTAAACAATCAGGGGAACATGCTCTCCTCACTTATACTGTTCACCTGATAACATGTCCTGTGTCTATTAAACCATCAGGGGAACACACTCTCCTCACTTACACTGTTCACCTGGTGACATGTCCCGTCAGTATTAAACAATCAGGGGAACACACTCTCCTCACTTATACTGTTCACCTGGTAACATGTCCCGTGTATATTAAACCATCAGGGGAACACACTCTCCTCACTTATACTGTTCACCTGGTAACATGTCCTTTGCATATTTAACCATCAGGGGAAAACATTCTGATCACTTATACTGTTCACCTGGTGACATGTCCCATGTGTATTAAACAATCAGGGGAACACACTCTCCTCACTTATACTCTTCACCCGGTGACATGTCCCGTGTGTATTAAACAATCAGGGGAACACAATCTCCTCACTTATACTGTTCACCCGGTGACATGTCCCGTGTGTATTAAACAATCAGGGGAACACACTCTCCTCACTTATACTGTTCACCCCGTGACATGTCCCGTGTGTATTAAACAATCAGGGGAACACACTCTCCTCCATATACTGTTCACCTGGTAACATGTCCCGTGTGTATTAAACAATCAGGGGAACACACTCTCCTCACTTATAATGTTCACCTGGTGACATGTCCCGTGTGTATTAAACAATCAGGGAATCACACTCTCCTCAATTATACTGTTCACCTGCTGACATGCCCCGTGTATATTAAACCATCAGCGGAACACACTCTCCTCACTTAAACTGTCCACCTGGTAACATGTCCCGTGCGTGTTAAACCATCAGGGGAACACACTCTCCTCACATATACTGTTCACCTGGTAACATGTCCCGTGATTATTAAACAATCAGGGGAACACACCCTCCTCACTTATTCTGTTCGCCTGGTAACATGTCCAGTGTATATTAAACCATCAGGGGAACACACCTTCCTCACTTATACTGTTCATCTGGTAACATGCCCTGTGTGTATTAAACCATCAGGGGAACACACTCTCCTCACTGAGACTGTTCATCTGGTAACATGTCCCGTCAGTATTAAACCATCAGGGGAACACACTCTCCTCACTTATACTGTTCACCTGGAAACATGTCCCGTGAATATTAAAACATCAGGGGAACACATTCTCCTCACTTATACTGTTCACTTGGTAACATGTCCCGTGCGTATTAAACAAACAGGGGAACACATTCTCCTCACTTATACTGTTCACCTGGTAACATGTCCTGTGTATATTAAAACATCAGGGGAACACACTCTCCTCACTTATACTGTTCAACTGGTAACATGCCCGGTGTATATTAAACCATCAGGGGAACACACTCTCCTCACTTATACTGTTGACCTAGTCACATGTCCCGTGTATATAAAACCATCAGGGGAACACACTCTCCTCACTTACACAGTTCACCTGGTAAAATGTCCTGTGTGCATTAAACCATCAGGGGAAAACATTCTGCTCACTTATACTGTTCACCTGGTAACATGTCCCGTGTATATTAAAACATCAGGGGAACACACTCTCCTCACTTATACTGTTCACCTGGTGAAATGTCTCGTGTGTATTAAACAATCAGGGGAACACACTCTCCTCACTTATACTGTTCACCTGCTGACATCTCCCGGGTATATTAAAACATCAGGGGAACACACTCTCCTCACTTATACTGTTCACATGGTAACATGTCCCACGTGTGTTACACCATCAGGGGAACACACTCTCCTCACTTATACTGTTCACCTGGTAACATGTCCCATGTGTATTAAACAATCAGGGGAACACGCTCTCCTCACTTATACTGTTCACCTGATAACATGTCCTGTGTACATTAAAACATCAGGGGAACACACTCTCCTCACTTATACTGTTCACCTGGTAACATGTCCCGTGCGTGTTAAAACATCAGGGGAACACACTCTCCTCACTTATACTGTTCACCTGCTGACATGTCCCGGGTATATTAAAACATCAGGGGAACACACTCTCCTCACTTATACTGTTCACCTGGTAACATGTCCCGTGTGTGTTAAACCATCAGGGGAACACACTCTCCTCTCTTATACTTTTCACCTGGTAACATGTCCCATGTGTATTAAACAATCAGGGGAACACACTCTCCTCACTTATACTGTTCACCTGGTAACATGTCCTGTGTATATTAAACCATCAGGGGAACACACTCTCCTCACTTATACTGTTCACCTGGTAACATGTCCCGTGCGTGTTAAAACATCAGGGGAACACACTCTCCTCACTTATACTGTTTACCTGGTAACATGACCCGTGTATATTAAACCATCAGGGGAACACACTCTCCTCACTTATACTGTTCACCTGGTAACATGTCCCGTGTTTGTTAAACCATCAGGGGAACACACTCTCCTCACTTATACTTTTCACCTGGTAAAATGTCCTATGTGTATTAAACAATCAGGGGAACACACTCTCCTCACTTATACTGTTCACCTGGTAACATGTCCCATGTGTATTAAACAATCAGGGGAACACGCTCTCCTCACTTATACTGTTCACCTGATAACATTCTCCTGTGTTTATTAAAACCTCAGGGGAACACACTCTCCTCACTTATACTGTTCACCTGGTAACATGTCCCGTGCGTGTTAAAACATCAGGGGAACACACTCTCCTCACTTATACTTTTCACCTGGTAACATGTCCTGTGTCTATTAAACCATCAGGGGAACACACTCTCCTCACTTATACTGTTCACCTGGTAACATGTCCCATGTGTATTAAACAATCAGGGGAACACGCTCTCCTCACTTATACTGTTCACCTGATAACATGTCCTGTGTCTATTAAACCATCAGGGGAACACACTCTCCTCACTTATACTGTTCACCTGGTAACATGTCCCGTGTATATTAAACCATCAGGGGAACACACTCTCCTCACTTATACTCTTCACCCGGTGACATGTCCCGTGTGTATTAAACAATCAGGGGAACACAATCTCCTCACTAATACTGTTCACCCGGTGACATGTCCCCAGTGTATTAAACAATCAGGGGAACACAGTCTCCTCACTTATAATGTTCACCTGGTGACATGTCCCGTGTGTATTAAACAATCAGGGGAACACACTCTCCTCACTTATAATGTTCACCTGGTGACATGTCCCGTGTGTATTAAACAATCAGGGAATCACACTCTCCTCAATTATACTGTTCACCTGCTGACATGCCCCGTGAATATTAAACCATCAGCGGAACACACTCTCCTCACTTAAACTGTCCACCTGGTAACATGTCCCGTGCGTGTTAAACCATCAGGGGAACACACTCTCCTCACATATACTGTTCACCTGGTAACATGTCCCGTGATTATTAAACAATCAGGGGAACACACCCTCCTCACTTATACTGTTCTCCTGGTAACATGTCCAGTGTATATTAAACCATCAGGGGAACACACCCTCCTCACTTATACTGTTCACCTGGTAACATGTCCTGTGTGTATTAAACAATGAGGGGAACAAACTCTCCTCACTTATACTGTTCACCTGGTAACATGTCTCGTGTATATTAAACCATCAGGGGAACACTCTCTCCTCACTTATACTGTTCACCTGGTAACATGTCTCGTGTATATTAAAACATCAGGGGAACACTCTCTCCTCACTTATACTGTTCAGCTGGTAACATATCCTGTGTGTATTAAACCATCAGGGGAACACACTCTCCTCACTTATACTGTTCATCTGGTAACATGCCCTGTGTGTATTAAACCATCAGGGGAACACACTCTCCTCACTGAGACTGTTCATCTGGTAACATGTCCCGTCAGTATTAAACCATCAGGGGAACACACTCTCCTCACTTATACTGTTCACCTGGAAACATGTCCCGTGAATATTAAAACATCAGGGGAACACATTCTCCTCACTTATACTGTTCACCTGGTAACATGTCCTGTGTATATTAAAACATCAGGGGAACACACTCTCCTCACTTATACTGTTCAACTGGTAACATGCCCGGTGTATATTAAACCATCAGGGGAACACACTCTCTCACTTATACTGTTGACCTAGTCACATGTCCCGTGTATATAAAACCATCAGGGGAACACACTCTCCTCACTTACACAGTTCACCTGGTAAAATGTCCTGTGTTCATTAAACCATCAGGGGAAAACATTCTGCTCACTTATACTGTTCACCTGGTAACATGTCCCGTGTATATTAAACCATCAGGGGAACACACTCTCCTCACTTATACTGTTCACCTGGGAACATGTCCCGTGTATATTAAAACATCAGGGGAACACACTCTCCTCACTTATACTGTTCACCTGGTAACATGTCCCGTTTATATTAAACCATCAGGGGAACAGAGTCTCCTCACTTATACTGTTCACCGGGTGAAATGTCTCGTGTGTATTAAACAATCAGGGGAACACACTCTCCTCACTTATACTGTTCACCTGCTGACATCTCCCGGGTATATTAAAACATCAGGGGAACACACTCTCCTCACTTATACTGTTCACCTGGTAACATGTCCCACGTGTGTTACACCATCAGGGGAACACACTCTCCTCACTTATACTTTTCACGTGGTAACATGTCCCGTGAATATTAAACCATCAGGGGAACACACTCTCCTCACTTATACTGTTCACCTGGTGACATGTCCCGTCTGTATTAACCCATCAGGTGATCACACTCGCCTCATTTATACTGTTCATCTGGTAACATGTCCTGTGAATATTCAACCATCAGGGGAACACACTCTCCTCACTTATACTGTTCACCTGGTAACATGTCCCGTGTTTATTGAACCATCAGGGGAACACACTCTCCTCACTTATACTGTTCACCTGGTAACATGTCCTGTGTGCATTAAACCATCAGGGGAACACACTCTCCTCACTTATACTGTTCATCTGGTAACATGTCCCGTCAGTATTAAACCATCAGGGGAACACAGTCTCCTCACTTATACTGTTCACCTGCTGACATGTCCCGGGTATATTAAACCATCAGGGGAACACACTCTCGTCACTTATACTGTTCACCTGGTAACATGTCCCGTGTGTGTTAAACCATCAGGGGAACACACTCTCCACTCTTATACTTTTCACCTGGTAACATGTCCCATGTGTATTAAACAATCAGGGGAACACACTCTCCTCACTTATACTGTTCACCTGGTGACATGTCCCATGTGTATTAAACAATCAGGGGAACACACTCTCCTCACTTATAATGTTCACCTGGTGACATGTCCCGGGTATATTAAAACATCAGGGGAACACACTCTCCTCACTTATGCTGTTCACCTGGTGACATGTCCCATGTGTATTAAACAATCAGGGGAACACACTCTCCTCACTTATAATGTTCACCTGGTGACATGTCCCATGTGTATTAAACAATCAGGGGAACACACTCTCCTCACTTAAACTGTCCACCTGGTAACATGTCCCGTGTGTATTAAACCATCAGGGGAACACACTCTCCTCACATATACTGTTCACCTGGTAACATGTCCCGTGATTATTAAACAATCAGGGGAACACACCCTCCTCACTTATACTGTTCACCTGGTAACATGTCCTGTGTGTATTAAACAATGAGGGGAACAAACTCTCCTCACTTATACTGTTCACCTGGTAACATGTCCCGTGTATATTAAACCATCAGTGGAACACACTCTCCTCACTTATACTGTTCACCTGGTAACATGTCCCGTGTATATTAAACCATCAGGGGAACACTCTCTCCTCACTTATACTGTTCAGCTGGTAACATATCCTGTGTGTATTAAACCATCAGGGGAACACACTCTCCTCACTTATACTGTTCATCTGGTAACATGCCCTGTGTGTATTAAACCATCAGGGGAACACACTCTCCTCACTTATACTGTTCACCTGGAAACATGTCCCGTGAATATTAAAACATCAGGGGAACACATTCTCCTCACTTATACTGTTCACTTGGTAACATGTCCCGTGCGTATTAAACAAACAGGGGAACACATTCTCCTCACTTATACTGTTCACCTGGTAACATGTCCTGTGTATATTAAACCATCAATGGAACACACTCTCCTCACTTATACTGTTCACCTGGTAACATGTCCTGTGTATATTAAAACATCAGGGGAACACATTCTCCTCACTTATACTGTTCAACTGGTAACATGCCCGGTGTATATTAAACCATCAGGGGAACACACTCTCCTCACTTATACTGTTGACCTAGTCACATGTCCCGTGTATATAAAACCATCAGGGGAACACACTCTCCTCACTTACACAGTTCACCTGGTAAAATGTCCTGTGTGCATTAAACCATCAGGGGAAAACATTCTGCTCACTTATACTGTTCACCTGGTAACATGTCCCGTGTATATTAAACCATCAGGGGAACACACTCTCCTCACTTATACTGTTCACCTGGGAACATGTCCCGTGTATATTAAACCATCAGGGGAACACACTCTCCTCACTTATACTGTTCACCTGGTAACATGTCCCGTTTATATTAAACCATCAGGGGAACAGACTCTCCTCACTTATACTGTTCACCTGGTGAAATGTCTCGTGTGTATTAAACAATCAGGGGAACACACTCTCCTCACTTATACTGTTCACCTGCTGACATCTCCCGGGTATATTATAACATCAGGGGAACACACTCTCCTCACTTATACTGTTCACCTGGTAACATGTCCTGTGTATATTAAGCCATCAGGGGAACACACTCTCCTCACTTATACTGTTCACCTGGTGACATGTCCCGTCAGTATTAAACAATCAGGGGAACACACTCTCCTCACTTATACTGTTCACCTGGGAACATGTCCCGTGTATATTAAACCATCAGGGGAACACACTCTCCTCACTTATACTGTTCACCTGGTAACATGTCCCGTGTATATTAAACCATCAGGGGAACACACTCTACTCACTTATACTGTTCACCTGGTGACATGTTCCGTGTGTAATAAACAATCAGGGGAACACACTCTCCTCACTTATACTGTTCACCTGGGAACATGTCCCGTGTATATTAAACCATCAGGGGAACACACTCTCCTCACTTATACTGTTCACCTGGTAACATGTCCCGTGTATATTAAACCATCAGGGGAACACACTCTCCTCACTTATACTGTTCACCTGGTAATATGTCCTGTGTGTATTAAACCATCAGAGGAACACACTCTCCTCACTTATACTGTTCATCTGGCAACATGCCCTGTCAGTATTAAACCATCAGGGGAACACAGTCTCCTCACTTATACTGTTCACCTGGTAACATGTCCCGTGAATATTAAACAATCAGGGGAACACACTCTCCTCAATTATACTGTTCACCTGGGAACATGTCCTTTGCATATTTAACCATCAGGGGAAAACATTCTGCTCACTTATACTATTCACCTGGTGACATGTCCCATGTGTATTATACAATCAGGGGAACACACTCTCCTCACTTATACTGTTCACCTGGTAACATGTCCTGAGTATATTAAACCATCAGGGAAACACACTCTCCTCACTTATACTGTTCACCTGGGAACATGTCCTTTGCATATTTAACCATCAGGGGAAAACATTCTGCTCACTTATACTGTTCACCTGGTAA
Organism: Heterodontus francisci; assembly: GCF_036365525.1. Taxonomy (NCBI): domain Eukaryota; kingdom Metazoa; phylum Chordata; class Chondrichthyes; order Heterodontiformes; family Heterodontidae; genus Heterodontus; species Heterodontus francisci. The sequence goes on along the minus strand of NW_027141614.1, from coordinate 2,195,881 downwards.
CATGTCCCATGTGTATTAAACAATCAGGGGAACACACTCTCCTCACTTATACTGTTCACCTGGTAACATGTCCTGAGTATATTAAACCATCAGGGAAACACACTCTCCTCACTTATACTGTTCACCTGGTAACATGTCCCGTGCGTGTTAAAACATCAGGGGAACACACTCTCCTCACTTATACTGTTCACCTGGTAACATGTCCCGTGAGTATTAAACAATCAGGGGAACACACTGTCCTCACTTATACTGTTCACCTGGTAACATGTCCCGTGAATATTAAACCATCAGGGGAAAGCACTCCCCTCACTTATACTGTTCACCTTGTAATATGCCCTGTGTGTATTAAACAATCAGGGGAACACACTCTCGTCACTTCTACTGTTCACCTGGTAACATGTCCCGTGTATATTAAACCATCAGGGGAACACACTCTCCTCACTTATACTGTTCAGCTGGTAACATATCCTGTGCGTATTAAACCATCAGGGGAACACATTCTCCTCACTTATACTGTTCACCTGGTAACATGTCCTGTGTGTATTAAACCATCAGGGGAAAACATTCTGCTCACTTATACTGTTCACCTGGTAACATGTCCCGTGTATATTAAACCATCAGGGGAACACACTCTCCTCACTTATACTGTTCACCTGGGAACATGTCCCGTGTATATTAAACCATCAGGGGAACACACTCTCCTCACTTATACTGTTCACCTGGTAACATGTCCCGTTTATATTAAACCATCAGGGGAACAGACTCTCCTCACTTATACTGTTCACCTGGTGAAATGTCTCGTGTGTATTAAACAATCAGGGGAACACACTCTCCTCACTTATACTGTTCACCTGCTGACATCTCCCGGGTATATTATAACATCAGGGGAACACACTCTCCTCACTTATACTGTTCACCTGGTAACATGTCCTGTGTATATTAAGCCATCAGGGGAACACACTCTCCTCACTTATACTGTTCACCTGGTGACATGTCCCGTCAGTATTAAACAATCAGGGGAACACACTCTCCTCACTTATACTGTTCACCTGGGAACATGTCCCGTGTATATTAAACCATCAGGGGAACACACTCTCCTCACTTATACTGTTCACCTGGTAACATGTCCCGTGTATATTAAACCATCAGGGGAACACACTCTACTCACTTATACTGTTCACCTGGTGACATGTTCCGTGTGTAATAAACAATCAGGGGAACACACTCTCCTCACTTATACTGTTCACCTGGGAACATGTCCCGTGTATATTAAACCATCAGGGGAACACACTCTCCTCACTTATACTGTTCACCTGGTAACATGTCCCGTGTATATTAAACCATCAGGGGAACACACTCTCCTCACTTATACTGTTCACCTGGTAATATGTCCTGTGTGTATTAAACCATCAGAGGAACACACTCTCCTCACTTATACTGTTCATCTGGCAACATGCCCTGTCAGTATTAAACCATCAGGGGAACACAGTCTCCTCACTTATACTGTTCACCTGGTAACATGTCCCGTGAATATTAAACAATCAGGGGAACACACTCTCCTCAATTATACTGTTCACCTGGGAACATGTCCTTTGCATATTTAACCATCAGGGGAAAACATTCTGCTCACTTATACTATTCACCTGGTGACATGTCCCATGTGTATTATACAATCAGGGGAACACACTCTCCTCACTTATACTGTTCACCTGGTAACATGTCCTGAGTATATTAAACCATCAGGGAAACACACTCTCCTCACTTATACTGTTCACCTGGGAACATGTCCTTTGCATATTTAACCATCAGGGGAAAACATTCTGCTCACTTATACTGTTCACCTGGTAACATGTCCCATGTGTATTAAACAATCAGGGGAACACACTCTCCTCACTTATACTGTTCACCTGGTAACATGTCCTGAGTATATTAAACCATCAGGGAAACACACTCTCCTCACTTATACTGTTCACCTGGTAACATGTCCCGTGCGTGTTAAAACATCAGGGGAACACACTCTCCTCACTTATACTGTTCACCTGGTAACATGTCCCGTGAGTATTAAACAATCAGGGGAACACACTGTCCTCACTTATACTGTTCACCTGGTAACATGTCCCGTGAATATTAAACCATCAGGGGAAAGCACTCCCCTCACTTATACTGTTCACCTTGTAATATGCCCTGTGTGTATTAAACAATCAGGGGAACACACTCTCGTCACTTCTACTGTTCACCTGGTAACATGTCCCGTGTATATTAAACCATCAGGGGAACACACTCTCCTCACTTATACTGTTCAGCTGGTAACATATCCTGTGCGTATTAAACCATCAGGGGAACACATTCTCCTCACTTATACTGTTCACCTGGTAACATGTCCTGTGTGTATTAAACCATCAGGGCACCACACTCTCCTCACTTATACTGTTCACCTGGAAACATGTCCCGTGAATATTAAACCATCAGGGGAAAGCACTCTCCTCACTTAGACTTTTCTCCTGGTAACATGTCCCGTGTGTTTTAAACCATCAGGGGAACACACTCTCCTCACTTATACGGTTCATCTGGTAACATGTCCCATGAATATTAAACCATCAGGGGAACTCACTCTCCTCAATTATACTGTTCATCTGGTAACATGCCCTGTGTGTATTAAACAATCAGGGGAACACACTCTCCTCACTGAGACTGTTCATCTGGTAACATGTCCCGTCAGTATTAAACCATCAGGGGAACACACTCTCCTCACTTATACAGTTCACTTGGTGAAATGTCCCGTGCATATTAAACCATCAGGGGAACACACTCTCCTCACTTATACTGTTCACCTGGAAACATGTCCCGTGAATATTAAACCATCAGGGGAAAGCACTCTCCTCACTTAGACTTTTCTCTTGGTAACATATCCCGTGTATATTAAACCATCAGGGGAAAGCACTCTCCTCACTTATACTGTTCACCTGGTAACATGTCCCGTGTGTGTTAAACCATCAGGGGAACACACTATCCTCACTTATACTTTTCACTTGGTAACATGTCCCATGTGTATTAAACAATCAGGGGAACACGCTCTCCTCACTTATACAGTTCACCTGATAACATGTCCTGTGTATATTAAACCATCAGGGGAACACACTCTCCTCACTTATACTGTTCACCTGGTAACATGTCCCGTGCGTGTTAAAACATCAGGGGAACACACTCTCCTCACTTATACTGTTCACCTGGGAACATGTCCCGTGTATATTAAACCATCAGGGGAACACACTCTCCTCACTTATCCATTTCATTTGGTGAAATGCCCGTGCTTATTAAAGCATAAGGGGAACACTCTCTCCTCACTTATACTGTTCAGCTGGTAACATATCCTGTGTGTATTAAACCATCAGGGGAACACACTCTCCTCACTTATACAGTTCATCTGGTTACATGCCCTGTGTGTATTAAACAATCAGGGGAACACACACTCCTCACTTATACTGTTCACCTGGAAACATGTCCCGTGAATATTAAACCATCAGGGGAAAGCACTCTCCTCACTTAGACTTTTCTCTTGGTAACATATCCCGTGTATATTAAACCATCAGGAGAACACACTCTCCTCACTTACACTGTTCACCTGGAAACATGTCCCGTGAATATTAAACCATCAGGGGAAAGCACTCTCCTCACTCAGACTTTTCTCCTGGTAACATGTTCCGTGCGTATTAAACAAACAGGGGAACACATTCTCCTCACTTATACTGTTCACCTGGTAACATGTCCCGTGTGTATTAAACAATCAGGGGAACACATTCTCCTCACTTATACTGTTCACTTGGTAACATGTCCCGTGCGTATTAAACAAACAGGCAAACACACTCTCCTCAATTATACTGTTCACCTGGTAACATGTCCCGTGTGTATTAAACAATCAGGGGAACACCTTCTCCTCACTTATACTGTTCACTTGGTAACATGTCCCGTGTGTATTAAACAATCAGGGGAACACATTCTCCTCACTTATACTGTTCACCTGGTAACATGTCCCGTGTGTATTAAACAATCAGGGGAACACATTCTCCTCATTTATACTGTTCACCTGGTAACATGTCCTGTGTATATTAAAACATCAGGGAACACACTCTCCTCACTTACACTGTTCACCTGGTAACATGACCCATGTGCATTAAACAATCATGGGAACACACTCTCCTCACTTATACTGTTCACCTGATAACATGTCCCGTGTGTATTAAACCATCAGGGGAACACAATCTCCTCACTTATACTGTTCAACTGGTCACATGCCCTGTGTATATTAAACCATCAGGGGAACACACTCTCCTCACTTCTACTGTTCACCTGGTAACATGCCCCGTATATATTAAACGATCAGGGGAACACACTCTCCTCACTTATACTGTTCACCTGGTAACATGTCCTGTGTGCATTAAACCATCAGAGAAACACACTCTCCTCACTTCTACTGTTCATCTGGTAACATGTCCTTTGCATATTTAACCATCAAGGGAAAACATTCTGCTCACTTATACTGTTCACCTGGTGACATGTCCCGTGTGTATTAAAGAATCAGGGGAAAACACTCTCCTCACTTATACTGTTCACCCGGTGACATGTCCCGTGTGTATTAAACAATCAGGGGAACACACTCTCCTCATTTATACTGTTCACCCGGTGACATGTCCCGTGTGTATTAAACAATAGGGGAACACACTCTCCTCACCTATACTGTTCACCTGGTAACATGTCCTGTGTATATTAAACCATCAGGGGAACACACTCTCCTCACTTATACTGTTCACCTCGTGACATGTCCCGTCAGTATTAAACAATCAGGGGAACACACTCTGCTCAATTCTACTCTTCACCTGGTAACATGTCCCGGGTATATTAAACAAACAGGGGAACAGACTCTCCTCACTTATACTGTTCACCTGGTAACATGTCCCGTGCGTGTTAAACCATCAGGGGAACACACTCTCCTCACTTATACTGTTCACGTGGTAATATGTCCCGTGTGTATAAAACAATCAGGGGAACACACTCTCCCACTTATACTGTTCACCTGGTAACATGTCCTGTCTGTATTAAACAATCAGGGGAACACACTCTCCTCAATTATACTGTTCACCTGCTGACATGTTCCGGGTATATTAAAACATCAGGGGAACACACTCTCCTCACATCTACTGTTCACTTGGTAACATGTCCCGTGCGTGTTAAACCATCAGGGGAACCCACTCTCCTCACTTATACTGTTCACTTGGTAACATGTCCCGTGCGTGTTAAACCATCAGGGGAACACACTCTCCTCACTTATACTGTTCACCTGGTAACATGTCCCGTGAGTATTAAACAATCAGGGGAACACACTCTCATCACTTATACTGTTCACCTGGTGACATGTCCTGTCTGTATTAACCCATCAGGGGAACACTCTCTCCTCACTTATACTGTTCACCTGGTGACATGCCCTGTGTATATTAAACCATCAGGGGAACACGCTCTCCTCACTTATACTGTTTACCTGGTGACATGTCCCGTGCGTGTTAAACAATCAGGGGAACACACTCTCATCACTTATACTGTTCACTTGGTAACATGTCCCGTGAGTATTAAACAATCAGGGGAACACACTCTCCTCACTTATACTGTTCACCTGGTAACATGTCCCGTGTGTATTAAACCATCAGGGGAACACACTCTCATCACTTATACTGTTCACCTGGTGACATGTCCTGTCTGTATTAACCCATCAGGGGAACACTCTCTCCTCACTTATACTGTTCACCTGGTGACATGCCCTGTGTATATTAACCCATCAGGGGAACACTCTCTCCTCACTTATACTGTTCACCTGGTAACATGTCCTGTGTCTATTAAACCATCAGGGGAACACACTCTCCTCATTTACACTGTTCACCTGGTGACATGTCCCGTCAGTATTAAACAATCAGGGGAACACACTATCCTCACTTATACTGTTCACCTGGGAACATGTTCCGTGTATATTAAACCATCAGGGGAACACACTCTCCTCACTTATACTGTTCACCTGGTAACATGTCCCGTGTATATTAAACCATCAGGGTAACACACTCTCCTCACTTATACTGTTCACCTTGTAACATGTCCTGTGTATATTAAACCATCAGGAGAACACACTCTCCTCACTTATACTTTTCACCTGGTAACATGTCCCGTGAGTATTAACCAATCTGGGGAACACACTCTCGTCACTTATACTGTTCACCTGGTGACATGTCCCGTCTGTATTAACCCATCAGGTGAACACACTCGCCTCACTTATACTTTTCATCTGGTAACATGTCCTGTGAATATTAAACCATCGGGGGAACACCCTCTCCTCACTTATACTGTTCACCTGGTAACATGTCCCGTGTATATTAAACCATCAGGGGAACACACTCTCCTCACTTATCCATTTCATTTGGTGAAATGCCCGTGCTTATTAAAGCATAAGGGGAACACTCTCTCCTCACTTATACTGTTCACCTGGTAACATGTCCCGTGCTTATTAAACCATAAGGGGAACACTCTCTCCTCACTTATACTGTTCAGCTGGTAACATATCCTGTGTGTATTAAACCATCAGGGGAACACACTCTCCTCACTTATACAGTTCATCTGGTTACATGCCCTGTGTGTATTAAACAATCAGGGGAACACACACTCCTCACTTATACTGTTCACCTGGAAACATGTCCCGTGAATATTAAACCATCAGGGGAAAGCACTCTCCTGACTTAGACTTTTCTCTTGGTAACATATCCCGTGTATATTAAACCATCAGGAGAACACACACTCCTCACTTATACTGTTCACCTGGAAACATGTCCCGTGAATATTAAACCATCAGGGGAAAGCACTCTCCTCACTCAGACTTTTCTCCTGGTAACATGTTCCGTGCGTATTAAACAAACAGGGGAACACATTCTCCTCACTTATACTGTTCACCTGGTAACATGTCCCGTGTGTATTAAACAATCAGGGGAACACATTCTCCTCACTTATACTGTTCACTTGGTAACATGTCCCGTGCGTATTAAACAAACAGGCAAACACACTCTCCTCAATTATACTGTTCACCTGGTAACATGTCCCGTGTGTATTAAACAATCAGGGGAACACCTTCTCCTCACTTATACTGTTCACTTGGTAACATGTCCCCTGTGTATTAAACAATCAGGGGAACACATTCTCCTCACTTATACTGTTCACCTGGTAACATGTCCCGTGTGTATTAAACAATCAGGGGAACACATTCTCCTCATTTATACTGTTCACCTGGTAACATGTCCTGTGTATATTAAAACATCAGGGAACACACTCTCCTCACTTACACTGTTCACCTGGTAACATGACCCATGTGCATTAAACAATCATGGGAACACACTCTCCTCACTTATACTGTTCACCTGATAACATGTCCCGTGTGTATTAAACCATCAGGGGAACACAATCTCCTCACTTATACTGTTCAACTGGTCACATGCCCTGTGTATATTAAACCATCAGGGGAACACACTCTCCTCACTTCTACTGTTCACCTGGTAACATGCCCCGTATATATTAAACGATCAGGGGAACACACTCTCCTCACTTATACTGTTCACCTGGTAACATATCCCGTGTATATAAAACCATCAGGGGAACAGACTCTCCTCACTTACACAGTTCAAATGGTAACATGTCCCGTGTATATTAAACCATCAGGGGAACACACTCTCCTCACTTATACTGTTCACCTGGTAACATGTCCTGTGTGCATTAAACCATCAGAGAAACACACTCTCCTCACTTCTACTGTTCATCTGGTAACATGTCCCGTCAGTATTAAACCATCAGGGGAACACACTCTCCTCACTTATACTGTTCACCTGGTAACATGTCCTTTGCATATTTAACCATCAAGGGAAAACATTCTGCTCACTTATACTGTTCACCTGGTGACATGTCCCGTGTGTATTAAAGAATCAGGGGAAAACACTCTCCTCACTTATACTGTTCACCCGGTGACATGTCCCGTGTGTATTAAACAATCAGGGGAACACACTCTCCTCATTTATACTGTTCACCCGGTGACATGTCCCGTGTGTATTAAACAATAGGGGAACACACTCTCCTCACCTATACTGTTCACCTGGTAACATGTCCTGTGTATATTAAACCATCAGGGGAACACACTCTCCTCACTTATACTGTTCACCTCGTGACATGTCCCGTCAGTATTAAAGAATCAGGGGAACACACTCTGCTCAATTCTACTCTTCACCCGGTGACATGTCCCGTGTGTATTAAACAATAGGGGAACACACTCTCCTCACTTATACTGTTCACCTGGTAACATGTCCCGTGCGTGTTAAACCATCAGGGGAACACACTCTCCTCACTTATACTGTTCACGTGGTAATATGTCCCGTGTGTATAAAACAATCAGGGGAACACACTCTCCTCACTTATACTGTTCACCTGGTAACATGTCCTGTCTGTATTAAACAATCAGGGGAACACACTCTCCTCAATTATACTGTTCACCTGCTGACATGTTCCGGGTATATTAAAACATCAGGGGAACACACTCTCCTCACTTCTACTGTTCACTTGGTAACATGTCCCGTGCGTGTTAAACCATCAGGGGAACCCACTCTCCTCACTTATACTGTTCACTTGGTAACATGTCCCGTGCGTGTTAAACCATCAGGGGAACACACTCTCCTCACTTATACTGTTCACCTGGTAACATATCCCGTGAGTATTAAACAATCAGGGGAACACACTCTCATCACTTATACTGTTCACCTGGTGACATGTCCTGTCTGTATTAACCCATCAGGGGAACACTCTCTCCTCACTTATACTGTTCACCTGGTGACATGCCCTGTGTATATTAAACCATCAGGGGAACACGCTCTCCTCACTTATACTGTTTACCTGGTGACATGTCCCGTGCGTGTTAAACAATCAGGGGAACACACTCTCATCTCTTATACTGTTCACCTGGTAACATGTCCCGTGAGTATTAAACAATCAGGGGAACACACTCTCCTCACTTATACTGTTCACCTGGTAACATGTCCCGTGTGTATTAAACCATCAGGGGAACACACTCTCATCACTTATACTGTTCACCTGGTGACATGTCCTGTCTGTATTAACCCATCAGGGGAACACTCTCTCCTCACTTATACTGTTCACCTGGTGACATGCCCTGTGTATATTAACCCATCAGGGGAACACTCTCTCCTCACTTATACTGTTCACCTGGTAACATGTCCTGTGTCTATTAAACCATCAGGGGAACACACTCTCCTCATTTACACTGTTCACCTGGTGACATGTCCCGTCAGTATTAAACAATCAGGGGAACACACTATCCTCACTTATACTGTTCACCTGGGAACATGTCCCGTGTGTATTAAACCATCAGGGTAACACACTCTCCTCACATATACTGTTCACCTGGTAACATGTCCCGTGTATATTAAACCATCAGGGTAACACACTCTCCTCACTTATACTGTTCACCTTGTAACATGTCCTGTGTATATTAAACCATCAGGAGAACACACTCTCCTCACTTATACTGTTCACCTGATAACATGTCCCGTGTGTATTAAACCATCAGGGGAACACAATCTCCTCACTTATACTGTTCAACTGGTCACATGCCCCGTATATATTAAACGATCAGGGGAACACACTCTCCTCACTTATACTGTTCACCTGGTAACATATCCCGTGTATATAAAACCATCAGGGGAACAGACTCTCCTCACTTACACAGTTCAAATGGTAACATGTCCCGTGTATATTAAACCATCAGGGGAACACACTCTCCTCACTTATACTGTTCACCTGGTAACATGTCCTGTGTGCATTAAACCATCAGAGAAACACACTCTCCTCACTTCTACTGTTCATCTGGTAACATGTCCCGTCAGTATTAAACCATCAGAGAAACACACTCTCCTCACTTCTACTGTTCATCTGGTAACATGTCCCGTCAGTATTAAACCATCAGGGGAACACACTCTCCTCACTTATACTGTTCACCTGGTAACATGTCCTTTGCATATTTAACCATCAAGGGAAAACATTCTGCTCACTTATACTGTTCACCTGGTGACATGTCCCGTGTGTATTAAAGAATCAGGGGAAAACACTCTCCTCACTTATACTGTTCACCTGGTGACATGTCCCGTCTGTATTAACCCATCAGGTGAACACACTCGCCTCACTTATACTTTTCATCTGGTAACATGTCCTGTGAATATTAAACCATCGGGGGAACACCCTCTCCTCACTTATACTGTTCACCTGGTAACATGTCCCGTGTATATTAAACCATCAGGGGAACACACTCTCCTCACTTATCCATTTCATTTGGTGAAATGCCCGTGCTTATTAAAGCATAAGGGGAACACTCTCTCCTCACTTATACTGTTCACCTGGTAACATATCCTGTGTGTATTAAACCATCAGGGGAACACACTCTCCTCACTTATACAGTTCATCTGGTTACATGCCCTGTGTGTATTAAACAATCAGGGGAACACACACTCCTCACTTATACTGTTCACCTGGAAACATGTCCCGTGAATATTAAACCATCAGGGGAAAGCACTCTCCTCACTTAGACTTTTCTCTTGGTAACATATCCCGTGTATATTAAACCATCAGGAGAACACACTCTCCTCACTTACACTGTTCACCTGGAAACATGTCCCGTGAATATTAAACCATCAGGGGAAAGCACTCTCCTCACTCAGACTTTTCTCCTGGTAACATGTTCCGTGCGTATTAAACAAACAGGGGAACACATTCTCCTCACTTATACTGTTCACCTGGTAACATGTCCCGTGTGTATTAAACAATCAGGGGAACACATTCTCCTCACTTATACTGTTCACTTGGTAACATGTCCCGTGCGTATTAAACAAACAGGCAAACACACTCTCCTCAATTATACTGTTCACCTGGTAACATGTCCCGTGTGTATTAAACAATCAGGGGAACACCTTCTCCTCACTTATACTGTTCACCTGGTAACATGTCCCGTGTGTATTAAACAATCAGGGGAACACATTCTCCTCACTTATACTGTTCACCTGGTAACATGTCCTGTGTATATTAAAACATCAGGGAACACACTCTCCTCACTTACACTGTTCACCTGGTAACATGTCCCGTGTGTATTAAACCATCAGGGGAACACAATCTCCTCACTTATACTGTTCAACTGGTCACATGCCCTGTGTATATTAAACCATCAGGGGAACACACTCTCCTCACTTCTACTGTTCACCTGGTAACATGCCCCGTATATATTAAACGATCAGGGGAACACACTCTCCTCACTTACACTGTTCACCTGGTAACATGACCCATGTGCATTAAACAATCATGGGAACACACTCTCCTCACTTATACTGTTCACCTGATAACATGTCCCGTGTGTATTAAACCATCAGGGGAACACAATCTCCTCACTTATACTGTTCAACTGGTCACATGCCCTGTGTATATTAAACCATCAGGGGAACACACTCTCCTCACTTCTACTGTTCACCTGGTAACATGCCCCGTATATATTAAACGATCAGGGGAACACACTCTCCTCACTTATACTGTTCACCTGGTAACATGTCCTGTGTGCATTAAACCATCAGAGAAACACACTCTCCTCACTTCTACTGTTCATCTGGTAACATGTCCCGTCAGTATTAAACCATCAGAGAAACACACTCTCCTCACTTCTACTGTTCATCTGGTAACATGTCCCGTCAGTATTAAACCATCAGGGGAACACACTCTCCTCACTTATACTGTTCACCTGGTAACATGTCCTTTGCATATTTAACCATCAAGGGAAAACATTCTGCTCACTTATACTGTTCACCTGGTGACATGTCCCGTGTGTATTAAAGAATCAGGGGAAAACACTCTCCTCACTTATACTGTTCACCTGGTGACATGTCCCGTCTGTATTAACCCATCAGGTGAACACACTCGCCTCACTTATACTTTTCATCTGGTAACATGTCCTGTGAATATTAAACCATCGGGGGAACACCCTCTCCTCACTTATACTGTTCACCTGGTAACATGTCCCGTGTATATTAAACCATCAGGGGAACACACTCTCCTCACTTATCCATTTCATTTGGTGAAATGCCCGTGCTTATTAAAGCATAAGGGGAACACTCTCTCCTCACTTATACTGTTCACCTGGTAACATATCCTGTGTGTATTAAACCATCAGGGGAACACACTCTCCTCACTTATACAGTTCATCTGGTTACATGCCCTGTGTGTATTAAACAATCAGGGGAACACACACTCCTCACTTATACTGTTCACCTGGAAACATGTCCCGTGAATATTAAACCATCAGGGGAAAGCACTCTCCTCACTTAGACTTTTCTCTTGGTAACATATCCCGTGTATATTAAACCATCAGGAGAACACACTCTCCTCACTTACACTGTTCACCTGGAAACATGTCCCGTGAATATTAAACCATCAGGGGAAAGCACTCTCCTCACTCAGACTTTTCTCCTGGTAACATGTTCCGTGCGTATTAAACAAACAGGGGAACACATTCTCCTCACTTATACTGTTCACCTGGTAACATGTCCCGTGTGTATTAAACAATCAGGGGAACACATTCTCCTCACTTATACTGTTCACTTGGTAACATGTCCCGTGCGTATTAAACAAACAGGCAAACACACTCTCCTCAATTATACTGTTCACCTGGTAACATGTCCCGTGTGTATTAAACAATCAGGGGAACACCTTCTCCTCACTTATACTGTTCACCTGGTAACATGTCCCGTGTGTATTAAACAATCAGGGGAACACATTCTCCTCACTTATACTGTTCACCTGGTAACATGTCCTGTGTATATTAAAACATCAGGGAACACACTCTCCTCACTTACACTGTTCACCTGGTAACATGTCCCGTGTGTATTAAACCATCAGGGGAACACAATCTCCTCACTTATACTGTTCAACTGGTCACATGCCCTGTGTATATTAAACCATCAGGGGAACACACTCTCCTCACTTCTACTGTTCACCTGGTAACATGCCCCGTATATATTAAACGATCAGGGGAACACACTCTCCTCACTTACACTGTTCACCTGGTAACATGACCCATGTGCATTAAACAATCATGGGAACACACTCTCCTCACTTATACTGTTCACCTGATAACATGTCCCGTGTGTATTAAACCATCAGGGGAACACAATCTCCTCACTTATACTGTTCAACTGGTCACATGCCCTGTGTATATTAAACCATCAGGGGAACACACTCTCCTCACTTCTACTGTTCACCTGGTAACATGCCCCGTATATATTAAACGATCAGGGGAACACATTCTCCTCACTTATACTGTTCACCTGGTAACATATCCCGTGTATATAAAACCATCAGGGGAACAGACTCTCCTCACTTACACAGTTCAAATGGTAACATGTCCCGTGTATATTAAACCATCAGGGGAACACACTCTCCTCACTTATACTGTTCACCTGGTAACATGTCCTGTGTGCATTAAACCATCAGAGAAACACACTCTCCTCACTTCTACTGTTCATCTGGTAACATGTCCCGTCAGTATTAAACCATCAGGGGAACACACTCTCCTCACTTATACTGTTCACCTGGTAACATGTCCTTTGCATATTTAACCATCAAGGGAAAACATTCTGCTCACTTATACTGTTCACCTGGTGACATGTCCCGTGTGTATTAAAGAATCAGGGGAAAACACTCTCCTCACTTATACTGTTCACCCGGTGACATGTCCCGTGTGTATTAAACAATCAGGGGAACACACTCTCCTCATTTATACTGTTCACCCGGTGACATGTCCCGTGTGTATTAAACAATAGGGGAACACACTCTCCTCACCTATACTGTTCACCTGGTAACATGTCCTGTGTATATTAAACCATCAGGGGAACACACTCTCCTCACTTATACTGTTCACCTCGTGACATGTCCCGTCAGTATTAAACAATCAGGGGAACACACTCTGCTCAATTCTACTCTTCACCTGGTAACATGTCCCGGGTATATTAAACAATCAGGGGAACAGACTCTCCTCACTTATACTGTTCACCTGGTAACATGTCCCGTGCGTGTTAAACCATCAGGGGAACACACTCTCCTCACTTATACTGTTCACGTGGTAATATGTGCCGTGTGTATAAAACAATCAGGGGAACACACTCTCCTCACTTATACTGTTCACCTGGTAACATGTCCTGTCTGTATTAAACAATCAGGGGAACACACTCTCCTCAATTATACTGTTCACCTGCTGACATGTTCCGGGTATATTAAAACATCAGGGGAACACACTCTCCTCACTTCTACTGTTCACTTGGTAACATGTCCCGTGCGTGTTAAACCATCAGGGGAACCCACTCTCCTCACTTATACTGTTCACTTGGTAACATGTCCCGTGCGTGTTAAACCATCAGGGGAACACACTCTCCTCACTTATACTGTTCACCTGGTAACATGTCCCGTGAGTATTAAACAATCAGGGGAACACACTCTCATCACTTATACTGTTCACCTGGTGACATGTCCTGTCTGTATTAACCCATCAGGGGAACACTCTCTCCTCACTTATACTGTTCACCTGGTGACATGCCCTGTGTATATTAAACCATCAGGGGAACACGCTCTCCTCACTTATACTGTTTACCTGGTGACATGTCCCGTGCGTGTTAAACAATCAGGGGAACACACTCTCATCACTTATACTGTTCACCTGGTAACATGTCCCGTGAGTATTAAACAATCAGGGGAACACACTCTCCTCACTTATACTGTTCACCTGGTAACATGTCCCGTGTGTATTAAACCATCAGGGGAACACACTCTCATCACTTATACTGTTCACCTGGTGACATGTCCTGTCTGTATTAACCCATCAGGGGAACACTCTCTCCTCACTTATACTGTTCACCTGGTGACATGCCCTGTGTATATTAACCCATCAGGGGAACACTCTCTCCTCACTTATACTGTTCACCTGGTAACATGTCCTGTGTCTATTAAACCATCAGGGGAACACACTCTCCTCATTTACACTGTTCACCTGGTGACATGTCCCGTCAGTATTAAACAATCAGGGGAACACACTATCCTCACTTATACTGTTCACCTGGGAACATGTCCCGTGTGTATTAAACCATCAGGGTAACACACTCTCCTCACTTATACTGTTCACCTGGTAACATGTCCCGTGTGTATTAAACCATCAGGGTAACACACTCTCCTCACTTATACTGTTCACCTTGTAACATGTCCTGTGTATATTAAACCATCAGGAGAACACACTCTCCTCACTTATACTGTTCACCTGATAACATGTCCCGTGTGTATTAAACCATCAGGGGAACACAATCTCCTCACTTATACTGTTCAACTGGTCACATGCCCTGTGTATATTAAACCATCAGGGGAACACACTCTCCTCACTTCTACTGTTCACCTGGTAACATGCCCCGTATATATTAAACGATCAGGGGAACACACTCTCCTCACTTATACTGTTCACCTGGTAACATATCCCGTGTATATAAAACCATCAGGGGAACAGACTCTCCTCACTTACACAGTTCAAATGGTAACATGTCCCGTGTATATTAAACCATCAGGGGAACACACTCTCCTCACTTATACTGTTCACCTGGTAACATGTCCTGTGTGCATTAAACCATCAGAGAAACACACTCTCCTCACTTCTACTGTTCATCTGGTAACATGTCCCGTCAGTATTAAACCATCAGGGGAACACACTCTCCTCACTTATACTGTTCACCTGGTAACATGTCCTTTGCATATTTAACCATCAAGGGAAAACATTCTGCTCACTTATACTGTTCACCTGGTGACATGTCCCGTGTGTATTAAAGAATCAGGGGAAAACACTCTCCTCACTTATACTGTTCACCCGGTGACATGTCCCGTGTGTATTAAACAATCAGGGGAACACACTCTCCTCATTTATACTGTTCACCCGGTGACATGTCCCGTGTGTATTAAACAATAGGGGAACACACTCTCCTCACCTATACTGTTCACCTGGTAACATGTCCTGTGTATATTAAACCATCAGGGGAACACACTCTCCTCACTTATACTGTTCACCTCGTGACATGTCCCGTCAGTATTAAACAATCAGGGGAACACACTCTGCTCAATTCTACTCTTCACCTGGTAACATGTCCCGGGTATATTAAACAATCAGGGGAACAGACTCTCCTCACTTATACTGTTCACCTGGTAACATGTCCCGTGCGTGTTAAACCATCAGGGGAACACACTCTCCTCACTTATACTGTTCACGTGGTAATATGTGCCGTGTGTATAAAACAATCAGGGGAACACACTCTCCTCACTTATACTGTTCACCTGGTAACATGTCCTGTCTGTATTAAACAATCAGGGGAACACACTCTCCTCAATTATACTGTTCACCTGCTGACATGTTCCGGGTATATTAAAACATCAGGGGAACACACTCTCCTCACTTCTACTGTTCACTTGGTAACATGTCCCGTGCGTGTTAAACCATCAGGGGAACCCACTCTCCTCACTTATACTGTTCACTTGGTAACATGTCCCGTGCGTGTTAAACCATCAGGGGAACACACTCTCCTCACTTATACTGTTCACCTGGTAACATGTCCCGTGAGTATTAAACAATCAGGGGAACACACTCTCATCACTTATACTGTTCACCTGGTGACATGTCCTGTCTGTATTAACCCATCAGGGGAACACTCTCTCCTCACTTATACTGTTCACCTGGTGACATGCCCTGTGTATATTAAACCATCAGGGGAACACGCTCTCCTCACTTATACTGTTTACCTGGTGACATGTCCCGTGCGTGTTAAACAATCAGGGGAACACACTCTCATCACTTATACTGTTCACCTGGTAACATGTCCCGTGAGTATTAAACAATCAGGGGAACACACTCTCCTCACTTATACTGTTCACCTGGTAACATGTCCCGTGTGTATTAAACCATCAGGGGAACACACTCTCATCACTTATACTGTTCACCTGGTGACATGTCCTGTCTGTATTAACCCATCAGGGGAACACTCTCTCCTCACTTATACTGTTCACCTGGTGACATGCCCTGTGTATATTAACCCATCAGGGGAACACTCTCTCCTCACTTATACTGTTCACCTGGTAACATGTCCTGTGTCTATTAAACCATCAGGGGAACACACTCTCCTCATTTACACTGTTCACCTGGTGACATGTCCCGTCAGTATTAAACAATCAGGGGAACACACTATCCTCACTTATACTGTTCACCTGGGAACATGTCCCGTGTGTATTAAACTATCAGGGTAACACACTCTCCTCACTTATACTGTTCACCTGGTAACATGTCCCGTGTATATTAAACCATCAGGGTAACACACTCTCCTCACTTATACTGTTCACCTTGTAACATGTCCTGTGTATATTAAACCATCAGGAGAACACACTCTCCTCACTTATACTTTTCACCTGGTAACATGTCCCGTGAGTATTAACCAATCTGGGGAACACACTCTCGTCACTTATACTGTTCACCTGGTGACATGTCCCGTCTGTATTAACCCATCAGGTGAACACACTCGCCTCACTTATACTTTTCATCTGGTAACATGTCCTGTGAATATTAAACCATCGGGGGAACACCCTCTCCTCACTTATACTGTTCACCTGGTAACATGTCCCGTGTTTATTAAACCATCAGGGGAACACACTCTCCTCACTTCTACTGTTCACCTGGTAACATGTCCTGTGTGCATTAAACCATCAGAGGAACACCCTCTCCTCACTGAAACTGTTCACCTGGTAACATGTCCCGTGTTTATTAAACCACCAGGGGAACACACTCTCCTCACTTATACTGTTCACCTGGTAACATGTCCTGTGTGTATTAAACAATCAGGGGAACACACTCTCCTCACTTATACTGTTCACCTGGTAACATGTCCCGTGTATATTAAACCATCAGGGGAACACACTCTCCTCACTTATACTGTTCACCTGGTAACATGTCCCGTGAATATTAAACCATCAGGGGAAAGCACTGCCCTCACTTATACAGTTCTCCTGGTAACATGTCCCGTGTATATGAAACCATCAGGGGAACACACTCTCCTCACTTATACTGTTCACCTGATAGCATGTCCCGTGTGTATTAATCCATCAGGGGAACACACTCTCCTCACTTATACTGTTCACCTGGTAATATGCCCTGTGTGTATTAAACAAACAGGGGAACATACTCTCCTCACTTATACTGTTCACCTGGTAACATGTCCCTTGTATATTAAACCATCAGGGGAACACACTCTCCTCACTTATACTGTTCACCTGGTAACATGTCCCGTGCGTGTTAAACCATCAGGGGAACATAATCTCCTCACAAATACTGTTCACCTGGTGAAATGTCCCGTGTGTATTAAACAATCAGGGGAACACACTCTCCTCACTTATAATGTTCACCTGGTGACATGTCCCGTGCGTGTTAAACCATCAGGGGAACATACTCTCCTCACTTATACTGTTCACCTGGTAATATGCCCTGTGTGTATTAAACAAACAGGGGAACATACTCTCCTCACTTATTCTGTTCACCTGGTAACATGTCCCTTGTATATTAAACCATCAGGGGAACACACTCTCCTCACTTATACTGTTCACCTGGTAACATGTCCCGTGCGTGTTAAACCATCAGGGGAACACATTCTCCTCACTTATACTGTTCACCTGGTAACATGTCCCGTGCGTGTTAAACCATCAGGGGAACATACTCTCCTCACAAATACTGTTCACCTGGTGAAATGTCCCGTGTGTATTAAACCATCAGCGGAACACACTCTCCTCACTCATACTGTTTACTTGGTAACATGTCCCGTGCGTGTTAAACCACCAGGGGAACACACACTCCTCACATATACTGTTCACCTGGTAACATGTCCCGTGATTATTAAACAATCAGGGGAACACATCATCCTCACTTCTACTGTTCACCTGGTAACATGTCCAGTGTCTATTAAACCATCAGGGGAACACATTCTCCTCACTTATACTGTTCACCTGGTAACATGTCCCGTCAGTATTAAACCATCCGTGGAACACTCTCTCCTCACTTATACTGTTCACCTGGTAACATGTCCCGTGTGTATTAAACCATCAGGGGAACACATTCTCCTCACTTATACTGTTCACCTGGTAACATGTCCCGTCAGTATTAAACCATCCGTGGAACACTCTCTCCTCACTTATACTGTTCACCTGGTAACATGTCCCGTGTGTATTAAACCATCAGGGGAACACATTCTCCTCACTTATACTGTTCACCTGTTAACATGTCCTGTTTGCATTAAACCATCAGGGGAAAGCACTCTGCTCACTTATCCATTTCATTTGGTGAAATGCCCGTGCTTATTAAAGCATAAGGGGAACACTCTCTCCTCACTTATACTGTTCAGCTGGTAACATATCCTGTGTGTATTAAACCATCAGGGGAACACACTCTCCTCAATTATACTGTTCATCTGGTAACATGCCCTGTGTGTATTAAACCAGCAGGGGAACACACTCTCCTCACTTATACTGTTCATCTGGTAACATGCCCTGTGTGTATTAAACAATCAGGGGAACACACTCTCCTCACTTAGACTTTTCTCCTGGTAACATGTTCCTTGCGTATTAAACAAACAGGGGAACACATTCTCCTCACTTATCCTGTTCAACTGATAACATGTCCCGTGTGTATTAAACAATCAGGGGAACACATTCTCCTCACTTATACTGTTCACTTGGTAACATGTCCCGTGCGTATTAAACAAACAGGGGAACACATTCTCCTCATTTATACTGTTCACCTGGTAACATGTCCCGTGCGTATTAAACAATCAGGGGAACACACTCTCCTCACTAATACTGTTCACCTGGTAACATGTCCTGTGTATATTAAAACATCAGGGAACACACTCTCCTCACTTACACTGTTCACCTGGTAACATGACCCGTGTGTATTAAACCATCAGGGGAACACAATCTCCTCACTTATACTGTTCACCTGATAACATGTCCCGTGTGTATTAAACCATCAGGGGAACACAATCTCCTCACTTATACTGTTCAACTGGTAACATGCCCTGTGTATATTAAACCATCAGGGGAACACACTCTCCTCACTTATACTGTTCACCTGGTGAAATACCCGTGTGTATTAAACAATCAGGGGAACACACTCTCCTCACTTATACTGTTCACCTGGTAACATGTCCCGTGTGTATTAATCCATCAGGGGAACACACTCTCCTCACTTATACTGTTCACCTGGTGAAATACCCGTGTGTATTAAACAATCAGGGGAACACACTCTCCTCAATTCTACTGTTCACCTGCTGACATGTCCCGGGTATATTAAAACATCAGGGGAACACTCTCTCCTCACTTATACTGTTCACCTGGTAACATGTCCCGTGTGTATTAAACAATCAGGGGAACACACTCTCCTCAATTCTACTGTTCACCTGCTGACATGTCCCGGGTATATTAAAACATCAGGGGAACACTCTCTCCTCACTTATACTGTTCACCTGGTGACATGTCCCGTGTCTATTAAACAATCAGGGGAACACACTCTCCTCACTTATAATGTTCACCTGGTGACATGTCCCGTGTCTATTAAACCATCAGGGGAACACACTCTCCTCACTTATACTGTTCACCTGGTAACATGTCCCGTTTATATTAAATCATCAGGGGAACACACTCTCCTCACTTATACTGTTCAACTGGTAACATGTCCCGTTTATATTAAACCATCAGGGGAACACATTCTCCTCACTTATACTTTTCACCTGGTAACATGTCCCGTGTATATTAACCAATCAGGGGAAGTCACACTGCTCCCTTAAACTGTTCACCTGGTCACATGTCCCGTGTGTATTAAACCATCAGGGGAAGACACTCTCCTCACTTATACTGTTCATGTGGCAACATGTACAATGTGCATTCAACAATCAGAGGAACACACTCTCCTCACTTATACTGTTCACCTGGTAACATGTCCCGTGTATGTTAATCCATCAGAGGAACACACTCTCCTCACTTATACTGTTCACCTGGTAACATGTCCCGTGTATATTAAACTATCAGGGGAACACGCTCTCCTCAATTATACTGTTCACCTGGTAACATGTCCCGTGTATATTAAACAATCAGGGGAAAACACGCTCCTCACTTATACTGTTCACCTGGTAACATGTCCCGTGTATATTAAACAATCAGGGGAACACACGCTCCTCACTTATACTGTTCACCTGGTAACATGTCCCATGTATATTAAACCATCAGGGGAACACACTCTCCTCACTTACACTGTTCACCTGGTAACATGTCCCGTGTATATTCAAAAATCAGGGGAACACACTCTCCTCACTTATACTGTTCACCTGGTGACATGTCCCGTCAGTATTAAACCATCAGTGGAACACACTCTCCTCACTAATACTGTTCACCTAGTGACTTGTCCCGCGTATATTAAACCATCAGGGGAACACACTCTCCTCACTTATACTGTTCACCTGCTTACATGTCCCGTGTATATTAAACAATCAGGCGAACACACTCTCCTCACTTAAACTGTTCACCTGGTAACATGTCCCGTCAGTATTAAACCATCAGTGGAACACACTCTACTCACTAATACTGTTCACCTTGTGACTTGTCCCGCGTATATTAAACCATCAGGGGAACACACTCTCCTCACTTATACTGTTCACCTGCTTACATGTCCCGTGTATATTAAACAATCAGGCGAACACACTCTCCTCACTTATACTGTTCACCTGGTAACATGTGCCGTCAGTATTAAACCATCAGTGGAACACACTCTCCTCACTTATACTGTTCACCTGCTTACATGCCCCGTGTATATTAACCAATCAGGGGAACACACGCTCGTCACTTATACTGTTCACCTGGTAACATGTCCCGTGTATATTCAACCATTAGGGGAACACACTCTCCTCACTTATACTGTTCACCTTTTAACATGTCCCGTGTATATTAACCAATCAGTAGAACACACTCTCCTCACTTATACAGTTCACCTGGTGACATGTCCCGTGTGTATTAAACCATCAGGGGAACACATTCTCCTCACTTATACTGTTCACCTGGTAACATGTCCCGTGTATATTAAACCATCAGGGGAACACACTCTCGTCACTTATACTGTTCACCTGGTAACATGTCCTGTGTCTATTAAACAATTAGGGGAACACACTCTCCTCACCAATACTGTTCACCTGGTGACTTGTCCCGCGTATATTAAACCATCAGGGGAACACACTCTCCTCACTAATACTGTTCACCTGGTGACTTGTCCCGCGTATATTAAACTATCAGGGGAACACACTCTCCTCACTTACACTGTTCACCTGGTGACTTGTCCCGCATATATTAAACCATCAGGGGAACACACTCTCCTCAGTTATAGATTTCACCTGGTAACATGTCCCGTGTGCATTAAAAAATCAGGGGAACACACTCACCTCACTTATTCTGTTCACGTGGTGACATGTCCCGTGCGTATTAAACAATCAGGGGAACACACTCTCCTCACTTATTCTGTTCACGTGTTGACATGTCCCGTGCGTATTAAACAATCAGGGGAACACACTCTCCTCACTGATACTGTTCACCTGGTGACGTGTCCCGTGTGTATTAAACAATCATGGAAACACACTCTCCTCACTTATACTGTTCCCCTGGTAACATGTCCCGTGTGTATCAAACAATCAGGGGAACACACTCTCCTCACTTATACTGTTCACCTGGTAACATGTCCCGTGCGTATCAAACAATCAGGGGAACTCACTCTCCTCACTTATACTGTTCCCCTGGTAACATGTCCCGTGTGTATCAAACAATCAGAGGAACACACTCTCCTCACTTACACTGTTCACCTGGTAACATGTCCCGTGCGTATCAAACAATCAGGGGAACACACTCTCCTCACTTATACTGTTCACCTGGTAACATGTCCCGTGCGTATTAAAAAATCAGGGGAACACACTCTCCTCACTTATACTGTTCATCTGGCAACATGTCCCGTGCGTATTAAACAATCAGGGGAACACACTCTCCGCACATATACTGTTCACCTGGTAACATGTCCCGTGCGTATTAAACAATCAGGGGAACACACTCTCCGCACATATACTGTTCACCTTGTGACATGTCCCGTGTGTATTAAACCATCAGGGGAACACACTCTCCTCACTTATACTGTTCACCTGGTAACATATCCCGTGTATATTAAACAATCAGGGGAACACACTCTCCTCACTTCTACTGTTCACCTGGTAACATGTCCCGTGTGCGTCAAACAATCAGGGGAACACTCTCTCCTCACTTATACTGTTCACCTGGTAACATGTCCCGTGTATATTAAGCAATCAGGGGAAAACACACTCCTCACTTATACTGTTCACCTGGTAACATGTCCCGTGCGTATTAAACCATCAGGTGAAAACACTCTCCTCACTTATACTGTTCACCTGGTGACATGTCCCGTGTATATTAAGCAATCAGGGGAAAACACACTCCTCACTTATACTGTTCACCTGCTTACATGTCCCGTGTATATTAAACCATCAGGGGAACGCACTCTCTTCACTTATACTATTCACCTGGCAACATGTCCCGTGTATATTAAGCAATCAGGGGAAAACACACTCCTCACTTATACTGTTCACCTGGTAACATGTCCCGTGCGTATTAAACCATCAGGGGAACACACACTCCTCACTTATATTGTTCACCTGGTAACATGTCCCGTGCGTATTAAACCATCAGGGGAACACACTCTCATCACTTATACTGTTCACCTGGTAACATGTCCCGTGTGCGTTAAACAATCAGGGGAACACACTCTCCTCACTTATACTGTTCACCTTTTAACATGTCCCGTGTATATTAACCAATCAGTGGAACACACTCTCCTCACTTATACAGTTCACCTGGTGACATGTCCCATGTGTATTAAACCATCAGGGGAACACATTCTCCTCACTTATACTGTTCACCTGGTAACATGTCCCGTGTATATTCAACCATCAGGGGAACACATTCTCCTCACTTATACTGTTCACCTGGTGACATGTCCCGTGTGTATTAAACCATCAGGGGAACACATTCTCCTCACTTATACTGTTCACCTGATAACATGTACTGTGTCTATTAAACCATCAGGGAAACACACTCTCCTCACTAATACTGTTCACCTGGTGACATGTCCCGTGTATATTAAACCATCAGGGGAACACACTCTCCTCACTTATACTGTTCACCTGGTAACATGTCCTGTGTCTATTAAACCATCAGGGGAACACACTCTCCTCACTAATACTGTTCACCTGGTGACTTGTCCCACGTATATTAAACCATCAGGGGAACACACTATCCTCACTTACACTGTTCACCTGGTGACTTGTCCCGCATATATTAAACCATCAGGGGAACACACTCTCCTCACTTATACTGTTCACCTGCTTACATGTCCTGTGTATATTAAACCATCAGGGGAACACACTCTCCTCAGTTATACTCTTCACCAGGTAACATGTCCTGCGTGTATTAAACCATCAGGGGAACACAATCTCCTCACTTATACTGTTCAACTGGTGACATGTCCTGTGTATATTAAACCATCAGGGGAACTCACTCTCCTCACTTATACTGTTCCCCTGGTGACATGTCCCGTGTGTATTAAACCATCAGGGGAACACATTCTCCTCACTTATACTGTTCACCTGGTAACATATCCCGTGTATATTAAACAATCAGGGGAACACACTCTCCTCACTTCTACTGTTCACCTGGTAACATGTCCCGTGTGCGTTAAACAATCAGGGGAACACACTCTCCTCACTTATACTGTTCACCTGGTAACATGTCCCGTGTATATTAAGCAATCAGGGGAAAACACACTCCTCACTTATACTGTTCACCTGGTAACATGTCCCGTGCGTATTAAACCATCAGGTGAAAACACTCTCCTCACTTATACTGTTCACCTGGTGACATGTCCCGTGTATATTAAGCAATCAGGGGAAAACACACTCCTCACTTATACTGTTCACCTGCTTACATGTCCCGTGTATATTAAACCATCAGGGGAACGCACTCTCTTCACTTATACTATTCACCTGGCAACATGTCCCGTGTATATTAAGCAATCAGGGGAAAACACACTCCTCACTTATACTGTTCACCTGGTAACATGTCCCGTGCGTATTAAACCATCAGGGGAACACACACTCCTCACTTATATTGTTCACCTGGTAACATGTCCCGTGCGTATTAAACCATCAGGGGAACACACTCTCATCACTTATACTGTTTACCTGGTAACATGTCCCGTGTGCGTTAAACAATCAGGGGAACACACTCTCCTCACTTATACTGTTCACCTTTTAACATGTCCCGTGTATATTAACCAATCAGTGGAACACACTCTCCTCACTTATACAGTTCACCTGGTGACATGTCCCATGTGTATTAAACCATCAGGGGAACACATTCTCCTCACTTATACTGTTCACCTGGTAACATGTCCCGTGTATATTCAACCATCAGGGGAACACATTCTCCTAACTTATACTGTTCACCTGGTGACATGTCCCGTGTGTATTAAACCATCAGGGGAACACATTCTCCTCACTTATACTGTTCACCTGATAACATGTACTGTGTCTATTAAACCATCAGGGAAACACACTCTCCTCACTAATACTGTTCACCTGGTGACATGTCCCGTGTATATTAAACCATCAGGGGAACACACTCTCCTCACTTATACTGTTCACCTGGTAACATGTCCTGTGTCTATTAAACCATCAGGGGAACACACTCTCCTCACTAATACTGTTCACCTGGTGACTTGTCCCACGTATATTAAACCATCAGGGGAACACACTATCCTCACTTACACTGTTCACCTGGTGACTTGTCCCGCATATATTAAACCATCAGGGGAACACACTCTCCTCACTTATACTGTTCACCTGCTTACATGTCCTGTGTATATTAAACCATCAGGGGAACACACTCTCCTCAGTTATACTCTTCACCAGGTAACATGTCCTGCGTGTATTAAACCATCAGGGGAACACAATCTCCTCACTTATACTGTTCAACTGGTGACATGTCCTGTGTATATTAAACCATCAGGGGAACTCACTCTCCTCACTTATACTGTTCCCCTGGTAACATGTCCCGTGTGTATCAAACAATCAGAGGAACACACTCTCCTCACTTACACTGTTCACCTGGTAACATGTCCCGTGCGTATCAAACAATCAGGGGAACACACTCTCCTCACTTATACTGTTCACCTGGTAACATGTCCCGTGCGTATTAAAAAATCAGGGGAACACACTCTCCTCACTTATACTGTTCATCTGGCAACATGTCCCGTGCGTATTAAACAATCAGGGGAACACACTCTCCGCACATATACTGTTCACCTGGTAACATGTCCCGTGCGTATTAAACAATCAGGGGAACACACTCTCCGCACATATACTGTTCACCTTGTGACATGTCCCGTGTGTATTAAACCATCAGGGGAACACACTCTCCTCACTTATACTGTTCACCTGGTAACATATCCCGTGTATATTAAACAATCAGGGGAACACACTCTCCTCACTTCTACTGTTCACCTGGTAACATGTCCCGTGTGCGTTAAACAATCAGGGGAACACACTCTCCTCACTTATACTGTTCACCTGGTAACATGTCCCGTGTATATTAAGCAATCAGGGGAAAACACACTCCTCACTTATACTGTTCACCTGGTAACATGTCCCGTGCGTATTAAACCATCAGGTGAAAACACTCTCCTCACTTATACTGTTCACCTGGTGACATGTCCCGTGTATATTAAGCAATCAGGGGAAAACACACTCCTCACTTATACTGTTCACCTGGTAACATGTCCCGTGCGTATTAAACAATCAGGGGAACACATTCTCCTCACATATACTGTTCACCTGGTGACATGACCCGTGTGCATTAAACAATCAGGGGAACACACTCTCCTCACATATACTGTTCACCTGGTGACATGGCCGGTCCGTATTAAAGAATCAGGGGAACATACTCTCCTCACGTAGACAGTTCACCTGGTAACAAGTCCTGTGTATGTTAAACCATCAGGGGAACACCCTCGCCTCACTTATACTGTTCACCTGGTAACATGTCCAGTGTGTATTAAACAATGAGGGGAACACAGTCTCCTCACTTTTACTGTTCACCTGGTGACATGTCCTGTGTGTATTAAACAATGAGGGGAACACACTCTCCTCACTTATATGGTTCACCTGGTAACATGTCCCGTGAGTATTAAACAATCAGGGGAACACACTCTCCTCACTTCTACTGTTCACCTGGTAACATGTCCCGTGTGTATTAAACCATCAGGGGAACACACTCTCCTCACTTATACTGTTCACCTGGTAACATGTCCTGTTTGTATTAAACAATCAGGGGAATACACTCTCCTCACTTATACTGTTCACCTGGTAACATGTCCCGTGTGTATTAAACAATCAGGGGAACACACTCTCCTCACTTCTACTGTTCACCTGGTAACATGTCCCGTGTGTATTAAACCATCAGGGGAACACACTCTCCTCACTTATACTGTTCACCTGGTAACATGTCCTGTTTGTATTAAACAATCAGGGGAATACACTCTCCTCACTTATACTGTTCACCTGGTAACTTGTCCCGTGAGTATTAAACAATCAGGGGAACACACTCTCCTCACTTCTACTGTTCACCTGGTAACATGTCCCGTGTGTATTAAACCATCAGGGGAACACACTCTCCTCACTTATACTGTTCACCTGGAAACATGTCCTGTTTGTATTAAACAATCAGGGGAACACACTCTCCTCACTTATACTGTTCACCAGGTAACATGTCCCGTGAATATTATACAGTCAGGGGAACACACTCTCCTCACTTTTACTGTTCACCTAGTGACATGTCCTGTGTGCATTAAACAATCAGGGGAACACACTCTCCTCACTTATACTGTTCACCTGGCAACATGTCCCATCAGTATTAAACAATCAGGGGAACATACTCTCCTCACTTAGACAGTTCACCTGGTAACATGTCCCGTGTATATTAAAACATCAGGGGGACACACTCTCCTCACGTATACTGTTCACCGGATAACATGTCCCGTGTATATTAAACCATCAGGGGAACACACTCTCCTCACTTATACTGTTCACCGGATAACATGTCCCGTGTATATTAAACCATCAGGGGAACACACTCTCCTCACTTATACTGTTCACCGGATAACATGTCCTGTGTATATTAAGCCATCAGGGGAACACACTCTCCTCACTTATACTGTTCACCGGATAACATGTCCCGTGTATATTAAACCATCAGGGGAACACACTCTCCTCACTTATACTGTTCACCGGATAACATGTCCCGTGTATATTAAGCCATCAGGGGAACACACTCTCCTCACTTATACTGTTCACCTTGTAACATGTCCTGTGTATATTAAAACATCAGGGGAACACACTCTCCTCACTTATACTATTCACCTGGTAACAAGTTCTGTGTATATTAAACCATCAGGGGAACACACTCTCCTCACATATACTGTTCACCTGGTAACATGTCCCGTGTATATTCAACCATTATTGGAACACACTCTCCTCACTTATACTGTTTATCTGGTAACATGTCCCATGTATATTAAACCATCAGGGGAACACACTCTCCTCACTTACACTGTTCACCTGGTAACATGTCCTGTGTGTATTAAACAATCAGGGGAACACACTCTCCTCATTTATACTGTTCACCTGGTAACATGTCCCGTGTATATTAAACCATCAGGGGAACACAGTCTCCTCACTTATACTGTTCACCTGGTGACATGTTCTGTGTGTGTTAAACAATCAGGGGAACACACTCTCCTCACTTATACTGTTTATCTGGTAACATGTCCCATGTATATTAAACCATCAGGGGAACACACTCTCCTCACTTACACTGTTCACCTGGTAACATGTCCTGTGTGTATTAAACAATCAGGGGAACACACTCTCCTCATTTATACTGTTCACCTGGTAACATGTCCCGTGTATATTAAACCATCAGGGGAACACAGTCTCCTCACTTATACTGTTCACCTGGTGACATGTCCTATGTGTATTAAACAATCAGGGGAACACACTCTCCTCACTTATACTGTTTATCTGGTAACATGTCCCATGTATATTAAACCATCAGGGGAACACACTCTCCTCACTTACACTGTTCACCTGGTAACATGTCCTGTGTGTATTAAACAATCAGGGGAACACACTCTCCTCATTTATACTGTTCACCTGGTAACATGTCCCGTGTATATTAAACCATCAGGGGAACACAGTCTCCTCACTTATACTGTTCACCTGGTGACATGTCCTGTGTGTATTAATCAATCAGGGGAACACACTCTCCTCTCTTATACTGTTCACCTGGTAACATGTCCCATGTATATTAAACCATCAGGGGAACACACTCTCCTCACTTACACTGTTCACCTGGTAACATGTCCCGTGTATATTATACAATCAGGGGAACAAACTCTCCTCACTTATACTGTTCACCTGGTAACATGGCCTGTGTGTATTAAACAATCTGGGGAAAACACTCTCCTCACTTATAGAGTTCACCTGATGACATGTCCCATGTGTATTAAACCATCAGGGGAACACACTCTCCTCACTTATACTGTTCACCTGGTAACATGTCACGTGTGTATTAAACCATCAGGGGAACACACTCTCCTCACTTATACTGTTCACCTGGTGACATGTCCTGTGTGTATTAAACAATGAGGGGAACACACTCTCCTCACTTATACTGTTCACCTGGTAACATGTCCAGTGTGTATTAAACCATCAGGGGAACACCCTCTCCTCACTTTTACTGTTCACCTGGTAACATGTCCCGTGTATATTATACATACAGGGGAACAAACTCTCCTCACTTACACTCTTCACCTGGTAACATGTCCCGTGTATATTAAACCATCAGGGGAACACACACTCCTCACTTCTACTGTTCACCTGTTTACATGTCCCGTGTATATTAAACCATCTGGGGAACACACTCTCCTCACTTATTCTGTTCACCTTGTGACATGTCCCGTCAGTATTAAACAATCAGGGGAACACACTCTCCTCACTTATACTGTTCACCTGTTTACATGTCCCGTGTATATTAAACCATCAGGGGAACACACTCTCCTCACTTATACTGTTCACCTGGTAACATGTCCCGTGTGTATTAAACCATCAGGGGAACACACTCTCCTCACTTATACTGTTCACCTGGTAACATGTCCCTTATGTATTAAACAATCAGTGGAACACATTCTCCTCACTTATACTGTTCACCTGGTAACATGTCCCGTGTGTATTAAACCATGAGGGGAAAATACTCTCCTCACATATACTGTTCACCTTGTGACATGTCCCGTCAGTATTAAACAATCAGGGGAACACACTCTCCTCACTTATACTGTTCACCTGGTAACATGTCCCGTGTGTATTAAACAATCAGGGGAACACACTCTCCTCATTTATACTGTTCACCTGGGAACATATCCCGTGTCTATTACACAATCAGGGGAACACACTCTCCTCACTTAAACTGTTCACCTGGTAACAAGTCCCGTGTATATTAAACCATCAGGGGAACACACTCTCCTCACTTATACTGTTCACCTGTTTACATGTCCCGTGTATATTAAACCATCAGGGGAACACTCTCTCCTCACTTATACTGTTCACCTGTTTACATGTCCCGTGTATATTAAACCATCAGGGGAACACACTCTCCTCACTTATACTGTTCACCTGTTTACATGTCCCGTGTATATTAAACCATCAGGGGAACACACTCTCCTCACTTATCCTGTTCACCTGGTAACATGTCCCGTGCGTATTAAACAATCAGGGGAACACTCTCTCCTGACTTATACTGTTCACCTGTTTACATGTCCCGTGTATATTAAACCATCAGGGGAACAAACTCTCCTCACTTATACTGTTCACCTGTTTCCATGTCCCGTGTATATTAAACCATCAGGGGAACACACTCTCCTCACTTATACTGTTCACCTGGTAACATGTCCCGTGCGTATCAAACAATCAGGGGAACTCACTCTCCTCACTTATACTGTTCCCCTGGTAACATGTCCCGTGTGTATCAAACAATCAGAGGAACACACTCTCCTCACTTACACTGTTCACCTGGTAACATGTCCCGTGCGTATCAAACAATCAGGGGAACTCACTCTCCTCACTTATACTGTTCCCCTGGTAACATGTCCCGTGTGTATCAAACAATCAGAGGAACACACTCTCCTCACTTACACTGTTCACCTGGTAACATGTCCCGTGCGTATCAAACAATCAGGGGAACACACTCTCCTCACTTATACTGTTCACCTGGTAACATGTCCCGTGCGTATTAAAAAATCAGGGGAACACACTCTCCTCACTTATACTGTTCATCTGGCAACATGTCCCGTGCGTATTAAACAATCAGGGGAACACACTCTCCGCACATATACTGTTCACCTGGTAACATGTCCCGTGCGTATTAAACAATCAGGGGAACACACTCTCCGCACATATACTGTTCACCTTGTGACATGTCCCGTGTGTATTAAACCATCAGGGGAACACACTCTCCTCACTTATACTGTTCACCTGGTAACATATCCCGTGTATATTAAACAATCAGGGGAACACACTCTCCTCACTTCTACTGTTCACCTGGTAACATGTCCCGTGTGCGTTAAACAATCAGGGGAACACACTCTCCTCACTTATACTGTTCACCTGGTAACATGTCCCGTGTATATTAAGCAATCAGGGGAAAACACACTCCTCACTTATACTGTTCACCTGGTAACATGTCCCGTGCGTATTAAACCATCAGGTGAAAACACTCTCCTCACTTATACTGTTCACCTGGTGACATGTCCCGTGTATATTAAGCAATCAGGGGAAAACACACTCCTCACTTATACTGTTCACCTGCTTACATGTCCCGTGTATATTAAACCATCAGGGGAACGCACTCTCTTCACTTATACTATTCACCTGGCAACATGTCCCGTGTATATTAAGCAATCAGGGGAAAACACACTCCTCACTTATACTGTTCACCTGGTAACATGTCCCGTGCGTATTAAACCATCAGGGGAACACACACTCCTCACTTATATTGTTCACCTGGTAACATGTCCCGTGCGTATTAAACCATCAGGGGAACACACTCTCATCACTTATACTGTTCACCTGGTAACATGTCCCGTGTATATTAACCAATCAGTGGAACACACTCTCCTCACTTATACAGTTCACCTGGTGACATGTCCCATGTGTATTAAACCATCAGGGGAACACATTCTCCTCACTTATACTGTTCACCTGGTAACATGTCCCGTGTATATTCAACCATCAGGGGAACACATTCTCCTCACTTATACTGTTCACCTGGTGACATGTCCCGTGTGTATTAAACCATCAGGGGAACACATTCTCCTCACTTATACTGTTCACCTGATAACATGTACTGTGTCTATTAAACCATCAGGGAAACACACTCTCCTCACTAATACTGTTCACCTGGTGACATGTCCCGTGTATATTAAACCATCAGGGGAACACACTCTCCTCACTTATACTGTTCACCTGGTAACATGTCCTGTGTCTATTAAACCATCAGGGGAACACACTCTCCTCACTAATACTGTTCACCTGGTGACTTGTCCCACGTATATTAAACCATCAGGGGAACACACTATCCTCACTTACACTGTTCACCTGGTGACTTGTCCCGCATATATTAAACCATCAGGGGAACACACTCTCCTCACTTATACTGTTCACCTGCTTACATGTCCTGTGTATATTAAACCATCAGGGGAACACACTCTCCTCAGTTATACTCTTCACCAGGTAACATGTCCTGCGTGTATTAAACCATCAGGGGAACACAATCTCCTCACTTATACTGTTCAACTGGTGACAAGTCCTGTGTATATTAAACCATCAGGGGAACTCACTCTCCTCACTTATACTGTTCCCCTGGTAACATGTCCCGTGTGTATCAAACAATCAGAGGAACACACTCTCCTCACTTACACTGTTCACCTGGTAACATGTCCCGTGCGTATAAAACAATCAGGGGAACACACTCTCCTCACTTATACTGTTCACCTGGTAACATGTCCCGTGCGTATTAAAAAATCAGGGGAACACACTCTCCTCACTTATACTGTTCATCTGGCAACATGTCCCGTGCGTATTAAACAATCAGGGGAACACACTCTCCGCACATATACTGTTCACCTGGTAACATGTCCCGTGCGTATTAAACAATCAGGGGAACACACTCTCCGCACATATACTGTTCACCTTGTGACATGTCCCGTGTGTATTAAACCATCAGGGGAACACACTCTCCTCACTTATACTGTTCACCTGGTAACATATCCCGTGTATATTAAACAATCAGGGGAACACACTCTCCTCACTTCTACTGTTCACCTGGTAACATGTCCCGTGTGCGTTAAACAATCAGGGGAACACACTCTCCTCACTTATACTGTTCACCTGGTAACATGTCCCGTGTATATTAAGCAATCAGGGGAAAACACACTCCTCACTTATACTGTTCACCTGGTAACATGTCCCGTGCGTATTAAACCATCAGGTGAAAACACTCTCCTCACTTATACTGTTCACCTGGTGACATGTCCCGTGTATATTAAGCAATCAGGGGAAAACACACTCCTCACTTATACTGTTCACCTGGTAACATGTCCCGTGCGTATTAAACAATCAGGGGAACACACTCTCCTCACATATACTGTTCACCTGGTGACATGACCCGTGTGCATTAAACAATCAGGGGAACACACTCTCCTCACATATACTGTTCACCTGGTGACATGGCCGGTCCGTATTAAAGAATCAGGGGAACATACTCTCCTCACGTAGACAGTTCACCTGGTAACAAGTCCTGTGTATGTTAAACCATCAGGGGAACACCCTCGCCTCACTTATACTGTTCACCTGGTAACATGTCCAGTGTGTATTAAACAATGAGGGGAACACAGTCTCCTCACTTTTACTGTTCACCTGGTGACATGTCCTGTGTGTATTAAACAATGAGGGGAACACACTCTCCTCACTTATATGGTTCACCTGGTAACATGTCCCGTGAGTATTAAACAATCAGGGGAACACACTCTCCTCACTTCTACTGTTCACCTGGTAACATGTCCCGTGTGTATTAAACCATCAGGGGAACACACTCTCCTCACTTATACTGTTCACCTGGTAACATGTCCTGTTTGTATTAAACAATCAGGGGAATACACTCTCCTCACTTATACTGTTCACCTGGTAACATGTCCCGTGTGTATTAAACAATCAGGGGAACACACTCTCCTCACTTCTACTGTTCACCTGGTAACATGTCCCGTGTGTATTAAACCATCAGGGGAACACACTCTCCTCACTTATACTGTTCACCTGGTAACATGTCCTGTTTGTATTAAACAATCAGGGGAATACACTCTCCTCACTTATACTGTTCACCTGGTAACATGTCCCGTGAGTATTAAACAATCAGGGGAACACACTCTCCTCACTTCTACTGTTCACCTGGTAACATGTCCCGTGTGTATTAAACCATCAGGGGAACACACTCTCCTCACTTATACTGTTCACCTGGAAACATGTCCTGTTTGTATTAAACAATCAGGGGAACACACTCTCCTCACTTATACTGTTCACCAGGTAACATGTCCCGTGAATATTATACAGTCAGGGGAACACACTCTCCTCACTTTTACTGTTCACCTAGTGACATGTCCTGTGTGCATTAAACAATCAGGGGAACACACTCTCCTCACTTATACTGTTCACCTGGCAACATGTCCCATCAGTATTAAACAATCAGGGGAACATACTCTCCTCACTTAGACAGTTCACCTGGTAACATGTCCCGTGTATATTAAAACATCAGGGGGACACACTCTCCTCACTTATACTGTTCACCGGATAACATGTCCCGTGTATATTAAACCATCAGGGGAACACACTCTCCTCACTTATACTGTTCACCGGATAACATGTCCCGTGTATATTAAACCATCAGGTGAACACACTCTCCTCACTTATACTGTTCACCGGATAACATGTCCTGTGTATATTAAGCCATCAGGGGAACACACTCTCCTCACTTATACTGTTCACCGGATAACATGTCCCGTGTATATTAAACCATCAGGGGAACATACTCTCCTCACTTATACTGTTCACCGGATAACATGTCCCGTGTATATTAAGCCATCAGGGGAACACACTCTCCTCACTTATACTGTTCACCTTGTAACATGTCCTGTGTATATTAAAACATCAGGGGAACACACTCTCCTCACTTATACTATTCACCTGGTAACAAGTTCTGTGTATATTAAACCATCAGGGGAACACACTCTCCTCACATATACTGTTCACCTGGTAACATGTCCCGTGTATATTCAACCATTAGGGGAACACACTCTCCTCACTTATACTGTTTATCTGGTAACATGTCCCATGTATATTAAACCATCAGGGGAACACACTCTCCTCACTTACACTGTTCACCTGGTAACATGTCCTGTGTGTATTAAACAATCAGGGGAACACACTCTCCTCATTTATACTGTTCACCTGGTAACATGTCCCGTGTATATTAAACCATCAGGGGAACACAGTCTCCTCACTTATACTGTTCACCTGGTGACATGTTCTGTGTGTGTTAAACAATCAGGGGAACACACTCTCCTCACTTATACTGTTTATCTGGTAACATGTCCCATGTATATTAAACCATCAGGGGAACACACTCTCCTCACTTACACTGTTCACCTGGTAACATGTCCTGTGTGTATTAAACAATCAGGGGAACACACTCTCCTCATTTATACTGTTCACCTGGTAACATGTCCCGTGTATATTAAACCATCAGGGGAACACAGTCTCCTCACTTATACTGTTCACCTGGTGACATGTCCTATGTGTATTAAACAATCAGGGGAACACACTCTCCTCACTTATACTGTTTATCTGGTAACATGTCCCATGTATATTAAACCATCAGGGGAACACACTCTCCTCACTTACACTGTTCACCTGGTAACATGTCCTGTGTGTATTAAACAATCAGGGGAACACACTCTCCTCATTTATACTGTTCACCTGGTAACATGTCCCGTGTATATTAAACCATCAGGGGAACACAGTCTCCTCACTTATACTGTTCACCTGGTGACATGTCCTGTGTGTATTAATCAATCAGGGGAACACACTCTCCTCTCTTATACTGTTCACCTGGTAACATGTCCCATGTATATTAAACCATCAGGGGAACACACTCTCCTCACTTACACTGTTCACCTGGTAACATGTCCCGTGTATATTATACAATCAGGGGAACAAACTCTCCTCACTTATACTGTTCACCTGGTAACATGGCCTGTGTGTATTAAACAATCTGGGGAAAACACTCTCCTCACTTATAGAGTTCACCTGATGACATGTCCCATGTGTATTAAACCATCAGGGGAACACACTCTCCTCACTTATACTGTTCACCTGGTAACATGTCACGTGTGTATTAAACCATCAGGGGAACACACTCTCCTCACTTATACTGTTCACCTGGTGACATGTCCTGTGTGTATTAAACAATGAGGGGAACACACTCTCCTCACTTATACTGTTCACCTGGTAACATGTCCAGTGTGTATTAAACCATCAGGGGAACACCCTCTCCTCACTTTTACTGTTCACCTGGTAACATGTCCCGTGTATATTATACATACAGGGGAACAAACTCTCCTCACTTACACTCTTCACCTGGTAACATGTCCCGTGTATATTAAACCATCAGGGGAACACACACTCCTCACTTCTACTGTTCACCTGTTTACATGTCCCGTGTATATTAAACCATCTGGGGAACACACTCTCCTCACTTATTCTGTTCACCTTGTGACATGTCCCGTCAGTATTAAACAATCAGGGGAACACACTCTCCTCACTTATACTGTTCACCTGTTTACATGTCCCGTGTATATTAAACCATCAGGGGAACACACTCTCCTCACTTATACTGTTCACCTGGTAACATGTCCCGTGTGTATTAAACCATCAGGGGAACACACTCTCCTCACTTATACTGTTCACCTGGTAACATGTCCCTTATGTATTAAACAATCAGTGGAACACATTCTCCTCACTTATACTGTTCACCTGGTAACATGTCCCGTGTGTATTAAACCATGAGGGGAAAATACTCTCCTCACATATACTGTTCACCTTGTGACATGTCCCGTCAGTATTAAACAATCAGGGGAACACACTCTCCTCACTTATACTGTTCACCTGGTAACATGTCCCGTGTGTATTAAACAATCAGGGGAACACACTCTCCTCATTTATACTGTTCACCTGGGAACATATCCCGTGTCTATTACACAATCAGGGGAACACACTCTCCTCACTTAAACTGTTCACCTGGTAACAAGTCCCGTGTATATTAAACCATCAGGGGAACACACTCTCCTCACTTATACTGTTCACCTGTTTACATGTCCCGTGTATATTAAACCATCAGGGGAACACTCTCTCCTCACTTATACTGTTCACCTGTTTACATGTCCCGTGTATATTAAACCATCAGGGGAACACACTCTCCTCACTTATACTGTTCACCTGTTTACATGTCCCGTGTATATTAAACCATCAGGGGAACACACTCTCCTCACTTATCCTGTTCACCTGGTAACATGTCCCGTGCGTATTAAACAATCAGGGGAACACTCTCTCCTGACTTATACTGTTCACCTGTTTACATGTCCCGTGTATATTAAACCATCAGGGGAACAAACTCTCCTCACTTATACTGTTCACCTGTTTCCATGTCCCGTGTATATTAAACCATCAGGGGAACACACTCTCCTCACTTATACTGTTCATCTGGTAACATGTCCCGTGTACATTAAACCATCAGGGGAACACACTCTCCTCACTTATACTGTTCACCTGGTAACAATTCCCGTGTATATTAAACCATCAGGGGAACAAACTCTCCTCACTTATACTGTTCACCTTGTGACATGTCCCGTCAGTATTAAACAATCAGGGGAACACACTCTCCTCACTTATACTGTTCACCTGGTAACATGTCCCGTGTGTATTAAACAATCAGGGGAACACACTCTCCTCACTTATACTGTTCATCTGTTTAAATGTCCCGTGTATATTAAACCATCAGGGGAACACACTCTTCTCAATTATACTGTTCACCTGGTAACATGTCCCGTGTGTATTAAACAATCAGGGGAACACACTCTCCTCACTTATACTGTTCACCTGGTAACTTGTCCCGTGTGTATTAAACCATCAGGGGAACACACTCTCCTCACTTATACTGTTCACCTGGTAACATGTCCCTTATGTATTAAACAATCAGGGGAACACATTCTCCTCACTTATACTGTTCACCTGGTAACATGTCCCGTGTATATTAAACCATCAGGGAAACACACTCTCCTCACATACACTGTTCACCTGGTAACATGTACTGTGTATATTAAAGCATCTGGGGAACACACTCCCCTCACTTATACTGTTCACCTGGTAACATGTACTGTGTATATTAAAGCATCTGGGGAACACACTCTCCTCACTTATACTGTTCACCTGGTAACATGTCCCATGTTTTAATCAATCAGGGGAAAACACTCTCCTCACTTATACTGTTCACCTGGTAACATGTCCCGTCAGTACTAAACCATCAGGGGAACAATCTCTCCTCACTTATACTCTTCACCAGGTAACATGTCCTGTGTATATTAAACCATCAGGGGAACACACTCTCCTCACTTTTACCGTTCACCTGGTGACATGCCCCGTGTATATTAAACCATCAGGGGAACACCCTCTCCTCACTTATACTGTTCACCTGGTAACATGCCCAGTGTGTATTAAACAATGAGGGGAACACACTCTCCTCACCTTTACTGTTCACCTGGTGACATGTCCTGTGTATATTAAACAATGAGGGGAACACACTCTCCTCACTTATACGGTTCACCTGGTAACATGTCCCGTGTGTATTAAACCATCAGGGGAACACACTCTCCTCACTTATACTGTTCACGTGGTAACATGTCCTGTGTATATTAAACAATCAGGGGAACACTCTCTCCTCACTTAGAGAGTTCACCCGGTAACATGTCCCGTGAATATTAAACAGTCAGGGGAACACACTCTCCTCACTTATACTGTTCACCTAGTGACATGTCCTGTGTGCATTAAACATTCAGGGGAACACACTCTCCTCACTTATACTGTTCGCCTGGTAACATGTACTGTGTATATTAAAGCATCTGGGGAACACACTCTCCTCACTTATACTGTTCACCTGGTAACATGTCCCGTCAGTACTAAACCATCAGGGGAACAAACTCTCCTCACTTATACTGTTCACGTGGTGACATGTCCCCTCTGTATTAAACCATCAGGGGAACACACTCTCCTCACTTACACTGTTCACCAGGTGACATGTCCCGTGTGCATTAAACAATCAGGGGAACAGAATCTCCTCACTTATATTGTTCACGTGGTAACATGTCCCGTGTGTATTAAACCATGAGGGGAAAATACTCACCTCACTTATACTGTTCACCTGGTAACATGTCCCGTGTATATTAAACCATCAGGGGAACATCCTCTCCTCACTTAGACTGTTCACCTGGTAACATGTCCCGTGTATATTAAAGCATCAGGGGAACACACTCTCCTCACTTATGCTGTTCACCTTGTGACATGTCCCGTGTATATTAAACCATCAGGGGAACACACTCTCCTCACTTCTACTGTTCACCTGTTTACATGTCCCGTGTATATTAAACCATCAGGGGAACACACTCTCCTCACTTATTCTGTTCACCTTGTGACATGTCCCATCAGTATTAAACAATCAGGGGAAGACACTCTCCTCACTTATACTGTTCACCTGCGAACATGTCCCGTCAATATTAAACAATCAGGGGAACACACTCTCCTCACTTATACTGTTCACCTGGCAACATGTCCCATCAGTATTAAACAATCAGGGGGAGACACTCTCCTCACTCATACTGTTCACCTGGTAACATGTACTGTGTATATTAAAGCATCTGGGGAACACACTCTCCTCACATATACTGTTCACCTGGTAACATGTCCCGTGTTTATTAAACAATCAGGGGAACACACTCTCCTCACTTATACTGTTCGCCTGGTAACATGTACTGTGTATATTAAAGCATCTGGGGAACACACTCTCCTCACTTATACTGTTCACCTGGTAACATGTCCCGTGTTTATTAAACAATCAGGGGAACACACTATCCTCACTTATACTGTTCGCCGGGTAACATGTACTGTGTATATTAAAGCATCTGGGGAACACACTCTCCTCACTTATACTGTTCACCTGGTAACATGTCCCATGTTTTAATCAATTAGGGGAAAACACTCTCCTCACTTATACTGTTCACCTGGTAACATGTCCCGTCAGTACTAAACCATCAGGGGAACAAACTCTCCTCACTTATACTGTTCACGTGGTGACATGTCCCCTCTGTATTAAACCATCAGGGGAACACACTCTCCTCACTTACACTGTTCACCAGGTGACATGTCCCGTGTGCATTAAACAATCAGGGGAACAGAATCACCTCACTTATATTGTTCACATGGTAACATGTCCCGTGTGTATTAAACCATGAGGGGAAAATACTCACCTCACTTATACTGTTCACCTGGTAACATGTCCCGTGTATATTAAACCATCAGGGGAACATCCTCTCCTCACTAAGACTGTTCACCTGGTAACATGTCCCGTGTATATTAAAGCATCAGGGGAACACACTCTCCTCACTTATGCTGTTCACCTTGTGACATGTCCCGTGTATATTAAACCATCAGGGGAACACACTCTCCTCACTTATTCTGTTCACCTTGTGACATGTCCCGTCAGTATTAAACCATCAGGGGAACACACTCTCCTCACTTATACTGTTCTCCTGGTAACATGTCCCATGTGTCTTAAACAATCAGGGGAACACACTCTCCTCACTTATACTGTTCACCTGGTAACATGTCCCTTATGTATTAAACAATCAGGGGAACACATTCTCCTCACTTATACTGTTCACCTGGTAACATGTCCCTTGTGTATTAAACCATGAGGGTCAAATACTCTCCTCACTTTTACTGTTCACCTGGTAACATGTCCCGTGTATATTAAACCATCAGGGGAACACACTCTCCTCACTTATACTGTTCATCTGGTAACATCTCCCGTGTATATTAAAGCATCAGGGGAACACACTCTCCTCACTTATACTGTTCACCTAGTAACATGTCCCGTGTATATTAAACCATCAGGGGAACACACTCTCCTCACTTATACTTTTCACCTGTTTACATGTCCCGTGTACATTAAACCATCAGGGGAACACACTCTCCTCACTTATCCTGTTCCCCTGGTGACATGTCCTGTCAGCATTAAACAATCAGGGGAACACACTCTCCTCACTTATACTGTTCACCTGTTTACATGTCCCGTGTATATTATACCATCAGGGGAACATACTCTCCTCACTTATACTGTTCACCTGGTGACATGTCCCGTCTATATTAAACCATCAGGGGAACTCACTCTACTCACTTATACTGTTCACCTGGTGTCATGTCCCGTGTATATTAAACCATCAGGGGAACACACTTTCCTCACTTATACTGTTCACCTGGTAACATGTCCCGTGTATATTAAACCATCAGGGGAACACACTTTCCTCACTTATACTGTTCACCTGGTAACATGTCCCCTCTATATTAAACCATCAGGGGAACACACTCTCCTCACTTATACTGTTCACCTGGTAACATGTCCCGTGTATATTAAACCATCAGGGGAACACACTCTCCTCACTTATACTGTTCATCTGGTCACATGTCCCGTGTGTATTAAACCATCAGGGGAACACATTCTCCTCACTTATACTGTTTATCTGGTAACATGTCCCATGTATATTAAACCATCAGGGGAACACACTCTCCTCACTTGCACTGTTCACCTGGTAACATGTCCCGTGTAT
Source organism: Heterodontus francisci (assembly GCF_036365525.1). NCBI lineage: Eukaryota > Metazoa > Chordata > Chondrichthyes > Heterodontiformes > Heterodontidae > Heterodontus > Heterodontus francisci. The sequence continues at coordinate 2,153,451 of NW_027141614.1, read as the reverse complement.
ATTAAACAATCAGGGGAACACACTCTGCTCACTTATACTGTTCACCTGGTAACATGTCCCGTCTATATTAAACCATCAGGGGAACTCACTCTACTCAATCATACTGTTCACCTGGTGTCATGTCCCGCGTATATTAAACAATCAGGGGAACTCATGCTCCTCACTTATAGATTTCACCTGGTAACATGTCCCGTGTGCATTAAAAAATCAGGGGAACACACTCTCCTCACTTATACTGTTCATCTGGAAACATGTCCCATGTTTTAATCAATTAGGGGAAAACACTCTCCTCACTTATACTGTTCACCTGGTAACATGTCCCGTCAGTACTAAACCATCAGGGGAACAAACTCTCCTCACTTATACTGTTCACGTGGTGACATGTCCCCTCTGTATTAAACCATCAGGGGAACACACTCTCCTCACTTACACTGTTCACCTGGTAACATGTTCCGTGCGTATTAAACAATCAGGGGAAGACACTCTCCTCACTTACACTGTTCACCTGGTAACATGTTCCGTGCGTATTAAACAATCAGGGGAAGACACTCTCCTCACTTATACTGTTCATCTGGTAACATGTCCACTGCGTATTAAACAATCAGGGGAACACACTCTGCTCACTTATACTGTTCACCTGGTAACATGTCCCGTGCGTATTAAACACAAGGGGAACACACTCTCCTCTCTTATGCTGTTCACCGGGTACCATGTCCTGTGTATATTAAACCATCAGGGGAACACACTCTCCTCACTTAGACAGTTCACCTTGTAACAAGTCCTGTGTATATTAAAACATAAGGGGAACACACTCTCCTCACTTATACTGTTCACCTGGTAACATGTCCCGTGTGTATTAAACCATCAGGGGAACACACTCTCCTCACTTAGACAGTTCACCTGGTGACACGTCCTGTGTATATTAAACCATCAGGGGAACACACTCTCCTCACTTATACTGTTCACCTTGTAACATGTCCTGTGTATATTAAAACATCAGGGGAACACACTCTCCTCACTTATACTGTTCACCTTGTAACATGTCCTGTGTATATTAAAACATCAGGGGAACACACTCTCCTCACTTATACTGTTCACCTTGTAACATGTCCTGTGTATATTAAAACATCAGGGGAACACACTCTCCTCACTTATACTGTTCATCTGGTAACATGTCCCGTGCGTATTAAACAACCAGGGGAACACACTCTCCTCACTTATACTGTTCACCTGGTGACATGTCCCGCGCGTATCAAACAATCAGGGGAACACACTCTCCACACTTATACTGTTCACCTGGTAACATGTCCCGTGTATATTAAACCATCAGGGGAACACACTCTCCTCACTTATACTGTTCACCTGGTGACATGTCCCGTGTGTATTAAAGAATCAGGGGAACACACTCTCCTCACTTATACTGTTCACCTGGTGACGTGACCCGTGTGCATTACACAATCAGGGGAACACACTCTCCTCACTTATACTGTTCAGCTTGTAACATGTCCTGTGTATATTAAAACATCAGGGGAACACACTCTCCTCCCTTATACTGTTCACCTGCTGACATGTCCCGTGTGCATTAAACAGTCAGGGGAACATACTCTCCTCACTTAGACATTTCACCTGGTAACAAGTCCTGTGTATATTAAAACATCAGGGGAACACACTTTCCTCACTTATGCTGTTGACCTGGTAACATGTCCCGTGTGTATTAAACAATCAGGGGAACACACTCTCCTCACTTATACTGTTCACCTGGTAGCATGTCCCATGTACATTAAACCATCAGGGGAACACACTCTCCTCACTTATACTGTTTATCTGGTAACATGTCCCATGTACATTAAACCATCAGGGGAACACACTCTCCTCACTTACACTGTTCACCTTGCAACATGTCCTGTGTATATTAAAACATCAGGGGAACACACTCTCCTCACTTATACTGTTCATCTGGTCACATGTCCCCTGTGTATTAAACCATCAGGGGAACACACTCTCCTCACTTATACTGTTTATCTGGTAACATGTCCCACGTACATTAAACCATCAGGGGAACACACTCTCCTCACTTATACTGTTCACCTGGTAACATGTCCCGTGTATATTAAACGATCAGGGGAACACACTCTCCTCACTTATACTGTTCACCTGGTGACATGTCCTGTGTGTATTAAACAATCAGGGGAAAACACTCTCCTCACTTTTACTGTTCACCTGGCAACATGTCCTGTGTATATTCAACAATTAGGGGAACACACTCTCCTCACTTATGCTGCTTATCTGGTAACATGTCCCATGTATATTAAACCATCAGGGGAACACACTCTCCTCACTTACACTGTTCACCTGGTAACATGTCCTGTGTGTATTAAACAATCAGGGGAACACACTCTCCTCACTTATCCTGTTCACCTGGTAACATGTCCCGTGTATATTAAACCATCAGGGGAACACACTCTCCTCACTTATACTGTTCACCTGGTGACATGTCCTGTGTGTATTAAACAATCAGGGGAAAACACTCTCCTCACTTATACTGTTCACCTGGTAACATGTCCTGTGTATATTCAACAATTAGGGGAACACACTCTCCTCACTTATGCTGCTTATCTGGTAACATGTCCCATGTATATTAAACCATCAGGGGAACACACTCTCCTCACTTACACTGTTCACCTGGTAACATGTCCCGTGTATATTAAACAATCAGGGGAACACACTCTCCTCACTTATACTGTTCACCTGGTAACATGTCCCGTGTATATTCAACCATGAGGGGAACACACTCTCCTCACTTATACTGTTCACCTGGTCACATGTCCCGTTTGTATTAAAACATCAGGGGAACACACTCTCCCCACTTATACTGTTTATCTGGTAACATGTCCCATGTATATTAAACCATCAGGGGAACACACTCTCCTCACTTGCACTGTTCACCTGGTAACATGTCCTGTGTATATTCAACAATTAGGGGAACACACTCTCCTCACTTATGCTGCTTATCTGGTAACATGTCCCATGTATATTAAACCATCAGGGGAACACACTCTCCTCACTTACACTGTTCACCTGGTAACATGTCCCGTGTATATTAAACAATCAGGGGAACACACTCTCCTCACTTATACTGTTCACCTGGTAACATGTCCCGTGTATATTCAACCATTAGGGGAACACACTCTCCTCACTTATACTGTTCACCTGGTCACATGTCCCGTGTGTATTAAAACATCAGGGGAACACACTCTCCCCACTTATACTGTTTATCTGGTAAGATGTACCATGTATATTAAACCATCAGGGGAACACACTCTCCTCACTTGCACTGTTCACCTGGTAACATGTCCCGTGTATATTAAACAATCAGGGGAACACACTCTGCTCACTTATACTGTTCACCTGGTGACATGTCCTGTGTGTATTAAACAATCAGGGGAAAACACTCTCCTCACTTATAGAGTTCACCTGATGACATGTCCCATGTGTATTAAACAATCAGGGGAACACACTCTCCTCACTTATACTGTTCACCTGGTAACATGTCCCGTGTGTATTAAACCATCAGGGGAACACACTCTCCTCAATTATACTGTTCACCTGGTAACATGTCCTGTGTGCATTAAACAATCAGGGGAACACTCTCTCCTCACTTAGAGAGTTCACCAGGTAACATGTCCCGTGAATATTAAACAATCAGGGGAACACACTCTCCTCACTTATCCTGTTCACCTGGTAACATGTCCTGTGTCCATTAAACAATCAGGGGAACACACTCTCCTCACTTATACTGTTCACCTGGTGACATGTCCTGTGTGCATTAAACCATCAGGGGAACACACCCTCCTCACTTATACTGTTCGACTGGTGACATGTCCCGTCAGTATTAAACAATCAGGGGAACAATCTCTCCTCACTTATACTGTTCTCCTGGTAACATGTCCCGTGTATATTAAACCATCAGGAGAACACACTCTCTTCACTTATACTGTTCACCTGGCAACATGTCCCATCAGTATTAAACAATCAGGGGAAGAAACTCTCCTCACTTATACTGTTCACCTGCTAACATGTCCCGTCAATATTAAACAATCAGGGGAACACACTCTCCTCACTTATACTGTTCTCCTGGTAACATGTCCCGTGTGTATTAAACCATCAGGGGAACACACTCTCCTCTCTTATACTGTTCACCTGGTAACATGTCCCATGTGTATTAATCAATCAGGGGAACACTCTCTCCTCACTTATACTGTTCACCTGGTAACATGTCCCGTCAGTATTAAACCATCAGGTGAACAAACTCTCCTCACTTATACTGTTCACCTGGTAACATGTCCCATGTTTTAATCAATCAGGGGAAAACACTCTCCTCACTTATACTGTTCACCTGGTAACATGTCCCGTCAGTATTAAACCATCAGGTGAACAAACTCTCCTCACTTATACTGTTCACCTGGTGACATGTCCCCTCTGTATTAAACCATCAGGGGAACACACTCTCCTCACTTACACTGTTCACCTGGTAACGTGTCCCGTGTATATTATACAATCAGGGGAACAAACTCTCCTCACTTACACTGTTCACCTGGTAACATGGCCTGTGCGTATTAAACAATCTGGGGAAAACACTCTCTTCACTTATAGAGTTCACCTGATGACATGTCCCATGTGTATTAAACAATAAGGGGAAAACACTCTCCTCACTTATACTGTTCACCTGGTAACATGTCCCGTGTGTATTAAACCATCAGGGGAACACACTCTCCTCACTTATACTGTTCACCTGGTGACAGGTCCTGTGTGTATTAAACAATGAGGGGAACACACTCTCCTCACTTCTACTGTTCACCTGGTAACATGTCCAGTGTGTATTAAACCATCAGGGGAACACACTCTCCTCACTTTTACTGTTCACCTGGTGACATGTCCTGTGTGTATTAAACAATGAGGGGAACACACTCTCCTCACTTATACTGTTCACCTGGTAACATGTCCCGTGTGTATTAAACCATCAGGGGAACACACTCTCCTCAATTATACTGTTCACCTGGTAACATGTCCCGTGTGTATTAAACCATCAGGGGAACACACTCTCCTCAATTATACTGTTCACTTGGTGACATGTCCCGTGTGCATTAAACAATCAGGGGAACACACTCTCCTCACTTCTACTGTTCACCTGGTAACATGTCCAGTGTGTATTAAACCATCAGGGGAACACACTCTCCTCACTTTTACTGTTCACCTGGTGACATGTCCTGTGTGCATTAAACAATCAGGGGAACACACTCTCCTCACTTACACTGTTCACCTGGCAACATGTTCCGTGCGTATTAAACAATCAGGGGAACACTCTCTCCTCACTTATACTGTTCACCTGGTAACATGTCCCGTGCGTATTAAACAATCAGGGGAACACACTCTCCTCACTTACACTGTTCACCTGGCAACATGTTCCGTGCGTATTAAACAATCAGGGGAACACACTCTCCTCACTGATACTGTTCACCTGGTAACATGTCCCGTGCGTATTAAACAATCAGGGGAACTCACTCTCCTCACTTATAATGTTCACCTGGTAACATATCCCGTGCGTATTAAACAATCAGGGGAACACACTCTGCTCACTTATACTCTTCACCTGGTAACATGTCCCGTGCGTATTAAACAATCAGGGGAACACACTCTCCTCTCTTATACTGTTCACCTTGTAACATGTCCCGTTTATATTAAACCATCAGGGGAACACACTCTCCTCACTTATACTGTTCACCTGGTGACATGTCCCGTGTGTATTAAAGAATCAGGGGAACACACTCTCCTCACTTATACTGATCACCTGGTGACGTGACCCGTGTGCATTACACAATCAGGGGAACACACTCTCCTCACTTATACTGTTCACCTTGTAACATGTCCTGTCTATATTAAAACATCAGGGGAACACACTCTCCTCACTTATACTGTTCACCTGGTGACATGTCCCGTGTGCATTAAACAGTCAGGGGAACATACTCTCCTCACTTAGACATTTCACCTGGTAACATGTCCCGTGTATATTAAACCATCAGGGGAACACACTCTCCTCACTTATACTGTTCACCTGGTAACATGTCCCGTGCGTATTAAACAATCAGGGGAACACTCTCTCCTCACTTATACTGTTCACCTGTTTACATGTCCCGTGTATATTAAACCATCAGGGGAACACACTCTCCTCACTTATACTGTTCATCTGTTTCCATGTCCCGTGTATATTAAACCATCAGGGGAACACACTCTCCTCACTTATACTGTTCATCTGGTAACATGTCCCGTGTGTATTAAACAATCAGGGGAACACACTCTCCTCACTTATACTGTTCACCTGTTTACATGTCCCGTGTATATTAAACCATCAGGGGAACACCCTCTCCTCACTTATTCTGTTCACCTGTTTACATGTCCCGTGTATATTAAACAATCAGGGGAACATCCTCTCCTCACTTATACCCTTCACCTGGTGACATGTCCTGTGTGCATTAAACAATCTGGGGAACACACTCTCCTCACTTATACTGTTCGCCTGGTAACATGTCCTGTGTATATTAAAGCATCTGGGGAACACACTCTCCTCACTTATACTGTTCACCTGGCAACATGTCCCGTCAGTATTAAACCATCAGGGGAACACACTCTCCTCACTTATACTGTTCACCTGGAAACATGTCCCGTGTATAGTAAACAATCAGGGGAACACACTCTCCTCACTTATACTGTTCACCAGGTAACATGTCCCGTATATATTAAATAATCAGGGGAACACACTCTCCTCACTTATACTGTTCACCTGGTGACATGTCCCGTGTATATTAAACCATCAGGGGAACACACTCTCCTCACTTACACTGTTCACCTGTTGACATGTCCCGTGTATATTAAACCATCAGGGGAACACACTCTCATCACTTATACTGTTCACCTGGTAACATCTCCCGTGTATATTAAACAATCAGGCGAACACACTCTCTTCACATATACTGTTCATCTGGTAACATGTCCCGTGTATATTAAACCATCAGGGGAACACACTCTCCTCACTTATACTGTTCACCTGGTAACATGTCCCGTCAGCGTTATACAATCAGGGGAACAGACTCTCCTCACTTATACTGTTCACCTGGTAACATGTCCCTTATGCATTAAGCTCTCAGGGGAACACACTCTCCTCACTTATACTGTTCACCTGGTTACATGTCCCGTGTATATTAAACCATCAGGGGAACACACTCTCCTCACTTATACAGTTCACCTGGTAACATGTCCTGTGTGCATTAAACAAACAGGTGAACACACTCTACTCACTTATACTGTTCACCTGGTAACATGTCCCGTGTATATTAAACCATCAGGGGAACACACTCTCCTCACTTATACTGTTCACCTAGTAACATGTCCTGTGTGCATTAAACCATCAGGGGAACAAACTCTCCTCACTTCTACTGTTCAGCTGGTTACATGTCCCGTCAGTATTAAACAATCAGGGCAACAAACTCTCCTCACTTATACTGTTCTACTGGTAACATGTCCCGTGTATATTAAACCATCAGGGGAACACACTCTCCTCACTTATACTGTTCACCTGGCAACATGTCCCGTCAGTATTAAACCATCAGGGGAACACACTCTCCTCACTTATACTGTTCACCTGGAAACATGTCCCGTGTATAGTAAACAATCAGGGGAACACACTCTCCTCACTTATACTGTTCACCTGGTAACATGTCCCGTATATATTAAATAATCAGGGGAACACACTCTCCTCACTTATACTGTTCACCTGGTGACATGTCCCGTGTATATTAAACCATCAGGGGAACACACTCTCCTCACTTACACTGTTCATCTGGTAACATGTCCCGTGTACATGAAACCATCAGGGGAACACACTCTCCTCACTTATTCTGTTCACCTGGTGACATGTCCCGTCAGCGTTATACAATCAGGGGAACACACTCTCCTCACTTATACTGTTCACCTTGTAACATGTCCCGTTCGTTTTAAACAATCAGGGGAACACACTCTCCTCACTTATACTGTTCACCTGGTAACATGTCCCTTATGTATTAAGCACTCAGGGGAACACACTCTCCTCACTTATACTGTTCACCTGGTTACATGTCCCGTGTATATTAAACCATCAGGGGAACACACTCTCCTCACTTATACTGTGCACCTGGTAACATGTCCCTTATGTATTAAGCACTCAGGGGAACACACTCTCCTCACTTATACTGTTCACCTGGTTACATGTCCCGTGTATATTAAACCATCAGGGGAACACACTCTCCTCACTTATACAGTACACCTGGTAACATGTCCTGTGTGCATTAAACAAACAGGGGAACACACTCTACTCACTTATACTGTTCACCTGGTAACATGTCCCGTGTATATTAAACCATCAGGGGAACACACTCTCCTCACTTATACTGTTCACCTAGTAACATGTCCTGTGTGCATTAAACCATCAGGGGAACAAACTCTCCTCACTTCTACTGTTCACCTGGTTACATGTCCCGACAGTATTAAACAATCAGGGCAACAAACTCTCCTCACTTATACTGTTCTACTGGTAACATGTCCCGTGTATATTAAACCATCAGGGGAACACACTCTCCTCACTTATACTGTTCACCTGGTAACATGTCCCATCAGTATTAAACCATCAGGGGAACACATTCTCCTCATTTACACTGTTCGCCTGGTGACATGTCCTGTGTGCATTAAACAATCAGGGGAACACACTCTCCTCACTTATACTGTTCGCCTGGTAACATGTCCTGTGTATATTAAAGCATCTGGGGAACACACTCTCCTCACTTATACTGTTCACCTGGCAACATGTCCCGTCAGTATTAAACCATCAGGGGAACACACTCTCCTCTCTTATACTGTTCAGCTGGAAACATGTCCCGTGTATATTAAACCATCAGGGGAACACACTCTCCTCACTTATACTGTTCACCTGGTAACATGTCCCGTATATATTAAATAATCAGGGGAACACACTCTCCTCACTTATACTGTTCACCTGGTAACATGTCCCGTGTATATTAAACCATCAGGGGAACACACTCTCCTCACTTATACTGTTCACCTGGTAACATGTCCCGTGCGTATTAAACAATCAGGGGAACACTCTCTCCTCACTTATACTGTTCACCTGTTTACATGTCCCGTGTATATTAAACCATCAGGGGAACACACTCTCCTCACTTATACTGTTCACCTGTTTCCATGTCCCGTGTATATTAAACCATCAGGGGAACACACTCTCCTCACTTATACTGTTCACCTGGAAACATGTCCCGTGTATAGTAAACAATCAGGGGAACACACTCTCCTCACTTATACTGTTCACCTGGTAACATGTCCCGTATATATTAAATAATCAGGGGAACACACTCTCCTCACTTATACTGTTCACCTGGTGACATGTCCCGTGTATATTAAACCATCAGGGGAACACACTCTCCTCACTTACACTGTTCATCTGGTAACATGTCCCGTGTACATGAAACCATCAGGGGAACACACTCTCCTCACTTATTCTGTTCACCTGGTGACATGTCCCGTCAGCGTTATACAATCAGGGGAACACACTCTCCTCACTTATACTGTTCACCTTGTAACATGTCCCGTTCGTTTTAAACAATCAGGGGAACACACTCTCCTCACTTATACTGTTCACCTGGTAACATGTCCCTTATGTATTAAGCACTCAGGGGAACACACTCTCCTCACTTATACTGTTCACCTGGTTACATGTCCCGTGTATATTAAACCATCAGGGGAACACACTCTCCTCACTTATACTGTTCACCTGGTAACATGTCCCTTATGTATTAAGCACTCAGGGGAACACACTCTCCTCACTTATACTGTTCACCTGGTTACATGTCCCGTGTATATTAAACCATCAGGGGAACACACTCTCCTCACTTATACAGTTCACCTGGTAACATGTCCTGTGTGCATTAAACAAACAGGGGAACACACTCTACTCACTTATACTGTTCACCTGGTAACATGTCCCGTGTATATTAAACCATCAGGGGAACACACTCTCCTCACTTATACTGTTCACCTAGTAACATGTCCTGTGTGCATTAAACCATCAGGGGAACAAACTCTCCTCACTTCTACTGTTCACCTGGTTACATGTCCCGACAGTATTAAACAATCAGGGCAACAAACTCTCCTCACTTATACTGTTCTACTGGTAACATGTCCCGTGTATATTAAACCATCAGGGGAACACACTCTCCTCACTTATACTGTTCACCTGGTAACATGTCCCATCAGTATTAAACCATCAGGGGAACACATTCTCCTCATTTACACTGTTCGCCTGGTGACATGTCCTGTGTGCATTAAACAATCAGGGGAACACACTCTCCTCACTTATACTGTTCGCCTGGTAACATGTCCTGTGTATATTAAAGCATCTGGGGAACACACTCTCCTCACTTATACTGTTCACCTGGCAACATGTCCCGTCAGTATTAAACCATCAGGGGAACACACTCTCCTCTCTTATACTGTTCAGCTGGAAACATGTCCCGTGTATATTAAACCATCAGGGGAACACACTCTCCTCACTTATACTGTTCACCTGGTAACATGTCCCGTATATATTAAATAATCAGGGGAACACACTCTCCTCACTTATACTGTTCACCTGGTAACATGTCCCGTGTATATTAAACCATCAGGGGAACACACTCTCCTCACTTATACTGTTCACCTGGTAACATGTCCCGTGCGTATTAAACAATCAGGGGAACACTCTCTCCTCACTTATACTGTTCACCTGTTTACATGTCCCGTGTATATTAAACCATCAGGGGAACACACTCTCCTCACTTATACTGTTCACCTGTTTCCATGTCCCGTGTATATTAAACCATCAGGGGAACACACTCTCCTCACTTATGCTGTACATCTGGTAACATGTCCCGTGCGTATTAAACAATCAGGGGCAAACACTCTCCTCACTTTACTGTTCACCTGTTTACATGTCCCGTGTATATTAAACCATCAGGGGAACACACTCTCCTCACTTATACTGTTCACCTGGTAACATGTCCTGTGTGTATTAAACCATCAGGGGAACACACTCTCCTCACTGATACTGTTCACCTAGTGACATGTCCTGTGTGCATTAAACAATCAGGGCAACAAACTCTCCTCACTTCTACTGTTCACCTGGTAACATGTCCCATCAGTATTAAACAATCAGGGGAACACACGCTCCTCACTTACACTGTTCACCTGCTAACATGTCCCATGTATATTAAACAATCAGGGGAACACACTCTCCTCACTTATACTGTTCACCTGCTAACATGTCCCGTAAGTATTAAACAATCAGGGGAACAAACTCTCCTCACTTATACTGTTCTACTGGTAACATGTCCCGTGTATATTAAACCATCAGGGGAACGCACTCTCCTCACTTACTCTGTTCACCTGGCAACATGTCCCATCAGTATTAAACAATCAGGGGAACATCCTCTCCTCACTTATACTGTTCATTTGGTTGCATGTCCCGTCAGTATTATACAATCAGGGGAACACACTCTCCTCACTTATACCGTTCACCTGGTAACATGTCCCGTGTTTATTAAACCATCAGGGGAACACACTCTCCTCACTTACACTGTTCACCTGTTGACATGTCCCGTGTATATTGAACCATCAGGGGAACACACTCTCATCACTTACACTGTTCACCTGGTGACATGTCCCATATATATTAAATAATCAGGGGAACACACTCTCCTCACTTATACTGTTCACCTGGTGACATGTCCCGTGTATAATAAACCATCAGGGGAACACACTCTCCTCACTTACACTGTTCACCTGTTGACATGTCCCGTGTATATTAAACCATCAGGGGAACACACTCTCATCACTTACACTGTTCACCTGGTGACATGTCCCGTGTATATTAAACCATCAGGGGAACACACTCTCCTCACTTATACTGTTCACCTGGTAACATGTCCCGTGTATATTAAACAATCAGGCGAACACACTCTCTTCACTTATACTGTTCATCTGGTAACATGTCCCGTGTATATTAAACCATCAGGGGAACACACTCTCCTCACTTATTCTGTTCACCTGGTTACATGTCCCGTTCGTTTTAAACAATCAGGGGAACACACTCTCCTCACTTTACTGTTCACCTGGTAACATGTCCCTTATGTATTAAGCACTCAGGGGAACACACTCTCCTCACTTATAATGTTCACCTGGTTACATGTCCCGTGTATATTAAACCATCAGGGGAACACACTCTCCTCACTTATAAAGTTCACCTGGTAACATGTCCTGTGTGCATTAAACAAACAGGGGAACACACTCTACTCACTTATACTGTTCACCTGGTAACATGTCCCGTGTATATTAAACCATCAGGGGAACACACTCTCCTCACTTATACTGTTCACCTAGTAACATGTCCTATGTGCATTAAACCATCAGGGGAACAAACTCTCCTCACTTCTACTGTTCACCTGGTGACATGTCCCGTCAGTATTAAACAATCAGGGCAACAAACTCTCCTCACTTATACTGTTCTACTGGTAACATGTCCCGTGTATATTAAACCATCAGGGGAACACACTCTCCTCACTTATACTGTTCACCTGGTAACATGTCCCATCAGTATTAAACCATCAGGGGAACACATTCTCCTCATTTACACTGTTCGCCTGGTAACATGTCCTGTGTATATTAAAGCATCTGCGGAACACACTCTCCTCACTTATACTGTTCACCTGGCAACATGTCCCGTCAGTATTAAACCATCAGGGGAACACACTCTCCTCTCTTATACTGTTCAGCTGGAAACATGTCCCGTGTATATTAAACCATCAGGGGAACACACTCTCCTCACTTATACTGTTCACCTGGTAACATGTCCCGTATATATTAAATAAACAGGGGAACACACTCTCCTCACTTATACTGTTCACCTGGTAACATGTCCCATCAGTATTAAACAATCAGGGGAACACACTCTCCTCACTTATCCCGTTCACCTAGTAACATGCCCCGTGTTTATTAAACCATCAGGGGAACACATTCTCCTCATTTACACTGTTCGCCTGGTGACATGTCCTGTGTGCATTAAACAATCAGGGGAACACACTCTCCTCACTTATACTGTTCACCTGGTAACATGTCCCGTGCGTATTAAACAATCAGGGGAAAATACTCTCCTCACTGATACAGTTCACCTGGTAACATGTCCCGTGAATATTAAACCATCAGGGGAACACACTCTCCTCACTTATACTGTTCACCTGGTGACATGTCCCGTGTATATTAAACCATCAGGGGAACACACTCTCATCACTTATACTGTTCACCTGGTGACATGTCCAGTGTATATTAAACCATCAGGGGAACACACTCTCCTCACTTACACTGTTCACCTGGTGACATGTCCCGTGTATATTAAACCATCAGGGGAACACACTCTCATCACTTATACTGTTCACCTGGTGACATGTCCAGTGTATATTAAACCATCAGGGGAACACACTCTCATCACTTATACTGTTCACCTGGTAACATGTCCCGTGTATATTAAACCATCAGGGGAACACACTCTCCTCACTTATTCTGTTCACCTGGTAACATGCCCCGTCAGCGTTAAACAATCAGAAAAACACACTCTCCTCACTTATACTGTTCACCAGGTAACATGTCCCGTGTATATTCAACCATCAGGGGAACACACTCTCCTCACTTATACTGTTCATCTGGTAACATGTCCCGTGTATATTAAACCAAGAGGGGAACACACTCTCCTCACTTATTCTGTTCACCTGGTAACATGCCCCGTCAGCGTTAAACAATCAGAAAAACACACTCTCCTCACTTATACTGTTCACCAGGTAACATGTCCCGTGTATATTCAACCATCAGGGGAACACACTCTCCTCACGTATTCTGTTCACCTGGTAACATGTTCCGTGAGCATTAAACAATCAGGGGAACACACTCTCCTCACTTATACTGTTCACCAGGTAACATGTCCCGTGTATATTAAACCATCAGGGGAACACACTCTCCTCACTTATACTGTTCACCTGGTAACATGTCCCGTGTATATTAAACCATCAGGGGAACACACTCTCCTCATTTATACTGTTCACCTGGTAACATGTCCTGTGTGCATTAAACCATAAGGGGAAAACACTCTCCTCACTTATACTGTTCACCTGGCAATATGTCCCGTGTATATTAAACAATCAGGGGAACACACTCTCCTCACTTATACTGTTCCCCTGGTAACATATCCCGTGTATATTAAACCATCAGGGGAACACACTCTCCTCACTTATTCTGTTCACCTGGTAACATGTCCCGTGTGTATTAAACAATCAGGGGAACACATTCTCCTCACTTATACTGTTCACCTGGTTACATGACCCGTCAGTGTTAAACAATCAGGGGAACAAACTCTACTCACTTATACTGTTCGCCTGGTAACATGTCCCGTGTGTATTAAACCATCAGGGGAACACATTCTCCTCACTTATACTGTTCACCTGGTTTCATGACCCGTCAGTGTTAAACAATCAGGGGAACAAACTCTACTCACTTATACTGTTCGCCTGGTAACATGTCCCGTGTGTATTAAACCATCAGGGGAACACATTCTCCTCACTTATACTGTTCACCTGGTTACATGACCCGTCATTGTTAAACAATCAGGGGAACAAACTATCCTCACTTATACTGTTCGCCTGGTAACATGTCCCGTGTGTATTAAACAATCAGGGGAACACATTCTCCTCACTTATACTGTTCACCTGGTTACATGACCCGTGAGTGTTAAACAATCAGGGGAACAAACTCTCCTCACTTATACTGTTCCCCTGGTGACATGTCCTGTGTATATTAAACCATCAGGGGAACAAAACCTCCTCACTTATACTGTTCACCTTGTAACATTTCCCGTGTGTATTAAACCATCAGGGGAGCACAATCTCCTCACTTATACTGTTCATCTGGTAACATGTCCCGTGTGTATTAAACCATCAGGGGAACACATTCTCCTCACTTATACTGTTCACTTGGTAACATGTCCCGTGTATATTAAACCATCAGGGGAACACACTCTCCTCACTTATACTGTTCACCTGGTAACATGTCCCGTGTATATTAAACCAACAATGGAACACACTCTCCTCACTTATACTGTTCACCTGGTAACATGTCCCGTGTATATTAAACCATCAGGGGAACACACTCTCCTCACTTATACTGTTCACCTGGTAACATGTCCCGTGTATATTAAGCCGTCAGGGGAACACACTCTCCTCACTTATGCTGTTCACCTGGTAACATGTCCCGTGTGCATTAAACAATCAGGGGAACACACTCTCCTCACTTATACTGTTCACCTGGTAACATGTCCCTTGTATATTAAACCATCAGGGGAACACACTCTCCTCACTTATACTGTTCACCTGGTAACTTGTCCCGTGTATATTAAACCATCAGGGGAACACACTCTCCTCATTTATACTGTTCACCTGGTAACATGTCCTGTGTGCATTAAACCATAAGGGGAAAACACTCTCCTCACTTATACTGTTCACCTGGCAATATGTCCCGTGTATATTAAACAATCAGGGGAACACACTCTCCTCACTTATACTGTTCCCCTGGTAACATATCCCGTGTATATTAAACCATCAGGGGAACACACTCTCCTCACTTATTCTGTTCACCTGGTAACATGTCCCGTGTGTATTAAACAATCAGGGGAACACATTCTCCTCACTTATACTGTTCACCTGGTAACATGTCCCGTGTGTATTAAACCATCAGGGGAACACATTCTCCTCACTTATACTGTTCACCTGGTTACATGACCCGTCAGTGTTAAACAATCAGGGGAACAAATTCTACTCACTTATACTGTTCGCCTGGTAACATGTCCCGTGTGTATTAAACCATCAGGGGAACACATTCTCCTCACTTATACTGTTCACCTGGTTACATGACCCGTGAGTGTTAAACAATCAGGGGAACAAACTCTCCTCACTTATACTGTTCCCCTGGTGACATGTCCTGTGTATATTAAACCATCAGGGGAACAAAACCTCCTCACTTATACTGTTCACCTTGTAACATTTCCCGTGTGTATTAAACCATCAGGGGAGCACAATCTCCTCACTTATACTGTTCATCTGGTAACATGTCCCGTGTGTATTAAACCATCAGGGGAACACATTCTCCTCACTTATACTGTTCACTTGGTAACATGTCCCGTGTATATTAAACAATCAGGGGAACACACTCTCCTCACTTATACTGTTCACCTGGTAACATGTCCCGTGTATATTAAACCAACAATGGAACACACTCTCCTCACTTATACTGTTCACCTGGTAACATGTCCCGTGTATATTAAACCATCAGGGGAACACACTCTCCTCACTTATACTGTTCACCTGGTAACATGTCCCGTGTATATTAAGCCGTCAGGGGAACACACTCTCCTCACTTATGCTGTTCACCTGGTAACATGTCCCGTGTGCATTAAACAATCAGGGGAACACACTCTCCTCACTTATACTGTTCACCTGGTAACATGTCCCTTGTATATTAAACCATCAGGGGAACACACTCTCCTCACTTATACTGTTCACCTGGTAACTTCTCCCGTGTATATTAAACCATCAGGGGAACACACTCTCCTCATTTATACTGTTCACCTGGTAACATGTCCTGTGTGCATTAAACCATAAGGGGAAAACACTCTCCTCACTTATACTGTTCACCTGGCAATATGTCCCGTGTATATTAAACAATCAGGGGAACACACTCTCCTCACTTATACTGTTCACCTGGTAACATGTCCCGTCTTTTTAAACCATCAGGGGAACTCACTCTACTCAATCATACTGCTCACCTGGTGTCATGCCCGTGTATATTAAACCATCAGGGGAACACACTCTCCTCACTTATACTGTTCACCTGGTAACATGTCCCGTGTATATTAAACCATCAGGGGAACACACTCTCCTCACTTACACTGTTCACCTGGTGACATGTCCCGTGTATATTAAACCATCAGGGGAACACACTCTCCTCACTTATACTGTTCACCTGGTAACATGTCCCGTGTGTATTAAACAATCAGGGGAACAGACTCTCCTCACTTATACTGTTCACCTGGTAACATGTCCCGTGTGTATTAAACCATCAGGGGAACACACTCTCTTCAATTATACTGTTCACCTGGTAACATGTCCCGTGTATATTAAACCATCAGGGGAACACACTCTCCTCACTTATACTGTTCACCTGGTAACATGTCCCGTGTGTATTAAACCATCAGGGGAAAACACTCTCCTCACTTATACTGTTCACCTGGTAACATGTCCCGTGTATATTAAACCATCAGGGGAACACACTCTCCTCATTTATACTGTTCACCTGGTAACATGTCCTGTGTGCATTAAACTATCAGGGGAAAACACTCTCCTCACTTATACTGTTCACCTGGTAACATGTCGCGTGTATATTAAACCATCAGGGGAACACACTCTCCTCACTTATACTGTTCACCTGGTAACATGTCCCGTGTGTATTAAACAATCAGGGGAACAGACTCTCCTCACTTATACTGTTCACCTGGTGACATGTCCCGTGTATATTAAACCATCAGGGGAACACACTCTCCTCACTTATACTGTTCACCTGGTAACATGTCCCGTGTGTATTAAGCAATCAGGGGAACAGTCTCTCCTCACTTATAATGTTCACCTGGTAACATGTCCCGTGTATATTAAACCATCAGGGGAACACCAACTCCTCACTTATACTGTTCACCTGGTAACATGTCCCGTGTATATTAAACCATCAGGGGAACACAATCTCCTCACTTATACTGTTCACCTGGTAACATGTCCTGTCTATATTAAACCATCAGGGGAACACAATCTCCTCACTTATAATGTTCACCTGGTAACATGTCCCGTGTATATTAAACCATCAGGGGAACACCAACTCCTCACTTATACTGTTCACCTGGTAACATGTCCCGTCTATATTAAACCATCAGGGGAACTCACTCTACTCAATCATACTGTTGACCTGGTGTCATGTCCCGTGTATATTAAACCATCAGGGGAACACACTCTCCTCACTTATGCTGTTCACCTGGTAACATATCCCGTGTATATTAAACCATCAGGGGAACACACTCTCCTCTCTTATACTGTTCACCTGGTAACACGTCCCGTCTATATTAAACCATCAGGGGAACTCACTCTACTCAATCATACTGCTCACCTGGTGTCATGCCCCGTGTATATTATACCATAAGGGGAACACACTCTCCTCACTTATACTGTTCACCTGGTAACATGTCCCGTGTGTATTAAACAATCAGGGGAACAGACTCTCCTCACTTATAATGTTCACCTGGTAACATGTCCCGTGTATATTAAACCATCAGGGGAACACAACCTCCTCACTTATACTGTTCACCTGGTAACATGTCCCGTGTATATTAAACCATCAGCGGAACACACTCTCCTCACTTATACTGTTCACCTGGTAACATGTCCCGTGTATATTAAACCATCAGGGGAACACAACCTCCTCACTTATACTGTTCACCTGGTAACATGTCCCGTGTATATTCAACCATCAGGGGAACACACTCTCCTCAATTACACTGTTCACCTGGTAACATGTCCCGTGTATATTCAACCATCAGGGGAACACACTCTCCTCACTTATTCTTTTCACCTGGTAACATGTCCCGTGAGCATTAAACAATCAGGGGAACACGCTCTCCTCACTTATACTGTTCACCTGGTAACATGTCCCGTGTATATTAAACCATCAGGGGAACACACTCTCCTCACTTATACTGTTCACCTGGTAACATGTCCCGTGTATATTAAACCATCAGGGGAACAAACTCTCCTCACTTATACTGTTCACCTGGTAACATGTCCCGTGTATATTAAACCATCAGGGGAACACACTCTCCTCAATTATACTGTTCACCTGGTAATATGTCCCGTGTATATTAAACCATCACGGGAACAGACTCTCTTCACTTATACTGTTTACCTTGTAACATGTCCCGTGTGTATTAAACAATCAGGGGAACACACTCTCCTCACTTATACTGTTCACCTGGTAACATGTCCCGTGTATATTAAACCATCAGGGGAACACACTCTCCTCATTTATACTGTTCACCTGGTAACATGTCCTGTTTGCATTAAACCATAAGGGGAAAACACTCTCCTCACTTATCCTGTTCACCTGGCAATATGTCCCGTGTATATTAAACAATCAGGGGAACACACTCTCCTCACTTATACTGTTCCCCTGGTAACATATCCCGTGTATATTAAACCATCAGGGGAACACACTCTCCTCACTTATTCTGTTCTCCTGGTAACATGTCCCGTGTGTATTAAACCATCAGGGGAACACATTCTCCTCACTTAAACTGTTCACCTGGTTACATGACCCGTGAGTGTTAAACAATCAGGGGAACAAACTCTCCTCACTTATTCTGTTCCCCTGGTGACATGTCCTGTGTATATTAAACCATCAGGGGAACAAAACCTCCTCACTTATACTGTTCACCTTGTAATATTTCCCGTGTGTATTAAACCATCAGGGGAGCACAATCTCCTCACTTATAATGTTCATCTGGTAACATGTCCCGTGTGTATTAAACCATCAGGGGAACACATTCTCCTCACTTATACTATTCACTTGGTAACATGTCCCGTGTATATTAAACAATCAGGGGAACACACTCTCCTCACTTATACTGTTCACCTGGTAACATGTCCCGTGTATATTAAACCAACAATGGAACACACTCTCCTCACTTATACTGTTCACCTGGTAACATGTCCCGTGTATATTAAACCATCAGGGGAACACACTCTCCTCACTTATACTGTTCACCTGGTAACATGTCCCGTGTATATTAAGCCGTCAGGGGAACACACTCTCCTCACTTATGCTGTTCACCTGGTAACATGTCCCGTGTGCATTAAACAATCAGGGGAACACACTCTCCTCACTTATACTGTTCACCTGGTGACATGTCCCGTCAGTATTAAACAATCAGGGGAAAACACTCTCCTCACTTATACTGTTCTTTTGGTAAAATGTCCCGTGTATATTAAACAATCAGGGGAACACACTCTCCTCACTTATACTGTTCACCTGGTAACATGTCCCGTGTATATTAAACAATCAGGGGAACACACTCTCCTCACTTATACTGTTCACCTGGTAACATGTCCCGTGTATATTAAACCATCAGGGGAACACACTCTCCTCATTTATACTGTTCACCTGGGAACATGTCCTGTGTGCATTAAACCATAAGGGGAAAACACTCTCCTCACTTATACTGTTCACCTGGCAATATGTCCCGTGTATATTAAACAATCAGGGGAACACACTCTCCTCACTTATACTGTTCACCTGGTAACATGTCCCGTGTATATTAAACCATCAGGGGAACACACTCTCCTCATTTATACTGTTCACCTGGGAACATGTCCTGTGTGCATTAAACCATAAGGGGAAAACACTCTCCTCACTTATACTGTTCACCTGGCAATATGTCCCGTCTATATTAAACAATCAGGGGAACACACTCTCCTCACTTATACTGTTCACCTGGTGTCATGCCCCGTCTATATTAAACCATCAGGGGAACACACTCTCCTCACTTATACTGTTCACCTGGTGTCATGCCCCGTGTATATTAAACCATCAGGGGAACACACTCTCCTCACTTATACTGTTCACCTGGTAACATGTCCCGTGTGTATTAAACAATCAGGGGAACAGACTCTCCTCACTTATACTGTTCACCTGGTAACATGTCGCGTGTATATTAAACCATCAGGGGAACACACTCTCCTCACTTATACTGTTCACCTGGTGACATGTCCCGTGTATATTAAACCATCAGGCGGATCAAACTCTCCTCACTTACACTGTTCACCAGGTAACATGTCCCGTGTTTATTAAACCATCAGGGGAACACACTCTCCTCACTTATACTGTTCACCTGGTAACATGTCCCGTGTGTATTAAGCAATCAGGGGAACAGTCTCTCCTCACTTATAATGTTCACCTGGTAACATGTCCCGTGTATATTAAACCATCAGGGGAACACCAACTCCTCACTTACACTGTTCACCTGGTAACATGTCCCGTGTATATTAAACCATCAGGGGAACACAATCTCCTCACTTATACTGTTCACCTGGTAACATGTCCTGTCTATATTAAACCATCAGGGGAACACAATCTCCTCACTTATAATGTTCACCTGGTAACATGTCCCGTGTATATTAAACCATCAGGGGAACACCAACTCCTCAATTATACTG
Organism: Heterodontus francisci; assembly: GCF_036365525.1. NCBI lineage: Eukaryota > Metazoa > Chordata > Chondrichthyes > Heterodontiformes > Heterodontidae > Heterodontus > Heterodontus francisci. The sequence goes on along the minus strand of NW_027141614.1, from coordinate 2,131,969 downwards.
TTCACCTGGTAACATGTCCCGTGTATATTAAACCATCAGGGGAACACCAACTCCTCACTTATACTGTTCACCTGGTAACATGTCCCGTCTATATTAAACCATCAGGGGAACTCACTCTACTCAATCATACTGTTGACCTGGTGTCATGTCCCGTGTATATTAAACCATCAGGGGAACACACTCTCCTCACTTATGCTGTTCACCTGGTAACATATCCCGTGTATATTAAACCATCAGGGGAACACACTCTCCTCTCTTATACTGTTCACCTGGTAACACGTCCCGTCTATATTAAACCATCAGGGGAACTCACTCTACTCAATCATACTGCTCACCTGGTGTCATGCCCCGTGTATATTATACCATAAGGGGAACACACTCTCCTCACTTATACTGTTCACCTGGTAACATGTCCCGTGTGTATTAAACAATCAGGGGAACAGACTCTCCTCACTTATAATGTTCACCTGGTAACATGTCCCGTGTATATTAAACCATCAGGGGAACACAACCTCCTCACTTATACTGTTCACCTGGTAACATGTCCCGTGTATATTAAACCATCAGCGGAACACACTCTCCTCACTTATACTGTTCACCTGGTAACATGTCCCGTGTATATTAAACCATCAGGGGAACACAACCTCCTCACTTATACTGTTCACCTGGTAACATGTCCCGTGTATATTCAACCATCAGGGGAACACACTCTCCTCAATTACACTGTTCACCTGGTAACATGTCCCGTGTATATTCAACCATCAGGGGAACACACTCTCCTCACTTATTCTTTTCACCTGGTAACATGTCCCGTGAGCATTAAACAATCAGGGGAACACGCTCTCCTCACTTATACTGTTCACCTGGTAACATGTCCCGTGTATATTAAACCATCATGGGAACAAACTCTCCTCACTTATACTGTTCACCTGGTAACATGTCCCGTGTATATTAAACCATCAGGGGAACACACTCTCCTCAATTATACTGTTCACCTGGTAATATGTCCCGTGTATATTAAACCATCACGGGAACAGACTCTCTTCACTTATACTGTTTACCTTGTAACATGTCCCGTGTGTATTAAACAATCAGGGGAACACACTCTCCTCACTTATACTGTTCACCTGGTAACATGTCCCGTGTATATTAAACCATCAGGGGAACACACTCTCCTCATTTATACTGTTCACCTGGTAACATGTCCTGTGTGCATTAAACCATAAGGGGAAAACACTCTCCTCACTTATCCTGTTCACCTGGCAATATGTCCCGTGTATATTAAACAATCAGGGGAACACACTCTCCTCACTTATACTGTTCCCCTGGTAACATATCCCGCGTATATTAAACCATCAGGGGAACACACTCTCCTCACTTATTCTGTTCTCCTGGTAACATGTCCCGTGTGTATTAAACCATCAGGGGAACACATTCTCCTCACTTAAACTGTTCACCTGGTTACATGACCCGTCAGTGTTAAACAATCAGGGGAACAAACTCTCCTCACTTATACTGTTCACCTGGTAACATGTCCCGTGCGTATTAAACAATCAGGGGAACACATTCTCCTCACTTATACTGTTCACCTGGTTACATGACCCGTGAGTGTTAAACAATCAGGGGAACAAACTCTCCTCACTTATACTGTTCCCCTGGTGACATGTCCTGTGTATATTAAACCATCAGGGGAACAAAACCTCCTCACTTATACTGTTCACCTTGTAATATTTCCCGTGTGTATTAAACCATCAGGGGAGCACAATCTCCTCACTTATAATGTTCATCTGGTAACATGTCCCGTGTGTATTAAACCATCAGGGGAACACATTCTCCTCACTTATACTATTCACTTGGTAACATGTCCCGTGTATATTAAACAATCAGGGGAACACACTCTCCTCACTTATACTGTTCACCTGGTAACATGTCCCGTGTATATTAAACCAACAATGGAACACACTCTCCTCACTTATACTGTTCACCTGGTAACATGTCCCGTGTATATTAAACCATCAGGGGAACACACTCTCCTCACTTATACTGTTCACCTGGTAACATGTCCCGTGTATATTAAGCCGTCAGGGGAACACACTCTCCTCACTTATGCTGTTCACCTGGTAACATGTCCCGTGTGCATTAAACAATCAGGGGAACACACTCTCCTCACTTATACTGTTCACCTGGTGACATGTCCCGTCAGTATTAAACAATCAGGGGAAAACACTCTCCTCACTTATACTGTTCTTTTGGTAAAATGTCCCGTGTATATTAAACAATCAGGGGAACACACTCTCCTCACTTATACTGTTTACCTGGTAACATGTCCCGTGTATATTAAACAATCAGGGGAACACACTCTCCTCACTTATACTGTTCACCTGGTAACATGTCCCGTGTATATTAAACCATCAGGGGAACACACTCTCCTCATTTATACTGTTCACCTGGGAACATGTCCTGTGTGCATTAAACCATAAGGGGAAAACACTCTCCTCACTTATACTGTTCACCTGGCAATATGTCCCGTGTATATTAAACAATCAGGGGAACACACTCTCCTCACTTATACTGTTCACCTGGTAACATGTCCCGTGTATATTAAACCATCAGGGGAACACACTCTCCTCATTTATACTGTTCACCTGGGAACATGTCCTGTGTGCATTAAGCCATAAGGGGAAAACACTCTCCTCACTTATACTGTTCACCTGGCAATATGTCCCGTCTATATTAAACAATCAGGGGAACACACTCTCCTCACTTATACTGTTCACCTGGTGTCATGCCCCGTCTATATTAAACCATCAGGGGAACACACTCTCCTCACTTATACTGTTCACCTGGTGTCATGCCCCGTGTATATTAAACCATCAGGGGAACACACTCTCCTCACTTATACTGTTCACCTGGTAACATGTCCCGTGTGTATTAAACAATCAGGGGAACAGACTCTCCTCACTTATACTGTTCACCTGGTAACATGTCGCGTGTATATTAAACCATCAGGGGAACACACTCTCCTCACTTATACTGTTCACCTGGTGACATGTCCCGTGTATATTAAACCATCAGGCGGATCAAACTCTCCTCACTTACACTGTTCACCAGGTAACATGTCCCGTGTTTATTAAACCATCAGGGGAACACACTCTCCTCACTTATACTGTTCACCTGGTAACATGTCCCGTGTATATTAAACCATCAGGGGAACACAACCTCCTCACTTATACTGTTCACCTGGTAACATGTCCCATGTATATTCAACCATCAGGGGAACACACTCTCCTCACTTATACTGTTCACCTGGTAACATGTCCCATGTATATTCAACCATCAGGGGAACACACTCTCCTCACTTATTTTGTTCACCTGGTAACATGTCCCGTGAGCATTAAACAATCAGGGGAACACAGTCTCCTCACTTATACTGTTCACCTGGTGACATGTCCCGTGTATATTAAACCATCAGGGGAACAAATTCTCCTCACTTATACTGTTCACCAGGTAACATGTCCCGTGTTTATTAAACCATCAGGTGAACACACTCTCCTGACTTACACTGTTCACCTGGTAACATGTCCCGTGTATATTAAACCATCAGGGGAACAAACTCTCCTCACTTATACTGTTCACCAGGTAACATGTCCCGTGTTTATTAAACCATCAGGGGAACACACTCTCCTCACTTATACTGTTCACCTGGTAACATGTCCCGTATGTATTAAACCATCAGGGGAACACACTCTCCTCACATATGCTGTTCACCTGGTAACATGTCCCGTGTATATTCAACCATCAGTGAAACACACTCTCCTCACATATACTGTTCACCTGGTAACATGTCCCGTGTATATTAAATTATCAGGGGAACACACTCTCCTCACTTATACTGTTCACCTGGTAACATGTCCCGTGTATATTAAACCATCAGGGGAACACACTCTCCTCACTTATACTGTTCACCTGGTAACATGTCCCGTGTATATTAAACCATCAGGGGAACACAACCTCCTCACTTATACTGTTCACCTGGTAACATGTCCCGTGTATATTAAACCATCAGGGGAACACACTCTCCTCACTTATACTGTTCACCTGGTAACATGTCCCGTGTATATTAAACCATCAGGGGAACACAACCTCCTCACTTATACTGTTCACCTGGTAACATGTCCCGTGTATATTCAACCATCAGGGGAACACACTCTCCTCACTTATACTGTTCACCTGGTAACATGTCCCGTGTATATTCAACCATCAGGGGAACACACTCTCCTCACTTATTTTGTTCACCTGGTAACATGTCCCGTGAGCATTAAACAATCAGGGGAACACAGTCTCCTCACTTATACTGTTCACCTGGTGACATGTCCCGTGTATATTAAACCATCAGGGGAACAAATTCTCCTCACTTATACTGTTCACCAGGTAACATGTCCCGTGTTTATTAAACCATCAGGGGAACACACTCTCCTGACTTACACTGTTCACCTGGTAACATGTCCCGTGTATATTAAACCATCTGGGGAACAAACTCTCCTCACTTATACTGTTCACCTGGTAACATGTCCCGTATATATTAAACCATCAGGGGAACACACTCTCCTCACATATGCTGTTCACCTGGTAACATGTCCCGTGTATATTCAACCATCAGGGAAACACACTCTCCTCACATATACTGTTCACCTGGTAACATGTCCCGTGTGTATTAAATTATCAGGGGAACACAATCTCCTCACTTATACTGTTCACCTGGTAACATGTCCTGTGTGTATTAAACAATCAGGGGAACACACTCTACTCACTTATACTGTTCACCTGGTAACATGTCCTGTATTTATTAAACAATCAGGGGAACACACTCTCCTCACTTATACTGTTCACCTGGTAACATGTCCTGTGTATATTAAACCATCAGGGGAAAACACTCTCCTCACTTATACTGTTCACCTGTTAACATGTCCCGTGTGTATTAAACAATCAGGGGAACACACTCTCCTCACTTATACTGTTCAAATGGTGACATGTCCCGTGTGTATTTAACCATCAGGGGAACACATTCTCCTCACATATACTGTTCAAATGGTGACATGTCCTGTGTGTATTTAACCATCAGGGGAACACACTTTCCTCACTTAAACTGTTCAATTGTTGACATGTCCTGTGTGTTTTAAATCATCAGGGGAACACACTCTCCTCACTTATTCTGTTCGCCTGGTAACATGTCCCGTGCGTATTAAACAATCAGGGGAAAATACTCACCTCACTGATACAGTTCACCTGGTAACATGTCCTGTGTATATTAAACCATCAGGGGAACACACTCTCCTCACTTATACTGTTCACCTGGTAACATGTCCTGTGTATATTAAACCATCAGGTGAACACAATCTCCTCACTTATACTGTTCACCTGTTGACATGTCCGTGTATATAAAACAATCATGGGAACACACTCTCCTCACTTATACTGTTCATCTGCTAACATGTCCCGTGTGTATTAAACCATCAGGGGAACACACTCTCCTCACATATGCTGTTCACCTGGTAACATGTCCCGTGTATATTCAACCATCAGGGAAACACACTCTCCTCACATATACTGTTCACCTGGTAACATGTCCCGTGTGTATTAAATTATCAGGGGAACACAATCTCCTCACTTATACTGTTCACCTGGTAACATGTCCTGTGTGTATTAAACAATCAGGGGAACACACTGTCCTCACATATACTGTTCACCTGGTAACATGTCCCGTGTGTATTAAATTATCAGGGGAACACAATCTCCTCACTTATACTGTTCACCTGGTAACATGTCCTGTGTGTATTAAACAATCAGGGGAACACACTCTCCTCACTTATACTGTTCACCTGGTAACATGTCCTGTATTTATTAAACAATCAGGGGAACACACTCTCCTCACTTATACTGTTCACCTGGTAACATGTCCTGTGTGTATTAAACAATCAGGGGAACACACTCTCCTCACTTATACTGTTCACCTGGTAACATGTCCTGTATTTATTAAACAATCAGGGGAACACACTCTCCTCACTTATACTGTTCACCTGGTAACATGTCCTGTGTATATTAAACCATCAGGGGAAAACACTCTCCTCACTTATACTGTTCACCTGTTAACATGTCCCGTGTGTATTAAACAATCAGGGGAACACACTCTCCTCACTTATACTGTTCAAATGGTGACATGTCCCGTGTGTATTTAACCATCAGGGTAACACATTCTCCTCACATATACTGTTCAAATGGTGACATGTCCTGTGTGTATTTAACCATCAGGGGAACACACTCTCCTCACTTAAACTGTTCAATTGTTGACATGTCCTGTGTGTTTTAAATCATCAGGGGAACACACTCTCCTCACTTATTCTGTTCGCCTGGTAACATGTCCCGTGCGTATTAAACAATCAGGGGAAAATACTCACCTCACTGATACAGTTCACCTGGTAACATGTCCTGTGTATATTAAACCATCAGGGGAACACACTCTCCTCACTGATACAGTTCACCTGGTAACATGTCCTGTGTATATTAAACCATCAGGTGAACACAATCTCCTCACTTATACTGTTCACCTGTTGACATGTCCGTGTATATAAAACAATCAGGGGAACACACTCTCCTCACTTATACTGTTCATCTGCTAACATGTCCCGTGTGTATTAAACCATCAGGGGAACACACTCTCCTCACTTATACTGTTCACCTGGTGACATGTCCCGTGTGTATTAAACAATCAGGGGAACACAATCTCCTCACTTATACTGTTCATCTGGTAACATGTCCCGTGTGTATTAAACCATCAGGGGAACACACTCTCCTCACTTATACTGTTCATCTGGTAACATGTCCCGTGTGTATTAAACCATAAGGAGAGCACAATCTCCTCACTTATACTGTTCATCTGGTAACATGTCCCGTGTGTATTAAACCATCAGGGGAACATACTCTCCTCACTTATACTGTTCACCTGGTAACATGTCCCGTGTATATTAAACCAACAATGGAACACACTCTCCTCACTTATACTGTTCACCTGGTAACATGTCCCATGTATATTAAACCATCAGGGGAACACACTCTCCTCACTTACACTGTTCACCTGGTAACATGTCCCGTGTATATTAAGCCATCAGGGGAACACACTCTCCTCACTTATGCTGTTCACCTGGTAACATGTCCCGTGTGCATTAAACAATCAGGGGAACACACTCTCCTCACTTATACTGTTCACCTGGTGACATGTCCCGTCAGTATTAAACAATTAGGGGAACACACTCTCCTCACTTATACTGTTCACCTGGTAACATGTCCCGTGCGTATTAAACAATCAGGGGAAAACACTCTCCTCACTTATACTGTTCACCTGGTGACATGTCCCGTGTATATTAAACCATCAGGGGAACAAATTCTCCTCACTTATACTGTTCACCAGGTAACATGTCCCGTGTTTATTAAACCATCAGGGGAACACACTCTCCTGACTTACACTGTTCACCTGGTAACATGTCCCGTGTATATTAAACCATCAGGGGAACAAACTCTCCTCACTTATACTGTTCACCAGGTAACATGTCCCGTGTTTATTAAACCATCAGGGGAACACACTCTCCTCACTTATACTGTTCACCTGGTAACATGTCCCGTATGTATTAAAGCATCAGGGGAACACACTCTCCTCACATATGCTGTTCACCTGGTAACATGTCCCGTGTATATTCAACCATCAGGGAAACACACTCTCCTCACATATACTGTTCACCTGGTAACATGTCCCGTGTGTATTAAATTATCAGGGGAACACACTCTCCTCACTTATACTGTTCACCTGGTAACATGTCCCGTGTATATTAAACCATCAGGGGAACACACACTCCTCACTTATACTGTTCACCTGGTAACATGTCCCGTGTATATTAAACCATCAGGGGAACACACTCTCCTCACTTATACTGTTCACCTGGTAACATGTCCCGTGTGTATTAAACCATCAGGGGAACACAACCTCCTCACTTATACTTTTCACCTGGTAACATGTCCCGTGTATATTCAATCATCAGGGGAACACACTCTCCTCACTTATTTTGTTCACCTGGTAACATGTCCCGTGAGCATTAAACAATCAGGGGAACACAGTCTCCTCACTTATACTGTTCACCTGGTGACATGTCCCGTGTATATTAAACCATCAGGGGAACAAATTCTCCTCACTTATACTGTTCACCAGGTAACATGTCCCGTGTTTATTAAACCATCAGGGGAACACACTCTCCTGACTTACACTGTTCACCTGGTAACAAGTCCCGTGTATATTAAACCATCAGGGGAACAAACTCTCCTCACTTTTTCTGTTCACCAGGTAACATGTCCCGTGTTTATTAAACCATCAGGGGAACACACTCTCCTCACTTATACTGTTCACCTGGTAACATGTCCCGTATGTATTAAACCATCAGGGGAACACAGTCTCCTCACATATGCTGTTCACCTGGTAACATGTCCCGTGTATATTCAACCATCAGGGAAACACACTCTCCTCACATATACTGTTCACCTGGTAACATGTCCCGTGTGTATTAAATTATCAGGGGAACACAATCTCCTCACTTATACTGTTCACCTGGTGACATGTCCCGTCAGTATTAAACAATCAGGGGAACACACTCTCCTCACTTATACTGTTCACCTGGTAAAATGTCCCGTGCGTATTAAACAATCAGGGGAACACACTCTCCTCACTTATACTGTTCACCTGGTGACATGTCCCGTGTATATTAAACCATCAGGGGAACAAATTCTCCTCACTTATACTGTTCACCAGGTAACATGTCCCGTGTTTATTAAACCATCAGGGGAACACACTCTCCTGACTTACACTGTTCACCTGGTAACATGTCCCGTGTATATTAAACCATCAGGGAAACAAACTCTCCTCACTTATACTGTTCACCAGGTAACATGTCCCGTGTTTATTAAACCATCAGGGGAACACACTCTCCTCACTTATACTGTTCACCTGGTAACATGTCCCTTATGTATTAAACCATCAGGGGAACACACTCTCCTCACATATGCTGTTCACCTGGTAACATGTCCCGTGTATATTCAACCATCAGGGAAACACACTCTCCTCACATATACTGTTCACCTGGTAACATGTCCCGTGTGTATTAAATTATCAGGGGAACACACTCTCCTCACTTATACTGTTCACCTGGTAACATGTCCCGTGTATATTAAACCATCAGGGGAACACACTCTCCTCACTTATACTGTTCACCTGGTAACATGTCCCGTGTATATTAAACCATCAGGGGAACACAACCTCCTCACTTATACTGTTCACCTGGTAACATGTCCCGTGTATATTAAACCATCAGGGGAACACACTCTCCTCACTTATACTGTTCACCTGGTAACATGTCCCGTGTATATTAAACCATCAGGGGAACACAACCTCCTCACTTATACTGTTCACCTGGTAACATGTCCCGTGTATATTCAACCATCAGGGGAACACACTCTCCTCACTTATACTGTTCACCTGGTAACATGTCCCGTGTTTATTAAACCATCAGGGGAACACACTCTCCTCACTTATACTGTTCACCTGGTAACATGTCCCGTATGTATTAAACCATCAGGGGAACACACTCTCCTCACATATGCTGTTCACCTGGTAACATGTCCCGTGTATATTCAACCATCAGGGAAACACACTCTCCTCACATATACTGTTCACCTGGTAACATGTCCCGTGTGTATTAAATTATCAGGGGAACACAATCTCCTCACTTATACTGTTCACCTGGTAACATGTCCTGTGTGTATTAAACAATCAGGGGAACACACTCTCCTCACATATACTGGTCACCTGGTAACATGTCCCGTGTGTATTAAATTATCAGGGGAACACAATCTCCTCACTTATACTGTTCACCTGGTAACATGACCTGTGTGTATTAAACAATCAGGGGAACACACTCTACTCACTTATACTGTTCACCTGGTAACATGTCCTGTATTTATTAAACAATCAGGGGAACACACTCTCCTCACTTATACTGTTCACCTGGTAACATGTCCTGTGTATATTAAACAATCAGGGGAACACACTCTCCTCACTTATACTGTTCACATGGTAACATGTCCTGTATTTATTAAACCATCAGGGGAAAACACTCTACTCACTTATACTGTTCACCTGGTAACATGTCCTGTATTTATTAAACAATCAGGGGAACACACTCTCCTCACTTATACTGTTCACATGGTAACATGTCCTGTATTTATTAAACCATCAGGGGAAAACACTCTACTCACTTATACTGTTCACCTGGTAACATGTCCTGTATTTATTAAACAATCAGGGGAACACACTCTCCTCACTTATACTGTTCACCTGGTAACATGTCCTGTATTTATTAAACAATCAGGGGAACACACTCTCCTCACTTATACTGTTCACCTGGTAACATGTCCCGTGTATATTAAACCAACAATGGAACACACTCTCCTCACTTATACTGTTCACCTGGTAACATGTCCCATGTATATTAAACCATCAGGGGAACACACTCTCCTCACTTACACTGTTCACCTGGTAACATGTCCCGTGTATATTAAGCCATCAGGGGAACACACTCTCCTCACTTATGCTGTTCACCTGGTAACATGTCCCGTGTGCATTAAACAATCAGGGGAACACACTCTCCTCACTTATACTGTTCACCTGGTGACATGTCCCGTCAGTATTAAACAATTAGGGGAACACACTCTCCTCACTTATACTGTTCACCTGGTAACATGTCCCGTGCGTATTAAACAATCAGGGGAAAACACTCTCCTCACTTATACTGTTCACCTGGTGACATGTCCCGTGTATATTAAACCATCAGGGGAACAAATTCTCCTCACTTATACTGTTCACCAGGTAACATGTCCCGTGTTTATTAAACCATCAGGGGAACACACTCTCCTGACTTACACTGTTCACCTGGTAACATGTCCCGTGTATATTAAACCATCAGGGGAACAAACTCTCCTCACTTATACTGTTCACCAGGTAACATGTCCCGTGTTTATTAAACCATCAGGGGAACACACTCTCCTCACTTATACTGTTCACCTGGTAACATGTCCCGTATGTATTAAAGCATCAGGGGAACACACTCTCCTCACATATGCTGTTCACCTGGTAACATGTCCCGTGTATATTCAACCATCAGGGAAACACACTCTCCTCACATATACTGTTCACCTGGTAACATGTCCCGTGTGTATTAAATTATCAGGGGAACACACTCTCCTCACTTATACTGTTCACCTGGTAACATGTCCCGTGTATGTTAAACCATCAGGGGAACACACACTCCTCACTTATACTGTTCACCTGGTAACATGTCCCGTGTATATTAAACCATCAGGGGAACACACTCTCCTCACTTATACTGTTCACCTGGTAACATGTCCCGTGTATATTAAACCATCAGGGGAACACAACCTCCTCACTTATACTTTTCACCTGGTAACATGTCCCGTGTATATTCAATCATCAGGGGAACACACTCTCCTCACTTATTTTGTTCACCTGGTAACATGTCCCGTGAGCATTAAACAATCAGGGGAACACAGTCTCCTCACTTATACTGTTCACCTGGTGACATGTCCCGTGTATATTAAACCATCAGGGGAACAAATTCTCCTCACTTATACTGTTCACCAGGTAACATGTCCCGTGTTTATTAAACCATCAGGGGAACACACTCTCCTGACTTACACTGTTCACCTGGTAACAAGTCCCGTGTATATTAAACCATCAGGGGAACAAACTCTCCTCACTTTTTCTGTTCACCAGGTAACATGTCCCGTGTTTATTAAACCATCAGGGGAACACACTCTCCTCACTTATACTGTTCACCTGGTAACATGTCCCGTATGTATTAAACCATCAGGGGAACACAGTCTCCTCACATATGCTGTTCACCTGGTAACATGTCCCGTGTATATTCAACCATCAGGGAAACACACTCTCCTCACATATACTGTTCACCTGGTAACATGTCCCGTGTGTATTAAATTATCAGGGGAACACAATCTCCTCACTTATACTGTTCACCTGGTGACATGTCCCGTCAGTATTAAACAATCAGGGGAACACACTCTCCTCACTTATACTGTTCACCTGGTAACATGTCCCGTGCGTATTAAACAATCAGGGGAACACACTCTCCTCACTTATACTGTTCACCTGGTGACATGTCCCGTGTATATTAAACCATCAGGGGAACAAATTCTCCTCACTTATACTGTTCACCAGGTAACATGTCCCGTGTTTATTAAACCATCAGGGGAACACACTCTCCTGACTTACACTGTTCACCTGGTAACATGTCCCGTGTATATTAAACCATCAGGGAAACAAACTCTCCTCACTTATACTGTTCACCAGGTAACATGTCCCGTGTTTATTAAACCATCAGGGGAACACACTCTCCTCACTTATACTGTTCACCTGGTAACATGTCCCTTATGTATTAAACCATCAGGGGAACACACTCTCCTCACATATGCTGTTCACCTGGTAACATGTCCCGTGTATATTCAACCATCAGGGAAACACACTCTCCTCACATATACTGTTCACCTGGTAACATGTCCCGTGTGTATTAAATTATCAGGGGAACACACTCTCCTCACTTATACTGTTCACCTGGTAACATGTCCCGTGTATATTAAACCATCAGGGGAACACACTCTCCTCACTTATACTGTTCACCTGGTAACATGTCCCGTGTATATTAAACCATCAGGGGAACACAACCTCCTCACTTATACTGTTCACCTGGTAACATGTCCCGTGTATATTAAACCATCAGGGGAACACACTCTCCTCACTTATACTGTTCACCTGGTAACATGTCCCGTGTATATTAAACCATCAGGGGAACACAACCTCCTCACTTATACTGTTCACCTGGAGCATGTCCCGTGTATATTCAACCATCAGGGGAACACACTCTCCTCACTTATACTGTTCACCTGGTAACATGTCCCGTGTATATTCAATCATCAGGGGAACACACTCTCCTCACTTATTTTGTTCACCTGGTAACATGTCCCGTGTTTATTAAACCATCAGGGGAACACACTCTCCTCACTTATACTGTTCACCTGGTAACATGTCCCGTATGTATTAAACCATCAGGGGAACACACTCTCCTCACATATGCTGTTCACCTGGTAACATGTCCCGTGTATATTCAACCATCAGGGAAACACACTCTCCTCACATATACTGTTCACCTGGTAACATGTCCCGTGTGTATTAAATTATCAGGGGAACACAATCTCCTCACTTATACTGTTCACCTGGTAACATGTCCTGTGTGTATTAAACAATCAGGGGAACACACTCTCCTCACATATACTGGTCACCTGGTAACATGTCCCGTGTGTATTAAATTATCAGGGGAACACAATCTCCTCACTTATACTGTTCACCTGGTAACATGACCTGTGTGTATTAAACAATCAGGGGAACACACTCTACTCACTTATACTGTTCACCTGGTAACATGTCCTGTATTTATTAAACAATCAGGGGAACACACTCTCCTCACTTATACTGTTCACCTGGTAACATGTCCTGTGTATATTAAACAATCAGGGGAACACACTCTCCTCACTTATACTGTTCACATGGTAACATGTCCTGTATTTATTAAACCATCAGGGGAAAACACTCTACTCACTTATACTGTTCACCTGGTAACATGTCCTGTATTTATTAAACAATCAGGGGAACACACTCTCCTCACTTATACTGTTCACCTGGTAACATGTCCTGTATTTATTAAACAATCAGGGGAACACACTCTCCTCACTTATACTGTTCACATGGTAACATGTCCTGTATTTATTAAACCATCAGGGGAAAACACTCTACTCACTTATACTGTTCACCTGGTAACATGTCCTGTATTTATTAAACAATCAGGGGAACACACTCTCCTCACTTATACTGTTCACCTGGTAACATGTCCTGTATTTATTAAACAATCAGGGGAACACACTCTCCTCACTTATACTGTTCAAATGGTGACATGTCCCGTGTGTATTTAACCATCAGGGGAACACATTCTCCTCACATATACTGTTCAAATGGTGACATGTCCTGTGTGTATTTAACCATCAGGGGAACACACTCTCCTCACTTAAACTGTTCAATTGTTGACATGTCCTGTGTGTTTTAAATCATCAGGGGAACACACTCTCCTCACTTATTCTGTTCGCCTGGTAACATGTCCCGTGCGTATTAAACAATCAGGGGAAAATACTCACCTCACTGATACAGTTCACCTGGTAACATGTCCTGTGTATATTAAACCATCAGGGGAACACACTCTCCTCACTTATACTGTTCACCTGGTAACATGTCCCGTGCGTATTAAACAATCAGGGGAAAATACTCACCTCACTGATACAGTTCACCTGGTAACATGTCCTGTGTATATTAAACCATCAGGTGAACACAATCTCCTCACTTATACTGTTCACCTGTTGACATGTCCGTGTATATAAAACAATCAGGGGAACACACTCTCCTCACTTATACTGTTCATCTGCTAACATGTCCCGTGTGTATTAAACCATCAGGGGAACACACTCTCCTCACTTATACTGTTCACCTGGTGACATGTCCCGTGTGTATTAAACAATCAGGGGAACACAATCTCCTCACTTATACTGTTCATCTGGTAACATGTCCCGTGTGTATTAAACCATCAGGGGAACACACTCTCCTCACTTATACTGTTCATCTGGTAACATGTCCCGTGTGTATTAAACCATCAGGGGAGCACAATCTCCTCACTTATACTGTTCATCTGGTAACATGTCCCGTGTGTATTAAACCATCAGGGGAACACATTCTCCTCACTTATACTGTTCACCTGGTAACATGTCCCGTGTATATTAAACCAACAATGGAACACACTCTCCTCACTTATACTGTTCACCTGCTAACATGTCCCATGTATATTAAACCATCAGGGGAACACACTCTCCTCACTTATACTGTTCACCTGGTAACATGTCCCGTGTATATTAAGCCGTCAGGGGAACACACTCTCCTCACTTATGCTGTTCACCTGGTAACATGTCCCGTGTGCATTAAACAATCAGGGGAACACACTCTCCTCACTTATACTGTTCACCTGGTGACATGTCCCGTCAGTATTAAACAATCAGGGGAACACACTCTCCTCACTTATACTGTTCACCTGGTAACATGTCCCGTGCGTATTAAACAATCAGGGGAACACACTCTCCTCACTTATACTGTTCACCTGCTAACATGTCCCGTGTATTTTAAACCATCAGGGGAACACACTCTCCTCACTTATACTGTTCACCTGGTAACATGTCCCGTGTATATTAAACCATCAGGGGAACACACTCTCCTCACTTATACTGTTCACCTGTTTCCATGTCCCGTGTATATTAAACCATCAGGGGAACACACTCTCCTCATTTATACTGTTCACCTGGTAACATGTCCTGTGTGCATTAAACCATAAGGGGAAAACACTCTCCTCTCTTATACTGTTCACCTGGCAATATGTCCCGTGTATATTAAACAATCAGGGGAACACACTCTCCTCACTTATACTGTTCCCCTGGTAACATATCCCGTGTATATTAAACCATCAGGGGAACACACTCTCCTCACTTATACTGTTCACCTGCTAACATGTCCCGTGTATTTTAAACCATCAGGGGAACACACTCTCCTCACTTATACTGTTCACCTGGTAACATGTCCCGTGTATATTAAACCATCAGGGGAACACACTCTCCTCACTTATACTGTTCACCTGGTAACATGTCCCGTGTATAATAAACCATCAGGGGAACACACTCTCCTCATTTATACTGTTCACCTGGTAACATGTCCTGTGTGCATTAAACCATAAGGGGAAAACACTCTCCTCACTTATACTGTTCACCTGGCAATATGTCCCGTGTATATTAAACAATCATGGGAACACACTCTCCTCACTTATTCTGTTCTCCTGGTAACATGTACCGTGTGTATTAAACAATCAGGGGAACACATTCTCCTCACTTATACTGTTCACCTGGTTACATGACCCGTCATTGTTAAACAATCAGGGGAACAAACTCTCCTCACTTATACTGTTTGCCTGGTAACATGTCCCGTGTGTATTAAACCATCAGGGGAACACATTCTCCTCACTTATACTGTTCACCTGGTTACATGACCCGTCAGTTTTAAACAATCAGGGGAACAAACTCTCCTCACTTATACTGTTCGCTTGGTAACATGTCCCGTGTGCATTAAACAATCAGGGGAACACATTCTCCTCACTTATACTGTTCACCTGGTTACATGACCCGTCAGTGTTAAACAATCAGGGGAACAAACTCTCCTCACTTATACTGTTCGCCTGGTAACATGTCCCATGCATATTTTACTATCTGGGGAACATACTCTCCTCACTTATACTGTTCACCTGGTGACATGTCCTGTGTATATTTATCAATCAGGGGAACACACTCTCCTCACTTATACTGTTCACCTTGTGACATGTCCCATGTGTATTAAACCATCAGGGGAACACACTCTCCTCACTTATACTGTTCACCTGGTGACATGTCCCGAAAATATTAAACCATGAGGGGAACACACTCTCCTCATTTATACTGTTCACCTGGTGTCATGTCCCGTGTATATTAAACCATCAGGGGAACACATTCTCCTCATTTATACTTTTCACCTGGTGACATGTCCCATGTATATGAAACAATCAGTGGAACACACTCTCCTCACTTATACTGTTCACCTGGTAACATGTCCCGTGTGTATTAAACCATCAGGGGAACATATTCTCCTGACTTATACTGTTCACCTGGTGACATGTCCAGTGTATATTAAACCATCAGGGGAACACACTCTAGTCACTTATACTGTTCACCTGGTAACATGTCCCGTGTATATTAAACCATCAGGGGAACACACTCTCCTCACGTATGCTGTTCACCTGGTTACATGTCCTGTGTATATTAAACCATCAGGGGAACACACTCTCCTCACGTCTGCTGTTCACCTGGTAACATGTCCCGTGTACATTAAACCATCAGGGGAACACATTCTCTTCACTTATACTGTTCACCTTATGACATGTCCCGTGTATATTAAACCATCAGGGGAACACACTCTCCTCACATACACTGTTCACCTGGTAACATGTCCCGTGCGTATTAAAACATCAGGGGAACACACTCTCCTCACTTATACTGTTCACCGGGTAACATGCCCCGTGCGTATTAAACCATCAGGGGAACACATTCTCCTCACATACACTGTTCACCTGGTAACATGTCCGGTGCGTATTAAACAATGAGGGAAACACACTCTCCTCACTTATACTGTTCACCTGGTGACATGTCCTGTGTATATTAAACCATCAGGGGAACACACTCTCCTCAATTATACTGTTCACCTGGTGACATGTCCCGTGAATATTAAACCATCAGGGGAACACACTCTCCTCACTTATACTCTTCACCTGGTGACATGTCCCGTGTGTATTAAACCATCAGGGGATCACACTCTCCTCACGTATGCTGTTCACCTGGTTACATGTCCTGTGTATATTAAACAATCAGGGGAACACATTCTCCTCACTTATACTGTTCACCTGGTAACATGTCCCGTGTGCATTAAACAATCAGGGGAACACAGTCTCCTCACTTATACTGTTCCCCTGGTGACATGTCCTGTGTATATTAAACCATCAGGGGAACAAAACCTCCTCACTTATACTGTTCACCTTGTAACATGTCCCGTGTGTATTAAACCATCAGGGGAGCACAATCTCCTCACTTATACTGTTCATCTGGTAACATGTCCCGTGTGTATTAAACCATCAGGGGAACACATTCTCCTCACTTATACTGTTCACTTGGTAACATGTCCCGTGTATATTAAACCATCAGCGGAACACATTCTCCTCACTTATACTGTTCACCTGGTAACATGTCCCGTGTATATTAAACCAACAATGGAACACACTCTCCTCACTTATACTGTTCACCTGGTAACATGTCCCGTGTATATTAAACCATCAGGGGAACACACTCTCCTCACTTATCCTGTTCACCTGGTAACATGTCCCGTGTATATTAAGCCGTCAGGGGAACACACTCTCCTCACTTATGCTGTTCACCTGGTAACATGTCCCATGTGCATTAAACAATCAGGGGAACACACTCTCCTCACTTATACTGTTCACCTGGTGACATGTCCCGTCAGTATTAAACAATCAGGGGAACACACTCTCCTCACTTATACCGTTCACCTGGTAACATGTCCCGTGCGTATTAAACAATCAGGGGAACACACTCTCCTCACTTATACTGTTCACCTGCAAACATGTCCCGTGTATTTTAAACCATCAGGGGAACACACTCTCCTCACTTATACTGTTCGCCTGGTAACATGTCCCGTGTGCATTAAACAATCAGGGGAACACAGTCTCCTCACTTATACTGTTCACCTGGTAACATGTCCCGTGTATATTCAACCATCAGGGGAACACACTCTCCTCACTTATTTTGTTCATCTGGTAACATGTCCCGTGAGCATTAAACAATCAGGGGAGCACAATCTCCTCACTTATACTGTTCATCTGGTAACATGTCCCGTGTGTATTAAACCATCAGGGGAACACATTCTCCTCACTTATACTGTTCACTTGGTAACATGTCCCGTGTATATTAAACCATCAGCGGAACACATTCTCCTCACTTATACTGTTCACCTGGTAACATGTCCCGTGTATATTAAACCAACAATGGAACACACTCTCCTCACTTATACTGTTCACCTGGTAACATGTCCCGTGTATATTAAACCATCAGGGGAACACACTCTCCTCACTTATCCTGTTCACCTGGTAACATGTCCCGTGTATATTAAGCCGTCAGGGGAACACACTCTCCTCACTTATGCTGTTCACCTGGTAACATGTCCCATGTGCATTAAACAATCAGGGGAACACACTCTCCTCACTTATACTGTTCACCTGGTGACATGTCCCGTCAGTATTAAACAATCAGGGGAACACACTCTCCTCACTTATACCGTTCACCTGGTAACATGTCCCGTGCGTATTAAACAATCAGGGGAACACACTCTCCTCACTTATACTGTTCACCTGCAAACATGTCCCGTGTATTTTAAACCATCAGGGGAACACACTCTCCTCACTTATACTGTTCACCTGGTAACATGTCCCGTGTATATTAAACCATCAGGGGAACATACTCTCCTCACTTATACTGTTCACCTGGTAACATGTCCCGTGTATATTAAACCATCAGGGGAACACACTCTCCTCATTTATACTGTT
This sequence comes from Heterodontus francisci, assembly GCF_036365525.1. Lineage (NCBI taxonomy): Eukaryota > Metazoa > Chordata > Chondrichthyes > Heterodontiformes > Heterodontidae > Heterodontus > Heterodontus francisci. The sequence continues at coordinate 2,112,500 of NW_027141614.1, read as the reverse complement.
CACCTGGTAACATGTCCTGTGTGCATTAAACCATAAGGGGAAAACACTCTCCTCACTTATACTGTTCACCTGGCAATATGTCCCGTGTATATTAAACAATCAGGGGAACACACTCTCCTCACTTATGCTGTTCACCTGGTAAAATGTCCCGTGTATATTAAACCATCAGGGGAACACACTCTACTCAATCATACTGCTCACCTGGTGTCATGCCCCGTGTATATTAAACCATCAGGGGAACACACTCTCCTCACTTATACTGTTCACCTGGTAACATGTCCCGTGTGTATTAAACAATCAGGGGAACAGACTCTCCTCACTTATACTGTTCACCTGGTAACATGTCCCGTGTATATTAAACCATCAGGGGAACACACTCTCCTCACTTATACTGTTCACCTGGTAACATGTCCCGTGTATATTCAACCATCAGGGGAACACACTCTCCTCACTTATACTGTTCACCTGGTAACATGTCCCGTGTATATTCAACCATCAGGGGAACACACTCTCCTCACTTATTTTGTTCACCTGGTAACATGTCCCGTGAGCATTAAACAATCAGGGGAACACACTCTCCTCACTTATACTGTTCACCTGGTGACATGTCCCGTGTATATTAAACCATCAGGGGAACAAATTCTCCTCACTTATACTGTTCACCAGGTAACATGTCCCGTGTTTATTAAACCATCAGGGGAACACACTCTCCTCACTTATACTGTTCACCTGGTAACATGTCCCGTGTATATTAAACCATCAGGGGAACACACTCTCCTCACTTATACTGTTCACCTGGTAACATGTCCCGTATGTATTAAACCATCAGGGGAACACACTCTCCTCACATATGCTGTTCACCTGGTAACATGTCCCGTGTATATTCAACCATCAGGGGAACACACTCTCCTCACATATACTGTTCACCTGGTAACATGTCCCGTGTGTATTAAATTATCAGGGGAACACAATCTCCTCACTTATACTGTTCACCTGGTAACATGTCCCGTCAGTATTAAACAATCAGGGGAACACACTCTCCTCACTTATACCGTTCACCTGGTAACATGTCCCGTGCGTATTAAACAATCAGGGGAACACACTCTCCTCACTTATACTGTTCACCTGCAAACATGTCCCGTGTATTTTAAACCATCAGGGGAACACACTCTCCTCACTTATACTGTTCACCTGGTAACATGTCCCGTGTATATTAAACCATCAGGGGAACATACTCTCCTCACTTATACTGTTCACCTGGTAACATGTCCCGTGTATATTAAACCATCAGGGGAACACACTCTCCTCATTTATACTGTTCACCTGGTAACATGTCCTGTGTGCATTAAACCATAAGGGGAAAACACTCTCCTCACTTATACTGTTCACCTGGCAATATGTCCCGTGTATATTAAACAATCAGGGGAACACACTCTCCTCACTTATGCTGTTCACCTGGTAAAATGTCCCGTGTATATTAAACCATCAGGGGAACACACTCTACTCAATCATACTGCTCACCTGGTGTCATGCCCCGTGTATATTAAACCATCAGGGGAACACACTCTCCTCACTTATACTGTTCACCTGGTAACATGTCCCGTGTGTATTAAACAATCAGGGGAACAGACTCTCCTCACTTATACTGTTCACCTGGTAACATGTCCCGTGTATATTAAACCATCAGGGGAACACACTCTCCTCACTTATACTGTTCACCTGGTAACATGTCCCGTGTATATTCAACCATCAGGGGAACACACTCTCCTCACTTATACTGTTCACCTGGTAACATGTCCCGTGTATATTCAACCATCAGGGGAACACACTCTCCTCACTTATTTTGTTCACCTGGTAACATGTCCCGTGAGCATTAAACAATCAGGGGAACACACTCTCCTCACTTATACTGTTCACCTGGTGACATGTCCCGTGTATATTAAACCATCAGGGGAACAAATTCTCCTCACTTATACTGTTCACCAGGTAACATGTCCCGTGTTTATTAAACCATCAGGGGAACACACTCTCCTCACTTATACTGTTCACCTGGTAACATGTCCCGTGTATATTAAACCATCAGGGGAACACACTCTCCTCACTTATACTGTTCACCTGGTAACATGTCCCGTATGTATTAAACCATCAGGGGAACACACTCTCCTCACATATGCTGTTCACCTGGTAACATGTCCCGTGTATATTCAACCATCAGGGGAACACACTCTCCTCACATATACTGTTCACCTGGTAACATGTCCCGTGTGTATTAAATTATCAGGGGAACACAATCTCCTCACTTATACTGTTCACCTGGTAACATGTCCTGTGTGTATTAAACAATCAGGGGAACACACTCTCCTCACTTATACTGTTCACCTGGTGACATGTCCCGTGTATATTAAACCATCAGGGGAACAAATTCTCCTCACTTATACTGTTCACCAGGTAACATGTCCCGTGTTTATTAAACCATCAGGGGAACACACTCTCCTCACTTATACTGTTCACCTGGTAACATGTCCCGTGTATATTAAACCATCAGGGGAACACACTCTCCTCACTTATACTGTTCACCTGGTAACATGTCCCGTATGTATTAAACCATCAGGGGAACACACTCTCCTCACATATGCTGTTCACCTGGTAACATGTCCCGTGTATATTCAACCATCAGGGGAACACACTCTCCTCACATATACTGTTCACCTGGTAACATGTCCCGTGTGTATTAAATTATCAGGGGAACACAATCTCCTCACTTATACTGTTCACCTGGTAACATGTCCTGTGTGTATTAAACAATCTGGGGAACACACTCTACTCACTTATACTGTTCACCTGGTAACATGTCCTGTGTATATTTAACAATCAGGGGAACAACCTCTTCTCACTGATACTGTTCACTTGGTAACATATCCTGTGTATATTAAACCATCAGGGGAAAACACTCTCCTCACTTATACTGTTCACCTGTTAACATGTCCCGTGTGTATTAAACAATCAAGGGAACACACTCTCCTCACTTATACTGTTCACCTGGTGACATGTCCTGTGTGTATTTAACCATCAGGGGAACACACTCTCCTCACTTAAACTGTTCAATTGTTGACATGTCCTGTGTGTTTTAAATCATCCGGGGAACACACTCTCCTCACTTATTCTGTTCGCCTGGTAACATGTCCCGTGCGTATTAAACAATCAGGGGAACACACTCTCCTCACTTATACTGTTCACCTGGTAACATGTCCCGTGTATATTAAACCATCAGGGGAACACACTCTCCTCATTTATACTGTTCACCTGGTAACATGTCCTGTGTGCGTTAAACCATAAGGGGAAAACACTCTCCTCACTTATACTGTTCACCTGGCAATATGTCCCGTGTATATTAAACAATCAGGGGAACACACTCTCCTCACTTATACTGTTCCCCTCGTAACATATCCCGTGTATATTAAACCATCAGGGGAACACACTCTCCTCACTTATTCTGTTCTCCTGGTAACATGTCCCGTGTGTATTAAACAATCAGGGGAACACATTCTCCTCACTTATACTGTTCACCTGGTAACATGACCCGTCAGTGTTAAACAATCAGGGGAACAAACTCTCCTCACTTATACTGTTCGCCTGGTAACATGTCCCATGTATATTTTACAATCAGGGGAACATACTCTCCTCACTTATACTGTTCACCTGGTGACATGTCCTGTGTATATTTATCAATCAGGTAAACACACTCTCCTCACTTATACTGTTCACCTTGTGACATGTCCCATGTGTATTAAACCATCAGGGGAACACACTCTCCTCACTTATACTGTTCACCTGGTGACATGTCCCGAAAATATTAAACCATGAGGGGAACACACTCTCCTCATTTATACTGTTCACCTGGTGACATGTCCCGTGTATATTAAACCATCAGGGGAACACATTCTCCTCACTTATACTGTTCACCTGGTGACATGTCCCGTAAATATTAAACCATGAGGGGAACACACTCTCCTCATTTATACTTTTTACCTGGTGACATGTCCCATGTATATTAAACAATCAGTGGAACACACTCTCCTCACTTATACTGTTCACCTGGTAACATGTCCCGTGTATATTAAACCATAAGGGGAACACAATCTCCTGACTTATACTGTTCACCTGGTGACATGTCCAGTCTATATTAAACCATCAGGGGAACACACTCTAGTCACTTATACTGTTCACCTGGTAACATGTCCCGTGTATATTAAACCATCAGGGGAACACACTCTCCTCAGGTATGCTGTTCGCCTGGTTACATGTCCTGCGTATATTAAACCATCAGGGGAACACACTCTCCTCACGTCTGCTGTTCACCTGGTAACATGTCCCGTGTACATTAAACCATCAGGGGAACTCATTCTCTTCACTTATACTGTTCACCTTATGACATGTCCCGTGTATATTAAACCATCAGGGGAACACACTCTCCTCACATATACTGTTCACCTGGTAACATGCCCCGTGCGTATTAAACCATCAGGGGAACACATTCTCCTCACATACACTGTTCACCTGGTAAAATGTCCCGTGCGTATTAAAACATCAGGGGAACACACTCTCCTCACTTATACTGTTCACCTGGTAACATGCCCCGTGCGTATTAAACCATCAGGGGAACACATTCTCCTCACATACACTGTTCACCTGGTAACATGTCCCGTGTATATTAAACAATCAGGGACACACACTCTCCTCACTTATACTGTTCACCTGGTGACATGTCCTGTCAGTATTAAACCATCAGGGGAACATACTATCCTCACTTATACTTTTCACCTGGTGACATGTCCCATGTGTATTAAACCATCAGGGGAACACACTCTCCTCAATTATACTGTTCACCTGGTGACATGTCCCGTGAATATTAAACCATCAGGGGAACACACTCTCCTCACTTGTACTGTTCACCTGGTGACATGTCCCGTGTATATTAAATCATCAGGGGAACACCCTCTCCTCACTTATACTGTTTACCTGGTAACATGTCCCGTGTATATTAAACCATCAGGGGAACACACTCTCCTCTCTTATACTGTTCGCCTGGTAACATGTCCCGTGCGTATTAAACAATCAGGGGAACACACTCTCCTCACTTATACTGTTCACCTGGTAACATGTCCCGTGTATATTAAACCATCAGGGGAACACACTCTCCTCATTTATACTGTTCACCTGGTAACATGTCCTGTGTGCGTTAAACCATAAGGGGAAAACACTCTCCTCACTTATACTGTTCACCTGGCAATATGTCCCGTGTATATTAAACAATCAGGGGAACACACTCTCCTCACTTATACTGTTCCCCTCGTAACATATCCCGTGTATATTAAACCATCAGGGGAACACACTCTCCTCACTTATTCTGTTCTCCTGGTAACATGTCCCGTGTGTATTAAACAATCAGGGGAACACATTCTCCTCACTTATACTGTTCACCTGGTAACATGACCCGTCAGTGTTAAACAATCAGGGGAACAAACTCTCCTCACTTATACTGTTCGCCTGGTAACATGTCCCATGTATATTTTACAATCAGGGGAACATACTCTCCTCACTTATACTGTTCACCTGGTGACATGTCCTGTGTATATTTATCAATCAGGTAAACACACTCTCCTCACTTATACTGTTCACCTTGTGACATGTCCCATGTGTATTAAACCATCAGGGGAACACACTCTCCTCACTTATACTGTTCACCTGGTGACATGTCCCGAAAATATTAAACCATGAGGGGAACACACTCTCCTCATTTATACTGTTCACCTGGTGACATGTCCCGTGTATATTAAACCATCAGGGGAACACATTCTCCTCACTTATACTGTTCACCTGGTGACATGTCCCGTAAATATTAAACCATGAGGGGAACACACTCTCCTCATTTATACTTTTTACCTGGTGACATGTCCCATGTATATTAAACAATCAGTGGAACACACTCTCCTCACTTATACTGTTCACCTGGTAACATGTCCCGTGTATATTAAACCATAAGGGGAACACAATCTCCTGACTTATACTGTTCACCTGGTGACATGTCCAGTCTATATTAAACCATCAGGGGAACACACTCTAGTCACTTATACTGTTCACCTGGTAACATGTCCCGTGTATATTAAACCATCAGGGGAACACACTCTCCTCAGGTATGCTGTTCGCCTGGTTACATGTCCTGCGTATATTAAACCATCAGGGGAACACACTCTCCTCACGTCTGCTGTTCACCTGGTAACATGTCCCGTGTACATTAAACCATCAGGGGAACTCATTCTCTTCACTTATACTGTTCACCTTATGACATGTCCCGTGTATATTAAACCATCAGGGGAACACACTCTCCTCACATATACTGTTCACCTGGTAACATGCCCCGTGCGTATTAAACCATCAGGGGAACACATTCTCCTCACATACACTGTTCACCTGGTAAAATGTCCCGTGCGTATTAAAACATCAGGGGAACACACTCTCCTCACTTATACTGTTCACCTGGTAACATGCCCCGTGCGTATTAAACCATCAGGGGAACACATTCTCCTCACATACACTGTTCACCTGGTAACATGTCCCGTGTATATTAAACAATCAGGGACACACACTCTCCTCACTTATACTGTTCACCTGGTGACATGTCCTGTCAGTATTAAACCATCAGGGGAACATACTATCCTCACTTATACTTTTCACCTGGTGACATGTCCCATGTGTATTAAACCATCAGGGGAACACACTCTCCTCAATTATACTGTTCACCTGGTGACATGTCCCGTGAATATTAAACCATCAGGGGAACACACTCTCCTCACTTGTACTGTTCACCTGGTGACATGTCCCGTGTATATTAAATCATCAGGGGAACACCCTCTCCTCACTTATACTGTTTACCTGGTAACATGTCCCGTGTATATTAAACCATCAGGGGAACACACTCTCCTCTCTTATACTGTTCACCTGGTAACATGTCCCGTGCGTATTAAACCATCAGGGGAACACACTCTCCTCACTTATACCGTTTACCTGGTAACATGTCCCATGTATATTAAACCATCAGGGGAACACACTCTCCTCACTTATACTCTTCACCTGGCAACATGTCCCGTGTGTATTAAACCATCAGGGGAACACACTCTCCTCACTTATACTCTTCACCTGGCAACATGTCCCGGGTGTATTAAACCATCAGGGGAACACACTCTCCTCACTTATACTGTTCACCTGGCAACATGTCCCGGGTGTATTAAACAATCAGGGGAACACACTCTCCTCACTTATACTGTTTACCTGGTAACATGTCCCATGTATATTAAACCATCAGGGGAACACACTCTCCTCTCTTATACTGTTCACCTGGTAACATGTCCCGTGCGTATTAAACCATCAGGGGAACACACTCTCCTCACTTATACCGTTTACCTGGTAACATGTCCCATGTATATTAAACCATCAGGAGAGCACACTCTCCTCACTTATACTCTTCACCTGGCAACATGTCCCGTGTGTATTAAACCATCAGGGGAACACACTCTCCTCACTTATACTCTTCACCTGGCAACATGTCCCGGGTGTATTAAACCATCAGGGGAACACACTCTCCTCACTTATACTCTTCACCTGGCAACATGTCCCGTGTGTATTAAACCATCAGGGGAACACACTCTCCTCACTTATACTCTTCACCTGGCAACATGTCCCGTGTATATTAAACCATCAGGGGAACACACTCTCCTCACTTATACTGTTCACCTGGCAACATGTCCCGGGCATATTAAACAATCAGGGGAACACACTCTCCTCACTTACACTCTTCACCTGGCAACATGTCCCGGGTGTATTAAACCATCAGGGGAACACACTCTCCTCACTTATACTGTTCACCTCGTGACATGTCCCGGGTGTATTAAACCATCAGGGGAACACACTCTCCTCACTTATACTGTTGACCTGGTAACGTGTCCCGTGCATATTAAACCATCAGGGGAACACACTCTCCTCACTTATACTGTTCACCTGGTAACATGTCCCGTGTATATTAAACCATCAGGGGAACACACTCTCCTCACTTATACTGTTTACCTGGTAACATGTCCTGTGGATATTAAACCATCAGGGGAACACACTCTCTTCACTTATACTGTTCACCTGGTAACATGTCCCGTGTGTATTAAACAATCAGGGGAACACACTCACCTCACTTATACTCTTCACCTGGTAACATGTCCCGTGCATATTAAACAATCAGGGGAACACGCTCTCTTCACTTAAACTGTTCACCTGTTGACATGTCCTGTGTGTATTAAACCATCAGGGGAACTCACTCTGCTCACTTATACTCTTCACCTGGTAACATGTCCCGTGCATATTAAACAATCAGGGGAACACGCTCTCCTCATTTATACTGTTCACCTGGTAACATGTCCCGGGTATATTAAACCATCAGGGGAACACACTCTCCTCACTTATACTGTTGACCTGGTAACATGTCCCGGGTGTATTAAACCATCAGGGGAATACAGTCTCCTCACTTATACTGTTCACCTGGTAACATGTCCCGGGTGTATTAAACCATCAGGGGAATACAGTCTCCTCACTTATACTGTTCACCTGGTAACATGTCCCGTTTATATTAAACCATCAGGGGAACACACTCTCCTCACTTATACTGTTCACCTGGTAACATGTCCCGTGTGTATTAAACCATCAGGGGAAAGCCCTCTCCTCACTTATACTGTTCACCTGGTAATAAGTCCCGTGTATATTAAACCATCAGGGGAACACACTCTCCTCACTTCTACTGTTCACCTGGTAACATGTCCCGTGTATATTAAACCATCAGGGGAACACACTCTCCTCACTTATACTGTTCACCTGGTAATAAGTCCCGTGTATATTAAACAATCAGGGGAACACACTCTCCTCACTTATACTGTTCACCTGGTAATAAGTCCCGTGTATATTAAACCATCAGGGGAACACACTCTCCTCACTTATACTGTTCACCTGGTAACATGTCCCGTGTATATTAAACCATCAGGGGAACACACTCTCCTCACTTATACTGTTCACCTGGTAATAAGTCCCGTGTATATTAAACCATCAGGGGAACACACTCTCCTCACTTATACTGTTCACCTGGTAACATGTCCCGTGTATATTAAACCATCAGGGGAACACACTCTCCTCACTTATACTGTTCACCTGGTAATAAGTCCCGTGTATATTAAACAATCAGGGGAACACACTCCCCTCACTTATAATAAAAGCAAAATACTGCGGATGCTGGAAATCTGAAACAAAAACAAGAAATGCTGGATTCACTCAGCAGGTCTGGCAGCATCTGTGGAAAGAGAAGCAGAGTTAACGTTTCGGGTCAGTGACCCTTCTTCGGAACTGACAAATATTAGAAAAGTCACAGATTATAAACAAGTGAGGTGGGGGTTGGGCAAGAGATAACAAAGGAGAAGGTGCAGATTGGACCAGGCCACATAGCTGACCAAAAGGTCACGGAGCAAAGGCAAACAATATGTTAATGGTGTGTTGAAAGACAAAGCATTAGTACAGATTAGGTGTGAATATACTGAATATTGAACAGCAGCAAGTGCAAAGCTGAAGAAAAACAACCTGATAAAAACAGTGGGGAAGCAAACTGAACAAACTAAAATGAAATGAAATAAATGCAAAAAAAGATTGCAAAAAATGTAAAAAGGAATGCAAACAAAAGGAAGAAAAAATAACTAAAAATGACTAAAAATGAAAGTAAAGTGGGGGGCTGTCATGCTCTGAAATTATTGAACTCAATGTTCAGTCCGGCAGGCTGTAGAGTGCCTAATCGGTAGATGAGATGCTGTTCCTCGAGCTTGCGTTGATGTTCACTGGAACACTGCAGCAATCCCAGGACAGAGATGTGAGCATGAGAGCAGGGGGGAGTGTTGAAATGGCAAGCAACCGGAAGATCGGGGTCCTGCTTGCGGACTGAGCGGAGATGTTCCGCAAAGCGGTCACCCAGTCTGCGCTTGGTCTCCCCAATGTAGAGGAGACCACACTGTGAGCAGCGAATACAGTATACTACATTGAAAGAAGTACAAGTAAATCGCTGCTTCACCTGAAAGGAGTGTTTGGGGCCTGGGATAGTGAGGAGAGAGGAGGTAAATGGGCAGGTATTACACCTCCTGCGATTGCAAGGGAAGGTGCCCTGGGACGGGGACGAGGTGGTGGGGGTAATGGAGGAGTGGACCAGGGTGTCGCGGAGGGAACGATCCCTTCGGAATGCTGACAGGGGAAGGGAGGGGAAGATGCGACTGGTAGTGGCATCACGCTGGAGGTGGCGAAAATGGCGGAGGATGATCCTTTGGATATGGAGGCTGGTGGGATGAAAAGTGAGGACAAGGGGAACCCTGTCACGGTTCTGGGAGGGAGGGGAAGGGGTGAGGGTAGAGGTGCGGGGAATGGGTCGGACACGGTTGAGGGCCCTGTCAACCACAGTGGGGGGAAATCCTCGGTTGAGGAAAAAGGAGGTCATATCAGAAGCACCGTCATGGAAGGTAGCATCATCAGAGCAGATGCGTCGGAGACGGAGAAACTGGGAAATTGGAATGGAGTCCTTACAGGAGGTAGGGTGTGAAGAAGTGTAGTCGAGGTAGCTGTGGGAGTCAGTGGGCTTATAATGGATATTGGTAGACAACCTATCCCCAGAGATGGAGACAGAGAAGTCGAGGAAGGGAAGGGAAGTGTCAGAGATGGACCATGTAAAGGTGAGAGAAGGGTGGAAATTGGAAGCAAAGTTGATAAAGTTTTCTAGTTCGGGGCGGGAGCAGGAAACGGCACCGATACAGTCATCAATGTACCAGAAAAAGAGTTGGGGGAGGGGGCCTGAGTAGGACTGGAACAAAGAATGCTCGACATATCCCACAAAAAGACAGGCATAACTCGGACCCATGCGGGTACCCATAGCGACACCTTTTACTTGAAGGAAATGCATGGAGTTGAAGGAGAAGTTGTTCAATGTGAGAACAAGTTCAGCCAGGCGGAGGAGGGTGGTGGTGGATGGGGACTGGTTGGGCCTCTGTTCCAGGAAGAAGCGGAGACCCCTCAAACCATCCTGGTGGGGGATGGAGGTGTAGAGAGATTGGACGTCCATAGTGAAGAGGAGGCGGCTGGGACCAGGAAACTGGAAATTGTCAAAATGACGTAGGGCGTCAGAAGAGTCACGGATGTAGGTGGGAAGAGACTGGACCAGCGGAGAAAAGATAGAGTCTAGATAGGAAGAAATGAGTTCAGTTGGGCAGGAGCAGGCTGACACAATGGGTCTGCCGGGACAGTCCCGTTAGTGGATTTTGGGAAGGAGGTAGAAGCGGGCTGTCCGGGGTTGCGGCACTATGAGGTTGGAAGCTGTAGAGGGAAGATCTCCAGAGGAGATGAGGTCAGTGACAGTCCTTTGGACGGTGGCTTGATGTTCGGTGGTGGGGTCATGGTCCAGAGGGAGGTAGGAAGAGGTGTCTGTGAGTTGGCGTTGAGCTTCTGCAAGGTAGAGGTCGGTACGCCATACAACAACAGCACCACCCTTGTCTGCAGGTTTGATGACCATGTCGGGGTTAGACCTGAGAGAACGGAGTGCCTCAAGTTCAGTGGGGGACAGGTTAGAGTGAGTGAGGGGGGCAGAGAAATTGAGACGACCAGTGCCTCGCCGACAGTTTTCAATGAAGAGATCAAGAGCGGGTAAGAGGCCAGGGTGAGGGGTCCAGGTAGAGGGAGAATGCTGGAGGCGGGTGAATGGGTCTGCTGGTCGGGGGAAGGACTCCTGGTCAAAGAAGTGAGCCCGGAGGCGGAGGCGACGGAAGAAGAGCTCAACGTCATGCCGAGCGCGAAATTCATTGAGGTGGGGGCGTAAGGGGATAAAACTGAGTCCTTTGCTGAGTACAGAACGCTCAGCATCAGAGAGGGGGAGGTCAGAGGGTATAGTGAATACACGGCAAGGGGTCAGATCAGAAGGGGTGGGGTCAGAGGGAAGTGAAGCGGAAGGAGGATCTGGAGGGGCATTAGTCCCCATCAGCTGCTGGAGCTTGCGTTCCTTAACACCTGAAAGGAAGAAAAAAAGTTTTTTGTTAATGCGTCGGATGAGACGTAAGATGAGATGAAACTGTGGAGTAGAACAGATTTGAGATAAGGTGAGACGGTGCTGCTGGAGAGAGAGGTCCAGTGTGTGCATATGGCGGCGCATAGCACTGAGTGTAGATCTCAGGATGCGGCGAGAGTAGCAGTCCGAGGAACGTTGTATTTCTCGGAGATACCTGTGATCCTGGGTGGTTTCAAAGCATGATGGGTGAAACTGCAGTTGGAATCCACGTGGAATCAGTCGGAGCCGGAGACAGTCACTGAGGAAGGAGATGTGGCTGTGAAAACGAGTTTTGGTAGATACCTTCTCAAACACCAGGAGGGAAATAGAAAGCAATGAAGGTGAACAAGGTAAAAGAGACAAACGAAAATCCCGTCGGAGAGAAGAGCTGAACTTCTTCAAGGTAGGCATTCCTGGAAGAGAAGTGGCAGTGAATTAAACACTAAAATAAAAGCAAAATACTGCGGATGCTCCTCACTTATACTGTTCACCTGGTAACATGTCCCGTGTATATTAAACCATCAGGGGAACACACTCTCCTCACTTATACTGTTCACCTGGTAACATGTCCCGTGTATATTAAACCATCAGGGGAACACACTCTCCTCACTTATACTGTTCACCTGGTAACATGTCCCGTGTGTATTAAACCATCAGGGGAACACACTCTCCTCACTTATACTGTTCACCTGGTGACATGTCCCGTGTATATTAAACCATCAGGGGAAAGCCCTCTCCTCACTTATACTGTTCACCTGGTAATAAGTCCCGTGTATATTAAACAATCAGGGGATCACACTCCCCTCACTTATACTGTTCACCTGGTAACATGTCCCGTGTATATTAAACCATCAGGGGAACACACTCTCCTCACTTATACTGTTCACCTGGCAACATGTCCCGTGTATATTAAACCATCAGGGGAACACACTCTCCTCACTTATACTGTTCACCTGGGAACATGTCCCGTGTATATTAAACCATCAGGGGAACACACTCTCCTCACTTATACTGTTCACCTGGTAACATGTCCCGTGTATATTAAACCATCAGGGGAACACACTCTCCTCACTTATACCGTTTACCTGGTAACATGTCCCATGTATATTAAACCATCAGGAGAGCACACTCTCCTCACTTATACTCTTCACCTGGCAACATGTCCCGTGTGTATTAAACCATCAGGGGAACACACTCTCCTCACTTATACTCTTCACCTGGCAACATGTCCCGGGTGTATTAAACCATCAGGGGAACACACTCTCCTCACTTATACTCTTCACCTGGCAACATGTCCCGTGTGTATTAAACCATCAGGGGAACACACTCTCCTCACTTATACTCTTCACCTGGCAACATGTCCCGTGTATATTAAACCATCAGGGGAACACACTCTCCTCACTTATACTGTTCACCTGGCAACATGTCCCGGGCATATTAAACAATCAGGGGAACACACTCTCCTCACTTACACTCTTCACCTGGCAACATGTCCCGGGTGTATTAAACCATCAGGGGAACACACTCTCCTCACTTATACTGTTCACCTCGTGACATGTCCCGGGTGTATTAAACCATCAGGGGAACACACTCTCCTCACTTATACTGTTGACCTGGTAACGTGTCCCGTGCATATTAAACCATCAGGGGAACACACTCTCCTCACTTATACTGTTCACCTGGTAACATGTCCCGTGTATATTAAACCATCAGGGGAACACACTCTCCTCACTTATACTGTTTACCTGGTAACATGTCCTGTGGATATTAAACCATCAGGGGAACACACTCTCTTCACTTATACTGTTCACCTGGTAACATGTCCCGTGTGTATTAAACAATCAGGGGAACACACTCACCTCACTTATACTCTTCACCTGGTAACATGTCCCGTGCATATTAAACAATCAGGGGAACACGCTCTCTTCACTTAAACTGTTCACCTGTTGACATGTCCTGTGTGTATTAAACCATCAGGGGAACTCACTCTGCTCACTTATACTCTTCACCTGGTAACATGTCCCGTGCATATTAAACAATCAGGGGAACACGCTCTCCTCATTTATACTGTTCACCTGGTAACATGTCCCGGGTATATTAAACCATCAGGGGAACACACTCTCCTCACTTATACTGTTGACCTGGTAACATGTCCCGGGTGTATTAAACCATCAGGGGAATACAGTCTCCTCACTTATACTGTTCACCTGGTAACATGTCCCGGGTGTATTAAACCATCAGGGGAATACAGTCTCCTCACTTATACTGTTCACCTGGTAACATGTCCCGTGTATATTAAACCATCAGGGGAACACACTCTCCTCACTTATACTGTTCACCTGGTAACATGTCCCGTGTGTATTAAACCATCAGGGGAAAGCCCTCTCCTCACTTATACTGTTCACCTGGTAATAAGTCCCGTGTATATTAAACCATCAGGGGAACACACTCTCCTCACTTCTACTGTTCACCTGGTAACATGTCCCGTGTATATTAAACCATCAGGGGAACACACTCTCCTCACTTATACTGTTCACCTGGTAATAAGTCCCGTGTATATTAAACAATCAGGGGAACACACTCTCCTCACTTATACTGTTCACCTGGTAATAAGTCCCGTGTATATTAAACCATCAGGGGAACACACTCTCCTCACTTATACTGTTCACCTGGTAACATGTCCCGTGTATATTAAACCATCAGGGGAACACACTCTCCTCACTTATACTGTTCACCTGGTAATAAGTCCCGTGTATATTAAACCATCAGGGGAACACACTCTCCTCACTTATACTGTTCACCTGGTAACATGTCCCGTGTATATTAAACCATCAGGGGAACACACTCTCCTCACTTATACTGTTCACCTGGTAATAAGTCCCGTGTATATTAAACAATCAGGGGAACACACTCCCCTCACTTATAATAAAAGCAAAATACTGCGGATGCTGGAAATCTGAAACAAAAACAAGAAATGCTGGATTCACTCAGCAGGTCTGGCAGCATCTGTGGAAAGAGAAGCAGAGTTAACGTTTCGGGTCAGTGACCCTTCTTCGGAACTGACAAATATTAGAAAAGTCACAGATTATAAACAAGTGAGGTGGGGGTTGGGCAAGAGATAACAAAGGAGAAGGTGCAGATTGGACCAGGCCACATAGCTGACCAAAAGGTCACGGAGCAAAGGCAAACAATATGTTAATGGTGTGTTGAAAGACAAAGCATTAGTACAGATTAGGTGTGAATATACTGAATATTGAACAGCAGCAAGTGCAAAGCTGAAGAAAAACAACCTGATAAAAACAGTGGGGAAGCAAACTGAACAAACTAAAATGAAATGAAATAAATGCAAAAAAAGATTGCAAAAAATGTAAAAAGGAATGCAAACAAAAGGAAGAAAAAATAACTAAAAATGACTAAAAATGAAAGTAAAGTGGGGGGCTGTCATGCTCTGAAATTATTGAACTCAATGTTCAGTCCGGCAGGCTGTAGAGTGCCTAATCGGTAGATGAGATGCTGTTCCTCGAGCTTGCGTTGATGTTCACTGGAACACTGCAGCAATCCCAGGACAGAGATGTGAGCATGAGAGCAGGGGGGAGTGTTGAAATGGCAAGCAACCGGAAGATCGGGGTCCTGCTTGCGGACTGAGCGGAGATGTTCCGCAAAGCGGTCACCCAGTCTGCGCTTGGTCTCCCCAATGTAGAGGAGACCACACTGTGAGCAGCGAATACAGTATACTACATTGAAAGAAGTACAAGTAAATCGCTGCTTCACCTGAAAGGAGTGTTTGGGGCCTGGGATAGTGAGGAGAGAGGAGGTAAATGGGCAGGTATTACACCTCCTGCGATTGCAAGGGAAGGTGCCCTGGGACGGGGACGAGGTGGTGGGGGTAATGGAGGAGTGGACCAGGGTGTCGCGGAGGGAACGATCCCTTCGGAATGCTGACAGGGGAAGGGAGGGGAAGATGCGACTGGTAGTGGCATCACGCTGGAGGTGGCGAAAATGGCGGAGGATGATCCTTTGGATATGGAGGCTGGTGGGATGAAAAGTGAGGACAAGGGGAACCCTGTCACGGTTCTGGGAGGGAGGGGAAGGGGTGAGGGTAGAGGTGCGGGGAATGGGTCGGACACGGTTGAGGGCCCTGTCAACCACAGTGGGGGGAAATCCTCGGTTGAGGAAAAAGGAGGTCATATCAGAAGCACCGTCATGGAAGGTAGCATCATCAGAGCAGATGCGTCGGAGACGGAGAAACTGGGAAATTGGAATGGAGTCCTTACAGGAGGTAGGGTGTGAAGAAGTGTAGTCGAGGTAGCTGTGGGAGTCAGTGGGCTTATAATGGATATTGGTAGACAACCTATCCCCAGAGATGGAGACAGAGAAGTCGAGGAAGGGAAGGGAAGTGTCAGAGATGGACCATGTAAAGGTGAGAGAAGGGTGGAAATTGGAAGCAAAGTTGATAAAGTTTTCTAGTTCGGGGCGGGAGCAGGAAACGGCACCGATACAGTCATCAATGTACCAGAAAAAGAGTTGGGGGAGGGGGCCTGAGTAGGACTGGAACAAAGAATGCTCGACATATCCCACAAAAAGACAGGCATAACTCGGACCCATGCGGGTACCCATAGCGACACCTTTTACTTGAAGGAAATGCATGGAGTTGAAGGAGAAGTTGTTCAATGTGAGAACAAGTTCAGCCAGGCGGAGGAGGGTGGTGGTGGATGGGGACTGGTTGGGCCTCTGTTCCAGGAAGAAGCGGAGACCCCTCAAACCATCCTGGTGGGGGATGGAGGTGTAGAGAGATTGGACGTCCATAGTGAAGAGGAGGCGGCTGGGACCAGGAAACTGGAAATTGTCAAAATGACGTAGGGCGTCAGAAGAGTCACGGATGTAGGTGGGAAGAGACTGGACCAGCGGAGAAAAGATAGAGTCTAGATAGGAAGAAATGAGTTCAGTTGGGCAGGAGCAGGCTGACACAATGGGTCTGCCGGGACAGTCCCGTTAGTGGATTTTGGGAAGGAGGTAGAAGCGGGCTGTCCGGGGTTGCGGCACTATGAGGTTGGAAGCTGTAGAGGGAAGATCTCCAGAGGAGATGAGGTCAGTGACAGTCCTTTGGACGGTGGCTTGATGTTCGGTGGTGGGGTCATGGTCCAGAGGGAGGTAGGAAGAGGTGTCTGTGAGTTGGCGTTGAGCTTCTGCAAGGTAGAGGTCGGTACGCCATACAACAACAGCACCACCCTTGTCTGCAGGTTTGATGACCATGTCGGGGTTAGACCTGAGAGAACGGAGTGCCTCAAGTTCAGTGGGGGACAGGTTAGAGTGAGTGAGGGGGGCAGAGAAATTGAGACGACCAGTGCCTCGCCGACAGTTTTCAATGAAGAGATCAAGAGCGGGTAAGAGGCCAGGGTGAGGGGTCCAGGTAGAGGGAGAATGCTGGAGGCGGGTGAATGGGTCTGCTGGTCGGGGGAAGGACTCCTGGTCAAAGAAGTGAGCCCGGAGGCGGAGGCGACGGAAGAAGAGCTCAACGTCATGCCGAGCGCGAAATTCATTGAGGTGGGGGCGTAAGGGGATAAAACTGAGTCCTTTGCTGAGTACAGAACGCTCAGCATCAGAGAGGGGGAGGTCAGAGGGTATAGTGAATACACGGCAAGGGGTCAGATCAGAAGGGGTGGGGTCAGAGGGAAGTGAAGCGGAAGGAGGATCTGGAGGGGCATTAGTCCCCATCAGCTGCTGGAGCTTGCGTTCCTTAACACCTGAAAGGAAGAAAAAAAGTTTTTTGTTAATGCGTCGGATGAGACGTAAGATGAGATGAAACTGTGGAGTAGAACAGATTTGAGATAAGGTGAGACGGTGCTGCTGGAGAGAGAGGTCCAGTGTGTGCATATGGCGGCGCATAGCACTGAGTGTAGATCTCAGGATGCGGCGAGAGTAGCAGTCCGAGGAACGTTGTATTTCTCGGAGATACCTGTGATCCTGGGTGGTTTCAAAGCATGATGGGTGAAACTGCAGTTGGAATCCACGTGGAATCAGTCGGAGCCGGAGACAGTCACTGAGGAAGGAGATGTGGCTGTGAAAACGAGTTTTGGTAGATACCTTCTCAAACACCAGGAGGGAAATAGAAAGCAATGAAGGTGAACAAGGTAAAAGAGACAAACGAAAATCCCGTCGGAGAGAAGAGCTGAACTTCTTCAAGGTAGGCATTCCTGGAAGAGAAGTGGCAGTGAATTAAACACTAAAATAAAAGCAAAATACTGCGGATGCTCCTCACTTATACTGTTCACCTGGTAACATGTCCCGTGTATATTAAACCATCAGGGGAACACACTCTCCTCACTTATACTGTTCACCTGGTAACATGTCCCGTGTATATTAAACCATCAGGGGAACACACTCTCCTCACTTATACTGTTCACCTGGTAACATGTCCCGTGTGTATTAAACCATCAGGGGAACACACTCTCCTCACTTATACTGTTCACCTGGTGACATGTCCCGTGTATATTAAACCATCAGGGGAAAGCCCTCTCCTCACTTATACTGTTCACCTGGTAATAAGTCCCGTGTATATTAAACAATCAGGGGATCACACTCCCCTCACTTATACTGTTCACCTGGTAACATGTCCCGTGTATATTAAACCATCAGGGGAACACACTCTCCTCACTTATACTGTTCACCTGGCAACATGTCCCGTGTATATTAAACCATCAGGGGAACACACTCTCCTCACTTATACTGTTCACCTGGGAACATGTCCCGTGTATATTAAACCATCAGGGGAACACACTCTCCTCACTTATACTGTTCACCTGGTAACATGTCCCGTGTATATTAAACCATCAGGGGAACACACTCTCCTCACTTATACTGTTCACCTGGTAACATGTCCCGTGTACATTAAACCATCAGGGGAACACACTCTCCTCACTTATACTGTTCACCTGGTAACATGTCCCGTGTATATTAAACCATCAGGGGAACACACTCTCCTCACTTATACTGTTCACCTGGTAACATGTCCCGTGTATATTAAACCATCAGGGGAACACACTCTCCTCACTTATACTGTTCACCTGGTAACATGTCCCGTGTGTATTAAACCATCAGGGGAACACACTCTCCTCACTTATACTGTTCACCTGGTGACATGTCCCGTGTATATTAAACCATCAGGGGAAAGCCCTCTCCTCACTTATACTGTTCACCTGGTAATAAGTCCCGTGTATATTAAACAATCAGGGGATCACACTCCCCTCACTTATACTGTTCACCTGGTAACATGTCCCGTGTATATTAAACCATCAGGGGAACACACTCTCCTCACTTATACTGTTCACCTGGTAACATGTCCCGTGTGTATTAAACCATCAGGGGAAAGCCCTCTCCTCACTTATACTGTTCACCTGGTAATAAGTCCCGTGTATATTAAACCATCAGGGGAACACACTCTCCTCACTTCTACTGTTCACCTGGTAACATGTCCCGTGTATATTAAACCATCAGGGGAACACACTCTCCTCACTTATACTGTTCACCTGGTAATAAGTCCCGTGTATATTAAACAATCAGGGGAACACACTCTCCTCACTTATACTGTTCACCTGGTAATAAGTCCCGTGTATATTAAACCATCAGGGGAACACACTCTCCTCACTTATACTGTTCACCTGGTAACATGTCCCGTGTATATTAAACCATCAGGGGAACACACTCTCCTCACTTATACTGTTCACCTGGTAATAAGTCCCGTGTATATTAAACCATCAGGGGAACACACTCTCCTCACTTATACTGTTCACCTGGTAACATGTCCCGTGTATATTAAACCATCAGGGGAACACACTCTCCTCACTTATACTGTTCACCTGGTAATAAGTCCCGTGTATATTAAACAATCAGGGGAACACACTCCCCTCACTTATAATAAAAGCAAAATACTGCGGATGCTGGAAATCTGAAACAAAAACAAGAAATGCTGGATTCACTCAGCAGGTCTGGCAGCATCTGTGGAAAGAGAAGCAGAGTTAACGTTTCGGGTCAGTGACCCTTCTTCGGAACTGACAAATATTAGAAAAGTCACAGATTATAAACAAGTGAGGTGGGGGTTGGGCAAGAGATAACAAAGGAGAAGGTGCAGATTGGACCAGGCCACATAGCTGACCAAAAGGTCACGGAGCAAAGGCAAACAATATGTTAATGGTGTGTTGAAAGACAAAGCATTAGTACAGATTAGGTGTGAATATACTGAATATTGAACAGCAGCAAGTGCAAAGCTGAAGAAAAACAACCTGATAAAAACAGTGGGGAAGCAAACTGAACAAACTAAAATGAAATGAAATAAATGCAAAAAAAGATTGCAAAAAATGTAAAAAGGAATGCAAACAAAAGGAAGAAAAAATAACTAAAAATGACTAAAAATGAAAGTAAAGTGGGGGGCTGTCATGCTCTGAAATTATTGAACTCAATGTTCAGTCCGGCAGGCTGTAGAGTGCCTAATCGGTAGATGAGATGCTGTTCCTCGAGCTTGCGTTGATGTTCACTGGAACACTGCAGCAATCCCAGGACAGAGATGTGAGCATGAGAGCAGGGGGGAGTGTTGAAATGGCAAGCAACCGGAAGATCGGGGTCCTGCTTGCGGACTGAGCGGAGATGTTCCGCAAAGCGGTCACCCAGTCTGCGCTTGGTCTCCCCAATGTAGAGGAGACCACACTGTGAGCAGCGAATACAGTATACTACATTGAAAGAAGTACAAGTAAATCGCTGCTTCACCTGAAAGGAGTGTTTGGGGCCTGGGATAGTGAGGAGAGAGGAGGTAAATGGGCAGGTATTACACCTCCTGCGATTGCAAGGGAAGGTGCCCTGGGACGGGGACGAGGTGGTGGGGGTAATGGAGGAGTGGACCAGGGTGTCGCGGAGGGAACGATCCCTTCGGAATGCTGACAGGGGAAGGGAGGGGAAGATGCGACTGGTAGTGGCATCACGCTGGAGGTGGCGAAAATGGCGGAGGATGATCCTTTGGATATGGAGGCTGGTGGGATGAAAAGTGAGGACAAGGGGAACCCTGTCACGGTTCTGGGAGGGAGGGGAAGGGGTGAGGGTAGAGGTGCGGGGAATGGGTCGGACACGGTTGAGGGCCCTGTCAACCACAGTGGGGGGAAATCCTCGGTTGAGGAAAAAGGAGGTCATATCAGAAGCACCGTCATGGAAGGTAGCATCATCAGAGCAGATGCGTCGGAGACGGAGAAACTGGGAAATTGGAATGGAGTCCTTACAGGAGGTAGGGTGTGAAGAAGTGTAGTCGAGGTAGCTGTGGGAGTCAGTGGGCTTATAATGGATATTGGTAGACAACCTATCCCCAGAGATGGAGACAGAGAAGTCGAGGAAGGGAAGGGAAGTGTCAGAGATGGACCATGTAAAGGTGAGAGAAGGGTGGAAATTGGAAGCAAAGTTGATAAAGTTTTCTAGTTCGGGGCGGGAGCAGGAAACGGCACCGATACAGTCATCAATGTACCAGAAAAAGAGTTGGGGGAGGGGGCCTGAGTAGGACTGGAACAAAGAATGCTCGACATATCCCACAAAAAGACAGGCATAACTCGGACCCATGCGGGTACCCATAGCGACACCTTTTACTTGAAGGAAATGCATGGAGTTGAAGGAGAAGTTGTTCAATGTGAGAACAAGTTCAGCCAGGCGGAGGAGGGTGGTGGTGGATGGGGACTGGTTGGGCCTCTGTTCCAGGAAGAAGCGGAGACCCCTCAAACCATCCTGGTGGGGGATGGAGGTGTAGAGAGATTGGACGTCCATAGTGAAGAGGAGGCGGCTGGGACCAGGAAACTGGAAATTGTCAAAATGACGTAGGGCGTCAGAAGAGTCACGGATGTAGGTGGGAAGAGACTGGACCAGCGGAGAAAAGATAGAGTCTAGATAGGAAGAAATGAGTTCAGTTGGGCAGGAGCAGGCTGACACAATGGGTCTGCCGGGACAGTCCCGTTAGTGGATTTTGGGAAGGAGGTAGAAGCGGGCTGTCCGGGGTTGCGGCACTATGAGGTTGGAAGCTGTAGAGGGAAGATCTCCAGAGGAGATGAGGTCAGTGACAGTCCTTTGGACGGTGGCTTGATGTTCGGTGGTGGGGTCATGGTCCAGAGGGAGGTAGGAAGAGGTGTCTGTGAGTTGGCGTTGAGCTTCTGCAAGGTAGAGGTCGGTACGCCATACAACAACAGCACCACCCTTGTCTGCAGGTTTGATGACCATGTCGGGGTTAGACCTGAGAGAACGGAGTGCCTCAAGTTCAGTGGGGGACAGGTTAGAGTGAGTGAGGGGGGCAGAGAAATTGAGACGACCAGTGCCTCGCCGACAGTTTTCAATGAAGAGATCAAGAGCGGGTAAGAGGCCAGGGTGAGGGGTCCAGGTAGAGGGAGAATGCTGGAGGCGGGTGAATGGGTCTGCTGGTCGGGGGAAGGACTCCTGGTCAAAGAAGTGAGCCCGGAGGCGGAGGCGACGGAAGAAGAGCTCAACGTCATGCCGAGCGCGAAATTCATTGAGGTGGGGGCGTAAGGGGATAAAACTGAGTCCTTTGCTGAGTACAGAACGCTCAGCATCAGAGAGGGGGAGGTCAGAGGGTATAGTGAATACACGGCAAGGGGTCAGATCAGAAGGGGTGGGGTCAGAGGGAAGTGAAGCGGAAGGAGGATCTGGAGGGGCATTAGTCCCCATCAGCTGCTGGAGCTTGCGTTCCTTAACACCTGAAAGGAAGAAAAAAAGTTTTTTGTTAATGCGTCGGATGAGACGTAAGATGAGATGAAACTGTGGAGTAGAACAGATTTGAGATAAGGTGAGACGGTGCTGCTGGAGAGAGAGGTCCAGTGTGTGCATATGGCGGCGCATAGCACTGAGTGTAGATCTCAGGATGCGGCGAGAGTAGCAGTCCGAGGAACGTTGTATTTCTCGGAGATACCTGTGATCCTGGGTGGTTTCAAAGCATGATGGGTGAAACTGCAGTTGGAATCCACGTGGAATCAGTCGGAGCCGGAGACAGTCACTGAGGAAGGAGATGTGGCTGTGAAAACGAGTTTTGGTAGATACCTTCTCAAACACCAGGAGGGAAATAGAAAGCAATGAAGGTGAACAAGGTAAAAGAGACAAACGAAAATCCCGTCGGAGAGAAGAGCTGAACTTCTTCAAGGTAGGCATTCCTGGAAGAGAAGTGGCAGTGAATTAAACACTAAAATAAAAGCAAAATACTGCGGATGCTCCTCACTTATACTGTTCACCTGGTAACATGTCCCGTGTATATTAAACCATCAGGGGAACACACTCTCCTCACTTATACTGTTCACCTGGTAACATGTCCCGTGTATATTAAACCATCAGGGGAACACACTCTCCTCACTTATACTGTTCACCTGGTAACATGTCCCGTGTGTATTAAACCATCAGGGGAACACACTCTCCTCACTTATACTGTTCACCTGGTGACATGTCCCGTGTATATTAAACCATCAGGGGAAAGCCCTCTCCTCACTTATACTGTTCACCTGGTAATAAGTCCCGTGTATATTAAACAATCAGGGGATCACACTCCCCTCACTTATACTGTTCACCTGGTAACATGTCCCGTGTATATTAAACCATCAGGGGAACACACTCTCCTCACTTATACTGTTCACCTGGCAACATGTCCCGTGTATATTAAACCATCAGGGGAACACACTCTCCTCACTTATACTGTTCACCTGGGAACATGTCCCGTGTATATTAAACCATCAGGGGAACACACTCTCCTCACTTATACTGTTCACCTGGTAACATGTCCCGTGTATATTAAACCATCAGGGGAACACACTCTCCTCACTTATACTGTTCACCTGGTAACATGTCCCGTGTACATTAAACCATCAGGGGAACACACTCTCCTCACTTATACTGTTCACCTGGTAACATGTCCCGTGTATATTAAACCATCAGGGGAACACACTCTCCTCACTTATACTGTTCACCTGGCAACATGTCCCGTGTATATTAAACCATCAGGGGAACACACTCTCCTCACTTATACTGTTCACCTGGTAACATGTCCCGTGTATATTAAACCATCAGGGGAACACACTCCCCTCACTTATACTGTTCACCTGGCAACATGTCCCGTGTATATTAAACCATCAGGGGAACACACACTCCTCACTTATACTGTTCACCTGGTAACATGTCCCGTGTATATTAAACCATCAGGGGAATACACTCTAAAATAAAAGCAACCTCACTTATACTCTTCACCTGGCAACATGTCCCGGGTGTATTAAACCATCAGGGGAACACACTCTCCTCACTTATACTGTTCACCTGGTAACATGTCCCATGTATATTAAACTATGAGGGGAACACATTCTCCTCACTTATACTCTTCACCTGGCAACATGTCCCGGGTGTATTAAACCATCAGGGGAACACACTCTCCTCACTTATACTGTTCAACTGGTAACATGTCCCGTGTGTGTTAAACCATTAGGGAAAGACTCTCTCCTCACTTATACTGTTCACCTGGTGACATGTCCCGTCCGTATTTAACAATCAGGGGAACACACTCTCCTCACTTATACTGTTCACCTGTTGACATGTCCTGTTTGCATTAAACCATCAGGGGAACACACTCTCCTCACTTATACTGTTCACCTGTTGACATGTCCTGTTTGCATTAAACCATCAGGGGAACACACTCTCTTCACTTATACTCTTCACCTGGCAACATGTCCCGTGTGTATTAAACAATCAGGGGAACACACTCTCCTCACTTACACAGTTCACCTGGTAACATGCCCCATGTATGTTAAACCATCAGGGGAACATACTCTCTTCACTTATACTCTTCACCTGGCAACATGTCCCGTGTGTATTAAACAATCAGGGGAACTCACTCTCCTCACTTATACTGTTCACCTGGTATCATGACCTGTGTATATTAAACCATCAGGGGAACACACTATCCTCACTGATACTGTTCACCTGGTCACATGTCCTGTGCTTGTTAAACCATCAGGGGACTACACTCTCCTCACTTATACTGTTCACCTGTTTACATGTCCCGTGTATATTAAACCATCAGGGGAAAACATTCTCCTCACTTATACTGTTCACCTGCTAACATGTCCCGTGTATATTGAACCATGAGGGGAATACAGTCTCCTCACTTACACTGTTCACCTGGGAACATGTCCCGTGTATATTAAACCATCAGTGGAACACACTCTCCTCACTTATACTGTTCACCTGATGACATGTCCCAGGTATATTAAA
Source organism: Heterodontus francisci (assembly GCF_036365525.1). Classification (NCBI taxonomy): domain Eukaryota; kingdom Metazoa; phylum Chordata; class Chondrichthyes; order Heterodontiformes; family Heterodontidae; genus Heterodontus; species Heterodontus francisci. The sequence continues at coordinate 2,087,062 of NW_027141614.1, read as the reverse complement.
CAATCAGGGGAACTCACTCTCCTCACTTATACTGTTCACCTGGTATCATGTCCTGTGTATATTAAACCATCAGGGGAACACACTCCCCTCACTGATACTGTTCACCTGTTGAATAGTCCTATTTGTTTAAACCATTAGAGGAACTCACTCTCCTCACTTACACTGTTCACCTGGTAACATGTCCTGTTTGTATTAAACCATCAGGGGAACTCACTCTCCTCACTTACACTGTTTACCTGGTAACATGTCCCGTGCGTATTAAACCATCAGGGGAACAAACTCTCTTCACTTATACTCTTCACCTGGCAACATGTCCCGTGTGTATTAAACAATCAGGGGAACACACTCTCTTCACTTATACTGTTCACCTGGTAACATGTCCCGTGTATATTAAACCATCAGGGGAACACATTCTCCTCACTTACACTGTTCACCTGGTAACATGTCCCAGGTGTATTAAACCATCAGAGGAACACACTCTCCTCACTTATACTGTTCACCTGGTAACATGTCCCGTGTATATTAAACCATCGGGGGAACACGCTCTCCTCACTTCTACTGTTCACCTGGTAACATGTCCCGTGTATATTAAACCATCAGGGCAACACACTCTCCTCCCTTATACTGTTGACCTGGTAACATGTCCCGTGCATGGTAAACCATCAGGGGAACACACTCTCCTCACTTACACTGTTCACCTGGTAACATGTACCGTGTATATTAAACCATCAGGGGAAAGCCCTCTCCTCACTTATTCTGTTCACCTGGTAATAAGTCCCGTGTATATTAAACCAACAGGGGAACACACTCTCCTCACTTATACTGTTCACCTGGTAACATGTCCCGTGTATATTAAACCATCTGGGGAGCACACTCTCCTCACTTATACTGTTCACCTGGTAACATGTCCCGTGTATTTTTAACAATCAGGGGAACACACTCTCCTCACTCATTCTGTTCACCTGGTAACATGTCCCGTGTATATTAAACCATCAGGGGAACACATTCTCCTCACTGATACAGTTCACCTGGTAACATGTCCCGTGTATATTAGACCATCAGGGGAACACACTCTCCTCACTTCTACTCTTCACCTGGTGACACGTCCCGTGCGTGTTAAACCATCAGGGGAACACACTCTCCTCACTTATACTGCTCACCTGGTAACATGTCCCGTGAGTATTAAACAATCAGGGGAACACACTCTCCTGACTTATACGTTTCACCTGGTAACATGTCCCGTGTATATTAAACCATCAGCGGAACACATTCTCCTCACTTATACTGCTCACCTGGTAACATGTCCCGTGAGTATTAAACAATCAGGGGAACACACTCTCCTGACTTATACTGTTCACCTGGTAACATGTCCCGTGTGTATTAAACCATCAGGGGAAAGCACTCTCCTCACTTATACTCTTCACCTGGCAACATGTCCCGGGTGTATTAAACCATCAGGGGAACACACTCTCCTCACTTATACTGTTCACCTGGTAACATGTCCCATGTATATTAAACTATGAGGGGAACACATTCTCCTCACTTACACTGTTCACCTGGTAACATGTCCCGTGTATATTAAACAATCAGGGGAACACACTCTCCTCACTTATACTGTTCACCTGGTAACATGTCCCGTGTATATTATACCATCAGGGGAAAGCACTCTCCTCACTTATACTCTTCACCTGGCAACATGTCCCGGGTGTATTAAACCATCAGGGGAACACATTCTCCTCACTTATACTGTTCACCTGGTAACATGTCCCATGTATATTAAACAATCAGGGGAAAACACTCTCCTCACTTATACTGTTCACCTGGTAACATGTCCCGTGTATATAAAACCATCAGGGGAAAAGCCCTCTCCTCACTTATTCTGTTCACCTGGTAATAAGTCCCGTATATATTAAACCATCAGGCGAACACACTCTCCTCACTTATACTGTTCACCTGGTAACATGTCCCGTGTATATTAAACCATCTGGGGAACACACTCTCCTAACTTATACTATTCACCTGGTAACATGTCCCGTTTATATTAAACCATCAGGGGAACACATTCTCCTCACTGATGCTGTTCACCTGCTAACATGTCCCACGTTTATTAAGCAATCAGGGGAACACATTCTCCTCACTTATACTGTTCACCTGGTAACATATCCTGTGTTTATTAAACCATCAGGGGAACACACTCTCCTCACTTATACTGTTCACCTGGTAACATGTCCCGTGTATATTAAACCATCAGGGGAACACATTCTCCTCACTGATACAGTTCACCTGGTAACATGTCCCGTGTATTTTTAACAATCAGGGGAACACACTCTCCTCACTCATTCTGTTCACCTGGTAACATGTCCCGTGTATATTAAACCATCAGGGGAACACATTCTCCTCACTGATACAGTTCACCTGGTAACATGTCCCGTGTATATTAGACCATCAGGGGAACACACTCTCCTCACTTCTACTCTTCACCTGGTGACACGTCCCGTGCGTGTTAAACCATCAGGGGAACACACTCTCCTCACTTATACTGCTCACCTGGTAACATGTCCCGTGAGTATTAAACAATCAGGGGAACACACTCTCCTGACTTATACGTTTCACCTGGTAACATGTCCCGTGTATATTAAACCATCAGCGGAACACATTCTCCTCACTTATACTGTTCACCTGGTAACATGTCCTGTGTATATTAAACCATCAGGGGAAAACAGTCTCCTCACTTATACTGTTCACCTGCTAACATGTCCTGTGTATATTAAACCATCAGGGGAACACTTTCTCCTCACTTACACTGTTCACCTGGTAACATGTCCCGTGTATATTGAACCATCAGGGGAATACACTCTCCTCACTTCTACTGTTCACCTGGTAACATGTCCCGTGTATATTAAACCATCAGGGGAATACACTCTCCTCACTTCTACTGTTCACCTGGTAACATGTCCCGTGTGTATTATACCATCAGGGGAACACACTCTCCTCACTTATACTGTTCAACTGGTAACATGTCCCGTGTATATTATACCATCAGGGGAACACACTCTCCTCACTTATACTGTTCACCTGGTAACATGTCCCGTGTATATTGATCCATCAGGGGAATACACTCTCCTCACTTATACTTTTCACCTGGTAACATGTCCCGTGTATATTAAACCATCAGGGGAACACATTCTCCTCACTTACACTGTTCACCTGGTAACATGTCCCGTGTATATTGAACCATCAGGGGAATACACTCTCCTCACTTCTACTGTTCACCTGGTAACATGTCCCGTATATATTATACCATCAGGGGAACACTTTCTCCTCACTTATACTGTTCACCTGGTAACATGTCCTGTGTTTATTAAACCATCAGGGGAACACACTCTCCTCACTTATACTGTTCACCTGGTAACATGTCCCGTGTATATTAAACCATCAGGGGAACAGACTCTCCTCACTTATACTGTTCACCTGCTAACATATCCCGTGTATATTAACCCATCAGGGGAAAGCCCTCTCCTCACTTATACTGTTCACCTGATGACATGTCACGGGTATATTAAACAATCAGGGGAACTCACTCTCCTCGCTTATACTGTTCAACTGGTAACATGTCCTGTGTATATTAAACCATCAGGGGAACACACTCTCCTCACTTATACTGTTCACCTGGTATCATGTCCTGTGTATATTAAACCATCAGGGGAACACACTCTCCTCACTTATACTGTTCACCTGATGACATGTCCCGGGTTTATTAAACAATCAGGGGAACTCACTCTCCTCGCTTATACTGTTCAACTTTTAACATGTCCTGTGTATATTAAACCATCAGGCGAACACACTCTCCTCACTTATACTGTTCACCTGGTAACATGTCCCGTGTATATTAAACCATCTGGGGAACACACTCTCCTAACTTATACTATTCACCTGGTAACATGTCCCGTTTATATTAAACCATCAGGGGAACACATTCTCCTCACTGATGCTGTTCACCTGCTAACATGTCCCACGTTTATTAAGCAATCAGGGGAACACATTCTCCTCACTTATACTGTTCACCTGGTAACATATCCTGTGTTTATTAAACCATCAGGGGAACACACTCTCCTCACTTATACTGTTCACCTGGTAACATGTCCCGTGTATATTAAACCATCAGGGGAACACATTCTCCTCACTGATACAGTTCACCTGGTAACATGTCCCGTGTATTTTTAACAATCAGGGGAACACACTCTCCTCACTCATTCTGTTCACCTGGTAACATGTCCCGTGTATATTAAACCATCAGGGGAACACATTCTCCTCACTGATACAGTTCACCTGGTAACATGTCCCGTGTATATTAGACCATCAGGGGAACACACTCTCCTCACTTCTACTCTTCACCTGGTGACACGTCCCGTGCGTGTTAAACCATCAGGGGAACACACTCTCCTCACTTATACTGCTCACCTGGTAACATGTCCCGTGAGTATTAAACAATCAGGGGAACACACTCTCCTGACTTATACGTTTCACCTGGTAACATGTCCCGTGTATATTAAACCATCAGCGGAACACATTCTCCTCACTTATACTGTTCACCTGGTAACATGTCCTGTGTATATTAAACCATCAGGGGAAAACAGTCTCCTCACTTATACTGTTCACCTGCTAACATGTCCTGTGTATATTAAACCATCAGGGGAACACTTTCTCCTCACTTACACTGTTCACCTGGTAACATGTCCCGTGTATATTGAACCATCAGGGGAATACACTCTCCTCACTTCTACTGTTCACCTGGTAACATGTCCCGTGTATATTAAACCATCAGGGGAATACACTCTCCTCACTTCTACTGTTCACCTGGTAACATGTCCCGTGTGTATTATACCATCAGGGGAACACACTCTCCTCACTTATACTGTTCAACTGGTAACATGTCCCGTGTATATTATACCATCAGGGGAACACACTCTCCTCACTTATACTGTTCACCTGGTAACATGTCCCGTGTATATTGATCCATCAGGGGAATACACTCTCCTCACTTATACTTTTCACCTGGTAACATGTCCCGTGTATTTTAAACCATCAGGGGAACACATTCTCCTCACTTACACTGTTCACCTGGTAACATGTCCCGTGTATATTGAACCATCAGGGGAATACACTCTCCTCACTTCTACTGTTCACCTGGTAACATGTCCCGTATATATTATACCATCAGGGGAACACTTTCTCCTCACTTATACTGTTCACCTGGTAACATGTCCTGTGTTTATTAAACCATCAGGGGAACACACTCTCCTCACTTATACTGTTCACCTGGTAACATGTCCCGTGTATATTAAACCATCAGGGGAACAGACTCTCCTCACTTATACTGTTCACCTGCTAACATATCCCGTGTATATTAACCCATCAGGGGAAAGCCCTCTCCTCACTTATACTGTTCACCTGATGACATGTCACGGGTATATTAAACAATCAGGGGAACTCACTCTCCTCGCTTATACTGTTCAACTGGTAACATGTCCTGTGTATATTAAACCATCAGGGGAACACACTCTCCTCACTTATACTGTTCACCTGGTATCATGTCCTGTGTATATTAAACCATCAGGGGAACACACTCTCCTCACTTATACTGTTCACCTGATGACATGTCCCGGGTTTATTAAACAATCAGGGGAACTCACTCTCCTCGCTTATACTGTTCAACTTTTAACATGTCCTGTGTATATTAAACCATCAGGGGAACACACTCTCCTCACTTATACTGTTCACCTGGTATCATGTCCTGTGTATATTAAACCATCAGGGGAACACACTCTCCTCACTTATACTGTTCACCTGATGACATGTCCCGGGTATATTAAACAATCAGGGGAACTCACTCTCCTCGCTTATACTGTTCAACTGGTAACATGTCCTGTGTATATTAAACCATCAGGGAACACACTCTCCTCACTTATACTGTTCACCTGTTGACATGTCCTGTTTGTATTAAACCATCAGGGGAACTCACTCTCCTCACTTACATTGTTCACCTGGTAACATGTCCCGTGTGTATTAAACCATCAGGGGAACACACTCTCTTCAATTATACTGTCCACCTGGTAACATGTCCCGTGTATATTAAACCATCAGGGGAACACACTCTCCTCACTTCTACTGTTCACCTGGTAACATGTCTCCTGCCTGTTAAACCATCATGGGAACACACTCTCCTCACTTATACTGTTCACCTGGTAACATGTCCTGTGTATATTAAAACATCAGGGGAAAGCACTATCCTCACTTATAATGTTCACCTGTTTACATGTCCCGTGTATATTAAACCATCAGGGGAACTCACTCTCCTCACCTATACTGTTCACATGGTAACATGTCCCTTGTATATTAAACCATCATGGGTAAGCCCTCTCCTCACTTATACTGTTCACCTGGTAACATGTCCCGTGTATATTAAACCATCAGGGGAACTCACTCTCCTCACCTATACTGTTCACCTGGTAACATGTCCCGTGTATATTAAACCATCAGGGGAACTCAATCTCCTCACCTATACTGTTCACCTGGTAACATGTCCCGTGTATATTAAACCATCATGGGTAAGCCCTCTCCTCACTTATACTGTTCACCTGGTAACATGTCCCGTGTATATTAAACCATCAGGGGAACACACTCTCCTCACTTATCCTGCTCACCTGATGACATGTCCCGGGTATATTAAACAATCAGGGGAACTCACTCTCCTCACTTATACTGTTCACCTGGTAACATGTCCCGTGTATATTGAACCATCAGGGGAATACAGTCTCATCACTTATACTGTTCACCTGGTAACATGTCCCGTGTATATTAAACCATCAGGGGAACACACTCTCCTCACTTATACTGTTCACCTGGTAACATGTCCCGTGTATATTAAACCATCAGGGGAAAGCCCTCACCTCACTTATTCTGTTCACCTGGTAATAAGTCCCGTGTATATTAAACCATCAGGGGAACACACTCTCCTCACTTATACTGTTCACCTGGTAACATGTCCCGTGTATATTTAACAATCAGGGGAACACACTCTCTACACTTATACTGTTCACCTGGTAACATGTCCCGTGTATATTAAACCATCAGGGGAACACATTCTCCTCACTGATACTTTTCACCTGCTAACATGTTCTGTGTATATTAAACCATTTGGGGAACACACTCTCCTCACTTATACTCGTCACCTTGTAACATGTCCCGTGTATATTAAGCAATCAGGGGAACAGGCTCTCTTCACTTATACTGTTCACCTGGTAACATGTCCCATGTATATTAAACCATCAGGGGAACACACTCTCTTCACATATACTGTTCACCTGGTAACATGTCCCGTGAGTGTTAAACAATCAGCGGGACACAGTCTCCTGACTTATACTGTTCACCTGGTATCATGTCCCGTGTGTATTAAACCATCAGGGGAACTCACTCTCCTCACCTATACTGTTCACCTGGTAACATGTCCCGTGTATATTAAACCATCAGGGGAACTCACTCTCCTCACCTATACTGTTCACCTGGTAACATGTCCCGTGTATATTAAACCATCAGGGGAACTCACTCTCCTCACCTATACTGTTCACCTGGTAACATGTCCCGTGTATATTAAACCATCAGGGGAAAGCCCTCACCTCACTTATTCTGTTCACCTGGTAATAAGTCCCGTGTATATTAAACCATCAGGAAAACACACTCTCCTCATCTATACTGTTCACCTGGTAACATGTCCCGTGTATATTAAACCATCAGGGGAAAGCCCTCACCTCACTTATTCTGTTCACCTGGTAATAAGTCCCGTGTATATTAAACCATCAGGGGAACACACTCTCCTCACTTATCCTGTTAACCTGGTAACATGTCCCGTGTATATTAAACCATCTGGGGAACACAATCTCCTCACTTATACTGTTCACCTGGTAACATGTCCCGTGTATATTTAACAATCAGGGGAAAACACTCTCCTCACTTATACTGTTCACATGGTAACATGTCCCGTGAATATTAAACCATCAGGGGAACACATTCTCCTCACTGATATTGTTCAACTGCTAACATGTCCCGTGTATATTAAACAATGAGGGGAACAGGCTCTCTTCACTTATACTGTTCACCTGGTAACATGTCCCATATATATTAAACTATCAGGGGAACACACTCTCTTCACATATACTGTTCACCTGGTAACATGTCCCGTGAGTATTAAACAATAAGGGGGACACACTCTCCTGACTTATACTGTTCAGCTGGTAACATGTCCCGTGTATATTAAACCATCAGGGGAACACATTCCGCTCACTTATACTGTTCACCTGGTGACATGTCCCGTGAGTATTAAACCATCAGGGGAACACACTGTCCTCACTTATACTGTTCACCTGGTAACATGTCCCGTCAGTATTAAACAATCAGCGGGTCACACTCTCCTGACTTATACTGTTCAGCTGGTAACATGTCCTGTGTGTATTAAAACATCAGGGGAAAGCACTCTCCTCACTAATAATGTTCACCTGGTAACATGTCCCGTGTATATTAAACCATCATGGGTAAGCCCTCTCCTCACTTATACTGTTCACCTGGTAACATGACCCGTGTATATTATACCATCAGGGGAACACACTCTCCTCACTTATACTGTTCACCTGGTAACATGTCCCGTGTATATTGAACCATCAGGGGAATACAGTCTCATCACTTATACTGTTCACCTGGTAACATGTCCCGTGTATATTAAACCATCAGGGGAACACACTCTCCTCACTTATACTGTTCACCTGGTAACATGTCCCGTGTATATTAAACCATCAGGGGAACACACTCTCCTCACTTATTCTGTTCACCTGGTAATAAGTCCCGTGTATATTAAACCATCAGGGGAACACACTCTCCTCACTTATACTGTTCACCTGGTAACATGTCTCGTGTATATTAAACCATCTGGGGAACACACTCTCCTCACTTATACTGTTCACCTGGTAACATGTCCCGTGTATATTAAACCATCAGGGGAACACATTCTCCTCACTGATACTGTTCACCTGCTAACATGTCCCGTGTATATTAAACCATCTGGGGAACACACTCTCCTCACTTATACTGTTCACCTGGTAACATGTCCCGTGTATATTTAACAATCAGGGGAACACACTCTCCTCACTTATACTGTTCACCTGGTAACATGTCCCGTGTATATTAAACCATCTGGGGAACACACTCTCCTCACTTATACTGTTCACCTGGTAACATGTCCCGTGTATATTTAACAATCAGGGGAACACACTCTCCTCACTTATACTGTTCACCTGGTAACATGTCCCACGTATATTAAGCAATCAGGGGAACAGGCTCTCTTCACTTATACTGTTCACCTGGTAACATGTCCCATGTATATTAAACCATCAGGGGAACTCACTCTCCTCACCTATACTGTTCACCTGGTAACATGTCCCGTGTATATTAAACCATCATGGGTAAGCCCTTTCCTCACTTATACTGTTCACCTGGTAACATGTCCCGTGTATATTATACCATCAGGGGAACACACTCTCCTCACTTATACTGTTCACCTGGTAACATGTCCCGTGTATATTAAACCATCAGGGGAACACATTCTCCTCACTGATACTGTTCACCTGGTAACATGTCCCACGTATATTAAGCAATCAGGGGAACACACTCTCCTGACTTATACTTTTCACCTGGTAACATGTCCCGTGTGTATTAAACCATCAGGGGAACTCACTCTCCTCACCTATACTGTTCACCTGGTAACATGTCCCGTGTATATTAAACCATCATGGGTAAGCCCTCTCCTCACTTATACTGTTCACCTGGTAACATGTCCCGTGTATATTATACCATCAGGGGAACACACTCTCCTCAGTTATACTGTTCACCTGGTAACATGTCCCGTGTATATTAAACCATCAGGGGAACACACTCTCCTCACCTATACTGTTCACCTGGTAACATGTCCCGTGTATATTAAACCATCAGGGGAACTCACTCTCCTCACCTATACTGTTCACCTGGTAACATGTCCCGTGTATATTAAACCATCAGGGGAACTCACTCTCCTCACCTATACTGTTCACCTGGTAACATGTCCCGTGTGTATTAAACCATCAGGGGAACACAGTCTCCTCACTTATACTGTTCTCCTGGTAACATGTCCCGTGTATATTAAACCATCATGGGTAAGCCCTCTCCTCACTTATACTTTTCACCTGGTAACATGTCCCGTGTATATTATACCATCAGGGGAACACACTCTCCTCACTTATACTGTTCACCTGGTAACATGTCCCGTGTATATTAAACCATCAGGGGAACACACTCTCCTCACTTATACTGTTCATCTGTTGACATGTCCTGTTTGTATTAAACCATCAGGGAACTCACTCTCCTCACTTACACTGTTCACCTGGTAACATGTCCTGTTTGTATTAAACCATCAGGGGAACTCACTCTCCTCACTTACACTGTTTACCTGGTAACCTGTCCCGTGTGTACTAAACCATCAGGGGAACACACTCTCTTCACTTATACTCTTTACCTGGCAACATGTCACGTTTATATTAAGCAATCAGGGGAACACACTTTCCTCACTTCTACTGTTCACCTGGTAACATGTCCCCTGCCTGTTAAACCATCAGGGGAACACACTCTCCTCACTTATACTGTTCATCTGGTAACATGTCCCGTGTATATTAAACCATCAGGGGAACACACTCTCCTCACTTATACTGTTCACCTGGTGACACGTCCCGTGTATATTAAACAATCATTGGATCACACTCTCCTCACTTATACTGTTCACCTGGTAACATGTCCCATGTATATTAAACCATCAGGGGAACACATTCTCCTCACTGATACTGTTCACCAGCTAACATGTCCCGTGTATATTAAACCATCTGGGGAACACACTCTCCTCACTTATACAGTTCACCTGGTAACATGTCTCACGTATATTAAGCAATCAGGGGAACAGGCTCTCTTCACTTATACTGTTCACCTGGTAACATGTCGCATGAATATTAAACCATCAGGGGAACACACTCTCTTCACATCTACTGTTCACCTGGTAACATGTCCCGTGAGTGTTAAACAATCAGCGGGACACACTCTCCTGACTTATACTGTTCACCAGGTAACATGTTTCGTGTATATTAAACCATCAGGGGAACTCACTCTCCTCACCGATACTGTTCACCTGGTAACATGTCCCGTGTATATTAAACCATCATGGGTAAGCCCTCTCCTCACTTATACTGTTCACCTGGTATCATGTCCCGTGTATATTAAACCATCAGGGGAACTCACTCTCTTCACCTATACTGTTCACCTGGTAACATGTCCCGTGTATATTAAACCATCAGGGGAACTCACTCTCCTCACCTATACTGTTCACCTGGTAACATGTACCGTGTATATTAAACCATCAGGGGAACTCACTCTCTTCACCTATACTGTTCACCTGGTAACATGTCCCGTGTATATTAAACCATCAGGGGAACTCACTCTCTTCACCTATACTGTTCACCTGGTAACATGTCCCGTGTATATTATACCATCAGGGGAACACACTCTCCTCACTTATACTGTTCACCTGGTAACATGTCCCGTGTATATTAAACCATCAGGGGAACTCACTCTCTTCACCTATACTGTTCACCTGGTAACATGTCCCGTGTATATTATACCATCAGGGGAACACACTCTCCTCACTTATACTGTTCACCTGGTAACATGTCCCGTGTATATTAAACCATCAGGGGAACTCACTCTCCTCACCTATACTGTTCACCTGGTAACATGTACCGTGTATATTAAACCATCATGGGTAACACACTCTCCTCACTTATACTGTTCACCTGGTAACATGTCCCGTGTATATTATACCATCAGGGGAACACACTCTCCTCACTTATACTGTTCACCTGGTAACATGTCCCGTGTATATTAAACCATCAGGGCAACACACTCTCCTCACTTATACTGTTCACCTGGTAACATGTCCCGTGTATATTAAACCATCAGGGCAACACACTCTCCTCACTTATACTGTTCACCTGGTAACATGTCCCGTGTATATTAAACCATCAGGGGAACTCACTCTCTTCACCTATACTGTTCACCTGGTAACATGTCCCGTGTATATTATACCATCAGGGGAACACACTCTCCTCACTTATACTGTTCACCTGGTAACATGTCCCGTGTATATTAAACCATCAGGGCAACACACTCTCCTCACTTATACTGTTCACCTGGTAACATGTCCCGTGTATATTAAACCATCAGGGGAACTCACTCTCTTCACCTATACTGTTCACCTGGTAACATGTCCCGTGTATATTAAACCATCAGGGGAACTCACTCTCTTCACCTATACTGTTCACCTGGTAACATGTCCCGTGTATATTATACCATCAGGGGAACACACTCTCCTCACTTATACTGTTCACCTGGTAACATGTCCCGTGTATATTAAACCATCAGGGGAACTCACTCTCTTCACCTATACTGTTCACCTGGTAACATGTCCCGTGTATTTTAAACCATCAGGGGAACTCACTCTCCTCACCTATACAGTTCACCTGGTAACATGTACCGTGTATATTAAACCATCATGGGTAAGCCCTCTCCTCACTTATACTTTTCACCTGGTAACATGTCCCGTGTATATTATACCATCAGGGGAACACACTCTCCTCACTTATACTGTTCACCTGGTAACATGTCCCGTGTATATTAAACCATCAGGGGAACACACTCTCCTCACTTATACTGTTCACCTGGTAACATGTCCTGTTTGTATTAAACCATCAGGGGAACTCACTCTCCTCACTTACACTGTTTACCTGGTAACCTGTCCCGTGTGTATTAAACCATCAGGGGAACACACTCTCTTCACTTATACTCTTCACCTGGCAACATGTCCCGTGTATATTAAACCATCAGGGGAACACACTCTCCTCACTTCTACTGTTCACCTGGTAACATGTCCCCTGCCTGTTAAACCATCAGGGGAACACACTCTCCTCACTTATACTGTTCACCTGGTGACACGTCCCGTCAGTATTAAACAATCATTTGATCACACTCTCCTCACTTATACTGTTCACCTGCTAACATGTCCCGTGTATATTCAACCATCAGGGGAACACATTCTCCTCACTTATACTGTTCACCTTGTAACATGTCCCATGTATATTAAACCATCAGGGGAACACATTCTCCTCACTTATACTGTTCACCTGCTAACATGTCCCGTGTATATTCAACCATCAGGGGAACACATTCTCCTCACTTATACTGTTCACCTGCTAACATGTCCCGTGTATATTAAACCATCAGGGGAACTCACTCTCTTCACCTATACTGTTCACCTGGTGACACGTGCCGTCAGTATTAAACAATCAGGGGAACACATTCTCCTCACTTATACTGTTCACCTGCTAACATGTCCCATGTATATTAAACCATCAGGGGAACACTATTTTCCTCACTTATACTGTTCACCTGCTAACATGTCCCGTGTATATTGAACCATCAGGGGAACGCACTCTCCTCACTTATACTGTTCACCTGCTAACATGTCCCGTGTATATTCAACCATCAGGGGAACACATTCTCCTCACTTATACTGTTCACCTGCTAACATGTCCCATGTATATTAAACCATCAGGGGAACACATTCTCCTCATTTATACTGTTCACCTGCTAACATGTCCCGTGTATATTGAACCATCAGGGGAACACACTCTCCTCACTTATACTGTTCACCTGGTAACATGTCCCGTGTATATTAAACCATCAGGGGAACACACTCTCCTCACTTATACTGTTCACCTGGTAACATGTCCCGTGTATATTAAACCATCTGGGGAACACACTCTCCTCACTTATACTTTCACCTGGTAACATGTCCCGTGTATATTTAACAATCAGGGGAACACATTCTCCTCACTTATACTGTTCACCTGCTAACATGTCCCGGGAGTATTAAACCATCAGGGGAACACACTCTCCTCACTTATACTGTTCACCTGGTAACATGTCCCATGTATATTAAACCATGAGGGGAACACATTCTCCTCACTTATACTGTTCACCTGGTAACATGTCCCGTGTATATTGAACCATCAGGGGAATACAGTCTCATCACTTATACTGTTCACCTGGTAACATGTCCCGTGTATATCAAACCATCAGGGGAACACATTCTGCTCACTTATACTGTTCACCTGCTAACATGTCCCGTGTATATTAAACCATCAGGGGAACACAGTCTCCTCACTTATACTGTTCACCTGGTGACACGTCCCGTCAGTATTAAACAATCATTGGATCACACTCTCCTCACTTATACTGTTCACCTGGTAACATGTCCCGGGAGTATTAAACCATCAGGGGAACAGACTCTCCTCACTTATACTGTTGACCTGGTAACATGTCTCGTGTATATTGAACCATGAGGGGAACACATTCTCCTCACTTATACTGTTCACCTGCTAACATGTCCCGTGTATATTGAACCATCAGGGGAACACACTCTCCTCACTTATACTTTTCACCTGGTAACATGTCCCGTGTATATTAAACCATCAGGGGAAAGCCCTCACCTCACTTATTCTGTTCACCTGCTAATAAGTCCCGTGTATATTAAACCATCAGGGGAACACATTCTCCTCACTTATACTGTTCACCTGGTAACATGTCCCGTGTATATTAAACCATCAGGGGAAAGCCCTCACCTCACTTATTCTGTTCACCTGCTAATAAGTCCCGTCTATATTAAACCATCAGGGGAACACACTCTCCTCACTTATACTGTTCACCTGGCAACATGTCCCGTGTATATTAAACCATCAGGGGAACACACTCTCCTCACTTCTACTGTTCACCTGGTAACATGTCCCCTGCCTGTTAAGCCATCAGGGGAACACACTCTCCTCACTTATACTGTTCATCTGGTAACATGTCCCGTGTATATTAAACCATCAGGGGAAGACACTCTCCTCACTTATACTGTTCACCTGGTGACACGTCCCGTCAGTATTAAACAATCATTTGATCACACTCTCCTCACTTATACTGTTCACCTGGTAACATGTCCCATGTATATTAAACCATCAGGGGAACACATTCTCCTCACTTATACTGTTCACCTGCTAACATGTCCCATGTATATTAAACCATCAGGGGAACACATTCTCCTCACTTATACTGTTCACCTGGTGACACGTCCCGTCAGTATTAAACAATCATTTGATCACACTCTCCTCACTTATACTGTTCACCTGGTAACATGTCCCATGTATATTAAACCATCAGGGGAACACATTCTCCTCACTTATACTGTTCACCTGCTAACATGTCCCGTGTATATTGAACCATCAGGGGAACACACTCTCCTCACTTATACTGTTCACCTGGTAACATGTCCCGTGTATATTAAACCATCAGGGGAAAGCCCTCACCTCACTTATTCTGTTCACCTGGTAATAAGTCCCGTGTATATTAAACCATCAGGGGAACACACTCTCCTCACTTATACTGTTCACCTGGTAACATGTCCCGTGCGTATATTAAACAATCAGGGGAACACACTCTCCTCACTTATACTGTTCACCTGGTAACATGTCCCGTGTATATTAAACCATCTGGGGAACACACTCTCCTCACTTATACTTTCACCTGGTAACATGTCCCGTGAATATTTAACAATCAGGGGAACACATTCTCCTCACTTATACTGTTCACCTGCTAACATGTCCCGTGTATATTAAACCATCAGGGTAATACATTCTCCTCACTTATACTGTTCACCTGGTAACATGTCCCGGGAGTATTAAACCATCAGGGGAACACACTCTCCTCACTTATACTGTTGACCTGGTAACATGTCCCGTGCATGTTAAACCATCAGGGGAACACATTCTCCTCACTTATACTGTTCACCTGCTAACATGTCCCGTGTATATTGAACTATCAGGGGAATACAGTCTCATCACTTATACTGTTCACCTGGTAACATGTCCCGTGTATATTAAACCATCAGGGGAACACATTCTCCTCACTTATACTGTTCACCTGCTAACATGTCCCGTGTATATTGAACCATCAGGGGAATACAGTCTCATCACTTATACTGTTCACCTGGTAACATGTCCCATGTATATTGAACCATCAGGGGAACACAATCTCCTCAATTATACTGTTCACCTGGTGACACGTCCCGTCAGTATTAAACAATCATTGGATCACACTCTCCACACTTATACTGTTCACCTGGTAACATGTCCCGGGAGTATTAAACCATCAGGGGAACAGACTCTCCTCACTTATACTGTTCACCTGGTAACATGTCCCGGGAGTATTAAACCATCAGGGGAACAGACTCTCCTCACTTATACTGTTCACCTGGTAACATGTCCCGGGAGTATTAAACCATCAGGGGAACAGACTCTCCTCACTTATACTGTTCAACTGGTAACATGTCTCGTGTATATTAAACCATCAGGGGAACACACTCTCCTCACTTATACTGTTCACCTGGTAACATGTCCCGTGTATATTAAACCATCAGGGGAAAGCCCTCACCTCACTTATTCTGTTCACCTGCTAATAAGTCCCGTGTATATTAAACCATCAGGGGAACACATTCTCCTCACTTATACTGTTCACCTGGTAACATGTCCCATGTATATTAAACCATCAGGGGAACACACTCTCCTCACTTATACTGTTCACCTGGTAACATGTCCCGTGTATATTAAACCATCAGGGGAACACATTCTCCTCACTGATACTGTTCACCTGGTAACATGTCCCATGTATATTAAACCATCAGGGGAACACACTCTCCTCACTTATACTGTTCACCTGGTAACATGTCCCGTGTATATTAAACCATCAGGGGAACACATTCTCCTCACTGATACTGTTCACCTGCTAACATGTCCCGTGTATATTAAACAATGAGGGGAACACACTCGCCTCACTTATACTCTTCACCTTCTAACATGTCCCACTTATATTAAGCAATCAGGGGAACAGGCTCTCTTCACTTATACTGTTCACCTGGTAACATGTCCCATGTATATTAAACCATCAGGGGAACACACTCTCTTCACATATACTGTTCACCTGGTAACATGTCCCGTGAGTATTAAACAATCAGGGGGACACACTCTCCTGACTTATACTGTTCAGCTGGTAACATGTCCCGTGTATATTATACCATCAGGGGAACACACTGTCCTCACTTATGCTGTTCACCTGGTAACATGTCCCGTCAGTATTAAACAATCAGCGGGACACACTCTCCTGACTTATACTGTTCAGCTGGTAACATGTCCTGTGTATATTAAAACATCAGGGGAAAGCACTCTTCTCACTTATAATGTTCACCTGGTAACATGTCCCGTGTATATTAAACCATCAGGGAACTCACTCTCCTCACCTATACTGTTCACCTGGTAACATGTCCCGTGTATATTAAACCATCATGGGTAAGCCCTCTCCTCACTTATACTGTTCACCTGGTAACATGTCCTGTGCATATTATACCATCAGGGGAACACACTCTCCTCACTTACACTGTTCAACTGATGACATGTCCCGGGTATATTAAACAATCAGGGGAACTCACTCTCCTAACTTATACTGTTCACCTGGTATCATGTCATGTGGATATTAAACCATCAGGGGAACACACTCTCCTCACTTACACTGTTCACCTGTTGACATGTCCTGTTTGTTTTAAACCATCAGGGGAACTCACTCTCCTCACTTACACTGTTTACCTGGTAACCTGTCCCGTGTGTATTAAACAATCAGGGGAACACACTCTCTTCACTTATACTCTTCACCTGGCAACATGTCCCGTGTATATTAAACCATCAGGGGAACACACTCTCCTCACTTCTACTGTTCACCTGGTAACATGTCCCCTGCCTGTTAAACCATCATGGGAACACACTCTCCTCACTTATACTGTTCACATGCTAACATGTCCCGTGTATATTAAACCATCAAGGGAACACACTCTCCTCACTTCTACTGTTCACCTGGTAACATGTCCCGTGTATCTTAAACCATCTGGGGAACACACTCTCCTCACTTATACTGTTCACCTGGTAACATGTCCCCTGCCTGTTAAAACATCATGGGAACACACTCTCCTCAAGTATACTGTTCACCTGGTGACACGTCCCGTCAGTATTAAACAATCATTGGATCACACTCTCCTCACTTATACTGTTCACCTGGTAACATGTCCCGGGTGTATTAAACCATCAGGGGAACACACTCTCCTCACTTATACTGTTGACCTGGTAACATGTCCCGTGCATGTTAAACCATCAGGGGAACACACTCTCCCCACTTATACTGTTCACCTGGTAACATGTCCCGTGTATATTAAACAATCAGGGGAACACACTCTCCTCACTTATACTGTTCACCTGCTAACATGTCCCGTGTATCTTGAACCATCAGGGGAACAAACTCTCCTCACTTATACTGTTCACCTGATGACATGTCCCGGGTATATTAAAATATCAGGGGAACACAATCTCCTCACTTATATTGTTCACCTGGTAACATGTCCCGTGTATATTAAAATATCAGGGGAACACACTCTCCTCACTTATACTGTTCACCTGGTAACATGTCCCGTGTATATTAAACCATCAGGGGAAAGCCCTCTCCTCACTTATTCTGTTCACCTGGTAATAAGTCCCGTGTATATTAAACCATCAGGGGAACACAATCTCCTCACTTATACTCGTCACCTTGTAACATGTCCCACGTATCTTAAGCAATCAGGGGAACAGGCTCTCTTCACTTATTCTGTTCACCTGGTAACATGTCCCATGTATATTAAACCATCAGGGGAACACACTCTCTTCACATATACTGTTCACATGGTAACATGTCCCGTGGTATTAAACAATTAGGGTGACACACTCTCCTGACTTATACTTTTCACCCGGTATCATGTCCCGTGTATATTAAACCATCAGGGGAACACATTCTCCTCACTTATACTGTTCACCTGGTAACATGTCCTGTGTATATTAAACCATCAGGGGAACACAGTCTCCTCACTTATACTGTTCACCTGTTAACATGTCCCGTGTATATTAAACCATCAGGGGAACACACTCTCCTCACTTATACTGCTCACCTGGTAACATGTCCCGTGGTATTAAACAATCAGGGGGACACACTCTCCTGACTTATACTTTTCACCCGGTATCATGTCCCGTGTATATTAAACCATCAGGGGAACACATTCTCCTCACTTATACTGTTCACCTGTTAACATGTCCCGTGTATATTAAACCATCAGGGGAATACATTCTCCTCACTTATACTGTTCACCTGCTTACATGTCCCGTGTATATTAAACCATCAGGGGAACACACTCTCCTCACTTATACTGTTCACCTGGTAACATGTCCCGTGTATATTAAACCATCAGGGGAAAGCCCTCTCCTCACTTATACTGTTCAGCTGGTAACATGTCCCGTGTATATTATACCATCAGGGGAACACACTCTCCTCACTTATACTGTTCACCAGCTAACATGTCCCATGTATATTAAACCATCAGGGGAATACATTCTCCTCACTTATACTGTTCACCAGCTAACATGTCCCGTGTATATTGAACCATCAGGGGAATACAGTATCCTCACTTATACTGTTCACCTGGTAACATGTCCCGTGTATATCAAACCATCAGGGGAACACATTCTCCTCACTTATACTGTTCACCTGGTAACATGTCCCTTGTATATTAAACCATCAGGGGAAAGCCCTCTCCTCACTTATACTGTTCAGCTGGTAACATGTCTCGTGTATATTATACCATCAGGGGAACAAACTGTCCTCACTTATACTGTTCACCTGGTAACATGTCCCGTGTATATTAAAACATCAGGGGAACACACTCTCCTCACTTAAACTGTTCACCTGGTAACATGTCCCGTGTATATTAAACCATCAGGGGAACACACTCTCCTCACTTATACTGTTCACCTGATGACATGTCCCGGGTATATTAAACCATCAGGGGAACACACTCTCCTCACTTATACTGTTCACCTGGTATCATGTCCTGTGTATATTGAACCATCAGGGGAACTCACTCTCCTCACTTACACTGTTCACCTGGTAACATGTCCTGTTTGTATTAAACCATCAGGGGAACTCACTCTCCTCACTTACACTGTTTACCTGGTAACATGTCCCGTGTGTATTAAACCATCAGGGGAACACACTCTCCTCACTTATACTGTTCACCTGATGACATGTCCCGGGTATATTAAACAATCAGGGGAACTCACTCTCCTCACTTATACTGTTCACCTGGTATCATGTCCTGTGTATATTAAACCATCAGGGTAACACACTCTCCTCACTTATACTGTTCACCTGTTGACATTTCCCTTGTATATTAAACCATCAGGGGAAAGCCCTCTCCTCACTTATACTGTTCAGCTGGTAACATGTCCCGTGTATATTATACCATCAGGGAAACACACTGTCCTCACTTATACTGTTCACCTGGTAACATGTCCCGTGTATATTAAAACATCAGGGGAACACACTCTCCTCACTTAAACTGTTCACCTGGTAACATGTCCCGTGTATATTAAACCATCAGGGGAACACACTCTCCTCACTTATAATGTTCACCTGATGACATGTCCCGGGTATATTAAACAATCAGGGGAACTCACTCTCCTCACTTATGCTGTTCACCTGGTATCATGTCCCGTGTGTATTAAACCATCAGGGGAACACACTCTCCTCACTTATAATGTTCACCTGATGACATGTCCCGGGTATATTAAACAATCAGGGGAACTCACTCTCCTCACTTACACTGTTCACCTGGTATCATGTCCTGTGTATATTAAACCATCAGGGGAACTCACTCTCCTCACTTACACTGTTCACCTGGTAACATGTCCCGTGTGTATTAAACCATCAGGGGAACACACTCTCTTCACTTATACTGTTCACCTGGTAACATGTCCCGTGTATATTCAACCAACAGGGGAACACACTCTCCTCACTTCTACTGTTCACCTGGTAACATGTCCCCTGCCTGTTAAGCTATCATGGGAACACTCTCTCCTCACTTATACTGTTCACCTGATGACATGTCCCGGGTATATTAAACAATCAGGGGAACTCACTCTCCTCACTTATACTGTTCACCTGGTATCATGTCCTGTGTATATTAAACCATCAGTGGAACACACTCTCCTCACTTATACTGTTCACCTGTTGACATGTCCCTTGTATATTAAACCATCAGGGGAAAGCCCTCTCCTCACTTATACTGTTCAGCTGGTAACATGTCCCGTGTATATTATACCATCAGGGAAACACACTGTCCTCACTTATACTGTTCACCTGGTAACATGTCCCGTGTATATTAAAACATCAGGGGAACACACTCTCCTCACTTAAACTGTTCACCTGGTAACATGTCCCGTGTATATTAAACCATCAGGGGAACACACTCTCCTCACTTATACTGTTCACCTGATGACATGTCCCGGGTATATTAAACAATCAGGGGAACTCACTCTCCTCACTTATGCTGTTCACCTGGTATCATGTCCTGTGTATATTAAACCATCAGGGGAACACACTCTCCTCACTTATACTGTTCACCTGTTGACATGTCCTGTTTGTATTAAACCATCAGGGGAACTCACTCTCCTCACTTACACTGTTCACCTGGTAACATGTCCTGTTTGTATTAAACCATCAGGGGAACTCAGTCTCCTCACTTACACTGTTTACCTGGTAACATGTCCCGTGTGTATTAAACCATCAGGGGAACACACTCTCTTCACTTATACTGTTCACCTGGTAACATGTCCCGTGTATATGAAACCAACAGGGGAACACACTTTCCTCACTTACACTGTTTACCTGGTAACATGTCCCGTGTGTATTAAACCATCAGGGGAACACACTCTCTTCACTTATACTCTTCACCTGGCAACATGTCCCGTGTGTATTAAACAATCAGGGGAACACACTCTCTTCACTTATACTGTTCACCTGGTATCATGTCCTGTGTATATTAAACCATCAGGGGAACTCACTCTCCTCACTTACACTGTTCACCTGGTAACATGTCCTGTTTGTATTAAACCATCAGGGGAACTCACTCACCTCACTTACACTGTTTACCTGGTAACATGTCCCGTGTGTATTAAACCATCAGGGGAACACACTCTCTTCACTTATACTGTTCACCTGGTAACATGTCCCGTGTATATTCAACCAACAGGGGAACACACTCTCCTCACTTCTACTGTTCACCTGGTAACATGTCCCCTGCCTGTTAAGCTATCATGGGAACACTCTCTCCTCACTTATACTGTTCACCTGATGACATGTACCGGGTAAATTAAACAATCAGGGGAACTCACTCTCCTCACTTATACTGTTCACCTGGTATCATGTCCTGTGTATATTAAACCATCAGGGGAACACACTCTCCTCACTTATACTGTTCACCTGTTGACATGTCCCTTGCATATTAAACCATCAGGGGAAAGCCCTCTCCTCACTTATACTGTTCAGCTGGTAACATGTCCCGTGTATATTATACCATCAGGGAAACACACTGTCCTCACTTATACTGTTCACCTGGTAACATGTCCCGTGTATATTAAAACATCAGGGGAACACACTCTCCTCACTTAAACTGTTCACCTGGTAACATGTCCCGTGTATATTAAACCATCAGGGGAACACAGTCTCCTCACTTATACTGTTCACCTGCTGACATGTCCGGGTATATTAAACAATCAGGGGAACTCACTCTCCTCACTTATGCTGTTCACCTGGTATCATGTCCTGTGTATATTAAACCATCAGGGGAACACACTCTCCTCACTTACACTGTTCACCTGGTAACATGTCCTGTTTGTATTAAACCATCAGGGGAACTCACTCTCCTCACTTACACTGTTTACCTGGTAACATGTCCCGTGTGTATTAAACCATCAGGGGAACACACTCTCTTCACTTATACTGTTCACCTGGTAACATGTCCCGTGTATATTCAACCAACAGGGGAACACACTCTCCTCACTTCTACTGTTCACCTGGTAACATGTCCCCTGCCTGTTAAGCTATCATGGGAACACTCTCTCCTCACTTATACTGTTCACCTGATGACATGTCCCGGGTATATTAAACAATCAGGGGAATTCACTCTCCTCACTTATACTGTTCACCTGGTAACATGTCCCGTGTATATCAAACCATCAGGGGAACACATTCTCCTCACTTATACTGTTCACCTGGTAACATGTCCCTTGTATATTAAACCATCAGGGGAAAGCCCTCTCCTCACTTATACTGTTCAGCTGGTAACATGTCTCGTGTATATTATACCATCAGGGGAACAAACTGTCCTCACTTATACTGTTCACCTGGTAACATGTCCCGTGTATATTAAAACATCAGGGGAACACACTCTCCTCACTTAAACTGTTCACCTGGTAACATGTCCCGTGTATATTAAACCATCAGGGGAACACACTCTCCTCACTTATACTGTTCACCTGATGACATGTCCCGGGTATATTAAACCATCAGGGGAACACACTCTCCTCACTTATACTGTTCACCTGGTATCATGTCCTGTGTATATTGAACCATCAGGGGAACTCACTCTCCTCACTTACACTGTTCACCTGGTAACATGTCCTGTTTGTATTAAACCATCAGGGGAACTCACTCTCCTCACTTACACTGTTTACCTGGTAACATGTCCCGTGTGTATTAAACCATCAGGGGAACACACTCTCCTCACTTATACTGTTCACCTGATGACATGTCCCGGGTATATTAAACAATCAGGGGAACTCACTCTCCTCACTTATACTGTTCACCTGGTATCATGTCCTGTGTATATTAAACCATCAGGGTAACACACTCTCCTCACTTATACTGTTCACCTGTTGACATTTCCCTTGTATATTAAACCATCAGGGGAAAGCCCTCTCCTCACTTATACTGTTCAGCTGGTAACATGTCCCGTGTATATTATACCATCAGGGAAACACACTGTCCTCACTTATACTGTTCACCTGGTAACATGTCCCGTGTATATTAAAACATCAGGGGAACACACTCTCCTCACTTAAACTGTTCACCTGGTAACATGTCCCGTGTATATTAAACCATCAGGGGAACACACTCTCCTCACTTATAATGTTCACCTGATGACATGTCCCGGGTATATTAAACAATCAGGGGAACTCACTCTCCTCACTTATGCTGTTCACCTGGTATCATGTCCCGTGTGTATTAAACCATCAGGGGAACACACTCTCCTCACTTATAATGTTCACCTGATGACATGTCCCGGGTATATTAAACAATCAGGGGAACTCACTCTCCTCACTTACACTGTTCACCTGGTATCATGTCCTGTGTATATTAAACCATCAGGGGAACTCACTCTCCTCACTTACACTGTTCACCTGGTAACATGTCCCGTGTGTATTAAACCATCAGGGGAACACACTCTCTTCACTTATACTGTTCACCTGGTAACATGTCCCGTGTATATTCAACCAACAGGGGAACACACTCTCCTCACTTCTACTGTTCACCTGGTAACATGTCCCCTGCCTGTTAAGCTATCATGGGAACACTCTCTCCTCACTTATACTGTTCACCTGATGACATGTCCCGGGTATATTAAACAATCAGGGGAACTCACTCTCCTCACTTATACTGTTCACCTGGTATCATGTCCTGTGTATATTAAACCATCAGTGGAACACACTCTCCTCACTTATACTGTTCACCTGTTGACATGTCCCTTGTATATTAAACCATCAGGGGAAAGCCCTCTCCTCACTTATACTGTTCAGCTGGTAACATGTCCCGTGTATATTATACCATCAGGGAAACACACTGTCCTCACTTATACTGTTCACCTGGTAACATGTCCCGTGTATATTAAAACATCAGGGGAACACACTCTCCTCACTTAAACTGTTCACCTGGTAACATGTCCCGTGTATATTAAACCATCAGGGGAACACACTCTCCTCACTTATACTGTTCACCTGATGACATGTCCCGGGTATATTAAACAATCAGGGGAACTCACTCTCCTCACTTATGCTGTTCACCTGGTATCATGTCCTGTGTATATTAAACCATCAGGGGAACACACTCTCCTCACTTATACTGTTCACCTGTTGACATGTCCTGTTTGTATTAAACCATCAGGGGAACTCACTCTCCTCACTTACACTGTTCACCTGGTAACATGTCCTGTTTGTATTAAACCATCAGGGGAACTCAGTCTCCTCACTTACACTGTTTACCTGGTAACATGTCCCGTGTGTATTAAACCATCAGGGGAACACACTCTCTTCACTTATACTGTTCACCTGGTAACATGTCCCGTGTATATGAAACCAACAGGGGAACACACTTTCCTCACTTACACTGTTTACCTGGTAACATGTCCCGTGTGTATTAAACCATCAGGGGAACACACTCTCTTCACTTATACTCTTCACCTGGCAACATGTCCCGTGTGTATTAAACAATCAGGGGAACACACTCTCTTCACTTATACTGTTCACCTGGTATCATGTCCTGTGTATATTAAACCATCAGGGGAACTCACTCTCCTCACTTACACTGTTCACCTGGTAACATGTCCTGTTTGTATTAAACCATCAGGGGAACTCACTCACCTCACTTACACTGTTTACCTGGTAACATGTCCCGTGTGTATTAAACCATCAGGGGAACACACTCTCTTCACTTATACTGTTCACCTGGTAACATGTCCCGTGTATATTCAACCAACAGGGGAACACACTCTCCTCACTTCTACTGTTCACCTGGTAACATGTCCCCTGCCTGTTAAGCTATCATGGGAACACTCTCTCCTCACTTATACTGTTCACCTGATGACATGTACCGGGTAAATTAAACAATCAGGGGAACTCACTCTCCTCACTTATACTGTTCACCTGGTATCATGTCCTGTGTATATTAAACCATCAGGGGAACACACTCTCCTCACTTATACTGTTCACCTGTTGACATGTCCCTTGCATATTAAACCATCAGGGGAAAGCCCTCTCCTCACTTATACTGTTCAGCTGGTAACATGTCCCGTGTATATTATACCATCAGGGAAACACACTGTCCTCACTTATACTGTTCACCTGGTAACATGTCCCGTGTATATTAAAACATCAGGGGAACACACTCTCCTCACTTAAACTGTTCACCTGGTAACATGTCCCGTGTATATTAAACCATCAGGGGAACACAGTCTCCTCACTTATACTGTTCACCTGATGACATGTCCGGGTATATTAAACAATCAGGGGAACTCACTCTCCTCACTTATGCTGTTCACCTGGTATCATGTCCTGTGTATATTAAACCATCAGGGGAACACACTCTCCTCACTTACACTGTTCACCTGGTAACATGTCCTGTTTGTATTAAACCATCAGGGGAACTCACTCTCCTCACTTACACTGTTTACCTGGTAACATGTCCCGTGTGTATTAAACCATCAGGGGAACACACTCTCTTCACTTATACTGTTCACCTGGTAACATGTCCCGTGTATATTCAACCAACAGGGGAACACACTTTCCTCACTTCTACTGTTCACCTGGTAACATGTCCCCTGCCTGTTAAGCTATCATGGGAACACTCTCTCCTCACTTATACTGTTAACCTGATGACATGTCCCGGGTATATTAAACAATCAGGGGAATTCACTCTCCTCACTTATACTGTTCACGTGGTATCATGTCCTGTGTATATTAAACCATCAGGGGAACACACTCTTCTCACTTATACTGTTCACCTGTTGACATGTCCCTTGTATATTAAACCATCAGGGGAAAGCCCTCTCCTCACTTATACTGTTCAGCTGGTAACATGTCCCGTGTATATTATACCATCAGGGAAACACACTGTCCTCACTTATACTGTTCACCTGGTAACATGTCCCGTGTATATTAAAACATCAGGGGAACACACTCTCCTCACTTAAACTGTTCATCTGGTAACATGTCCCGTGTATATTAAACCATCAGGGGAACACACTCTCCTCACTTATACTGTTCACCTGATGACATGTCCCGGGTATATTAAACAATCAGGGGAACTCACTCTCCTCACTTATGCTGTTCACCTGGTATCATGTCCTGTGTATATTAAACCATCAGGGGAACACACTCTCCTCACTTAAACTGTTCACCTGTTGACATGTCCTGTTTGTATTAAACCATCAGGGGAACTCACTCTCCTCACTTACACTGTTCACCTGGTAACATGTCCTGTTTGTATTAAACCATCAGGGGAACTCAGTCTCCTCACTTACACTGTTTACCTGGTAACATGTCCCGTGTGTATTAAACCATCAGGGGAACACACTCTCTTCACTTATACTCTTCACCTGGCAACATGTCCCGTGTGTATTAAACCATCAGGGGAACTCACTCTCCTCACTTACACTGTTCACCTGGTAACATGTCCTGTTTGTATTAAACCATCAGGGGAACTCACTCTCCTCACTTACACTGTTTACCTGGTAACATGTCCCGTGTGTATTAAACCATCAGGGGAACACACTATCTTCACTTATACTGTTCACCTGGTAAAATGTCCCGTGTATATTAAACCAACAGGGGAACACACTTTCCTCACTTACACTGTTCACCTGGTAACATGTCCTGTTTGTATTAAACCATCAGGGGAACTCACACTCCTCACTTACACTGTTTACCTGGTAACATGTCCCGTGTGTATTAAACCATCAGGGGAACACACTCTCTTCACTTATACTGTTCACCTGGTAACATGTCCCGTGTATATTCAACCAACAGGGGAACACACTCTCCTCACTTCTACTGTTCACCTGGTAACATGTCCCCTGCCTGTTAAGCTATCATGGGAACACTCTCTCCTCACTTATACTGATCACCTGATGACATGTACCGGGTATATTAAACAATCAGGGGAACTCACTCTCCTCACTTATACTGTTCACCTGGTATCATGTCCTGTGTATATTAAACCATCAGGGGAACACACTCTCCTCACTTATACTGTTCACCTGTTGACATGTCCCTTGTATATTAAACCATCAGGGGAAAGCCCTCTCCTCACTTATACTGTTCAGCTGGTAACATGTCCCGTGTATATTATACCATCAGGGAAACACACTGTCCTCACTTATACTGTTCACCTGGTAACATGTCCCGTGTATATTAAAACATCAGGGGAACACACTCTCCTCACTTAAACTGTTCACCTGGTAACATGTCCCGTGTATATTAAACCATCAGGGGAACACACTCTCCTCACTTATACTGTTCACCTGATGACATGTCCCGGGTATATTAAACAATCAGGGGAACTCACTCTCCTCACTTATGCTGTTCACCTGGTATCATGTCCTGTGTATATTAAACCATCAGGGGAACACACTCTCCTCACTTAAACTGTTCACCTGTTGACATGTCCTGTTTGTATTAAACCATCAGGGGAACTCACTCTCCTCACTTACACTGTTCACCTGGTAACATGTCCTGTTTGTATTAAACCATCAGGGGAACTCACTCTCCTCACTTACACTGTTTACCTGGTAACATGTCCCGTGTGTATTAAACCATCAGGGGAACACACTCTCTTCACTTATGCTCTTCACCTGGCAACATGTCCCGTGTGTATTAAACCATCAGGGGAACTCACTCTCCTCACTTACACTGTTCACCTGGTAACATGTCCTGTTTGTATTAAACCATCAGGGGAACTCACTCTCCTCACTTACACTGTTTACCTGGTAACATGTCCCGTGTGTATTAAACCATCAGGGGAACACACTCTCTTCACTTATACTGTTCACCTGGTAACATGTCCCGTGTATATTAAACCAACAGGGGAACACACTTTCCTCACTTACACTGTTCACCTGGTAACATGTCCTGTTTGTATTAAACCATCAGGGGAACTCACTCTCCTCACTTACACTGTTTACCTGGTAACATGTCCCGTGTGTATTAAACCATCAGGGGAACACACTCTCTTCACTTATACTGTTCACCTGGTAACATGTCCCGTGTATATTCAACCAACAGGGGAACACACTCTCCTCACTTCTACTTTTCACCTGGTAACATGTCCCCTGCCTGTTAAGCTATCATGGGAACACTCTCTCTCACTTATACTGTTCACCTGATCACATGTACCGGGTATATTAAACAATCAGGGGAACTCACTCTCCTCACTTATACTGTTCACCTGGTATCATGTCCTGTGTATATTAAACCATCAGGGGAACACACTCTCCTCACTTATACTGTTCACCTGTTGACATGTCCCTTGTATATTAAACCATCAGGGGAAAGCCCTCTCCTCACTTATACTGTTCAGCTGGTAACATGTCCCGTGTATATTATACCATCAGGGAAACACACTGTCCTCACTTATACTGTTCACCTGGTAACATGTCCCGTGTATATTAAAACATCAGGGGAACACACTCTCCTCACTTAAACTGTTCACCTGGTAACATGTCCCGTGTATATTAAACCATCAGGGGAACACACTCTCCTCACTTATACTGTTCACCTGATGACATGTCCGGGTATATTAAACAATCAGGGGAACTCACTCTCCTCACTTATGCTGTTCACCTGGTATCATGTCCTGTGTATATTAAACCATCAGGGGAACACACTCTCCTCACTTACACTGTTCACCTGGTAACATGTCCTGTTTGTATTAAACCATCAGGGGAACTCACTCTCCTCACTTACACTGTTTACCTGGTAACATGTCCCGTGTGTATTAAACCATCAGGGGAACACACTCTCTTCACTTATACTGTTCACCTGATGACATGTCCCGGGTATATTAAACAATCAGGGGAACTCACTCTCCTCACTTATGCTGTTCACCTGGTATCATGTCCTGTGTATATTAAACCATCAGGGGAACACACTCTCCTCACTTATACTGTTCACCTGTTGACATGTCCTGTTTGTATTAAACCATCAGGGGAACTCACTCTCCTCACTTACACTGTTCACCTGGTAACATGTCCTGTTTGTATTAAACCATCAGGGGAACTCACTCTCCTCACTTATACTGTTTACCTGGTAACATGTCCCGTGTGTATTAAACCACCAGGGGAACACACTCTCTTCACTTATACTCTTCACCTGGCAACATGTCCCGTGTGTATTAAACCATCAGGGGAACTCACTCTCCTCACTTACACTGTTCACCTGGTAACATGTCCTGTTTGTATTAAACCATCAGGGGAACTCACTCTCCTCACTTACACTGTTTACCTGGTAACATGTCCCGTGTGTATTAAACCATCAGGGGAACACACTCTCTTCACTTATACTGATCACCTGGTAACATGTTCCGTGTATATTCAACCAACAGGGGAACACACTCTCCTCACTTCTACTGTTCACCTGGTAACATGTCCCCTGCCTGTTAAGCTATCATGGGAACACTCTCTCCTCACTTATACTGTTCACCTGGTATCATGTCCTGTGTATATTAAACCATCAGGGGAACACACTCTCCTCACTTATACTGTTCACCTGTTGACATGTCCCTTGTATATTAAACCATCAGGGGAAAGCCCTCTCCTCACTTATACTGTTCAGCTGGTAACATGTCCCGTGTATATTATACCATCAGGGAAACACACTGTCCTCACTTATACTGTTCACCTGGTAACATGTCCCGTGTATATTAAAACATCAGGGGAACACACTCTCCTCACTTAAACTGTTCACCTGGTAACATGTCCCGTGTATATTAAACCATCAGGGGAACACACTCTCCTCACTTATACTGTTCACCTGATGACATGTCCCGGGTATATTAAACAATCAGGGGAACTCACTCTCCTCACTTATGCTGTTCACCTGGTATCATGTCCTGTGTATATTAAACCATCAGGGGAACACACTCTCCTCACTTAAACTGTTCACCTGTTGACATGTCCTGTTTGTATTAAACCATCAGGGGAACTCACTCTCCTCACTTACACTGTTCACCTGGTAACATGTCCTGTTTGTATTAAACCATCAGGGGAACTCACTCTCCTCACTTACACTGTTTACCTGGTAACATGTCCCGTGTGTATTAAACCATCAGGGGAACACACTCTCTTCACTTATGCTCTTCACCTGGCAACATGTCCCGTGTGTATTAAACCATCAGGGGAACTCACTCTCCTCACTTACACTGTTCACCTGGTAACATGTCCTGTTTGTATTAAACCATCAGGGGAACTCACTCTCCTCACTTACACTGTTTACCTGGTAACATGTCCCGTGTGTATTAAACCATCAGGGGAACACACTCTCTTCACTTATACTGTTCACCTGGTAACATGTCCCGTGTATATTAAACCAACAGGGGAACACACTTTCCTCACTTACACTGTTCACCTGGTAACATGTCCTGTTTGTATTAAACCATCAGGGGAACTCACTCTCCTCACTTACACTGTTTACCTGGTAACATGTCCCGTGTGTATTAAACCATCAGGGGAACACACTCTCTTCACTTATACTGTTCACCTGGTAACATGTCCCGTGTATATTCAACCAACAGGGGAACACACTCTCCTCACTTCTACTTTTCACCTGGTAACATGTCCCCTGCCTGTTAAGCTATCATGGGAACACTCTCTCTCACTTATACTGTTCACCTGATCACATGTACCGGGTATATTAAACAATCAGGGGAACTCACTCTCCTCACTTATACTGTTCACCTGGTATCATGTCCTGTGTATATTAAACCATCAGGGGAACACACTCTCCTCACTTATACTGTTCACCTGTTGACATGTCCCTTGTATATTAAACCATCAGGGGAAAGCCCTCTCCTCACTTATACTGTTCAGCTGGTAACATGTCCCGTGTATATTATACCATCAGGGAAACACACTGTCCTCACTTATACTGTTCACCTGGTAACATGTCCCGTGTATATTAAAACATCAGGGGAACACACTCTCCTCACTTAAACTGTTCACCTGGTAACATGTCCCGTGTATATTAAACCATCAGGGGAACACACTCTCCTCACTTATACTGTTCACCTGATGACATGTCCGGGTATATTAAACAATCAGGGGAACTCACTCTCCTCACTTATGCTGTTCACCTGGTATCATGTCCTGTGTATATTAAACCATCAGGGGAACACACTCTCCTCACTTACACTGTTCACCTGGTAACATGTCCTGTTTGTATTAAACCATCAGGGGAACTCACTCTCCTCACTTACACTGTTTACCTGGTAACATGTCCCGTGTGTATTAAACCATCAGGGGAACACACTCTCTTCACTTATACTGTTCACCTGATGACATGTCCCGGGTATATTAAACAATCAGGGGAACTCACTCTCCTCACTTATGCTGTTCACCTGGTATCATGTCCTGTGTATATTAAACCATCATGGGAACACACTCTCCTCACTTATACTGTTCACCTGTTGACATGTCCTGTTTGTATTAAACCATCAGGGGAACTCACTCTCCTCACTTACACTGTTCACCTGGTAACATGTCCTGTTTGTATTAAACCATCAGGGGAACTCACTCTCCTCACTTACACTGTTTACCTGGTAACATGTCCCGTGTGTATTAAACCACCAGGGGAACACACTCTCTTCACTTATACTCTTCACCTGGCAACATGTCCCGTGTGTATTAAACCATCAGGGGAACTCACTCTCCTCACTTACACTGTTCACCTGGTAACATGTCCTGTTTGTATTAAACCATCAGGGGAACTCACTCTCCTCACTTACACTGTTTACCTGGTAACATGTCCCGTGTGTATTAAACCATCAGGGGAACACACTCTCTTCACTTATACTGTTCACCTGGTAACATGTTCCGTGTATATTCAACCAACAGGGGAACACACTCTCCTCACTTCTACTGTTCACCTGGTAACATGTCCCCTGCCTGTTAAGCTATCATGGGAACACTCTCTCCTCACTTATACTGTTCACCTGGTATCATGTCCTGTGTATATTAAACCATCAGGGGAACACACTCTCCTCACTTATACTGTTCACCTGTTGACATGTCCCTTGTATATTAAACCATCAGGGGAAAGCCCTCTCCTCACTTATACTGTTCAGCTGGTAACATGTCCCGTGTATATTATACCATCAGGGAAACACACTGTCCTCACTTATACTGTTCACCTGGTAACATGTCCCGTGTATATTAAAACATCAGGGGAACACACTCTCCTCACTTAAACTGTTCACCTGGTAACATGTCCCGTGTATATTAAACCATCAGGGGAACACACTCTCCTCACTTATACTGTTCACCTGATGACATGTCCCGGGTATATTAAACAATCAGGGGAACTCACTCTCCTCACTTATGCTGTTCACCTGGTATCATGTCCTGTGTATATTAAACCAACAGGGGAACACACTCTCCTCATTTATACTGTTCACCTGTTGACATGTCCTGTTTGTATTAAACCATCAGGGGAACTCACTCTCCTCACTTACACTGTTCACCTGGTAACATGTCCTGTTTGTATTAAACCATCAGGGGAACTCACTCTCCTCACTTACACTGTTTACCTGGTAACATGTCCCGTGTGTATTAAACCATCAGGGGAACACACTCTCTTCACTTATACTCTTCACCTGGCAACATGTCCCGTGTGTATTAAACAATCAGGGGAACACACTCTCTTCACTTATACTGTTCACCTGGTAACATGTCCTGTTTGTATTAAACCATCAGGGGAACTCACTCTCCTCACTTACACTGTTCACCTGGTAACATGTCCTGTTTGTATTAAACCATCAGGGGAACTCACTCTCCTCACTTACACTGTTTACCTGGTAACATGTCCCGTGTGTATTAAACCATCAGGGGAACACACTCTCTTCACTTATACTCTTCACCTGGCAACATGTCCCGTGTGTATTAAACAATCAGGGGAACACACTCTCCTCACTTACACTGTTCACCTGGTAACATGTCCCCTGCCTGTTAAATAATCATGGGAACACATTCTCCTCACTTATACTGTTCACCTGGTGACACGTCCCGTCAGTATTAAACCATCAGGGGAACACACTCTCCTCACTTATACTGTTGACCTGGTAACATGTCCCGTGTATATTAAACCATGAGGGGAACACATTCTCCTCACTTATACTGTTCACCTGGTAACATGTCCCATGTATATTGAACCATCAGGGGAGTACAGTCTCATCACTTATACTGTTCACCTGGTAACATGTCCCGTGTATATTAAACCATCAGGGGGACACATTCTCCTCACTGATACTGTTCACCTGCTAACATGACCCGTGTATATTAAACAATCAGGGGGACAAACTCTCCTGACATATACTTTTCACCTGGTATCATGCCCCGTGTATATTAAACCATCAGGGGAACACATTCTCCTCACTTATACTGTTCACCTGGTAACATGTCCTGTGTATATTAAACCATCAGGGGAACACAGTCTCCTCACTTATCCTGTTCACCTGGTAACATGTCCCCTGTATATTAAACCATCAGGGGAATACATTCTCCTCACTTATACTGTTCACCTGCTAACATGTCCCGTGTATATTAAACCATCAGGGGAACACACTCTCCTCACTTATACTGTTCACCTGCTAACATGTCCCGTGTATATTAAACCATCAGGGGAAAGCCCTCTCCTCACTTATACTGTTCAGCTGGTAACATGTCCCGTGTATATTATACCATCAGGGGAACACACTCTCCTCACTTATACTGTTCACCTGGTAACATGTCCCATGTATATTAAACCATCAGGGGAACACACTCTCCTCACTTATACTGTTCACCTGGTAACATGTCCCATGTATATTAAACCATCAGGGGAACACGCTCTCCTCACTTATACTGTTCACGAGCTAACATGTCCCGTGTATATTGAACCATGAGGGGAATACAGTCTCATCACTTATACTGTTCACCTGGTAACATGTCCCGTGTATATTCAACCATCAGGGGAACACATTCTCCTCACTTATACTGTTCACCTGGTAACATGTCCCTTGTATATTAAGCCATCAGGGGAAAGCCCTCTCCTCACTTATACTGTTCAGCTGGTAACATGTCCCGTGTATATTAAAACATCAGGGGAACACACTCTCCTCACTTATACTGTTCACCTGGTAACATGTCCCGTGTGCATTAAACCATCAGGGGAACACACTCTCTTCACTTATACTCTTCACCTGGCAACATGTCCCGTGTGTATTAAACAATCAGGGGAACACACTCTCTTCACTTATACTGTTCACCTGGAAACATGTCCCGTGTATATTAAACCATCAGGGGAACACACTCTCCTCACTTCTACTGTTCAGCTGGTAACATGTCCCCTGACTGTTAAACCATCATGGGAACATACTCTCCTCACTTATACTGTTCACCTGGTAACATGTCCCTTGCATATCAAACCATCAGGGGAATACAATATCCTCACTTATACTGTTCACCTGGTAACATGTCCCGTGTATATTAAACAATCAGGGGAACTCACTCTCCTCACTTATACTGTTCACCTGGTAACATGTCCCGTGTATATCAAACCATCAGGGGAATACAATATCCTCACTTATACTGTTCACCTGGTAACATGTCCCGTGTATATTAAACCATCAGGGGAATACATTCTCCTCACTTATACTGTTCACCTGGTTACATGTCCCGTGTATATTAAACCATCAGGGGAATACATTCTCCTCACTTATACTGTTCACCAGCAAACATGTCCTGTGTATATTCAACCATCAGGGGAATACAATATCCTCACTTATACTGTTCTACTGGTAACATGTCCCTTGTATATTAAACCATCAGGGGAAAGCTCTCTCCTCACTTATACTGTTCAGCTGGTAACATGTCCCGTGTATATTAAACAATCAGGGGAACTCACTCTCCTCACTTACACTGTTCACGTTGTAACATGTCCCGTGTATATTAAACCATCAGGGGAACACACTCTCCTCACTTATACTGTTCACCTGGTAACATGTCCCGTGTATATTAAACCATCAGGGGAATACATTCTCCTCACTTATACTGTTGACCAGCAAACATGTCCTGTGTGTATTAAACCATCAGGGGAACACACTCTCCTCACATATACTGTTCACCTGGTAACATGTCCCGTGTATATTAAACCATCAGGGGAATACATTCTCCTCACTTATACTGTTCACCTGGTAGCATGTCCCGTGTATATCAAACCATCAGGGGAACACATTCTCCTCATTTATACTGTTCACCTGGTGACATGTCCCGTGTATATTAAACAATCAGGGGAATACATTCTCCTCACTTATACTGTTCAGCTGGTATCATGTCCCTTGTATATTAAACCATCAGGGGAAAGCCCTCTCCTCACTTATACTGTTCACCTGGTAACATGTCCTGTGTGTATCAAACCATCAGGGGAACACATTCTCCTCACTTATACTGTTCAGCTGGTATCATGTCCCTTCTCTCTTAAACCATCAGGGGAAAGCCCTCTCCTCACTTATACTGTTCACCTGGTAACATGTCCTTTGTGTATTAAACAATCAGGGGAACACACTCTCCTCACTTATACTGTTCACCTGGTATCATGTCCTGTGTATATTAAACCATCAGGGGAACACTCTCTCCTCACTTATGCTGTTTACCTGGGGAAATGTCCCGTCAGTATTAAACCATCAGGGGAATACATTCTCCTCACTTATTCTGTTCACCTGGTAACATGTCCTGTTTGTATTAAACCATCAGGGGAACTCACTCTCCTCACTTACACTGTTTACCTGGTAACATGTCCCGTGTGTATTAAACCATCAGGGCAACACACTCTCTTCACTTATACTCTTCACCTGGCAACATGTCACGTGTGTATTAAACAATCAGGGGAACACACTCTCTTCACTTATACTGTTCACCTGGTAACATGTCCCGTGTATATTAAACCATCAGGGGAGCTCACTCTCCTCAGTTACACTGTTCAGCTGGTAACATGTCCCGTGTGCATTAAACCATCAAGGGAACACACTCTCTTCACTTATACTCTTCACCTGGCAACATGTCCCTTGTGTATTAAACAATCAGGGGAACACACTCTGTTCACTTATACTGTTCACCTGGTAACATGTCCCGTGTATATTAAACCATCAGGGGAGCTCACTCTCCTCACTTACACTGTTCAGCTGGTAACATGTCCCGTGTGCATTAAACCATCAAGGGAACACACTCTCTTCACTTATACTCTTCACCTGGCAACATGTCCCGTGTGTATTAAACAATCAGGGGAACACACTCTCCTCACTTCTACTGTTCAGCTGGTAACATGTCCCCTGCCTGTTAAACCATCATGGGAACACACTCTCCTCACTTATACTGTTCACCTGGTAACATGTCCCGTGTATATTGAACCATCAGTGGAATACAATATCCTCACTTATACTGTTCACCTGGTAACATGTCCCGTGTGTATCAAACCATCAGGGGAATACAATATCCTCACTTATACTGTTCACCTGGTAACATGTCCCGTGTATATTAAACAATCAGGGGAACTCACTCTCCTCACTTATACTGTTCACCTGGTAACATGTCCCGTGTATATTAAACCATCAGGGGAATACATTCTCCTCACTTATACTGTTCACCTGGTATCATGTCCCGTGTATATTAAACAATCAGGGGAACTCACTCTCCTCACTTATACTGTTCACCTGGTAACATGTCCCGTGTATATTAAACAATCAGGGGAACTCACTCTCCTCACTTATACTGTTCACCTGGTAACATTTCCTGTGTATATTAAACCATCAGGGGAATACAATATCCTCACTTATACTGTTCACCTGGTAACATGTCCCGTGTCTATCAAACCATCAGGGGAACACATTCTCCTCACTTATACTGTTCACCTGGTAACATGTCCCTTGTATATTAAACCATCAGGGGAAAGCTCTCTCCTCACTTATACTGTTCAGCTGGTAACATGTCCCGTGTATATTAAAACATCATGGGAAAGCAGGCTCCTCACTTATACTGTTCACCTGCTAACATGTCCCGTGTATATTAAACAATCAGGGGAACTCACTCTCCTCACTTACACTGTTCACGTTGTAACATGTCCCGTGTATATTAAACCATCAGGGGAACACACTCTCCTCACTTATACTGTTCACCTGGTAACATGTCCCGTGTATATTAAACCATCAGGGGAATACATTCTCCTCACTTATACAGTTGACCAGCAAACATGCCCTGTGTGTATTAAACCATCAGGGGAACACACTCTCCTCACATATACTGTTCACCTGGTAACATGTCCCGTGTATATTAAACCATCAGGGGAATACATTCTCCTCACTTATACTGTTCACCTGGTAACAGGTCCCGTGTGTATCAAACCATCAGGGGAATACAATATCCTCACTTATACTGTTCACCTGGTAACATGTCCCGTGTATATTAAACAATCAGGGGAACTCACTCTCCTCACTTATACTGTTCACCTGGTAACATGTCCCGTGTATATTAAACCATCAGGGGAATACATTCTCCTCACTTATACTGTTCACCTGGTATCATGTCCCGTGTATATTAAACAATCAGGGGAACTCACTCTCCTCACTTATACTGTTCACCTGGTAACATGTCCCGTGTATATTAAACAATCAGGGGAACTCACTCTCCTCACTTATACTGTTCACCTGGTAACATGTCCTGTGTATATTAAACCATCAGGGGAATACAATATCCTCACTTATACTGTTCACCTGGTAACATGTCCCGTGTCTATCAAACCATCAGGGGAACACATTCTCCTCACTTATGCTGTTCAGCTGGTAACATGTCCCGTGTATATTAAACCATCAGGGGAACACATTCTCCTCACTGATACTGTTCACCTGCGAACATGTCCCGCGTATATTAAACCATCAGGGGAATACATTCTCCTCACTTATACTGTTCACCTGTTACCATGTGCCGTGTATATTAAACCATCAGGGGAACACACTCTCCTCACTTATACTGTTCACCTGCTAACATGTCCCGTATGTATTAAACCCTAAGGGGAAAGCCCTCTCCTCACTTACACTGTTCAGCTGGTAACATGTCCCGTCTATATTATACCATCAGGGGAACACACTCTCCTCACGTATACTGTTCACCTGCTAACATGTCCCGTGTATATTAAACCCGAAGGGGAAAGTCCTCTCCTCACTTATACTGTTCACCTGGTAACATGTCCCGTGTATATTAAACCATCAGGGGAAAGCCCTCTCCTCACTTATGCTGTTCAGCTGGTAACATGTCCCGTGTATATTAAACCATC
This sequence comes from Heterodontus francisci, assembly GCF_036365525.1. Classification (NCBI taxonomy): domain Eukaryota; kingdom Metazoa; phylum Chordata; class Chondrichthyes; order Heterodontiformes; family Heterodontidae; genus Heterodontus; species Heterodontus francisci. The sequence continues at coordinate 2,047,532 of NW_027141614.1, read as the reverse complement.
AGGGGAACACATTCTCCTCACTTATACTGTTCACCTGGTAACATGTCCCTTGTATATTAAACCATCAGGGGAATACATTCTCCTCACTTATAATGTTCACCTGGTAACATGTCCCGTGTATATTAAACCATCTGGGGAACACACTCTCCTCACTTATACTGTTCACCTGCTTACATGTCCCGTGTATATTAAACAATCAGGGGAACTCACTCTCCTCACTTACACTGTTCACCTGGTAACATGTCCTGTGTATATTAAACCATCAGGGGAACACACTCTCCTCACTTACACTGTTTACGTGGCAACATGTCCCGTGTGTATTAAACCATCAGGGGAACACACTCTCCTCACTTACACTCTTCACCTGGTAACATGTCCTGTGTATATTAAACCATCAGGGGAACACACTCTCCTCACTTACACTGTTCACGTTGTGACATGTCCCGTGTATATTAAACCATCAGGGGAACACACTCTCCTCACATATACTGTTCACCTGGTAACATGTCCCGAGTATATTAAACCATCAGGGGAATACATCCTCCTCACTTATACTGTTCACCAGCTAACATGTCCCGTGTATATTGAACCATCAGGGGAACACACTCTCCTCACTTATACTGTTCACCTGGTAACATGTCCCGTGTATATTAAACCATCAGGGGAAAGCCCTCTCCTGACTTATACTGTTCACCTGGTAACATGTCCTTTGTGTATTAAACAATCAGGGGAACTCACTCTCCTCACTTACACTGTTCACCTGGTAACATATCCTGTTTGTATTAAACCATCAGGGGAACTCACTCTCTTCACTTATACTCTTCACCTGGTAACATGTCCCGTGTATATTAAACCATCAGGGGAACACACTCTCCTCACTTATACTGTTCACCTGGTAACATGTCCCGTGTATATTAAACCATCAGGGGAATACATTCTCCTCACTTATACTGTTCACCAGCTAACATGTCCCGTGTATATTGAACCATCAGGGGAATACAGTATCCTCACTTATACTGTTCACCTGGTAACATGTCCCGTGTGTATCAAACCATCAGGGGAACACATTCTCCTCACTTATACTGTTCACCTGGTAACATGTCCCGTGTATATTAAACCATCAGGGGAAAGCCCTCTCCTCACTTATACTGTTCACCTGGTAACATGTCCTTTGTGTATTAAACAATCAGGTGAACACACTCTCGTCACTTATACTGTTCACCTGGTAACATGTCCTGTGTATATTAAACCATCAGGGGAACACACTCTCCTCACTTATACTGTTCACCTGGTAACATGTCCTGTGTATATTAAACCATCAGGTGAACACTCTCTCCTCACTTATGCTGTTCACCTGGGGAAATGTCCCGTCAGTATTAAACCATCAGGGGAACACAATCTCCTCACTTATACTGATCACCTGGTAATAAGTCCCGTGTATATTAAACCATCAGGGGAATACATTCTCCTCACTTATACTGTTCACCTGCTAACATGTCCCGTGTATATTAAACCATCAGGGGAATACATTCTCCTCACTTCTCCTGTTCACCTGCTAACATGTCCCGTGTATAATAAACAATCAGGGGAACTCACTCTCCTCACTTACACTGTTCACCTGGTAACATGTCCCGTGCGTATTAAACCATCAGGGGAACTCACTCTCCTCACTTACACTGTTTACCTGGTAACATGTCCCGTGTGTATTAAACCATCAGGGGAACACACTCTCCTCATTTATACTGTTCACCTGGTGACATATCCCGTCAGTATTAAACCATCAGGGGAAAGCCCTCTCCTCACTTATTCTGTTCACCTGGTAATAAGTCCCGTGTATATTAAACCATCAGGGGAACACACTCTCCTCACTTATACTGTTCACCTGGCAACATGTCCCGTGTATCTTAAACCATGAGGGGAAAGCACTCTCCTCACTTATACTGTTCACCTGGTAACATGTCGCGTGTTTATTAAACCATCAGGGGAATACATTCTCCTCACTTATACTGTTCACCTGCTAACATGTCCCGTGTATATTAAACCATCAGGGGAATACAATCTCCTCACTTATACTCGTCACCTGGTAACATGTCCCACGTATACTAAACAATCAGGGGAACAAGCTCTCTTCACTTATACTGTTCACCTGGTAACATGTCCTGTGTATATTAAACAATCAGGGGAACACACTCTCCTCACTTATACTGTTCACCTGGTAACATGTCCCGTGTATATTAAACCATCTGGGGAACACACTCTCCTCACTTACACTGTTCACCTGGTAACATGTCCCGTGTAAATTAAACCATCAGGGGAACACACTCTCCTCACTTATACTGTTTACCTGGTAACATGTCCCGTGTATATTAAACCATCAGGGGAACACATTCTCCTCACTTATACTGTTCGCCTGCTAACATGTCCCGTGTATATTAAACAATCAGGGGAACAGGCTCTCTTCACTTATTCTGTTCACCTGGTAACATGTCCCATGTATAGTGAACCATCAGGGGAACACACTCTCCTCACTTATACTGCTCACCTGGTAACATGTCCCGTGTCTATTAAACAATCAGGGGAACACACTCACCTGACTTATACTTTTCACCTGGTAACATGTCCTGTGTAGATTGAACCATCAGGGGAACACACTCTCCTCACTTATACTGTTCACCTGGTGACACGTCCCGTGCGTGTTAAACAATCAGGGGAACACACTCTCCTCAATTATACTGTTCACCTGGTGACATGTCCTGCGTATATTAAAACATCAGGGGAACACACTCTCCTCACTTATACTGTTCACCTGGTGACATGTCCTGCGTATATTAAAACATCAGGGGAACACACTCTCCTCACTTATACTGTTCACCTGGTAACATGTCCCGTGAGCATTAAACAATCAGGGGAACACACTCTCCTCACTTATTCTGTTCACCTGGTGACATGTCCTGCGTATATTAATACATCAGGGGAACACACTCTCCTCACTTATACTGTTCACCTGGTAACATGTCTCGTGTATATTAAACCATCAGGGGAACACATTCTCCTCACTTATACTGTTAACCTGCTAACATGTCCCGTGTATATTAAACCATCAGGGGAACACACTCTCCTCACTTATTCTGTTCACCTGGTAACATGTCCTGTGTATATTAAGCCATCAGGGGAACACACTCTCCTCTCTTATAATGTTCACCTGGTAACATGTCCCGTGTATATTAAACCATCAGGGGAATACATTCTCCTCACTTCTCCTGTTCACCTGCTAACATCTCCCGTGTATATTAAACAATCAGGGGAACTCACTCTCCTCACTTACACTGTTTACCTGGTAACATGTCCCGTGTGTATTAAACCATCAGGGGAACACACTCTCCTCTCTTATACTGTTCACCTGGTAACATGTCCCGTGTATATTAAACCATCAGGGGAATACATTCTCCTCACTTCTCCTGTTCACCTGCTAACATGTCCCGTGTATATTAAACAATCAGGGGAACTCACTCTCCTCACTTACACTGTTCACCTGGTAACATGTCCTGTTTGTATTAAACCATCAGGGGAACACACTCTCATCACTTATACTCTTCACCAGGAAACATGTCCCCTGCCTGTTAAACCATCATGGGAACACACTCTCCTCACTTATAATGTTCACCTGCTAACATGTCCCACGTATATTAAACCATCAGGGGAACACGCTCTCTTCACTTATACTGTTCACCTGGTAACATGTCCCATGTATATTAAACCATCAGGGGAACACACTCTCCTCACTTCTACTCTTCACCTGGTGACACGTCCCGTGCGTGTTAAACCATCAGGGGAACACACTCTCCTCACTTATACTGTTCACCTTGTAACATGTCCCGTGTATATTAAACCATCAGGGCAACACACTCTCCTCACTTATACTGTTCACCTGGTAACATGTCCGGTGTATGTTAAACCATCTGGCGAACACACTCTCCTCACTTATACTGTTCACCTGGTAACATGTCCGGTGTATGTTAAACCATCAGGGGAACACACTCTGCTCACTTATACTGTTCACCTGGTAACATGTCCCGTGCATGTTAAACCATCAGGGGAACACACTCTCCTCACATATACTGTTCACCTGGTAACATTTCCCGTGTGTATTGAACCATCAGGGGAATACAGTCTCATCACTTATACTGTTCACCTGGTAACATTTCCCGTGTGTATTGAACCATCAGGGGAATATAGTCTCATCACTTATACTGTTCACCTGGTAACATTTCCCGTGTGTATTGAACCATCAGGGGAACACACTCTCCTCACTTATACTGCTCACCTGGTAACATGTCCCGTGTCTATTAAACAATCAGGGGAACACACTCTCCTGACTTATACTTTTCACCTGGTAACATGTCCTGTGTAGATTGAACCATCAGGGGAACACATTCTCCTCACTTATACTGTTCACCTGGTAACATGTCCTGTGTATATTAAACCATCAGGGGAACACACTCTCCTCACTTATACTGTTCACCTGGTAACATGTCCCACGTATATTAAACAATCAGGGGAACACGCTCTCTTCACTTATACTGTTCACCTGGTAACATTTCCCGTGTGTATTGAACCATCAGGGGAATATAGTCTCATCACTTATACTGTTCACCTGGTAACATTTCCCGTGTGTATTGAACCATCAGGGGAACACACTCTCCTCACTTATACTGCTCACCTGGTAACATGTCCCGTGTCTATTAAACAATCAGGGGAACACACTCTCCTGACTTATACTTTTCACCTGGTAACATGTCCTGTGTAGATTGAACCATCAGGGGAACACATTCTCCTCACTTATACTGTTCACCTGGTAACATGTCCTGTGTATATTAAACCATCAGGGGAACACACTCTCCTCACTTATACTGTTCACCTGGTAACATGTCCCGTGTATATTAAACCATCTGGGGAACACACTCTCCTCACTTATACTGTTCACCTGGTAACATGTCCCACGTATACTAAACAATCAGGGGAACACGCTCTCTTCACTTATACTGTTCACCTGGTAACATGTCCCGTGTATATTAAACCATCTGGGGAACACACTCTCCTCACTTATACTGTTCACCTGTAACATGTCCCGTGTATATTAAACCATCAGGGGAACACACTCTCCTCACTTATACTGTTTACCTGGTAACATGTCCCGTGTATATTAAACCATCAGGGAAACACATTCTCCTCACTTATACTGTTCGCCTGCTAACATGTCCCGTGTATATTAAACAATCAGGGGAACAGGCTCTCTTCACATATTCTGTTCACCTGGTAACATGTCCCATGTATATTGAACCATCAGGGGAACACACTCTCCTCACTTATACTGCTCACCTGGTAACATGTCCCGTGTCTATTAAACAATCAGGGGAACACAATCTCCTGACTTATACATTTCACCTGTAACATGTCCCGTGTATATTAAATCATCAGGGGAACACACTCTCCTCACTTATACTGTTTACCTGGTAACATGTCCCGTGTATATTAAACCATCAGGGAAACACATTCTCCTCACTTATACTGTTCGCCTGCTAACATGTCCCGTGTATATTAAACAATCAGGGGAACAGGCTCTCTTCACTTATTCTGTTCACCTGGTAACATGTCCCATGTATATTGAACCATCAGGGGAACACACTCTCCTCACTTATACTGCTCACCTGGTAACATGTCCCGTGTGTATTAAACAATCAGGGGAACACACTCTCCTCACTTATACTGTTCACCTGGTGACATGTCCCGTGAGTATTAAACAATCAGGGGAACACACTCTCCTCACTTATTCTGTTCACCTGGTGACATGTCCTGCGTATATTAAAACATCAGGGGAACACACTCTCCTCACTTATACTGTTCACCTGGTAACATGTCTCGTGTATATTAAACCATCAGGGGAACACATTCTCCTCACTTATACTGTTCACCTGCTAACATGTCCCGTGTATATTAAACCATCAGGGGAACACACTCTCCTCACTTATTCTGTTCACCTGGTAACATGTCTCGTGTATATTAAACCATCAGGGGAACACACTCTCCTCACTTATACTGTTCACCTGGTAACATGTCCTGTGTATATTAAACCATCAGGGGAACACACTCTCCTCTCTTACAATGTTCACCTGGTAACATGTCCCGTGTATATTAAACCATCAGGGGAATACATTCTCCTCACTTCTCCTGTTCACCTGCTAACATGCCCCGTGTATATTAAACAATCAGGGGAACTCACTCTCCTCACTTACACTGTTTACCTGGTAACATGTCCCGTGTGTATTAAACCATCAGGGGAACACACTCTCCTCTCTTATACTGTTCACCTGGTAACATGTCCCGTGTATATTAAACCATCAGGGGAATACATTCTCCTCACTTCTGCTGTTCACCTGCTAACATGTCCCGTGTATATTAAACAATCAGGGGAACTCACTCTCCTCACTTACACTGTTCACCTGGTAACATGTCCTGTTTGTATTAAACCATCAGGGGAACTCACTCTCCTCACTTACACTGTTCACCTGGTAACATGTCCTGTTTGTATTAAACCATCAGGGGAACACACTCTCCTCACTTATACTCTTCACCTGGAAACATGTCCCCTGCCTGTTAAACCATCATGGGAACACACTCTCCTCACTTATAATGTTCACCTGCTAACATGTCCCACGTATATTAAACCATCAGGGGAACACGCTCTCTTCACTTATACTCTTCACCTGCTAACATGTCCCGTGTATATTAAACCATCAGGGGAACACACTCTCCTCACTTCTACTCTTCACCTGGTGACACGTCCCGTGCGTGTTAAACCATCAGGGGAACACACTCTCCTCACTTATACTGTTCACCTGGTAACATGTCCCATGTATATTAAACCATCAGGGGAACACACTCTCTTCACATATACTGTTCACCTTGTAACATGTCCCGTGTATATTAAACCATCAGGGCAACACACTCTCCTCACTTATACTGTTCACCTGGTAACATGTCCAGTGTATGTTAAACCATCTGGCGAACACACTCTCCTCACTTATACTGTTCACCTGGTAACATGTCCGGTGTATGTTAAACCATCAGGGGAACACACTCTGCTCATTTATACTGTTCACCTGGTAACATGTCCCGTGCATGTTAAACCATCAGGGGAACACACTCTCCTCACATATACTGTTCACCTGGTAACATTTCCCGTGTGTATTGAACCATCAGGGGAACACACTCTCCTCACTTATACTGTTCACCTGGTAACATTTCCCGTGTGTATTGAACCATCAGGGGAACACACTCTCCTCACTTATACTGCTCACCTGGTAACATGTCCCGTGTCTATTAAACAATCAGGGGAACACACTCTCCTGACTTATACTTTTCACCTGGTAACATGTCCTGTGTAGATTGAACCATCAGGGGAACACATTCTCCTCACTTATACTGTTCACCTGGTAACATGTCCTGTGTATATTAAACCATCAGGGGAACACACTCTCCTCACTTATACTGTTCACCTGGTAACATGTCCCGTGTATATTAAACCATCTGGGGAACACACTCTCCTCACTTATACTGTTCACCTGGTAACATGTCCCACGTATACTAAACAATCAGGGGAACACGCTCTCTTCACTTATACTGTTCACCTGGTAACATGTCCCGTGTATATTAAACCATCTGGGGAACACACTCTCCTCACTTATACTGTTCACCTGTAACATGTCCCGTGTATATTAAACCATCAGGGGAACACACTCTCCTCACTTATACTGTTTACCTGGTAACATGTCCCGTGTATATTAAACCATCAGGGAAACACATTCTCCTCACTTATACTGTTCGCCTGCTAACATGTCCCGTGTATATTAAACAATCAGGGGAACAGGCTCTCTTCACATATTCTGTTCACCTGGTAACATGTCCCATGTATATTGAACCATCAGGGGAACACACTCTCCTCACTTATACTGCTCACCTGGTAACATGTCCCGTGTCTATTAAACAATCAGGGGAACACAATCTCCTGACTTATACATTTCACCTGTAACATGTCCCGTGTATATTAAATCATCAGGGGAACACACTCTCCTCACTTATACTGTTTACCTGGTAACATGTCCCGTGTATATTAAACCATCAGGGAAACACATTCTCCTCACTTATACTGTTCGCCTGCTAACATGTCCCGTGTATATTAAACAATCAGGGGAACAGGCTCTCTTCACTTATTCTGTTCACCTGGTAACATGTCCCATGTATATTGAACCATCAGGGGAACACACTCTCCTCACTTATACTGCTCACCTGGTAACATGTCCCGTGTGTATTAAACAATCAGGGGAACACACTCTCCTCACTTATACTGTTCACCTGGTGACATGTCCCGTGAGTATTAAACAATCAGGGGAACACACTCTCCTCACTTATTCTGTTCACCTGGTGACATGTCCTGCGTATATTAAAACATCAGGGGAACACACTCTCCTCACTTATACTGTTCACCTGGTAACATGTCTCGTGTATATTAAACCATCAGGGGAACACATTCTCCTCACTTATACTGTTCACCTGCTAACATGTCCCGTGTATATTAAACCATCAGGGGAACACACTCTCCTCACTTATTCTGTTCACCTGGTAACATGTCTCGTGTATATTAAACCATCAGGGGAACACACTCTCCTCACTTATACTGTTCACCTGGTAACATGTCCTGTGTATATTAAACCATCAGGGGAACACACTCTCCTCTCTTACAATGTTCACCTGGTAACATGTCCCGTGTATATTAAACCATCAGGGGAATACATTCTCCTCACTTCTCCTGTTCACCTGCTAACATGCCCCGTGTATATTAAACAATCAGGGGAACTCACTCTCCTCACTTACACTGTTTACCTGGTAACATGTCCCGTGTGTATTAAACCATCAGGGGAACACACTCTCCTCTCTTATACTGTTCACCTGGTAACATGTCCCGTGTATATTAAACCATCAGGGGAATACATTCTCCTCACTTCTGCTGTTCACCTGCTAACATGTCCCGTGTATATTAAACAATCAGGGGAACTCACTCTCCTCACTTACACTGTTCACCTGGTAACATGTCCTGTTTGTATTAAACCATCAGGGGAACTCACTCTCCTCACTTACACTGTTCACCTGGTAACATGTCCTGTTTGTATTAAACCATCAGGGGAACACACTCTCCTCACTTATAATGTTCACCTGCTAACATGTCCCACGTATATTAAACCATCAGGGGAACACGCTCTCTTCACTTATACTCTTCACCTGCTAACATGTCCCGTGTATATTAAACCATCAGGGGAACACACTCTCCTCACTTCTACTCTTCACCTGGTGACACGTCCCGTGCGTGTTAAACCATCAGGGGAACACACTCTCCTCACTTATACTGTTCACCTGGTAACATGTCCCATGTATATTAAACCATCAGGGGAACACACTCTCTTCACATATACTGTTCACCTTGTAACATGTCCCGTGTATATTAAACCATCAGGGCAACACACTCTCCTCACTTATACTGTTCACCTGGTAACATGTCCAGTGTATGTTAAACCATCTGGCGAACACACTCTCCTCACTTATACTGTTCACCTGGTAACATGTCCGGTGTATGTTAAACCATCAGGGGAACACACTCTGCTCATTTATACTGTTCACCTGGTAACATGTCCCGTGCATGTTAAACCATCAGGGGAACACACTCTCCTCACATATACTGTTCACCTGGTAACATTTCCCGTGTGTATTGAACCATCAGGGGAACACACTCTCCTCACTTATACTGTTCACCTGGTAACATTTCCCGTGTGTATTGAACCATCAGGGGAACACACTCTCCTCACTTATACTGCTCACCTGGTAACATGTCCCGTGTCTATTAAACAATCAGGGGAACATACTCTCCTGACATACTTTTCACCTGGTAACATGTCCTGTGTAGATTGAACCATCAGGGGAACACATTCTCCTCACTTTTACTGTTCACCTGGTAACATGTCCTGTGTATATTAAACCATCAGGGGAACACACTCTCCTCACTTATACTGTTCACCTGGTAACATGTCCCGTGTATATTAAACCATCAGGCGAACACAGTCTCCTCACTTATACTGTTCACCTGGTAACATGTCCTGTTTGTATTAAACCATCAGGGGACCTCACTCTCCTCAATTACACTGTTTACCTGGTAACATGTCCCGTGAATATTAAACCATGAGGGGAACACATTCTCCTCACTTATACTGTTCACCTGCCAACATGTCGCGTGTATATTGAACCATCAGGGGAACACACTCTCCTCACTTATACTGTTCACCTGGTAACATGTCCCATGTATATTAAACCATCAGGGGAACACACTCTCCTCACTTATACTGTTCACCTGGTAACATGTCTCATGTATATTAAACCATCAGGGGAACACACTGTCCTCACTTATACTGTTCACCTGGTAACATGTCCCATGTATATTAAACCATGAGGGGAACACATTCTCCTCACCTATACTGTTCACCTGCTAACATGTCGCGTGTATATTGAACCATCAGGGGAACACACTCTCCTCACTTATACTGTTCTCCAGCTAACATGTCCCGTGTATATTGAACCATCAGGGGAACACACTCTCCTCACTTTTACTGTTCACCTGGTAACATGTCCTTTGTGTAATAAACAATAAGGGGAATACACTCTCCTCACTTATACTGTTCACCTGGTGACATGTCCCGTCAGTATTAAACCATCAGGGGAAGACACTCTCCTCCCTTTTCTGTTCACCTGGTAACATGTCCCGTGTGTATTAAACCATCAGGGGAACTCACTGTCCTCACTTATACTGTTCACCTGGTATCATGTCCCGTGTATGTTAAACCATCAGGGGAAAGCCCTCTCCTCACTTATACTGTTCACCTGGTGACATTTCCCGTGTGTATTAAACAATCAGGGGAACACACTCTCCTCACTTATACTGTTCACCTGGTGACATGTCCCGTCAGTATTAAACCATCAGGGGAAGACACTCTCCTCCCTTTTCTGTTCACCTGGTAACATGTCCCGTGTGTATTAAACCATCAGGGGAACTCATTGTCCTCACTTATACTGTTCACCTGGTATCATGTCCCGTGTATATTAAACCATCAGGGAAACACACTCTCCTCACTTATACTGTTCACCTGGCAACATGTCCCGTGTATATTAAACCATGAGGGGAACACACTCTCCGCACTTATACTGTTCACCTTTTTACATGTCCCGTGTATATTAAACCATCAGGGGAACACACTCTCCTCACTTATACTGTTCATCTGGTAACCTGTCCCGTGTATATTAAACCATCAGGGGAACACACTCTCCTCACTTATACTCGTCACCTGGTAACATGTCCCACGTATATTAAACAATCAGGGGAACACGCTCTCTTCACTTATACTGTTCACCTGGTGACACGTCCCGTGCATGTTAAACCATCAGGGAAACACACTCTCGTCACTTATACTGCTCACCTTGTAACATGTCCCGTGTATATTAAACCATCTGGGGAACACACTCTCCTCACTGATACTGTTCACCTGCTAACATGTCCCGTGTATATTAAACAATGAGGGGAAAACACTCTTCTCACTTATACTCGTCACCTTGAAACATGTCCCACGTATATTAAGCAATCAGGGGAGCAGGCTCTCTTCACTTATTCTGTTCACCTGGTAACATGTCCCATGTATATTAAACCATCAGGGGAATGCCTTCTCCTCACTTATGCTGTTCAGCTGGTAACATGTCCCGTGTATATTATACCATCAGGGGAACACACTCTCTTCACATATACTGTTCACCTGGTAACATGTCCCGTTTATATTAGACCATCAGGGGAACACATTCTCCTCACTTCTACTCTTCACCTGGTGACACGTCCCGTGCGTGTTAAACCATTAGGGGAACACACTCTCCTCACTTATACTGCTCACCTGGTAACATGTCCCGTGAGTATTAAACAATCAGGGGAACACACTCTCCTGACTTATACTTTTCACCTGGTAACATGTCCTGTGTAGATTGAACCATCAGGGGAACACATTCTCCTCACTTATACTGTTCACCTGCGAACATGTCCCGTGTGTATTAAACCATCAGGGGAACACACTCTCCTCACTTATACTTTTCACCTGCTATCGTGTCCTGTGTATATTGAACCATCAGGGGAACACACTCTCCTCACTTATACTGTTCACCTGGTAACATGTCCCGTGTATATTAAACCATCAGGCGAACACACTCTCCTCACTTATCCTGTTCACCTGGTAACATGTCCTGTGTATATTAAACCATCAGGGAAACACACTCTCCTCACTTATACTGTTCACCTGGTAAAATGTCCCGTGTATATTAAACCATCAGGGGAATACATTCTCCTCACTTATACTGTTCACCTGCTAACATGTCCCGTGTATATTAAACCATCAGGGGAATACATTCTCCTCACTTATACTGTTCACCTGCTAACATGTCCCGTCTATATTAAACAATCAGGGGTACTCACTCTCCTCACTTACACTGTTCACCTGGTAACATGTCCTGTTTGTATTAAACCATCAGGGGAACTCACTCTCCTCACTTACACTGTTTACCTGGTAACATGTCCCCTGCCTGTTAAACCATCAGGGGAACACACTCTCTTCAATTATACTCTTCACCTGGCAACATGTCCTGTGTGTATGAAACAATCAGGGGATCACACTCTCTTCACTTATACTGTTCACCTGATAACATGTCCCGGGTGTATTAAACCATCAGGGGAACACACTCTCCTCACTTATACTGTTGACCTGGTAACATGTCCCCTGCCTGTTAAACCATGAGGGGAACACATTCTCCTCACATATACTGTTCACCTGGTAACAAGTCCAGTGTGTATTAAACCATCAGGGGAACACACTCTCCTCACTTATACTGCTCACCTGGTAACATCTCCCGTGAGTATTAAACAATCAGGGGAACACACTCTCCTCACTTATACTGTTCACGTTGTAACATGTCCCGTGTATATTAAACCATCAGGGCAACACACTCTCCTCACTTATACTGTTCACCTGGTAACATGTCCCGTGTATATTAAACCATCTGGGGAACACATTCTCCTCACTTATGCTGTTCATCTGGTAACATGTCCCATTTATATTTAACAATCAGGGGAACACACTCTCCTCACTTATACTGTTCACCTGGTAACATGTCCCGTGTATTTTAAACAATCAGGGGAACACATTCTCCTCACTTATACTGTTCACCTGGTAACATGTCCCGTGTATATTAAACCATCTGGGGAACACATTCTCCTCACTTATGCTGTTCACCTGGTAACATGTCCCGTTTATATTTAACAATCAGGGGAACACACTCTCCTCACTTATACTGTTCACCTGGTAACATGTCCCGTTTATATTTAACAATCAGGGGAACACACTCTCCTCACTTATACTGTTCACCTGGTAACATGTCCCGTGTATTTTAAACAATCAGGGGAACACATTCTCCTCACTTATACTGTTCAGCTGGTAACATGTCCCGTGTATATTAAACCATCAGGGGAACACACTCTCCTCACTTATACTGTTCACCTGGTAACATGTCCCGTGTATATTAAAACATCAGGGGAACACGCTCTCTTCACTTATACTGTTCACCTGGTGACACGTCCCGTGCATGTTAAACCATCAGGGAAACACACTCTCGTCACTTATAATGCTCACCTGGTAACATGTCCCACGTATATTAAACAATCAGGGGAACACGCTCTCTTCACTTATACTGTTCACCTGGTGACACGTCCCGTGCATGTTAAACCATCAGGGAAACACACTCTCGTCACTTATACTGTTCACCTGGTAACATGTCCCGTGTATACTAAACCATCAGGGGAACACACTCTCTTCACATATACTGTTCACCTGGTAACATGTCCTGTGTATATTAAACCATCAGTGGAACACACTCTCCTCACTTATACTGTTCACCTGGTAACATGTCCCGTGTATACTAAACAATCAGGGGAACACACTCTCCTCACTTATAATCGTCACCTGGTAACATGTCCCACGTATATTAAACCATCAGCAGAACACACTCTCCTCACTTATACTGTTCACCTGCTAATATGTCCCGTGTATATTAAACCATCAGGGGAACACACTCTCCTCACTTATACTGTTCACCTGCTAACATGTCCCGTGTGTATTAAACCATCAGGGGAACACACTCTCCTCACTTATACTGTTCACCTGGTAACATGTCCCGTTTATATTAAACCATCAGGGGAACACACTCTCCTCACTTATACTCTTCACCTGGTGACACGTCCCGTGCGTGTTAAACCATCAGGGGAACACACTCCCCTCACTTATACTGTTCACGTTGTAACATGTCCCGTGTATATTAAACCATCATGCCAACACACTCTCCTCACTTATACTGTTCACCTGCTAACATGTCCCGTGTATATTAAACCATCAGGGGAACACACTCTCCTCACTTATCCTGTTCACCTGGTAACATGTCCCGTTTATATTTAACAATCAGGGGAACACACTCTCCTCACTTATACTGTTCACCTGTTAACATGTCCCGTGTATACTAAACCATCAGGGGAACACACTCTCTTCACATATACTGTTCACCAGGTAACATGTCCCGTGTGTATTAAACAATCAGGGGAACACACTCTCCTCACTTATACTGTTCACCAGGTAACATGTCCCGTGTGTATTAAACAATCAGTGGAACACACTCTCCTGACTTATACTTTTCACCTGGTAACATGTCCTGTGTATATTAAACCATCAGGGGAACACATTCTCCTCACTTATACTGTTCACCTGGTAACATGTCCTGTGTATATTAAACCATCAGTGGAACACACTCTCCTCACATATCCTGTTCACCAGGTAAAATGTCCCGTGTATATTAAACCATCAGGGGAACACACTCTCCTCACTTATCCTGTTCACCTGGTAACATGTCCCGTTTATATTTAACAATCAGGGGAACACGCTCTCTTCACTTATACTGTTCACCTGGTGACACGTCCCGTGCATGTTAAACCATCAGGGAAACACACTCTCGTCACTTATACTGCTCACCTTGTAACATGTCCCGTGTATATTAAACAATCAGGGGAACACACTCTCCTCACTGATACTGTTCACCTGCTAACATGTCCCGTGTATATTAAACAATGAGGGGAAAACACTCTCCTCACTTATACTCGTCACCTTGTAACATGTCCCACGTATATTAAGCAATCAGGGGAGCAGGCTCTCTTCACTTATTCTGTTCACCTGGTAACATGTCCCATGTATATTAAACCATCAGGGGAAAGCCTTCTCCTCACTTATGCTGTTCAGCTGGTAACATGTCCCGTGTATATTATACCATCAGGGGAACACAGTCTCTTCACATATACTGTTCACCTGGTAACATGTCCCGTTTATATTAGACCATCAGGGGAACACATTCTCCTCACTTCTACTCTTCACCTGGTGACACGTCCCGTGCGTGTTAAACCATTAGGGGAACACACTCTCCTCACTTATACTGCTCACCTGGTAACATGTCCCGTGAGTATTAAACAATCAGGGGAACACACTCTCCTGACTTATACTTTTCACCTGGTAACATGTCCTGTGTAGATTGAACCATCAGGGGAACACATTCTCCTCACTTATACTGTTCACCTGCGAACATGTCCCGTGTGTATTAAACCATCAGGGGAACACACTCTCCTCACTTATACTTTTCACCTGCTAACATGTCCTGTGTATATTGAACCATCAGGGGAACACACTCTCCTCACTTATACTGTTCACCTGGTAACATGTCCCGTGTATATTAAACCATCAGGCGAACACACTCTCCTCACTTATCCTGTTCACCTGGTAACATGTCCTGTGTATATTAAACCATCAGGGAAACACACTCTCCTCACTTATACTGTTCACCTGGTAACATGTCCCGTGTATATTAAACCATCAGGGGAATACATTCTCCTCACTTATACTGTTCACCTGCTAACATGTCCCGTGTATATTAAACCATCAGGGGAATACATTCTCCTCACTTATACTGTTCACCTGCTAACATGTCCCGTCTATATTAAACAATCAGGGGTACTCACTCTCCTCACTTACACTGTTCACCTGGTAACATGTCCTGTTTGTATTAAACCATCAGGGGAACTCACTCTCCTCACTTACACTGTTTACCTGGTAACATGTCCCCTGCCTGTTAAACCATCAGGGGAACACACTCTCTTCAATTATACTCTTCACCTGGCAACATGTCCTGTGTGTATGAAACAATCAGGGGATCACACTCTCTTCACTTATACTGTTCACCTGATAACATGTCCCGGGTGTATTAAACCATCAGGGGAACACACTCTCCTCACTTATACTGTTGACCTGGTAACATGTCCCCTGCCTGTTAAACCATCAGGGGAACACACTCTCCTCACTTATACTGTTCACCTGGTAACAAGTCCAGTGTGTATTAAACCATCAGGGGAACACACTCTCCTCACTTATACTGCTCACCTGGTAACATCTCCCGTGAGTATTAAACAATCAGGGGAACACACTCTCCTCACTTATACTGTTCACCTGGTAACATGTCCCGTGTATATTAAACCATCAGGGGAACACACTCTCCTCACTTATACTGTTCACGTTGTAACATGTCCCGTGTATATTAAACCATCAGGGCAACACACTCTCCTCACTTATACTGTTCACCTGGTAACATGTCCCGTGTATATTAAACCATCTGGGGAACACATTCTCCTCACTTATGCTGTCCATCTGGTAACATGTCCCGTTTATATTTAACAATCAGGGGAACACACTCTCCTCACTTATACTGTTCACCTGGTAACATGTCCCGTGTATTTTAAACAATCAGGGGAACACATTCTCCTCACTTATACTGTTCACCTGGTAACATGTCCCGTGTATATTACACCATCTGGGGAACACATTCTCCTCACTTATGCTGTTCACCTGGTAACATGTCCCGTTTATATTGAACAATCAGGGGAACACACTCTCCTCACTTATACTGTTCACCTGGTAACATGTCCCGTTTATATTTAACAATCAGGGGAACACACTCTCCTCACTTATACTGTTCACCTGGTAACATGTCCCGTGTATTTTAAACAATCAGGGGAACACATTCTCCTCACTTATACTGTTCAGCTGGTAACATGTCCCGTGTATATTAAACCATCAGGGGAACACACTCTCCTCACTTATACTGTTCACCTGGTAACATGTCCCGTGTATATTAAAACATCAGGGGAACACGCTCTCTTCACTTATACTGTTCACCTGGTGACACGTCCCGTGCATGTTAAACCATCAGGGAAACACACTCTCGTCACTTATAATGCTCACCTGGTAACATGTCCCACGTATATTAAACAATCAGGGGAACACGCTCTCTTCACTTATACTGTTCACCTGGTGACACGTCCCGTGCATGTTAAACCATCAGGGAAACACACTCTCGTCACTTATACTGTTCACCTGGTAACATGTCCCGTGTATACTAAACCATCAGGGGAACACACTCTCTTCACATATACTGTTCACCTGGTAACATGTCCTGTGTATATTAAACCATCAGTGGAACACACTCTCCTCACTTATACTGTTCACCTGGTAACATGTCCCGTGTATACTAAACAATCAGGGGAACACACTCTCCTCACTTATAATCGTCACCTGGTAACATGTCCCGTGTATATTAAACCATCAGGGGAACACACTCTCCTCACTTATACTGTTCACCTGCTAACATGTCCCGTGTATATTAAACCATCAGGGGAACACACTCTCCTCACTTATACTGTTCACCTGCTAACATGTCCCGTGTATATTAAACCATCAGGGGAACACACTCTCCTCACTTCTACTCTTCACCTGGTGACACGTCCCGTGCGTGTTAAACCATCAGGGGAACACACTCTCCTCACTTATACTGTTCACGTTGTAACATGTCCCGTGTATATTAAACCATCATGCCAACACACTCTCCTCACTTATACTGTTCACCTGCTAACATGTCCCGTGTATATTAAACCATCAGGGGAACACACTCTCCTCACTTATACTGTTCACCTGCTAACATGTCCCGTGTATATTAAACCATCAGGGGAACACACTCTCCTCACTTATACTGTTCACCTGCTAACATGTCCCGTGTATATTAAACCATCAGGGGAACACACTCTCCTCACTTATACTGTTCACCTGGTAACATGTCCCGTTTATATTTAACAATCAGGGGAACACACTCTCCTCACTTATACTGTTCACCTGTTAACATGTCCCGTGTATACTAAACCATCAGGGGAACACACTCTCTTCACATATACTGTTCACCAGGTAACATGTCCCGTGTGTATTAAACAATCAGGGGAACACACTCTCCTGACTTATACTTTTCACCTGGTAACATGTCCTGTGTATATTAAACCATCAGGGGAACACATTCTCCTCACTTATACTGTTCACCTGGTAACATGTCCTGTGTATATTAAACCATCAGGGGAACACATTCTCCTCACTTATACTGTTCACCTGCTAACATGTCCCGTGTATATTAAACCATCAGGGGAACACACTCTCCTCACTTATACTGTTCACCTGGTAACATGTCCCGTTTATATTTAACAATCAGGGGAACACACTCTCCTCACTTATACTGTTCACCTGTTAACATGTCCCGTGTATACTAAACCATCAGGGGAACACACTCTCTTCACATATACTGTTCACCAGGTAACATGTCCCGTGTGTATTAAACAATCAGGGGAACACACTCTCCTGACTTATACTTTTCACCTGGTAACATGTCCTGTGTATATTAAACCATCAGGGGAACACATTCTCCTCACTTATACTGTTCACCTGGTAACATGTCCTGTGTATATTAAACCATCAGGGGAACACACTCTCCTCACTTATACTGTTCACCAGGTAACATGTCCCGTGTATATTAAACCATCAGGGGAACACACTCTCCTCACTTATCCTGTTCACCTGGTAACATGTCCCGTTTATATTTAACAATCAGGGGAACACGCTCTCTTCACTTATACTGTTCACCTGGTGACACGTCCCGTGCATGTTAAACCATCAGGGAAACACACTCTCGTCACTTATACTGCTCACCTTGTAACATGTCCCGTGTATATTAAACCATCTGGGGAACACACTCTCCTCACTGATACTGTTCACCTGCTAACATGTCCCGTGTATATTAAACAATGAGGGGAAAACACTCTCCTCACTTATACTCGTCACCTTGTAACATGTCCCACGTATATTAAGCAATCAGGGGAGCAGGCTCTCTTCACTTATTCTGTTCACCTGGTAACATGTCCCATGTATATTAAACCATCAGGGGAAAGCCTTCTCCTCACTTATGCTGTTCAGCTGGTAACATGTCCCGTGTATATTATACCATCAGGGGAACACACTCTCTTCACATATACTGTTCACCTGGTAACATGTCCCGTGTATATTAGACCATCAGCAGAACACACTCTCCTCACTTATGCTGTTCACCTGCTGACATGTCCCCTGTCTTTTAAACCATCAGTGGAACACATTCTCCTCACTTATACAATTCACCTGGTAACATGTCCCTTGCATATTAAACCATCAGGGGAAAGCCCTTTCCTCACTTATACTGTTCAGCTGGTAACATGTCCCGTGTATCATACACCATCAGGGGAACACACTGTCCTCACTTATACTGTTCACCTGGTAACATGTCCCGTGTATATTAAAACATCAGGGGAATACATTCTCCTCACTTATACTGTTCACCAGATAACATGTCCCGTATATATTGAACCATCAGGGGAATACAGTATCCTCACTTATACTGTTCACCTGGTAACATGTCCCGTGTATATTAAACCATCAGTGGAACACATTCTCCTCACTTATACTGTTCACCTGGTAACATGTCCCGTATATATTGAACCATCAGGGGAAAGCCCTCTCCTCACTTATACATTTCAGCTGGTAACATGTCCCGTGTATATTAAACCATCAGGGCAACACACTCTCCTCACTTATACTGTTCACCTGGTAACATGTCCCGTGTATATTAAACCATCTGGGGAACACACTCTCCTCACTTATACTGTTCACCTGGTAACATGTCCCGTTTATATTTAACAATCAGGGGAACACACTCTACTCACTTATGCTGTTCACCTGGTAACATGTCCCGTGTATATTAAACAATCAGGGGAACACATTCTCCTCACTGATACTGTTCACCTGCTAACATGTCCCGTGTATATTAAACCATCTGGGGAACACACTCTCCTCACTTATACTGTTCACCTGGTAACATGTCCCGTTTATATTTAACAATCAGGGGAACACACTCTACTCACTTATACTGTTCACCTGGTAACATGTCCCGTGTATATTAAACCATCAGGGGAACACATTCTCCTCACTGATACTGTTCACCTGCTAACATGTCCCGTGTATATTAAACATTGAGGGGAAAACACTCTCCTCACTTATACTCGTCTCCTTGTAACATGTCCCACGTATATTAAGCAATCAGGGGAACTGGCTCTCCTCACTTATACTGTTCACCTGGTAACATGTCCCATGTATATTAAACCATCAGGGGAAAGCCTTCTCCTCCCTTTTCTGTTCACCTGGTAACATGTCCCGTGTGTATTAAACCATCAGGGGAACTCAATGTCCTCACTTATACTGTTCACCTGGTAACATGTCCCGTGTATATTAAACCATCAGGGGAATTCTTTCTCCTCTCTTATACTGTTCACCTGGTAACGTGTCCCGTGTATATTAAACCATCAGTGGAACACATTCTCCTCACTTATACAATTCACCTGGTAACATGTCCCCTGTATATTATACCATCAGGGGAACACACTGTCCTCACTTATACTGTTCACCTGGTAACATGTTCCGTGTATATTGAAACATCAGGGGAATGCAGTATCCTCACTTATACTGTTCACCTGGTAACATGTCCCGTGTATATTAAACCATCAGGGGAACACACTCTCCTCACTTATACTGTTCACCTGGTAACATGTCCCGTGTATATTAAACCATCAGTGGAACACATTCACCTCACTTATACAATTCACCTGGTAACATGTCCCCTGTATATTATACCATCAGGGGAACACACTGTCCTCACTTATACTGTTCACCTGGTAACATGTTCCGTGTATATTGAAACATCAGGGGAATGCAGTATCCTCACTTATACTGTTCACCTGGTAACATGTCCCGTGTATATTAAACCATCAGGGGAACACACTCTCCTCACTTATACTGTTCACCTGGTAACATGTCCCTTGTATATTAAACCATCAGGGGAAAGCCCTCTCCTCACTTATACTGTTCACCTGGTAACATGTCCCGTGTATATTATACAATCAGGGGAACACACTGCCATCACTTATGCTGTTCACCTGGTGACATGTCCCGTGTATATTAAACCATCAGGGGAACTGACATTCCTCACTTAATCCGTTCACCTGGTAACATTTCCTGTGCGTGTTAAACCATCAGGGGAACACTCCTCACTTATAATGTTCACCTGGTAACATGTCCTGTGCGTGTTAAACCATCAGGGGAACACTCTCTCCTCACTTATACTGTTCACCTGTTGACATGTCGTGTGTTTTAAACCATCAGGGGAACACACTCTCCTCAATTACACTGTTCACCTGGTAACATGTCCCGTGTGTATTAAACAATCAGGGGAACTCACTCTCCTCACTTATACTGTTCACCTGTTAACATGTCCCGCCAGTATTAAACCATCAGGGGAAGACACTCTCCTCCCTTTTCTGTTCACCTGGTAACATGTCCCGTGTGTATTAAACCATCAGGGGAACTCACTGTCCTCACTTATGCTGTTCTCCTGGTAACATGTCCCGTGTATATTAAACCATCAGGGGAATACATTCTCCTCACTCATACTGTTCACCAGCTAACATGTCCCGTGTATATTAAACCATCAGGGGAACTGACATTCCTCACTTAATCCGTTCACCTGGTAACATTTCCTGTGCGTGTTAAACCATCAGGGGAACACTCCTCACTTATAATGTTCACCTGGTAACATGTCCTGTGCGTGTTAAACCATCAGGGGAACACACTCTCCTCACTTATACTGTTCACCTGGTGACATGTCCCGTGTATATTAAACCATCAGTGGAACAAATTCTCCTCACTTATACAGTTCACCTGGTAACATGTCCATTGTATATTAAACCATCAGGGGAACACACTCTCCTCACTTATACTGTTCACCTGGTAACATGTCCCTTGTATATTAAACCATCAGGGGAAAGCCCTCTCCTCACTTATACTGTTCAGCTGGTAACATGTCCCGTGTCTATTTAACCATCAGGGGAACACAGTCTCCTCACTTATACTGTTCACCTGGTAACATGTCCTGTGCGTGTTAAACCATCAGGGGAACACACTCTCCTCACTTATGCTGTTCACCTGGTGACATGTCCCGTGTGTATTAACCAATCAGGGGAACACACTCTCCTCACATATACTGATCACTTGGTTACATGTCCTGTGCGTGTTATACCATCAGGGGAACACACTCTCCTCACTTATACTGTTCACGTGGGGAAATGTCCCGTCAGTATTAAACCATCAGGGGAACACACTCTCCTCACTTATACTGTTCACCTGGTAACATGTCCTGTGCGTGTTAAACCATCAGGGGAACACACTCTCCTCACTTATACTGTTCACCTGGTAACATGTCCTGTGCGTGTTAAACCATCAGGGGAACACACTCTCCTCACTTATACTGTTCACGTGGGGAAATGTCCCGTCAATATTAAACAATCAGGGGAACTCACTCTCCTCACTTATGCTGTTCTGCTGGTAACATGTCCTGTGCGTGTTAAACCATCAGAGGAACACACTCTCCTCACTTATCCTGTTCACCTGGTGACATGTCCCGTCTGTATTAAACCATCAGGGGAACTCACTGTCCTCACTTATACTGTTCACCTGGTAACATGTCCCGTGTATATTAAACCATCAGGGGAAAGCCCTCTCCTCACTTATACTGTTCACCTGGTAATATGTCCCGTGTATATTAAACCATCAGGGGAACACACTCTCCTCACTTATACTGTTCACCTGGTAACATCTCCCGTGAGTATTAAACAATCAGGGGAACACACTCTCCTCACTTATACTGTTCACATGCTAACATGTCCCGTGTATGTTAAACCATCAGGGGAACACACTCTCCTCACTTATACTTTTCACCTGGTAACATGTCCCGTGTATATTAAACCATCAGGCGAACACATTTTCCTCACTTATTCTGTTCACCTGCTAACATGTCCCGTGTATATTGAACCATCAGGGGAATACAGTCTCCTCACTTATACTGTTCACCTGGTAACATGTCCCGTGTATATTAAACCATCAGGGGAACACACTCTCCTCACTTACATTGTTCACCTGGTAACATGTCCCGTGTATATTTAACCATCAGGGGAACACACTCTCCTCACTTATACTGTTCACCTGGTATCATGTCCCGTGTATATTAAACAATGAGGGGAACACACTCTCCTCACTTATACTCGTCCCCTGGTAACATGTCCAAAGTATATCGAGCAATCAGGGGAACCCGCTCTCCTCACTTATACTGTTCACCTGGTAACATGTCCCGTGTATATTAAACCATCGGGGGAAAGCCCTCTCCTCACTTATACAGTTCAGCTGGTAACATGTCCCATGTATATTAAACCATCAGGGGAACACATTCTCCTCACTGATACTGTTCACCTGGTAACATGTCCCGTGTATATTATCTATCAGGGGAACACAATCTCCTCACTTATACTTTTCACCTGGTAACATGTCCCGTGTATATTAAACCATCAGGGGAATACATTCTCCTCACTTATACTGTTCACCTGCTAACATGTCCCGTGCATATTAAACCATCAGGGGAAAGCCCTCTCCTCAATTACACTGTTCAGCTGGTAACATGTCCTGTGTATATTAAACCATCAGGGGAACACACTCTCCTCACTTATACTGTTCACCTGCTAACATGTCCCGTGTATATTGAACCATCAGGGAAACACACTCTCCTCACTTATACTGTTCACCTGGTAACATGTCCCGTGCGTGTTCAACAATCAGGGGAACACTCTCTCCTCACTTATACTGTTCACCTGGTGACATGTCCTGTGTGTATTAAACCATGAGGGGAACACACTCTCCTCTCTTATACTGTTCACCTGGGGAAATGTCCCGTCAGTATTAAAGAAGCAGGGGAACACACTCTCCTCACTTATAATGTTCACCTCGGGAAATGTCCCGTCAGTATTAACCATCAGGGGAACACACTCTCCACACTTATACTGTTCACCTGGTAACATGTCCCGTGCGTGTTAAACCATCAGGGGAACACACTCTCCTCGCTTAAACTGATCACATGGTGACATGTCCCGTCAGTATTAAACAATCGTGGGAACACACTCTCCTCACTTCCTCTGTTCACCTGGTAACATGTCCCATGTATATTAAACAATCAGGGAAACACACTCTCCTCACTTATACTGTTCACCTGGTAACATGTCCCGTGTATATTAAACCATCAGGGGAACACACTCTCCTCACTTATACTGTTCACCTGTGAACATGTCCCGTGTATATTAAACAATCAGGGGAACACACTCTCCTCACTTATACTGTTCACCTGGTAACATGTCCCGTGCGTATTAAACCATCAGGGGAACACACTCTCCTCCCTTAAACTGGTCACATGGTGACATGTCCCGTCAGTGTTAAAGAATCAGGGGAACACACTCTCTTCACTTACACTGTTCACCTGGTAATGTGTCCCATGTATATTAAACAATCAGGGGAACACACTCGCCTCACTTGAACTGTTCACCTGGTAACATGTCCCGTGTATATTAAACAATCAGGGGAACACACTCTCCTCACTTCTACTGTTCACCTGCGAACATGTCCCGTGTTTATTAAACAATCAGGGGAACACACTCTCCTCAACTATACTGTTCACCTGGTAACATGTCCCGTGTGTATTAAACCATCAGGGGAACACACTCTCCTCAATTATACTGTTCACCTGGTAACATGTCCCATGTGTATTAAACCATCAGGGGAACACACTCTCCTCAACTATACTGTTCACCTGGTAACATGTCCCGTGTGTTTTAAAAAATCAGGGGAACACACTCTCCTCACTTATACTGTTCACCTGGTAACATGTCCTGTGCGTGTTAAACCATCAGGGGAACACACTCTCCTCACTTATACTGTTCACGTGGGGAAATGTCCCGTCAATATTAAACAATCAGGGGAACTCACTCTCCTCACTTATGCTGTTCTGCTGGTAACATGTCCTGTGCGTGTTAAACCATCAGAGGAACACACTCTCCTCACTTATCCTGTTCACCTGGTGACATGTCCCGTCAGTATTAAACCATCAGGGGAAGACACACCCCTCCCTTTTCTGTTCTCCTGGTAACATGTCCCGTGTGTATTAAACCATCAGGGGAACTCACTGTCCTCACTTATACTGTTCACCTGGTAACATGTCCCGTGTATATTAAACCATCAGGGGAAAGCCCTCTCCTCACTTATACTGTTCACCTGGTAATATGTCCCGTGTATATTAAACCATCAGGGGAACACACTCTCCTCACTTATACTGTTCACCTGGTAACATCTCCCGTGAGTATTAAACAATCAGGGGAACACACTCTCCTCACTTATACTGTTCACCTGGTAACATGTCCCGTGTATATTAAACCATCAGGGGAACACACTCTCCTCACTTATACTTTTCACCTGGTAACATGTCCCGTGTATATTAAACCATCAGGCGAACACATTTTCCTCACTTATTCTGTTCACCTGCTAACATGTCCCGTGTATATTGAACCATCAGGGGAATACAGTCTCCTCACTTATACTGTTCACCTGGTAACATGTCCCGTGTATATTAAACCATCAGGGGAACACACTCTCCTCACTTACATTGTTCACCTGGTAACATGTCCCGTGTATATTTAACCATCAGGGGAACACACTCTCCTCACTTATACTGTTCACCTGGTATCAGGTCCCGTGTATATTAAACAATGAGGGGAACACACTCTCCTCACTTATACTCGTCCCCTGGTAACATGTCCAAAGTATATCGAGCAATCAGGGGAACCCGCTCTCCTCACTTATACTGTTCACCTGGTAACATGTCCCGTGTATATTAAACCATCGGGGGAAAGCCCTCTCCTCACTTATACTGTTCAGCTGGTGACATGTCCCATATATATTAAACCATCAGGGGAACACATTCTCCTCACTGATACTGTTCACCTGCTAACATGTCCCGTGTATAGTAAACGATCAGGGGAACG
Organism: Heterodontus francisci; assembly: GCF_036365525.1. NCBI lineage: Eukaryota > Metazoa > Chordata > Chondrichthyes > Heterodontiformes > Heterodontidae > Heterodontus > Heterodontus francisci. Next base: position 2,020,948 of record NW_027141614.1, on the reverse strand, counting down.
CACTCTCCTCACTTATACTGTTCACCTGGTAACATGTCCTGTGTATATTAAACCATCAGGGGAACACACTCTCCTCACTTATACTGTTCACATGGTAACATGTCCTGTGTATATTAAACCATCAGGGGAACACACTCTCCTCACTTATACTGTTCACCTGGTAACATGTCCCGTGTATATTATCTATCAGGGGAACACAATCTCCTCACTTATACTTTTCACCTGGTAACATGTCCCGTGTATATTAAACCATCAGGGGAATACATTCTCCTCACTTATACTGTTCACCTGCTAACATGTCCCGTGCATATTAAACCATCAGGGAAACACACTCTCCTCACTTATACTGTTCACCTGGTAACATGTCCTGTGTATATTAAACCATCAGGGGAACACACTCTCCTCACTTATACTGTTCACCTGCTAACATGTCCCGTGTATATTGAACCATCAGGGAAACACACTCTCCTCACTTATACTGTTCACCTGGTAACATGTCCCGTGCGTGTTCAACAATCAGGGGAACACTCTCTCCTCACTTATACTGTTCACCTGGTGACATGTCCTGTGTGTATTAAACCATGAGGGGAACACACTCTCCTCTCTTAGACTGTTCACCTGGGGAAATGTCCCGTCAGTATTAAAGAAGCAGGGGAACACACTCTCCTCACTTATAATGTTCACCTCGGGAAATGTCCCGTCAGTATTAAACCATCAGGGGAACACACTCTCCACACTTATACTGTTCACCTGGTGACATGTCCCGTGCGTGTTAAACCATCAGGGGAACACACTCTCCTCGCTTAAACTGATCACATGGTGACATGTCCCGTCAGTATTAAACAATCGTGGGAACACACTCTCCTCACTTCCTCTGTTCACCTGGTAACATGTCCCATGTATATTAAACAATCAGGGAAACACACTCTCCTCACTTATACTGTTCACCTGGTAACATGTCCCGTGCGTATTAAACCATCAGGGGAACACACTCTCCTCCCTTAAACTGGTCACATGGTGACATGTCCCGTCAGTGTTAAAGAATCAGGGGAACACACTCTCTTCACTTACACTGTTCACCTGGTAATGTGTCCCATGTATATTAAACAATCAGGGGAACACACTCGCCTCACTTGAACTGTTCACCTGGTAACATGTCCCGTCACGATTAAACAATCAGGGGAACATACTCTCCTCACTTCTACTGTTCACCTGCGAACATGTCCCGTGTTTATTAAACAATCAGGGGAACACACTCTCCTCAACTATACTGTTCACCTGGTAACATGTCCCGTGTGTATTAAACCATCAGGGGAACACACTCTCCTCAATTATACTGTTCACCTGGTAACATGTCCCGTGTGTATTAAACCATCAGGGGAACACACTCTCCTCAACTATACTGTTCACCTGGTAACATGTCCCGTGTGTTTTAAAAAATCAGGGGAACACACTCTCCTCACTTATACTGTTCACCTGGTAACATGTCCTGTGCGTGTTAAACCATCAGGGGAACACACTCTCCTCACTTATACTGTTCACGTGGGGAAATGTCCCGTCAATATTAAACAATCAGGGGAACTCACTCTCCTCACTTATGCTGTTCTGCTGGTAACATGTCCTGTGCGTGTTAAACCATCAGAGGAACACACTCTCCTCACTTATCCTGTTCACCTGGTGACATGTCCCGTCAGTATTAAACCATCAGGGGAAGACACACCCCTCCCTTTTCTGTTCTCCTGGTAACATGTCCCGTGTGTATTAAACCATCAGGGGAACTCACTGTCCTCACTTATACTGTTCACCTGGTAACATGTCCCGTGTATATTAAACCATCAGGGGAACACACTCTCCTCACTTATACTGTTCACCTGGTAATATGTCCCGTGTATATTAAACCATCAGGGGAACACACTCTCCTCACTTATACTGTTCACCTGGTAACATCTCCCGTGAGTATTAAACAATCAGGGGAACACACTCTCCTCACTTATACTGTTCACCTGGTAACATGTCCCGTGTATATTAAACCATCAGGGGAACACACTCTCCTCACTTATACTTTTCACCTGGTAACATGTCCCGTGTATATTAAACCATCAGGCGAACACATTTTCCTCACTTATTCTGTTCACCTGCTAACATGTCCCGTGTATATTGAACCATCAGGGGAATACAGTCTCCTCACTTATACTGTTCACCTGGTAACATGTCCCGTGTATATTAAACCATCAGGGGAACACACTCTCCTCACTTACATTGTTCACCTGGTAACATGTCCCGTGTATATTTAACCATCAGGGGAACACACTCTCCTCACTTATACTGTTCACCTGGTATCAGGTCCCGTGTATATTAAACAATGAGGGGAACACACTCTCCTCACTTATACTCGTCCCCTGGTAACATGTCCAAAGTATATCGAGCAATCAGGGGAACCCGCTCTCCTCACTTATACTGTTCACCTGGTAACATGTCCCGTGTATATTAAACCATCGGGGGAAAGCCCTCTCCTCACTTATACTGTTCAGCTGGTGACATGTCCCATATATATTAAACCATCAGGGGAACACATTCTCCTCACTGATACTGTTCACCTGCTAACATGTCCCGTGTATAGTAAACGATCAGGGGAACGCACTCTCCTCACTTATACTGTTCACATGGTAACATGTCCCGTGTATATTAAACCATCGGGGGAAAGCCCTCTCCTCACTTATACTGTTCACCTGGTAACATGTCCCGTGTATATTAAACCATCAGGGGAAAAACCCTCTCCTCACTTATACTGTTCAGCTGGTAACATGTCCCGTGTATATTATACCATCAGGGGAACACACTCTCCTCACTTATACTGTTCAGTTGGTAACTTGTCCCGTGTATATTAAACCATCACGGGAACACACTCTCCTCACTTTTACTGTTCACCTGGGAAAATGTCCCGTGTAGATTAAACCATCAGGGGAACACATTCTCCTCACTGATACTGTTCACCTGCTAACATGTCCCGTGTATAGTAAACGATCAGGGGAACGCACTCTCCTCACTTATACTGTTCACATGGTAACATGTCCCGTGTATATTAAACCATCGGGGGAAAGCCCTCTCCTCACTTATACTGTTCACCTGCTAACATGTCCCGTGTATATTAAACAATGAGGGGAACACACTCTCCTCACTTACACTCGTCACCTGGTAACATGTCCCACGTATATTAAGCAATCAGGGGAACACGATCTCTTCACTTATACTGTTCACCTGGTAACATGTCCCGTGTATATTAAACCATCAGGGGAACACACTCTCCTCACTTATACTGTTCACCTGGTAACATGTCCCGTGTATATTATCTATCAGGGGAACACAATCTCCTCACTTATACTTTTCACCTGGTAACATGTCCCGTGTATATTAAACCATCAGGGGAATACATTCTCCTCACTTATACTGTTCACCTGCTAACATGTCCCGTGCATATTAAACCATCAGGGGAAAGCCCTCTCCTCAATTACACTGTTCAGCTGGTAACATGTCCTGTGTATATTAAACCATCAGGGGAACACACTCTCCTCACTTATACTGTTCACCTGCTAACATGTCCCGTGTATATTGAACCATCAGGGAAACACACTCTCCTCACTTATACTGTTCACCTGGTAACATGTCCCGTGCGTGTTCAACAATCAGGGGAACACTCTCTCCTCACTTATACTGTTCACCTGGTGACATGTCCTGTGTGTATTAAACCATGAGGGGAACACACTCTCCTCTCTTAGACTGTTCACCTGGGGAAATGTCCCGTCAGTATTAAAGAAGCAGGGGAACACACTCTCCTCACTTATAATGTTCACCTCGGGAAATGTCCCGTCAGTATTAAACCATCAGGGGAACACACTCTCCACACTTATACTGTTCACCTGGTGACATGTCCCGTGCGTGTTAAACCATCAGGGGAACACACTCTCCTCGCTTAAACTGATCACATGGTGACATGTCCCGTCAGTATTAAACAATCGTGGGAACACACTCTCCTCACTTCCTCTGTTCACCTGGTAACATGTCCCATGTATATTAAACAATCAGGGAAACACACTCTCCTCACTTATACTGTTCACCTGGTAACATGTCCCGTGTATATTAAACCATCAGGGGAACACACTCTCCTCACTTATACTGTTCACCTGTGAACATGTCCCGTGTATATTAAACAATCAGGGGAACACACTCTCCTCACTTATACTGTTCACCTGGTAACATGTCCCGTGCGTATTAAACCATCAGGGGAACACACTCTCCTCCCTTAAACTGGTCACATGGTGACATGTCCCGTCAGTGTTAAAGAATCAGGGGAACACACTCTCTTCACTTACACTGTTCACCTGGTAATGTGTCCCATGTATATTAAACAATCAGGGGAACACACTCGCCTCACTTGAACTGTTCACCTGGTAACATGTCCCGTCACGATTAAACAATCAGGGGAACATACTCTCCTCACTTCTACTGTTCACCTGCGAACATGTCCCGTGTTTATTAAACAATCAGGGGAACACACTCTCCTCAACTATACTGTTCACCTGGTAACATGTCCCGTGTGTATTAAACCATCAGGGGAACACACTCTCCTCAATTATACTGTTCACCTGGTAACATGTCCCGTGTGTATTAAACCATCAGGGGAACACACTCTCCTCAACTATACTGTTCACCTGGTAACATGTCCCGTGTGTTTTAAAAAATCAGGGGAACACACTCTCCTCACTTATACTGTTCACCTGGTAACATGTCCTGTGCGTGTTAAACCATCAGGGGAACACACTCTCCTCACTTATACTGTTCACGTGGGGAAATGTCCTGTCAATATTAAACAATCAGGGGAACTCACTCTCCTCACTTATGCTGTTCTGCTGGTAACATGTCCTGTGCGTGTTAAACCATCAGAGGAACACACTCTCCTCACTTATCCTGTTCACCTGGTGACATGTCCCGTCAGTATTAAACCATCAGGGGAAGACTCACCCCTCCCTTTTCTGTTCTCCTGGTAACATGTCCCGTGTGTATTAAACCATCAGGGGAACTCACTGTCCTCACTTATACTGTTCACCTGGTAACATGTCCCGTGTATATTAAACCATCAGGGGAACACACTCTCCTCACTTATACTGTTCACCTGGTAATATGTCCCGTGTATATTAAACCATCAGGGGAACACACTCTCCTCACTTATACTGTTCACCTGGTAACATCTCCCGTGAGTATTAAACAATCAGGGGAACACACTCTCCTCACTTATACTGTTCACCTGGTAACATGTCCCGTGTATATTAAACCATCAGGGGAACACACTCTCCTCACTTATACTTTTCACCTGGTAACATGTCCCGTGTATATTAAACCATCAGGCGAACACATTTTCCTCACTTATTCTGTTCACCTGCTAACATGTCCCGTGTATATTGAACCATCAGGGGAATACAGTCTCCTCACTTATACTGTTCACCTGGTAACATGTCCCGTGTATATTAAACCATCAGGGGAACACACTCTCCTCACTTACATTGTTCACCTGGTAACATGTCCCGTGTATATTTAACCATCAGGGGAACACACTCTCCTCACTTATACTGTTCACCTGGTATCAGGTCCCGTGTATATTAAACAATGAGGGGAACACACTCTCCTCACTTATACTCGTCCCCTGGTAACATGTCCAAAGTATATCGAGCAATCAGGGGAACCCGCTCTCCTCACTTATACTGTTCACCTGGTAACATGTCCCGTGTATATTAAACCATCGGGGGAAAGCCCTCTCCTCACTTATACTGTTCAGCTGGTGACATGTCCCATATATATTAAACCATCAGGGGAACACATTCTCCTCACTGATACTGTTCACCTGCTAACATGTCCCGTGTATAGTAAACGATCAGGGGAACGCACTCTCCTCACTTATACTGTTCACATGGTAACATGTCCCGTGTATATTAAACCATCGGGGGAAAGCCCTCTCCTCACTTATACTGTTCAGCTGGTAACATGTCCCGTGTATATTATACCATCAGGGGAACACACTCTCCTCACTTATACTGTTCAGTTGGTAACTTGTCCCGTGTATATTAAACCATCACGGGAACACACTCTCCTCACTTTTACTGTTCACCTGGGAAAATGTCCCGTGTAGATTAAACCATCAGGGGAACACATTCTCCTCACTGATACTGTTCACCTGCTAACATGTCCCGTGTATAGTAAACGATCAGGGGAACGCACTCTCCTCACTTATACTGTTCACATGGTAACATGTCCCGTGTATATTAAACCATCGGGGGAAAGCCCTCTCCTCACTTATACTGTTCAGCTGGTAACATGTCCCGTGTATATTATACCATCAGGGGAACACACTCTCCTCACTTATCCTGTTCACCTGGTAACATGTCCCGTGTATATTAAACCATCAGGGGAAAAACCCTCTCCTCACTTATACTGTTCACCTGGTATCATGTCCCGTGTATATTATACCATCAGGGAAACACACTCTCCTCACTTATACTGTTCAGTTGGTAACTTGTCCCGTGTATATTAAACCATCACGGGAACACACTCTCCTCACTTTTACTGTTCACCTGGGAAAATGTCCCGTGTAGATTAAACCATCAGGGGAACACATTCTCCTCACTGATACTGTTCACCTGCTAACATGTCCCGTGTATATTAAACAATGAGGGGAACGCACTCTCCTCACTTGCACTCGTCACCTGGTAACATGTCCCACGTATATTAAGCAATCAGGGGAACACGATCTCTTCACTTATACTGTTCACCTGGTAACATGTCCCGTGTATATTAAACCATCAGGGGAACACACTCTCTTCACATATACTGTTCACCTGGTAACATGTCCCGTGTATATTATCTATCAGGGGAACACAATCTCCTCACTTATACTTTTCACCTGGTAACATGTCCCGTGTATATTAAACCATCAGGGGAAAGCCCTCTCCTCAATTACACTGTTCAGCTGGTAACATGTCCTGTGTATATTAAACCATCAGGGGAACACACTCTCCTCACTTATACTGTTCACCTGCTAACATGTCCCGTGTATATTGAACCATCAGGGAAACACACTCTCCTCACTTATACTGTTCACCTGGTAACATGTCCCGTGCGTGTTCAACAATCAGGGGAACACTCTCTCCTCACTTTTACTGTTCACCTGGTGACATGTCCTGTGTGTATTAAACCATGAGGGGAACACACTCTCCTCTCTTCTACTGTTCACCTGGGGAAATGTCCCGTCAGTATTAAAGAAGCAGGGGAACACACTCTCCTCACTTATAATGTTCACCTCGGGAAATGTCCCGTCAGTATTAAACCATCAGGGGAACACACTCTCCACACTTATACTGTTCACCTGGTAACATGTCCCGTATGTATTAAACCATCAGGGGAACACACTCTCCTCAATTATACTGTTCACCTGGTAACATGTCCCGTGCGTGTTAAACCATCAGGGGAACACACTCTCCTCGCTTTAACTGATCACATGGTGACTTGTCCCGTCAGTATTAAACAATCGTGGGAACACACTCTCCTCACTTCCTCTGTTCACCTGGTAACATGTCCCATGTATATTAAACAATCAGGGAAACACACTCTCCTCACTTATACTGTTCACCTGGTAACATGTCCCGTGTATATTAAACCATAAGGGGAACACACTCTCCTCACTTATACTGTTCACCTGTGAACATGTCCCGTGTATATTAAACAATCAGGGGAACACACTCTCCTCACTTATACTGTTCACCTGGTAACATGTCCCGTGCGTATTAAACCATCAGGGGAACACACTCTCCTCCCTTAAACTGGTCACATGGTGACATGTCCCGTCAGTGTTAAAGAATCAGGGGAACACACTCTCTTCACTTACACTGTTCACCTGGTAATGTGTCCCATGTATATTAAACAATCAGGGGAACACACTCGCCTCACTTGAACTGTTCACCTGGTAACATGTCCCGTCACGATTAAACAATCAGGGGAACATACTCTCCTCACTTCTACTGTTCACCTGCGAACATGTCCCGTGTTTATTAAACAATCAGGGGAACACACTCTCCTCAACTATACTGTTCACCTGGTAACATGTCCCGTGTGTATTAAACAATCAGGGGAACACACTCTCCTCAATTATACTGTTCACCTGGTAACATGTCCCGAGTATATTATACCATCAGTGGAACATACTCTCCTCACTTATACTGTTCAGCTGGTAACATGTCCCGTGTATATTAAACCATCATGGGTAAGCCCTCTCCTCACTTATACAGTTCAGCTGGTAACATGTCCCGTGTATATTATACCATCAGGGGAACACACTCTCCTCACATATACTGTTCACCTGGTAACATGTCCCGTGTATATTATCTATCAGGGGAACACAATCTCCTCACTTATACTTTTCACCTGGTAACATGTCCCGTGTATATTAAACCATCAGGGGAATACATTCTCCTCACTTATACTGTTCACCTGCTAACATGTCCCGTGCATATTAAACCATCAGGGGAAAGCCCTCTCCTCAATTACACTGTTCAGCTGGTAACATGTCCTGTGTATATTAAACCATCAGGGGAACACACTCTCCTCACTTATACTGTTCACCTGCTAACATGTCCCGTGTATATTGAACCATCAGGGAAACACACTCTCCTCACTTATACTGTTCACCTGGTAACATGTCCCGTGCGTGTTCAACAATCAGGGGAACACTCTCTCCTCACTTTTACTGTTCACCTGGTGACATGTCCTGTGTGTATTAAACCATGAGGGGAACACACTCTCCTCTCTTATACTGTTCACCTGGGGAAATGTCCCGTCAGTATTAAAGAAGCAGGGGAACACACTCTCCTCACTTATAATGTTCACCTCGGGAAATGTCCCGTCAGTATTAAACCATCAGGGGAACACACTCTCCACACTTATACTGTTCACCTGGTAACATGTCCCGTATGTATTAAACCATCAGGGGAACACACTCTCCTCAATTATACTGTTCACCTGGTAACATGTCCCGTGCGTGTTAAACCATCAGGGGAACACACTCTCCTCGCTTAAACTGATCACATGGTGACATGTCCCGTCAGTATTAAACAATCGTGGGAACACACTCTCCTCACTTCCTCTGTTCACCTGGTAACATGTCCCATGTATATTAAACAATCAGGGAAACACACTCTCCTCACTTATACTGTTCACCTGGTAACATGTCCCGTGTATATTAAACCATCAGGGGAACACACTCTCCTCACTTATACTGTTCACCTGTGAACATGTCCCGTGTATATTAAACAATCAGGGGAACACACTCTCCTCACTTATACTGTTCACCTGGTAACATGTCCCGTGCGTATTAAACCATCAGGGGAACACACTCTCCTCCCTTAAACTGGTCACATGGTGACATGTCCCGTCAGTGTTAAAGAATCAGGGGAACACACTCTCTTCACTTACACTGTTCACCTGGTAATGTGTCCCATGTATATTAAACAATCAGGGGAACACACTCGCCTCACTTGAACTGTTCACCTGGTAACATGTCCCGTCACGATTAAACAATCAGGGGAACATACTCTCCTCACTTCTACTGTTCACCTGCGAACATGTCCCGTGTTTATTAAACAATCAGGGGAACACACTCTCCTCAACTATACTGTTCACCTGGTAACATGTCCCGTGTGTATTAAACAATCAGGGGAACACACTCTCCTCAATTATACTGTTCACCTGGTAACATGTCCCGAGTATATTAAACCATCATGGGTAAGCCCTCTCCTCACTTATACAGTTCAGCTGGTAACATGTCCCGTGTATATTATACCATCAGGGGAACACACTCTCCTCACTTATGCTGTTCACCTGGTAACATGTCCCGTGTATATTAAACCTTCAGGGGAACACACTCTCCTCACTTATACTGTTCACCTGATGACATGTCCCGGGTATATTAATCAATCAGGGGAACTCACTCTCCTCACTTATACTGTTCACCTGGTATCATGTCCTGTGTATATTAAACCATCAGGGGAAAACACTCTCCTCACTTATACTGTTCACCTGATAACATGTCCCGTGCGTATTAAACCATCAGGGCAACACACTCTCCTCACTTATATTGTTTACCTGGTAACAAGTCCCGTGCGTATTAAACCATCAGGGGAACACATTCTCCTCACTTATACTGTTCACCTGATAACATGTCCCGTGTGTATTAAACAATCCGGGGAATACACTCACCTCACTTATACTGTTCACCTGGTAACATGTCCCGTGCGTATTAAACCATCAGGGGAACACACTCTCCTCACTTATACTGTTCACCTGGTAACATATCCCATGTATATTAAACCATCAGGGGAACACACTCTCCTCACTTATACTGATCACCTGGTAACATGTCCCGTGTATATTAAACCATCAGGGGAACACAATCTCCTCACTTATACTATTCACCTGTAGACATGTCCTGTGTGTATTAAACCATGAGGGGAACACTCTCTTCTCAATTATTCTGTTCACCTGGCGACATGTCCAGTGCGTATTAAACAATCAGGGGAACACACTCTCCTCACTTATAGTGTTCACCTGGTAACATATCCCGTGCGTATTAAACCATCAGGGGAACACTCTCTCCTCACTTATACTGTTCACCTGGGGAAATGTCCCGACAATATTAAACCATCAGGGGAACACACTCTCCTCAGTTATACTGTTCACCTGGTAACATGTCCCGTGAATATTAAACAATCAGGGGAAAGCACTCTCCTCAATTATACTGTTCACCTGCTGACATGTTCCGGGTATATTAAAACATCAGGGGAACACTCTCTCCTCAATTATACTGTTCTCCTGGCAACATGTCCCGTGTGTATTAAACCATCAGTGGAACACACTCTCCTCACTTATACTGTTCACCTGGTAACATGTCCCGTCAATATTAAACCATCAGGGGAACATACTCTCCTCACTTATACTGTTCACATCGTGACATGTCCCGTCAGTATTAAACAATCAGGGGAACACACTCTCCTCAATTATACTGTTCACCTGGTAACATGTCCCGTGTATATTAAACCATCATGGGTAAGCCCTCTCCTCACTTATACAGTTCAGCTGGTAACATGTCCCGTGTATATTATACCATCAGGGGAACACACTCTCCTCACTTATACTGTTCACCTGGTAACATGTCCCGTGTATATTAAACCATCTTGGGTAAGCCCTCTCCTCACTTATACAGTTCAGCTGGTAACATGTCCCGTGTATATTATACCATCAGGGGAACACACTCTCCTCACTTATACTGTTCACCTGGTAACATGTCCCGTGTATATTAAACCATCAGGGGAACACACTCTCCTCACTTATACTGTTCACCTGATGACATGTCCCGTGTATATTAAACCATCAGGGGAACACACTCTCCTCACTTATACTGTTCACCTGGTAACATGTCCCGTGTATATTATACCATCAGGGGAACACACTCTCCTCACTTATGCTGTTCACCTGGTAACATGTCCCGTGTATATTATACCATCAGGGGAACACACTCTCCTCACTTATACTGTTCACCTGGTAACATGTCCCGTGTATATTAAACCATCTTGGGTAAGCCCTCTCCTCACTTATACAGTTCAGCTGGTAACATGTCCCGTGTATATTATACCATCAGGGGAACACACTCTCCTCACTTATGCTGTTCACCTGGTAACATGTCCCGTGTATATTAAACCATCAGGGGAACTCACTCTCCTCACTTATACTGTTCACCTGGTATCATGTCCTGTGTATATTAAACCATCAGGGGAACACATTCTCCTCACTTATACTGTTCACCTGATGACATGTCCCGTGCGTATTAAACCATCAGGGCAACACACTCTCCTCACTTATACTGTTCACCTGGTAACAATTCCCGTGCGTATTAAACCATCAGGGGAACACATTCTCCTCACTTATACTGTTCACCTGATAACATGTCCCGTGTATATTAAACAATCAGGGGAACTCACTCTCCTCACTTATACTGTTCACCTGGTATCATGTCCTGTGTATATTAAACCATCAGGGGAACACATTCTCCTCACTTATACTGTTCACCTGATAACATGTCCCGTGCGTATTAAACCATCAGGGCAACACACTCTCCTCACTTATACTGTTCACCTGGTAACAATTCCCGTGCGTATTAAACCATCAGGGGAACACACTCTCCTCACTTATACTGTTCACCTGATGACATGTCCCGGGTATATTAAACAATCAGGGGAACTCACTCTCCTCACTTATACTGTTCACCTGGTATCATGTCCTGTGTATATTAAACCATCAGGGGAACACATTCTCCTCACTTATACTGTTCACCTGATAACATGTCCCGTGCGTATTAAACCATCAGGGCAACACACTCTCCTCACTTATACTGTTCACCTGGTAACAATTCCCGTGTGTATTAAACCATCAGGGGAACACTCTCTCCTCACTTATACTGTTCACCTGGGGAAATGTCCCGACAGTATTAAACCATCAGGGGAACACACTCTCCTCACTTATACTTTTCACCTGGTAACATGTCCCATGTATATTAAACCATCAGGGGAACACACTCTCCTCACTTCTGCTCTTCACCTGGTGACACGTCCCGTGTATATTAAACCATCAGGGGAACACACTCTCCTCACTTATACTATTCACCTGTAGACATGTCCTGTGTGTATTAAACCATGAGGGGAACAATCTCTTCTCAATTATTCTGTTCACCTGGCGACATGTCCAGTGCGTATTAAACAATCAGGGGAACACACTCTCCTCACTTATAGTGTTCACCTGGTAACATATCCCGTGCGTATTAAACCATCAGGGGAACACTCTCTCCTCACTTATACTGTTCACCTGGTAACATGTCCCGTGTATATTAAACCACCAGGGGAACACACTCTCCTCACTTATACTGTTCACCTGGTAACATGTCCTGTGTATATTAAACAATCAGGGGAACACAATCTCCTCACTTATACTGTTCATCTGGTAACATGTCCTGTGTGCATTAAACCATCAGAGGAACACACTCTCCTCACTTATACTGTTCATCTGGTAACATGTCCCGTCAGTATTAAACCATCAGGAGAACACAGTCTCCTCACTTATACTGTTGACCTGGTAACATGTCCTTTGCATATTTATCCATCAGGGGAAAACTTTCTGCTCACTTATACTTTTTAACCGGTGACATGTCCCGTGTTTATTAAACAATCAGGGGAACACACTCTCCTCACTTATACTGTTCACCCGATGACATGTCCCGTGTGTATTAAACAATCAGGGGAACACACACTCCTCACTTATACTGTTCACCTGGTAACATGTCCCGTCAGTATTAAACAATCAGGGGAACACACTCTCCTCAATTATACTGTTCACCTGGTAACATGTCCCGTGCGTGTTAAACCATCAGGGGAAAACACTCTCCTCACTTATACTGTTCACCTGGTAACATTTCCCGGGAGCATTAAACAATCAGGGGAACACACTCTCCTCACTTATACTGTTCACCAGGTAACATGTCCCGTGAATATTAAACAATCAGGGGAAAGCACTCCCCTCACTTATACTGTTCTCCTGGCAACATGTCCCGTGTTTATGAAACCATCAGGGGAACACACTCTCCTCACTTATACCGTTCACCTGATAACATGTCCCGTGTGTATTAAACCATCAGGGGAACACACTCTCCTCACTTATACTGTTCAAATGGATAATATGCCCTGTGTGTATTAAACAATCAGGGGAACACACTCTCCTCAATTATACTGTTCACCTGGTAACATGTCCCGTGTATATTAAACCATCTGTGGAACGCACTCTCCTCACTTATGCTGTTCACCTGGTAACATGTCCCGTGAATATTAAACCATCAGGGGAAAGCACTCTCCTCACTTATACTGTTCACCTCGTGACATGTCCCGTCAGTATTAAGCAATCAGGGGAACACACTCTCCTCACTTATACTGTTCACCTGGTAACATGTCCCGTGAATATTAAACCATCAGGGGAAAGCACTCTCCTCACTTATACTGTTCACCTCGTGACATGTCCCGTCAGTATTAAGCAATCAGGGGAACACACTCTCCTCAATTATACTGTTCACCTGGTAACATGTCCCGTGTATATTAAACCATCAGTGGAACACACTCTCCTCACTTATACTGTTCACCTGGTAACATTTCCCTCGTATATTAAACCTTCAGGGGAACACACTCTCCTCACTTATAATGTTCACCTTGTAACATGTCCGGTGTGTATTAAACAATCAGGGGAACACACTCTCCTCACTTATACTGTTCACCTGGTAACATTTCCCTCGTATATTAAACCATCAGGGGAACACACTCTCCTCATTTATACTGTTCACCTGGTAACATGTCCCGTGTGTATTAAACAATCAGGGGAACACACTCTCCTCACTTATACTGTTCACCTGGTAACATGTCCCGTGTATATTAAACAATCTGGGGAAAACACTCTCCTCAATTATACTGTTCACCTGCTGACATGTTCCGGGTATATTAAAACATCAGGGGAACACACTCTCCTCACTTATACTGTTCACCTGGTAACATGTCCCGTGCGTGTTAAACCATCAGGGGAACACACTCTCCTCACTTATACTGTTCATCTGGTAACATGTCCTGTGTGCAATAAACCATCAGAGGAACACACTCTCCTCACTTATACTGTTCATCTGGTAACATGTCCCGTCAGTATTGAACCATCAGGAGAACACAGTCTCCTCACTTATACTGTTCACCTGGTAACATGTCCCGTGTGTATTAAACAATCAGGGGAACACACTCTCCTCACTTATACTTTTTAACCGGTGACATGTCCCGTGTGTATTAAACAATCAGGGGAACACACTCTCCTCACTTATACTGTTCACCTGGTAACATGTCCTGTGTGCATTAAACCATCAGAGGAACACACTCTCCTCACTTATACTGTTCATCTGGTAACATGTCCCGTCAGTATTAAACCATCAGGAGAACACACTCTCCTCACTTATACTTTTTAACCGGTGACATCTCCCGTGTGTATTAAACAATCAGGGGAACACACTCTCCTCACTTATACTTTTTAACCGGTGACATGTCCCGTCAGTATTAAACAATCAGGGGAACACACTCTCCTCACTTATGCTGTTCACCTGGTAACATGTCCCGTCAGTATTAAACAATCAGGGGAACACACTCTCCTCAATTATACTGTTCACCTGGTAACATGTCCCGTGCGTGTTAAACCATCAGGGGAACACACTCTCCTCACTTATACTGTTCACCTGGTAACATTTCCCGTGAGTATTAAACCATCAGGGGAACACACTCTCCTCACTTATACTGTTCACCAGGTAACATGTCCCGTGAATATTAAACAATCAGGGGAAAGCACACCCCTCACTTATACTGTTCTCCTGGCAACATGTCCCGTGTTTATGAAACCATCAGGGGAACACACTCTCCTCACTTATACTGTTCACCTGGTAACATGTCCCGTGTGCATTAAACAATCAGGGGAACACACTCTCCTCACTTATACTGTTCAAATGGTAATATGCCCTGTGTGTATTAAACAATCAGGGGAACACACTCTCCTCAATTATACTGTTCACCTGGTAACATGTCCCGTGTATATTAAACCATCAGGGGAACACACTCTCCTCACTTATACTGTTCACCTGGTAACATGTCCCGTGAATATTAAACCATCAGGGGAAAGCACTCTCCTCACTTATACTGTTCACCTCGTGACATGTCCCGTCAGTATTAAGCAATCAGGGGAACACACTCTCCTCACTTATACTGTTCACCTGGTAACATGTCCCGTGAATTTTAAACCATCAGGGGAAAGCACTCTCCTCACTTATACT
Source organism: Heterodontus francisci (assembly GCF_036365525.1). Classification (NCBI taxonomy): domain Eukaryota; kingdom Metazoa; phylum Chordata; class Chondrichthyes; order Heterodontiformes; family Heterodontidae; genus Heterodontus; species Heterodontus francisci. Next base: position 2,004,960 of record NW_027141614.1, on the reverse strand, counting down.
GTTCACCTCGTGACATGTCCCGTCAGTATTAAGCAATCAGGGGAACACACTCTCCTCAATTATACTGTTCACCTGGTAACATGTCCCGTGTATATTAAACCATCAGTGGAACACACTCTCCTCACTTATACTGTTCACCTTGTAACATGTCCGGTGTGTATTAAACAATCAGGGGAACACACTCTCCTCACTTATACTGTTCACCTGGTAACATTTCCCACGTATATTAAACCATCAGGGGAACACACTCTCCTCACTTATACTGTTCACCTGGTAACATGTCCCGTGTGTATTAAACAATCAGGGGAACACACTCTCCTCACTTATACTGTTCACCTGGTAAAATGTCCCGTGTGTATTAAACAATCAGGGGATCACACTCTCCTCACTTATACTGTTCACCTGGTAACATGTCCCGTGTATATTAAACAATCTGGGGAACACACTCTCCTCAATTATACTGTTCACCTGCTGACATGTTCCAGGTATATTAAAACATCAGGGGAACACACTCTCCTCACTTATACTGTTCACCTGGTAACATGTCCCGTGCGTGTTAAACCATCAGGGGAACACACTCTCCTCACTTATACTGTTCATCTGGTAACATGTCCTGTGTGCATTAAACCATCAGAGGAACACACTCTCCTCACTTATACTGTTCATCTGGTAACATGTCCCGTCAGTATTGAACCATCAGGAGAACACAGTCTCCTCACTTATACTGTTCACCTGGTAACATGTCCCGTGTGTATTAAGCAATCAGGGGAACTCACTCTCCTCACTTATACTTTTTAACCGGTGACATGTCCCGTGTGTATTAAACCATCAGAGGAACACACTCTCCTCACTTATACTGTTCACCTGGTAACATGTCCTGTGTGCGTTAAACCATCAGAGGAACACACTCTCCTCACTTATACTGTTCATCTGGTAACATGTCCCGTCAGTATTAAACCATCAGGAGAACACAGTCTCCTCACTTATACTGTTCACCTGGTAACATGTCCTTTGCATATTTATCCATCAGGGGAAAACATTCTGCTCACTTAAACTGTTCACCTGGTGACATGTCCCGTGTGTATTAAACAATCAGGGGAACACACTCTCCTCACTTATACTTTTTAACCGGTGACATGTCCCGTGTGTATTAAACAATCAGGGGAACACACTCTCCTCACTTATACTTTTTAACCGGTGACATGTCCCGTCAGTATTAAACAATCAGGGGAACACACTCTCCTCAATTATACTGTTCACCTGGTAACATGTCCCGTGCGTGTTAAACCATCAGGGGAACACACTCTCCTCACTTATACTGTTCACCTGGTAACATTTCCCGTGAGTATTAAACCATCAGGGGAACACACTCTCCTCACTTATACTGTTCACCTGGTAACATGTCCAGTCAGTATTAAACAATCAGGGGAACACACTCTCCTCAATTATACTGTTCACCAGGTAACATGTCCCGTGAATATTAAACAATCAGGGGAACACACTCTCCTCAATTATACTGTTCACCTGGTAACATGTCCCGTGCGTGTTAAACCATCAGGGGAACACACTCTCCTCACTTATACTGTTCACCTGGTAACATTTCCCGTGAGTATTAAACCATCAGGGGAACACACTCTCCTCACTTATACTGTTCACCTGGTAACATGTCCAGTCAGTATTAAACAATCAGGGGAACACACTCTCCTCAATTATACTGTTCACCAGGTAACATGTCCCGTGAATATTAAACAATCAGGGGAACACACTCTCCTCACTTATACTGTTCACCAGGTAACATGTCCCGTGAATATTAAACAATCAGGGGAACACACTCTCCTCACTTATACTGTTCACCTGGTAACATGTCCAGTCAGTATTAAACAATCAGGGGAACACACTCTCCTCAATTATACTGTTCACCAGGTAACATGTCCCGTGAATATTAAACAATCAGGGGAACACACTCTCCTCACTTATACTGTTCACCTGGTAACATGTCCCGTCAGTATTAAACAATCAGGGGAACACACTCTCCTCAATTATACTGTTCACCTGGTAACATGTCCCGTGCGTGTTAAACCATCAGGGGAACACACTCTCCTCACTTATACTGTTCACCAGGTAACATGTCCCGTGAATATTAAACAATCAGGGGAAAGCACTCTCCTCAATTCTACTCTTCACCTGGTGACATGTCCCGTGAATATTAAACAATCAGGGGAACACACTCTCCTCACTTATACTGTTCACCTGGTAACATGTCCCGTCAGTATTAAACAATCAGGGGAACACACTCTCCTCAATTATACTGTTCACCTGGTAACATGTCCCGTGCGTGTTAAACCATCAGGGGAACACACTCTCCTCACTTATACTGTTCATCTGGTAACATTTCCCGTGAGTATTAAACCATCAGGGGAACACACTCTCCTCACTTATACTGTTCACCAGGTAACATGTCCCGTCAATATTAAACCATCAGGGGAAAGCACTCTCCTCAATTCTACTCTTCACCTGGTGACATGTCCCGGGTATATTAAACAATCAGGGGAACACACTCTCCTCACTTATACTGTTCACCTGGGAACATGTCCCGTGTATATTATACCATCAGTGGAACATACTCTCCTCACTTATACTGTTCACCTGGTAACATGTCCCGTGTATATTAAACCATCAGGGGAACACACTTTCCTCACTTATGCTGTTCACCTGGTAACATGTCCCGTGTATATTAAACCATCAGGGGAACACACTTTCCTCACTTATGCTGTTCACCTGGTAACATGTCCCGTGAGTATTAAACAATCAGGGGAACTCACTCTCCTCACTTATACTGTTCACCTGGTATCATGTCCTGTGTATATTAAACCATCAGGGGAACACATTCTCCTCACTTATACTGTTCACCTGATAACATGTCCCGTGCGTATTAAACCATCAGGGCAACACACTCTCCTCACTTATACTGTTCACCTGGTAACAAGTCCCGTGCGTATTAAACCATCAGGGGAACACATTCTCCTCACTTATACTGTTCACCTGATAACATGTCCCGTGTGTATTAAACCATCAGGGGAACACTCTCTCCTCACTTATACTGTTCACCTGGGGAAATGTCCCGACAGTATTAAACCATCAGGGGAACACACTCTCCTCATTTATACTGTTCACCTGGAAACATGTCCCGTGTATATTAAACCATCAGGGGAAAGCACTCTCCTCACTTATACTGTTCACCTGGTAACATATCCCGTGCGTATTAAACCATCAGGGGAACACACTCTCCTCACTTATACTGTTCACCTGGTAACATATCCCATGTATATTAATCCATCAGGGGAACACACTCTCCTCACTTATACTATTCACCTGTAGACATGTCCTGTGTGTATTAAACCATGAGGGGAACACACTCTTCTCACTTATTCTGTTCACCTGGCGACATGTCCAGTGCGTATTAAACAATCAGGGGAACTCAATCTCTTCACTTATACTGTTCAACTGGGGAAATGTTCTGTCAGTATTAAACCATCAGGGGAACACACTCTCCTCACTTATAGTGTTCACCTGGTAACATATCCCGTGCGTATTAAACCATCAGGGGAACACTCTCTCCTCACTTATACTGTTCACCTGGGGAAATGTCCCGACAGTATTAAACCATCAGGGGAACACAATCTCCTCAGTTATACTGTTCACCTGGTAACATGTCCCGTGTATATTAAACCACCAGGGGAACACACTCTCCTCACTTATACTGTTCACCTGGTAACATGTCCTGTGTGCATTAAACCATCAGAGGAACACACTCTCCTCACTTATACTGTTCATCTGGTAACATGTCCCGTCAGTATTAAACCATCAGGAGAACACAGTCTCCTCACTTATACTGTTCACCTGGTAACATGTCCTTTGCATATTTATCCATCAGGGGAAAACATTCTGCTCACTTATACTGTTCACCTGGTGACATGTCCCGTGTGTATTAAACAATCAGGGGAACACACTCTCCTCACTTATACTTTTTAATTGGTGACATGTCCCGTGTTTATTAAACAATCAGGGGAACACACTCTCCTCACTTATACTGTTCACCCGATGACATGTCCCGTGTGTATTAAACAATCAGGGGAACACACTCTCCTCACTTATACTGTTCACCTGGTAACATGTCCCGTCAGTATTAAACAATCAGGGGAACACACTCTCCTCAATTATACTGTTCACCTGGTAACATTTCCCGTGAGTATTAAACCATCAGGGGAACACACTCTCCTCACTTATACTGTTCACCAGGTAACATGTCCCGTGAATATTAAACAATCAGGGGAAAGCACTCCCCTCACTTATAACGTTCTCCTGGCAACATGTCCCGTGTTTATGAAACCATCAGGGGAACACACTCTCCTCACTTATACTGTTCACCTGGTAACATGTCCCGTGTGCATTAAACAATCAGGGGAACACACTCTCCTCACTTATACTCTTCACCAGGTAACATGTCCCGTGAATATTAAACCATCAGGGGAACACACTCCCCTCACTTATACTGTTCTCCTGGCAACATGTCCCGTGTTTATGAAACCATCAGGGGAACACACTCTCCTCACTTATACCGTTCACCTGATAACATTTCCCGTGTGTATTAAACCATCAGGGGAACACACTCTCCTCACTTATACTGTTCAAATGGTAATATGCCCTGTGTGTATTAAACCATCAGGGGAACACACTCTCCTCACTTATACTGTTCACCTGGTAACATGTCCCGTGAATATTAAACCATCAGGGGAAAGCACTCTCCTCACTTATACTGTTCACCTCGTGACATGTCCCGTCAGTATTAAGCAATCAGGGGAACACACTCTCCTCACTTATACTGTTCACCTGGTAACATGTCCCGTGAATATTAAACCATCAGGGGAAAGCACTCTCCTCACTTATACTGTTCACCAGGTAACATGTCCCGTGAATATTAAACAATCAGGGGAAAGCACTCCCCTCACTTATAACGTTCTCCTGGCAACATGTCCCGTGTTTATGAAACCATCAGGGGAACACACTCTCCTCACTTATACTGTTCACCTGGTAACATGTCCCGTGTGCATTAAACAATCAGGGGAACACACTCTCCTCACTTATACTCTTCACCAGGTAACATGTCCCGTGAATATTAAACCATCAGGGGAACACACTCCCCTCACTTATACTGTTCTCCTGGCAACATGTCCCGTGTTTATGAAACCATCAGGGGAACACACTCTCCTCAATTATACTGTTCACCTGGTAACATGTCCCGTGTATATTAAACCATCAGTGGAACGCACTCTCCTCACTTATACTGTTCACCTGGTAACATGACCCGTGTATATTAAACCATCAGGGGAACACACTCTCCTCACTTATACTGTTCACCTGGTAACATGTCCCGTGAATATTAAACCATCTGGGGAAAGCACTCTCCTCACTTATACTGTTCACCTCGTGACATGTCCCGTCAGTATTAAGCAATCAGGGGAACACACTCTCCTCACTTATACTGTTCACCTGGTAACATGTCCCGTGAATATTAAACCATCAGGGGAAAGCACTCTCCTCACTTATACTGTTCACCTCGTGACATGTCCCGTCAGTATTATGCAATCAGGGGAACACACTCTCCTCACTTATACTGTTCACCTGGTAACATTTCCCTCGTATATTAAACCATCAGGGGAACACACTCTCCTCACTTATAATGTTCACCTTGTAACATGTCCGGTGTGTATTAAACAATCAGGGGAACACACTCTCCTCACTTATACTGTTCACCTGGTAACATTTCCCTCGTATATTAAACCATCAGGGGAACACACTCTCCTCACTTATACTGTTCACCTGGTAACATGTCCCGTGTGTATTAAACAATCAGGGGAACACACTCTCCTCACTTATACTGTTCACCTGGTAAAATGTCCCGTGTGTATTAAACAATCAGGGGATCACACTCTCCTCACTTATACTGTTCACCTGGTAACATGTCCCGTGTATATTAAACAATCTGGGGAACACACTCTCCTCAATTCTACTGTTCACCTGCTGACATGTTCCGGGTATATTAAAACATCAGGGGAACACACTCTCCTCACTTATACTGTTGACCTGGTAACATGTCCCGTGCGTGTTAAACTATCAGGGGAACACACTCTCCTCACTTATACTGTTCACCTGGTAACATGTCCTGTGTGCATTAAACCATCAGAGGAACACACTCTCCTCACTTATACTGTTCATCTGGTAACATGTCCCATCAGTATTAAACCATCAGGAGAACACAGTCTCCTCACTTATACTGTTCACCTGGTAACATGTCCTTTGCATATTTATCCATCAGGGGAAAACATTCTGCTCACTTATACTGTTCACCTGGTGACATGTCCCGTGTGTATTAAACAATCAGGGGAACACACTCTCCTCACTTATACTTTTTAACCGGTGACATGTCCCGTGTGTATTAAACAATCAGGGGAACACACTCTCCTCACTTATACTGTTCACCTGGTAACATTTCCCTCGTATATTAAACCATCAGGGGAACACACTCTCCTCACTTATACTGTTCACCTGGTAACATGTCCCGTGTGTATTAAACCATCAGGGGAACACACTCTCCTCACTTATACTGTTCACCTGGTAAAATGTCCCGTGTGTATTAAACAATCAGGGGATCACACTCTCCTCACTTATACTGTTCACCTGGTAACATGTCCCGTGTATATTAAACAATCTGGGGAACACACTCTCCTCAATTCTACTGTTCACCTGCTGACATGTTCCGGGTATATTAAAACATCAGGGGAACACACTCTCCTCACTTATACTGTTCACCTGGTAACATGTCCCGTGCGTGTTAAACCATCAGGGGAACACACTCTCCTCACTTATACTGTTCATCTGGTAACATGTCCTGTGTGCATTAAACCATCAGAGGAACACACTCTCCTCACTTATACTGTTCATCTGGTAACATGTCCCGTCAGTATTAAAACATCAGGAGAACACAGTCTCCTCACTTATACTGTTCACCTGGTAACATGTCCCGTGTGTATTAAACAATCAGAGGAACACACTCTCCTCACTTATACTGTTCATCTGGTAACATGTTCCATCAGTATTAAACCATCAGGAGAACACAGTCTCCTCACTTATACTGTTCACCTGGTAACATGTCCTTTGCATATTTATCCATCAGGGGAAAACATTCTGCTCACTTATACTGTTCACCTGGTGACATGTCCCGTGTGTATTAAACAATCAGGGGAACACACTCTCCTCACTTATACTTTTTAACCGGTGACATGTCCCGTCAGTATTAAACAATCAGGGGAACACACTCTCCTCACTTATACTGTTCACCTGGTAACATGTCCCGTCAGTATTAAACAATCAGGGGAACACACTCTCCTCAATTATACTGTTCACCTGGTAACATGTCCCGTGCGTGTTAAACCATCAGGGGAACACACTCTCCTCACTTATACTGTTCACCTGGTAACATTTCCCGTGAGTATTAAACCATCAGGGGAACACACTCTCCTCACTTATACTGTTCACCAGGTAACATGTCCCGTGAATATTAAACAATCAGGGGAAAGCACTCTCCTCACTTATACTGTTTACCTGGTAACATGTCCCGTCAATATTAAACCATCAGGGGAAAGCACTCTCCTCACTTATACTGTTCACCTCGTGACATGTCCCGTCAGTATTAAGCAATCAGGGGAACACACTCTCCTCACTTATACTGTTCACCTGGTAACATGTCCCGTGCGTGTTAAACCATCAGGGGAACACACTCTCCTCACAAACTGTTCACCTGGTAACATGTCCCGTGTATATTAAACCATCAGGGGAACACACTCTCCTCAATTATCCTGTTCACCAGGTGACATGTCCCGTGAGTATTAAACAATCAGGGGAACACACTCTCCTCACTTATACTGTTCACCTGGTAACATGTCCTATGTACATTAAACCATCAGAGGAACACTCTCTCCTCACTTATACTGTTCACCTGGTAACATGTCCCGTGTGTATTAAACAATCAGGGGAACACACTCTCCTCACTTATACTGTTCACCTGGTAACATGTCCCGTGCGTGTTAAACCATCAGGGGAACACACTCTCCTCACTTATACTGTTCACCTGGTAACATGTCCCGTGCGTGTTAAACCATCAGGGGAACACACTCTCCTCACAAACTGTTCACCTGGTAACATGTCCCGTGTATATTAAACCATCAGGGGAACACACTCTCCTCAATTATCCTGTTCACCAGGTGACATGTCCCGTGAGTATTAAACAATCAGGGGAACACACTCTCCTCACTTATACTGTTCACCTGGTAACATGTCCTATGTACATTAAACCATCAGAGGAACACTCTCTCCTCACTTATACTGTTCACCTGGTAACATGTCCCGTGTGTATTAAACAATCAGGGGAACACACTCTCCTCACTTATACTGTTCACCTGGTAACATGTCCTATGTACATTAAACCATCAGAGGAACACTCTCTCCTCACTTATACTGTTCACCTGGTAACATGTCCCGTGTGCATTAAACAATCAGGGGAACACAATCTGCACACTTATACTGTTCACCTGGTAACATGTCCCGTGCGTGTTAAACCACCAGGGGAACACACTCTCCTCACTTATTCTGTTCACCTGGTAACATGTCCCGTGAGTATTAAACAATCAGGGGAACACAATCTCCTCACTTATACTGTTCACCTGGTAACATGTCCTATGTACATTAAACCATCAGAGGAACACTCTCTCCTCACTTATACTGTTCACCTGGTAACATGTCCCGTGTGTATTAAACAATCAGGGGAACACAATCTGCTCACTTATACTGTTCACCTGGTAACATGTCCCGTGCGTGTTAATCCATCAGGGGAACACACTCTCCTCACTTATTCTGTTCACCTGGTAACATGTCCCGTGAGTATTAAACAATCAGGGGAACACACTCTCCTCTCTTATACTGTTCACCTGGTAACATGTCCTATGTACATTAAACCATCAGAGGAACACTCTCTCCTCACTTATACTGTTCACCTGGTAACATGTCCCGTGAGTATTAAACAATCAGGGGAACACACTCTCCTCACTTATACTGTTCACCTGGTAACATGTCCCGTGAGTATTAAACCATCAGAGGAACACTCTCTCCTCACTTATCCTGTTCACCTGGTAACATGTCCTGTGCGCATTAAACAATCAGGGGAACACACTCTCCTCACTTATACTGTTCACCTGGTAACATGTCCCGTGCGTGTTAAACCATCAGGGGAACACACTCTCCTCACTTATACAGTTCACCTGGTAACATATTCCGTGAGTATTAAACAATCAGGGGAACTCACTCTCCTCACTTATACTGTTCACCTGGTAACATTTCCCTCGTATATTAAACCATCAGGGGAACACACTCTCCTCACTTATACTGTTCACCTGGTAACATTTCCCTCGTATATTAAACCATCAGGGGAACACACTCTCCTCAATTATACTGTTCACCTGCTGACATGTTCCGGGTATATTAAACCATCAGGGGAACACACTCTCCTCACTTATACTGTTCACCTGGTAACATGTCCCGTGCGTGTTAAACCATCATGGGAACACACTCTCCTCACTTATACTGTTCACCTGGTAACATGACCCGTGAGTATAAAACAATCAGGGGAACACACTCTCCTCACTTATACTGTTCACCTGGTAACATTTCCCTCGTATATTAAACCATCAGGGGAACACACTCTCCTCAATTATACAGTTCACCTGCTGACATGTTCCGGGTATATTAAAACATCAGGGGAACACACTATCCTCACTTATACTGTTCACCTGGTAACATGTCCCGTGCGTGTTAAACCATCAGGGGAACACACTCTCCTCACTTATACTGTTCACCTGGTAACATGTCCCGTGAGTATAAAACAATCAGGTGAACACACTCGCCTCACTTATACTGTTCACCTGGTAACATGTCCCGTGTATATTAAACCATCAGGGAAACACACTCTCCTCACTTATACTGTTCACCTGGTGACATGTCCCGTGTGTATTAAACAATCAGGGGAACACACTCTCCTCACTCATACTTTTTAACCGGTGACATGTCCCGTGTGTATTAAACAATCAGGGGAACACACTCTCCTCACTTATACTGTTCACCTGGTAACATCTTCCGTCAGTATTAAACAATCAGGGGAACACACTCTCCTCACTTATCCTATTCACCTGGTAACATTTTCCTCGTATATTAAACAATCAGGGGAACACACACTCCTCACTTATACTGTTCACCTGGTAACATGTCCCGTGTGTATTAAACAATCAGGGGAACACACTCTCCTCACTTATACTGTTCATCTGGTAACATTTCCCTCGTATATTAAACAATCAGGGGAACACACTCTCCTCACTTATACTGTTAACCTGGTAACATCTTCCATGAGTATTAAACAATCAGGGGAACACACTCTCCTCACTTATCCTGTTCACCTGGTAACATTTCCCTCGTATATTAAACAATCAGGGGAACACACACTCCTCACTTATACAGTTCACCTGGTAACATGTCCCGTGTGTATTAAACCATCAGGGGAAAACACTCTCCTCACTTATTCTGTTCACCTGGTAACATCTTCCGTGAGTATTAAACAATCAGGGGAACACACTCTCCTCACTTATCCTATTCACCTGGTAACATTTTCCTCGTATATTAAACAATCAGGGGAACACACACTCCTCACTTATACTGTTCACCTGGTAACATGTCCCGTGTGTATTAAACAATCAGGGGAACACACTCTCCTCACTTATACTGTTCATCTGGTAACATTTCCCTCGTATATTAAACAATCAGGGGAACACACTCTCCTCACTTATACTGTTAACCTGGTAACATCTTCCATGAGTATTAAACAATCAGGGGAACACACTCTCCTCACTTATACTGTTCACCTGGTAACATGTCCCGTGAGTATTAAACAATCAGGGGAACACACTCTCCTCACATATACTGTTCACCTGGTAATATGTCAAGTGTATATTAAACAATCAGGGGAACACACTCTCCTCATTTATACTGTTCACCTGGTAACATTTCCCTTGTATATTAAACCATCAGGGGAACACACTCTCCTCACTTATACTGTTCACCTGGTAACATGTCCGGTGTGTATTAAACAATCAGGGGAACACACTCTCCTCACTTATACTGTTCACCTGGTAACATTTCCCTCGTATATTAAACCATCAGGGGAACACACTCTCCTCACTTATACTGTTCACCTGGTAACATGTCCCGTGTGTATTAAACAATCAGGGGAACACACTCTCCTCACTTATACTGTTCACCTGGTAAAATGTCCCATGTGTATTAAACAGTCAGGGGATCACACTCTCCACACTTATACTGTTCACCTGGTAACATGTCCCGTGTATATTAAACAATCTGGGGAACACACTCTCCTCAATTATACTGTTCACCTGCTGACATGTTCCGGGTATATTAAAACATCAGGGGAACACACTCTCCTCACTTATACTGTTCACCTGGTAACATGTCCCGTGCGCATTAAACAATCAGGGGAACACACTCTCCTCACTTATACTGTTCACCTGGTAACATGTCCCGTGTGTATTAAACAATCAGGGGATCACACTCTCCTCACTTATACTGTTCACCTGGTAACATGTCCTATGTACATTAAACCATCAGAGTAACACTCTCTCCTCACTTATACTGTTCACCAGGTAACATGTCCCGTGAGTATTAAACAATCAGGGGAACACACTCTCCTCACTTATCCTGTTCACCTGGTAACATGTCCTGTGCGCATTAAACAATCAGGGGAACACACTCTCCTCACTTATACTGTTCACCTGGTAATATGTCCAGTGTATATTAAACCATCAGGGGAACACACTCTCCTCACTTATACTGTTCACCTGGTAACATGTCCCGTGCGTGTTAAACCATCAGGGGAACACACTCTCCTCACTTATACAGTTCACCTGGTAACATCTTCCGTGAGTATTAAACAATCAGGGGAACTCACTCTCCTCACTTATACTGTTCACCTGGTAACATTTCCCTCGTATATTAAACCATCAGGGGAACACACTCTCCTCACTTATACTGTTCACCTGGTAACATTTCCCTCGTATATTAAACCATCAGGGGAACACACTCTCCTCAATTATACTGTTCACCTGCTGACATGTTCCGGGTATATTAAACCATCAGGGGAACACACTCTCCTCACTTATACTGTTCACCTGGTAGCATGTCCTTTGCATATTTATCCATCAGGGGAAAACATTCTGCTCACTTATACTGTTCACCTGGTGACATGTCCCGTGTGTATTAAACAATCAGGGGAACACACTCTCCTCACTTATACTTTTTAACCGGTGACATGTCCCGTGTGTATTGAACAATCAGGGGAACACACTCTCCTCACTTATACTTTTTAACCGGTGACATGTCCCGTCAGTATTAAACAATCAGGGGAACACACTCTCCTCACTTATACTGTTCACCTGGTAACATGTCCCGTCAGTATTAAACAATCAGGGGAACACACTCTCCTCAATTATACTGTTCACCTGGTAACATGTCCCGTGCGTGTTAAACCATCAGGGGAACACACTCTCCTCACTTATACTGTTCACCTGGTAATATGTCCTGTGCGCATTAAACAATCAGGGGAACACACTCTCCTCACTTATACTGTTCACCTGGTAATATGTCCAGTGTATATTAAACCATCAGGGGAACACACTCTCCTCACTTATACTGTTCACCTGGTAACATGTCCCGTGCGTGTTAAACCATCAGGGGAACACACTCTCCTCACTTATACAGTTCACCTGGTAACATCTTCCGTGAGTATTAAACAATCAGGGGAACTCACTCTCCTCACTTATACTGTTCACCTGGTAACATTTCCCTCGTATATTAAACCATCAGGGGAACACACTCTCCTCACTTATACTGTTCACCTGGTAACATTTCCCTCGTATATTAAACCATCAGGGGAACACACTCTCCTCAATTATACTGTTCACCTGCTGACATGTTCCGGGTATATTAAACCATCAGGGGAACACACTCTCCTCACTTATACTGTTCACCTGGTAGCATGTCCTTTGCATATTTATCCATCAGGGGAAAACATTCTTCTCACTTATACTGTTCACCTGGTGACATGTCCCTTGTGTATTAAACAATCAGGGGAACACACTCTCCTCACTTATACTTTTTAACCGGTGACATGTCCCGTGTGTATTGAACAATCAGGGGAACACACTCTCCTCACTTATACTTTTTAACCGGTGACATGTCCCGTCAGTATTAAACAATCAGGGGAACACACTCTCCTCACTTATACTGTTCACCTGGTAACATGTCCCGTCAGTATTAAACAATCAGGGGAACACACTCTCCTCAATTATACTGTTCACCTGGTAACATGTCCCGTGCGTGTTAAACCATCAGGGGAACACACTCTCCTCACTTATACTGTTCACCTGGTAACATTTCCCGTGAGTATTAAACCATCAGGGGAACACACTCTCCTCACTTATACTGTTCACCTGGTAACATGTCCTTTGCATATTTATCCATCAGGGGAAAACATTCTGCTCACTTATACTGTTCACCTGGTGACATGTCCCGTGTGTATTAAACAATCAGGGGAACACACTCTCCTCACTTATACTGTTCACCAGGTAACATGTCCCGTGAATATTAAACAATCAGGGGAACACACTCTCCTCACTTATACTGTTCACCTGGTAACATGTCCCGTGCGTGTTAAACCATCAGGGGAACACACTCTCCTCACAAACTGTTCACCTGGTAACATGTCCCGTGTATATTAAACCATCAGGGGAACACACTCTCCTCAATTATCCTGTTCACCTGGTAACATGTCCCGTGTGCATTAAACAATCAGGGGAACACAATCTGCACACTTATACTGTTCACCTGGTAACATGTCCCGTGCGTGTTAAACCATCAGGGGAACACACTCTCCTCACTTATTCTGTTCACCTGGTAACATGTCCCGTGAGTATTAAACAATCAGGGGAATACACTCTCCTCACTTATACTGTTCACCTGGTAACATGTCCCGTGTATATTAAACCATCAGGGGAACACACTCTCCTCACTTATACTGTTCACCTGGTAACATTTCCCTCGCATATTAAACCATCAGGGGAACACACTCTCCTCACTTATACTGTTCACCTGGTAACATGTCCGGTGTGTATTAAACAATCAGGGGAACACACTCTCCTCACTTATACTGTTCACCTGGTAACATGTCCCGTGTGTATTAAACAATCAGGGGAACACAATCTGCTCACTTATACTGTTCACCTGGTAACATGTCCCGTGCGTGTTAATCCATCAGGGGAACACACTCTCCTCACTTATACTGTTCACCTGGTAACATGTCCTATGTGCATTAAACCATCAGAGGAACACTCTCTCCTCACTTATACTGTTCACCTGGTAACATGTCCCGTCAGTATTAAACAATCAGGGGAACACACTCTCCTCAATTATGCTGTTCACCTGGTAACATGTCCCGTGTGCATTAAACAATCAGGGGAACACAATCTGCACACTTATATTGTTCACCTGGTAACATGTCCCGTGCGTGTTAAACCATCAGGGGAACACACTCTCCTCACTTATTCTGTTCACCTGGTAACATGTCCCGTGAGTATTAAACAATCAGGGGAATACACTCTCCTCACTTATACTGTTCACCTGGTAACATGTCCCGTGTGTATTAAACAATCAGGGGAACACAATCTGCTCACTTATACTGTTCACCTGCTAACATGTCCCGTGCGTGTTAATCCATCAGGGGAACACACTCTCCTCACTTATTCTGTTCACCTGGTAACATGTCCCGTGAGTATTAAACAATCAGGGGAATACACTCTCCTCACTTATACTGTTCACCTGGTAACATGTCCCGTGTGTATTAAACAATCAGGGGAACACAATCTGCTCACTTATACTGTTCACCTGCTAACATGTCCCGTGCGTATTAAACCATCAGGGGAACTCACTCTCCTCACTTATACTGTTCACCTGGTAACATGTCCCGTGAGTATTAAACAATCAGGGGAATACACTCTCCTCACTTATACTGTTCACCTGGTAACATGTCCAATGTACATTAAACCATCAGAGGAACACTCTCTCCTCACTTATACTGTTCACCTGGTAACATGTCCCGTGAGTATTAAACAATCAGGGGAACACACTCTCCTCACTTATACTGTTCACCTGGTAACATGTCCCGTGAGTATTAAACCATCAGAGGAACACTCTCTCCTCACTTATCCTGTTCACCTGGTAACATGTCCTGTGCGCATTAAACAATCAGGGGAACACACTCTCCTCACTTATACTGTTCACCTGGTAATATGTCCAGTGTATATTAAACCATCAGGGGAACACACTCTCCTCACTTATACTGTTCACCTGGTAACATGTCCCGTGCGTGTTAAACCATCAGGGGAACACACTCTTCTCACTTATACAGTTCACCTGGTAACATATTCCGTGAGTATTAAACAATCAGGGGAACTCACTCTCCTCACTTATACTGTTCACCTGGTAACATGACCCGTGAGATTAAAACAATCAGGGGAACACACTCTCCTCACTTATACTGTTCACCTGGTAACATTTTCCTCGTATATTAAACCATCAGGGGAACACACTCTCCTCAATTATACAGTTCACCTGCTGACATGTTCCGGGTATATTAAAACATCAGGGGAACACACTCTCCTCACTTATACTGTTCACCTGGTAACATGTCCCGTGCGTGTTAAACCATCAGGGGAACACACTCTCCTCACTTATACTGTTCACCTGGTAACATGTCCCGTGAGTATAAAACAATCAGGTGAACACACTCGCCTCACTTATACTGTTCACCTGGTAACATGTCCCGTGTATATTAAACCATCAGGGAAACACACTCTCCTCACTTATACTGTTCACCTGGTGACATGTCCCGTGTGTATTAAACAATCAGGGGAACACACTCTCCTCACTTATACTGTTCACCTGGTAACATCTTCCGTGAGTATTAAACAATCAGGGGAACACACTCTCCTCACTTATCCTGTTCACCTGGTAACATTTCCCTCGTATATTAAACAATCAGGGGAACACACACTCCTCACTTATACTGTTCACCTGGTAACATGTCCCGTGTGTATTAAACAATCAGGGGAACATACTCTCCTCACTTATACTGTTAACCTGGTAACATCTTCCATGAGTATTAAACAATCAGGGGAACACACTCTCCTCACTTATCCTGTTCACCTGGTAACATTTCCCTCGTATATTAAACAATCAGGGGAACACACACTCCTCACTTCTACTGTTCACCTGGTAACATGTCCCCTGAGTATTAAACAATCAGGGGAACACACTCTCCTCACATATACTGTTCACCTGGTAAAATTTCCCTCGTATATTAAACCATCAGGGGAACACACTCTCCTCACTTATACTGTTCACCTGGTAACATTTCCCTTGTATATTAAACCATCAGGGGAACACACTCTCCTCACTTATACTGTTCACCTGGTAACATGTCCGGTGTGTATTAAACAATCAGGGGAACACACTCTCCTCACTTATACTGTTCCCCTGGTAACATTTCCCTCGTATATTAAACCATCAGGGGAACACACTCTCCTCACTTATACTGTTCACCTGGTAACATGTCCCGTGTGTATTAAACAATCAGGGGAACACACTCTCCTCACTTATACTGTTCACCTGGTAAAATGTCCCGTGTGTATTACACAATCAGGGGATCACACTCTCCTCACTTATACTGTTCACCTGGTAACATGTCCCGTGTATATTAAACAATCTGGGGAACATACTCTCCTCACTTATACTGTTCACCTGGTAACATGTCCCGTGCGCATTAAACAATCAAGGGAACACACTCTCCTCACTTATACTGTTCACCTGGTAACATGTCCTATGTACATTAAACCATCAGAGGAACACTCTCTCCTCACTTATACTGTTCACCTGGTAACATGTCCCGTGTGTATTAAACAATCAGGGGATCACACTCTCCTCACTTATACTGTTCACCTGGTAACATGTCCCGTTAGTATTAAACAATCAGGGGAACACACTCTCCTCACTTATACTGTTCACCTGGTAACATATCCTGTGCGCATTAAACAATCAGGGGAACACACTCTCCTCACTTATACTGTTCACCTGGTAATATGTCCAGTGTATATTAAACCATCAGGGGAACACACTCTCCTCACTTATACTGTTCACCTGCTGACATGTTCCGGGTATATTAAAACATCAGGGGAACACACTCTCCTCACTTATACTGTTCACCTGGTAACATGTCCCGTGCGCATTAAACAATCAGGGGAACACACTCTCCTCACTTATACTGTTCACCTGGTAACATGTCCCGTGTGTATTAAACAATCAGGGGATCACACTCTCCTCACTTATACTGTTCACCTGGTAACATGTCCTATGTACATTAAACCATCAGAGGAACACTCTCTCCTCACTTATACTGTTCACCTGGTAACATGTCCCGTGAGTATTAAACAATCAGGGGAACACACTCTCCTCACTTATCCTGTTCACCTGGTAACATGTACTGTGCGCATTAAACAATCAGGGGAACACACTCTCTTCACTTATACTGTTCACCTGGTAATATGTCCAGTGTATATTAAAGCATCAGGGGAACACACTCTCCTCACTTATACTGTTCACCTGGTAACATGTCCCGTGCGTGTTAATCCATCAGGGGAACACACTCTCCTCACTTATACAGTTCACCTGGTAACATCTTCCGTGAGTATTAAACAATCAGGGGAACTCACTCTCCTCACTTATACTGTTCACCTGGTAACATTTCCCTCGCATATTAAACCATCAGGGGAACACACTCTCCTCACTTATACTGTTCACCTGGTAACATTTCCCTCGTATATTAAACCATCAGGGGAACACACTCTCCTCAATTATACTGTTCACCTGCTGACATGTTCCGGGTATATTAAACCATCAGGGGAACACACTCTCCTCACTTATACTGTTCACCTGGTAACATGTCCCGTGCGTGTTACACCATCAGGGGAACACACTCTCCTCACTTATACTGTTCACCTGGTAACATGACCCGTGAGTATAAAACAATCAGGGGAACACACTCTCCTCACTTATACTGTTCACCTGGTAACATTTCCCTCGTATATTAAACCATCAGGGGAACAAACTCTCCTCACTTATACTGTTCACCTGGTAACATTTCCCTCGTATATTAAACCATCAGGGGAACACACTCTCCTCAATTATACTGTTCACCTGCTGACATGTTCCGGGTATATTAAAACATCAAGGGAACACACTCTCCTCACTTATACTGTTCACCTGGTAACATGTCCCGTGAGTATAAAACAATCAGGTGAACACACTCGCCTCACTTATACTGTTCACCTGGTAACATGTCCCGTGTATATTAAACCATCAGGGAAACACACTCTCCTCACTTATACTGTTCACCTGGTAACATGTCCCGTGTATATTAAACCATCAGGGAAACACACTCTCCTCACTTATACTGTTCACCTGGTGACATGTCCCGTGTGTATTAAACAATCAGGGGAACACACTCTCCTCACTTATACTGTTCACCTGGTAACATCTTCCGTGAGTATTAAACAATCAGGGGAACACACTCTCCTCACTTATCCTGTTCACCTGGTAACATTTCCCTCGTATATTAAACAATCAGGGGAACACACACTCCTCACTTATACTGTTCACCTGGTAACATGTCCCGTGTGTATTAAACAATCAGGGGAACATACTCTCCTCACTTATACTGTTAACCTGGTAACATCTTCCATGAGTATTAAACAATCAGGGGAACACACTCTCCTCACTTATCCTGTTCACCTGGTAACATTTCCCTCGTATATTAAACAATCAGGGGAACACACACTCCTCACTTCTACTGTTCACCTGGTAACATGTCCCCTGAGTATTAAACAATCAGGGGAACACACTCTCCTCACATATACTGTTCACCTGGTAATATGTCAAGTGTATATTAAACAATCAGGGAAACACACTCTCCTCATTTATACTGTTCACCTGGTAAAATTTCCCTCGTATATTAAACCATCAGGGGAACACACTCTCCTCACTTATACTGTTCACCTGGTAACATTTCCCTTGTATATTAAACCATCAGGGGAACACACTCTCCTCACTTATACTGTTCACCTGGTAACATGTCCGGTGTGTATTAAACAATCAGGGGAACACACTCTCCTCACTTATACTGTTCCCCTGGTAACATTTCCCTCGTATATTAAACCATCAGGGGAACACACTCTCCTCACTTATACTGTTCACCTGGTAACATGTCCCGTGTGTATTAAACAATCAGGGGAACACACTCTCCTCACTTATACTGTTCACCTGGTAAAATGTCCCGTGTGTATTACACAATCAGGGGATCACACTCTCCTCACTTATACTGTTCACCTGGTAACATGTCCCGTGTATATTAAACAATCTGGGGAACATACTCTCCTCACTTATACTGTTCACCTGGTAACATGTCCCGTGCGCATTAAACAATCAAGGGAACACACTCTCCTCACTTATACTGTTCACCTGGTAACATGTCCTATGTACATTAAACCATCAGAGGAACACTCTCTCCTCACTTATACTGTTCACCTGGTAACATGTCCCGTGTGTATTAAACAATCAGGGGATCACACTCTCCTCACTTATACTGTTCACCTGGTAACATGTCCCGTTAGTATTAAACAATCAGGGGAACACACTCTCCTCACTTATACTGTTCACCTGGTAACATATCCTGTGCGCATTAAACAATCAGGGGAACACACTCTCCTCACTTATACTGTTCACCTGGTAATATGTCCAGTGTATATTAAACCATCAGGGGAACACACTCTCCTCACTTATACTGTTCACCTGCTGACATGTTCCGGGTATATTAAAACATCAGGGGAACACACTCTCCTCACTTATACTGTTCACCTGGTAACATGTCCCGTGCGCATTAAACAATCAGGGGAACACACTCTCCTCACTTATACTGTTCACCTGGTAACATGTCCCGTGTGTATTAAACAATCAGGGGATCACACTCTCCTCACTTATACTGTTCACCTGGTAACATGTCCTATGTACATTAAACCATCAGAGGAACACTCTCTCCTCACTTATACTGTTCACCTGGTAACATGTCCCGTGAGTATTAAACAATCAGGGGAACACACTCTCCTCACTTATCCTGTTCACCTGGTAACATGTACTGTGCGCATTAAACAATCAGGGGAACACACTCTCTTCACTTATACTGTTCACCTGGTAATATGTCCAGTGTATATTAAAGCATCAGGGGAACACACTCTCCTCACTTATACTGTTCACCTGGTAACATGTCCCGTGCGTGTTAAACCATCAGGGGAACACACTCTCCTCACTTATACAGTTCACCTGGTAACATCTTCCGTGAGTATTAAACAATCAGGGGAACTCACTCTCCTCACTTATACTGTTCACCTGGTAACATTTCCCTCGCATATTAAACCATCAGGGGAACACACTCTCCTCACTTATACTGTTCACCTGGTAACATTTCCCTCGTATATTAAACCATCAGGGGAACACACTCTCCTCAATTATACTGTTCACCTGCTGACATGTTCCGGGTATATTAAACCATCAGGGGAACACACTCTCCTCACTTATACTGTTCACCTGGTAACATGTCCCGTGCGTGTTAGACCATCAGGGGAACACACTCTCCTCACTTATACTGTTCACCTGGTAACATGACCCGTGAGTATAAAACAATCAGGGGAACACACTCTCCTCACTTATACTGTTCACCTGGTAACATTTCCCTCGTATATTAAACCATCAGGGGAACAAACTCTCCTCACTTATACTGTTCACCTGGTAACATTTCCCTCGTATATTAAACCATCAGGGGAACACACTCTCCTCAATTATACTGTTCACCTGCTGACATGTTCCGGGTATATTAAAACATCAAGGGAACACACTCTCCTCACTTATACTGTTCACCTGGTAACATGTCCCGTGAGTATAAAACAATCAGGTGAACACACTCGCCTCACTTATACTGTTCACCTGGTAACATGTCCCGTGTATATTAAACCATCAGGGAAACACACTCTCCTCACTTATACTGTTCACCTGGTGACATGTCCCGTGTGTATTAAACAATCAGGGGAACACACTCTCCTCACTCATACTTTTTAACCGGTGACATGTCCCGTGTGTATTAAACAATCAGGGGAACACACTCTCCTCACTTATACTGTTCACCTGGTAACATCTTCCGTGAGTATTAAACAATCAGGGGAACACACACTCCTCACTTATACTGTTCACCTGGTAACATGTCCCGTGTGTATTAAACAATCAGGGGAACACACTCTCCTCACTTATACTGTTCACCTGGTAACATCTTCCGTGCGTGTTAAACCATCAGGGGAAAACACTCTCCTCACTTATTCTGTTCACCTGGTAACATGTCCCGTGAGTATTAAACAATCAGGGGAACACACTCTCCTCACATATACTGTTCACCTGGTAATATGTCAAGTGTATATTAAACAATCAGGGGAACACACTCTCCTCATTTATACTGTTCACCTGGTAAAATTTCCCTCGTATATTAAACCATCAGGGGAACACACTCTCCTCACTTATACTGTTCACCTGGTAACATTTCCCTCGTATATTAAACCATCAGGGGAACACACTCTCCTCACTTATACTTTTCACCTGGTAACATTTCCCTCGCATATTAAACAATCAGGGGATCACACTCTCCTCACTTATACTGTTCACCTGGTAACATGTCCCGTGTATATTAAACAATCTGGGGAACACACTCTCCTCAATTATACTGTTCACCTGCTGACATGTTCCGGGCATATTAAAACATCAGGGGAACACACTCTCCTCACTTATACTGTTCACCTGGTAACATGTCCCGTGCGTGTTAAACCATCAGGGGAACACACTCTCCTCACTTATACTGTTCATCTGGTAACCTGTCCCGTGTATATTAAACCATCAGGGGAAAACACTCTCCTCACTTATACTGTTCACCTGGTAACATGTCCCGTGTATATTAAACCACCAGGGGAACACACTCTCCTCACTTATACTGTTCACCTGGTAACATGTCCTGTGTGCATTAAACCATCAGAGGAACACACTCTCCTCACTTATACTGTTCATCTGGTAACATGTCCCGTCAGTATTAAACCATCAGGA
The DNA here is from genome assembly GCF_036365525.1 of Heterodontus francisci. NCBI lineage: Eukaryota > Metazoa > Chordata > Chondrichthyes > Heterodontiformes > Heterodontidae > Heterodontus > Heterodontus francisci. Next base: position 1,982,484 of record NW_027141614.1, on the reverse strand, counting down.
GAACACAGTCTCCTCACTTATACTGTTCACCTGGTAACATGTCCTTTGCATATTTATCCATCAGGGGAAAACATTCTGCTCACTTATACTGTTCACCTGGTGACATGTCCCGTGTGTATTAAACAATCAGGGGAACACACTCTCCTCACTTATACTTTTTAACCGGTGACATGTCCCGTGTGTATTAAACAATCAGGGGAACACACTCTCCTCACTTATACTGTTCACCCGATGACATGTCCCGTGTGTATTAAACAATCAGGGGAACACACTCTCCTCACTTATACTGTTCACCTGGTAACATGTCCCGTCAGTATTAAACAATCAGGGGAACACACTCTCCTCAATTATACTGTTCACCTGGTAATATGTCCCGGGCGTGTTAAACCATCAGGGGAACACACTCTCCTCACTTATACTGTGCACCTGGTAACATTTCCCGTGAGTATTAAACCATCAGGGGAACACACTCTCCTCACTTATACTGTTCACCAGGTAACATGTCCCGTGAATATTAAACATTCAGGGGAAAGCACTCCCCTCACTTATACTGTTCTCCTGGCAACATGTCCCGTGTTTATGAAACCATCAGGGGAACACACTCTCCTCACTTATACTGTTCACCTGGTAACATGTCCCGTGTATATTAAACCATCAGGGGAACACACTCTCCTCACTTATACTGTTCTCCTGGTAACATGTCCCGTGTGCATTAAACAATCAGGGGAACACACTCTCCTCACTTATACCGTTCACCTGATAACATGTCCCGTGTGTATTAAACCATCAGGGGAACACACTATCCTCACTTATACTGTTCAAATGGTAATATGCCCTGTGTGTATTAAACAATCAGGGGAACACACTCTCCTCAATTATACTGTTCACCTGGTAACATGTCCCGTGAATATCAAACCATCAGGGGAAAGCACTCTCCTCACTTATACTGTTCACCTGGTAACATGTCCCGTGTGTGTTAAACCATCAGGGGAACACACACTCCTCACTTATACTGTTCACCTGGTAACATGTCCCGTGTGTATTAAACAATCAGGGGAACACACTCTCCTCACTTATACTGTTCACCTGGTAACATCTTCCGTGCGTGTTAAACCATCAGGGGAAAACACTCTCCTCACTTATTCTGTTCACCTGGTAACATGTCCCGTGAGTATTAAACAATCAGGGGAACACACTCTCCTCACATATACTGTTCACCTGGTAATATGTCAAGTGTATATTAAACAATCAGGGGAACACACTCTCCTCATTTATACTGTTCACCTGGTAAAATTTCCCTCGTATATTAAACCATCAGGGGAACACACTCTCCTCACTTATACTGTTCACCTGGTAACATTTCCATCGTATATTAAACCATCAGGGGAACACACTCTCCTCACTTATACTGTTCACCTGGTAACATTTCCCTCGCATATTAAACAATCAGGGGATCACACTCTCCTCACTTATACTGTTCACCTGGTAACATGTCCCGTATATATTAAACAATCTGGGGAACACACTCTCCTCAATTATACTGTTCATCTGCTGACATGTTCCGGGCATATTAAAACATCAGGGGAACACACTCTCCTCACTTATACTGTTCACCTGGTAACATGTCCCGTGCGTGTTAAACCATCAGGGGAACACACTCTCCTCACTTATACTGTTCATCTGGTAACCTGTCCCGTGTATATTAAACCATCAGGGGAACACACTCTCCTCACTTATACTGTTCACCTGGTAACATGTCCCGTGTATATTAAACCACCAGGGGAACACACTCTCCTCACTTATACTGTTCACCTGGTAACATGTCCTGTGTGCATTAAACCATCAGAGGAACACACTCTCCTCACTTATACTGTTCATCTGGTAACATGTCCCGTCAGTATTAAACCATCAGGAGAACACAGTCTCCTCACTTATACTGTTCACCTGGTAACATGTCCTTTGCATATTTATCCATCAGGGGAAAACATTCTGCTCACTTATACTGTTCACCTGGTGACATGTCCCGTGTGTATTAAACAATCAGGGGAACACACTCTCCTCACTTATACTTTTTAACCGGTGACATGTCCCGTGTGTATTAAACAATCAGGGGAACACACTCTCCTCACTTATACTGTTCACCTGGTAACATGTCCCGTCAGTATTAAACAATCAGGGGAACACACTCTCCTCAATTATACTGTTCACCTGGTAACATGTCCCGGGCGTGTTAAACCATCAGGGGAACACACTCTCCTCACTTATACTGTTCACCTGGTAACATTTCCCGTGAGTATTAAACCATCAGGGGAACACACTCTCCTCACTTATACTGTTCACCTGGTAACATGTCCCGTGAATATTAAACAATCAGGGGAAAGCACTCCCCTCACTTATACTGTTCTCCTGGCAACATGTCCCGTGTTTATGAAACCATCAGGGGAACACACTCTCCTCACTTATACTGTTCACCTGGTAACATGTCCCGTGTGCATTAAACAATCAGGGGAACACACTCTCCTCACTTATACCGTTCACCTGATAACATGTCCCGTGTGTATTAAACCATCAGGGGAACACACTATCCTCACTTATACTGTTCAAATGGTAATATGCCCTGTGTGTATTAAACAATCAGGGGAACACACTCTCCTCAATTATACTGTTCACCTGGTAACATGTCCCGTGTATATTAAACCATCAGTGGAACACACTCTCCTCACTTATACTGTTCACCTGGTAACATGTCCCGTGTGTGTTAAACCATCAGGGGAACACACACTCCTCACTTATACTGTTCACCTGGTAACATGTCCCGTGTATATTAAACTATCAGGGGAAGACACTCTCCTCAATTATCCTGTTCACCTGGTAACATGTCCCGTGAGTATTAAACAATCAGGGGAACACACTCTCCACACTTATTCTGTTCACCTGGTAACATGTCCCGTGAGTATTAAACAATCAGGGGAACACACTCTCCTCACTTATACTGTTCACCAGGTAACATGTCCCGTGAGTATTAAACGATCAGGGGAACACACTCTCCTCACTTATTCTGTTCACCTGGTAACATGTCCCGTGAGTATTAAACAATCAGGGGAACACACTCTCCTCACTTATACTGTTCACCTGGTAACATGTCCTATGTACATTAAACCATCAGAGGAACACTCTCTCCTCACTTATACTGTTCACCTGGTAACATGTCCCGTGAGTATTAAACAATCAGGGGAACACACTCTCCTCACTTATCCTGTTCACCTGGTAACATGTCCTATGTACATTAAACCATCAGAGGAACACACTCTCCTCACTTATACAGTTTACCTGGTAACATGTCCAGTGTATATTAAACAATCAGGGGAACACACTCTCCTCACTTATACAGTTCACCTGGACACATCTTCCGTGAGTATTAAACAATCAGGGGAACTCACTCTCCTCACTTATACTGTTCACCTGGTAACATTTCCCTCGTATATTAAACCATCAGGGGAACACACTCTCCTCACTTAGACTGTTCACCTGGTAACATTTCCCTCGTATATTAAACCATCAGGGGAACACACTCTCCTCAATTATACTGTTCACCTGCTGACATGTTCCGGGTATATTAAACCATCAGGGGAACACACTCTCCTCACTTATACTGTTCACCTGGTAACATGTCCCGTGCGTGTTAAACCATCAGGGGAACACACTCTCCTCACTTATACTGTTCACCTGGTAACATTTCCCTCGTATATTAAACCATCAGGGGAACAAACTCTCCTCAATTATACTGTTCACCTGCTGACATGTTCCGCGTATATTAAAACATCAGGGGAACACACTCTCCTCACTTATACTGTTCACCTGGTAACATGTCCCGTGCGTGTTAAACCATCAGGGGAACACACTCTCCTCACTTATACTGTTCACCTGGTAACATGTCCCGTGAGTATAAAACAATCAGGTGAACACACTCGCCTCACTTATACTGTTCACCTGGTAACATGTCCCGTGTATATGAAACCATCAGGGAAACACACTCTCCTCACTTATACTGTTCACCTGGTGAGATGTCCCGTGTGTATTAAACAATCAGGGGAACACACTCTCCTCACTTACACTTTTTAACCGGTGACATGTCCCGTGTGTATTAAACAATCAGGGGAACACACTCTCCTCACTTATACTGTTCACCCGATGACATGTCCCGTGTGTATTAAACAATCAGGGGAACACACTCTCCTCACTTATACTGTTCACCTGGTAACATGTCCCGTGTATATTAAACCATCAGGGGAACACATTCTCCTCACTTATGCTGTTCACCTGGTAACATGTCCCGTGTGTATTAAACCATCAGGGGAACACATTCTCCTCACTTATGCTGTTCACCTGGTAACATGTCCCGTGAGTATAAAACAATCAGGTGATCACACTCGCCTCACTTATACTGTTCACCTGGTAACATGTCCCGTGTATATGAAACCATCAGGGAAACACACTCTCCTCACTTATACTGTTCACCTGGTGAGATGTCCCGTGTGTATTAAACAATCAGGGGAAGACACTCTCCTCACTTATACTTTTTAACCGGTGACATGTCCCGTGTTTATTAAACAATCAGGGGAACACACTCTCCTCACTTATACTGTTCACCTGGTAACATGTCCCGTCAGTATTAAACAATCAGGGGAACACACTCTCCTCACTTATACTGTTCACCTGGTAACATGTCCCGTGCGTGTTAAACCATCAGGGGAACACACTCTCCTCACTTATTCTGTTCACCTGGTAACATGTCCCGTGAGTATTAAACAATCAGGAAAACACACTCACCTCACTTATACTGTTCACCTGGTAACATGTCCTGTGTACATTAAACCATCAGAGGAACACACTCTCCTCACTTATACTGTTCACCTGGTAACATGTCCAGTGTATATTAAACAATCAGGGGAACACACTCTCCTCACTTATACTGTTCACCTGGTAATATGTCCAGTGTATATTAAACCATCAGGGGAACACACTCTCCTCACTTATACTGTTCACCTGGTAACATGTCCCGTGCGTGTTAAACCATCAGGGGAACACACTCTCCTCACTTATACAGTTCACCTGGTAACATCTTCCGTGAGTATTAGACAATCAGGGGAACTCACTCTCCTCACTTATACTGTTCACCTGGTAACATTTCCCTCGTATATTAAACCATCAGGGGGACACACTCTCCTCACTTATACTGTTCACCTGGTAACATCTTCCGTGAGTATTAAACAATCAGGGGAACTCACTCTCCTCACTTATACTGTTCACCTGGTAACATTTCCCACGTATATTAAACCATCAGGGGAACACACTCTCCTCACTTATACTGTTCACCTGGTAACATTTCCCTCGTATATTAAACAATCAGGGGAACAAACTCTCCTCACTTATACTGTTCACCTGGTAACATGTCCTGTGTATATTAAACCATCAGGGGAACACACTCTCCTCACTTATACTGTTCACCTGGTAACATGTCCCGTGCGTGTTAAACCATCAGGGGAACACACTCTCCTCACTTATACTGTTCACCTGGTAACATGTCCCGTGAGTATAAAACAATCAGGGGAACACACTCTCCTCCCTTATACTGTTCACCTGTAACATTTCCATCGTATATTAAACCATCAGGGGAACACACTCTCCTCAATTATACTGTTCACCTGGTAACATGTCCCGTGAGTATAAAACAATCAGGTGAACACACTCGCCTCACTTATACAGTTCACCTGGTAACATGTCCCGTGTATATTAAACCATCAGGGAAACACACTCTCCTCACTTATACTGTTCACCTGGTGACATGTCCCGTCTGTATTAACCCATCAGGTGAACACACTCTCCTCACTTATACTGTTCATCTGGTAACATGTCCCGTGTTTATTAAACCATCAGGGGAACACACTCTCCTCACTTATACTGTTCACCTGGTAACATGTCCCGTGTATATTAAACAATCAGGGGAACACACTCTCCTCACTTATACTGTTCACCTGGTAACATGTCCTGTGTGCATTAAACCATCAGAGGAACACACTCTCCTCACTTATACTGTTCATCTGGTAACATGTCCCATCAGTATTAAACCATCAGGAGAACACAGTCTCCTCACTTATACTGTTCACCTGGTAACATGTCCTTTGCATATTTATCCATCAGGGGAAAACATTCTGCTCACTTATACTGTTCACCTGGTGACATGCCCCGTGTGTATTAAACAATCAGGGGAACACACTCTCCTCACTTATACTGTTCACCTGTTAACATATCCCGTGTATATTAAACAATCAGGGGAACACACTCTCCTCACTTATACTGTTCACCCGATGACATGTCCCGTGTGTATTAAACAATCAGGGGAACACACTCTCCTCACTTATACTGTTCACCTGGTAACATGTCCTGTGTATATTAAACCATCAGGGGAACACACTCTCCTCACTTATACTGTTCACCTGGTGACATGTCCCGTCAGTATTAAACAATCAGGGGAACACACTCTCCTCACTTATACTGTTCACCTGGTAACATGTCCTGTGTATATTAAACAATCAGGGGAACACACTCTCCTCACTTATACTGTTCACCTGGTAACATGTCCTGTGTATATTAAACCATCAGGGGAACACACTCTCCTCAATTATACTGTTCACCTGGTAACATGACCCGTGCGTGTTAAACCATCAGGGGAACACACTCTCCTCACTTATACTGTTCACCTGGTAATATGTCCAGTGTATATTAAACCATCAGTGGAACACATTCTCCTCACTTATACTGTTCACCTGGTAACATGTCCTGTTTGTAGTAAACAATCAGGGGAATACACTCTCCTCACTTATACTGTTCACCTGGTAACATGTCCCGTGTATATTAAACCATCAGGGGAACACACTCTCCTCACTTATACAGTTCACCTGGTAACATGTCCCGTGAATTTTAAACCATCGGGGAAAGCACTTCCCTCACTTATACTGTTCAACTGGTAACATGTCCCGTGTGCATTAAACCATCAGTGGAACACTCTCTCCTCACTTTTACTGTTCACCTGGTAACATGTCCTGTGTGCAAGAAATCATCAGTGGAACACTCTCTCCTCACTTATACTGTTCACCTGGTAACATGTCCCGTGCGTATTAAACCAAAAGGGGAACACACTCTCCTCACTTATACTGTTCAGCTGGTAACATGTCCCGTGACTATTAAACCATCAGGGGATCACACTCTCCTCACTTATACTGTTCATCTGGTAACATGTCCAGTGAATATTAAACCATCAGGGGAACACACTCTGCTCACTTATACTGTTCAGCTGGTAACATATCCTGTGTGTATTTAACCATCAGGGGAACACACTCTCCTCACTTATACTGTTCATCTGGTAACATGTCCCGTCAGTATTAAACCATCAGGGGAACACACTCTCCTCACTTATACTGTTCACCTGGTAACATGTCCCGTGTATACTAAACCATCAGGGGAACACACTCTCCTCACTTATACTGTTCACCTGGTAACATGTCCAGTGTATATTAAACAATCAGGGGAACACACTCTCCTCACTTATACTGTTCACCTGGTAATATGTCCAGTGTATATTAAACCATCAGGGGAACACACTCTCCTCACTTATACTGTTCACCTGGTAACATGTCCCGTGCGTGTTAAACCATCAGGGGAACACACTCTCCTCACTTATACAGTTCACCTGGTAACATCTTCCGTGAGTATTAGACAATCAGGGGAACTCACTCTCCTCACTTATACTGTTCACCTGGTAACATTTCCCACGTATATTAAACAATCAGGGGAACACACTCTCCTCACTTATACTGTTCACCTGGTAACATCTTCCGTGAGTATTAAACAATCAGGGGAACTCACTCTCCTCACTTATACTGTTCACCTGGTAACATTTCCCTCGTATATTAAACCATCAGGGGGACACACTCTCCTCAATTATACTGTTCACCTGCTGACATGTTCCGGGTATATTAATCCATCAGGGGAACACACTCTCCTCACTTATACTTTTTAACCGGTGACATGTCCCGTGTGTATTAAAAAATCAGGGGAACACACTCTCCTCACTTATACTGTTCACCCGATGGCATGTCCCGTGTGTATTAAACAATCAGGGGAACACACTCTCCTCACTTATACTGTTCACCTGGTAACATGTCACGTCAGTATTAAACAATCAGGGGAACACACTCTCCTCAATTATACTGTTCACCTGGTAACATGTCCCGGGCGTGTTAAACCATCAGGGGAACACACTCTCCTCACTTATACTGTTCACCTGGTAACATTTCCCGTGAGTATTAAACCATCAGGGGAACACACTCTCCTCACTTATACTGTTCTCCTGGCAACATGTCCCGTGTTTATGAAACCATCAGGGGAACACACTCTCCTCACTTATACTGTTCACCTGGTAACATGTCCCGTGTGCATTAAACAATCAGGGGAACACACTCTCCTCACTTATACCGTTCACCTGATAACATGTCCCGTGTGTATTAAACCATCAGGGGAACACACTCTCCTCACTTATACTGTTCACTTGGTTAAATGTCCTGTGTGTATTAAACAATCAGGGGAACACACTCTCCTCACTTATACAGTTCACCTGGTAACATGTCCAGTGTATATTAAACCATCAGGGGAACACACTCTCCTCACTTATACTGTTCACCTGGTAACATGTCCCGTGTATATTAAACCATCAGTGGAACGCACTCTCCTCACTTATACTGTTCACCTGGTAACATGTCCCGTGAATATTAAACCATCAGGGGAAAGCACTCTCCTCACTTATACTGTTCACCTCGTGACATGTCCCGTCAGTATTAAGCAATCAGGGGAACTCACTCTCCTCACTTATACTGTTCACCTGGTAACATGTCCCGTGTGTGTTAAACCATCAGGGGAACACACACTCCTCACTTATACTGTTCACCTGGTAACATGTCCCGTGAGTATTAAACAATCAGGAAAACACACTCACCTCACTTATACTGTTCACCTGGTAACATGTCCTATGTACATTAAACCATCAGAGGAACACTCTCTCCTCACTTATACTGTTCACCTGGTAACATGTCCCGTGAGTATTAAACCATCAGGGGAACACGTTCTCCTCACTTATACAGTTCACCTGGTAACATGTCCAGTGTATATTAAACCATCAGGGGAACACACTCTCCTCACTTATACAGTTCACCTGGTAACATGTCCAGTGTATATTAAACCATCAGGGGAACACACTCTCCTCACTTATACTGTTCACCTGGTAACATGTCCCGTGAATATTAAACCATCAGGGGAAAGCACTCTCCTCACTTATACTGTTCACCTCGTGACATGTCCCGTCAGTATTAAGCAATCAGGGGAACTCACTCTCCTCACTTATACTGTTCACCTGGTAACATGTCCCGTGTGTGTTAAACCATCAGGGGAACACACACTCCTCACTTATACTGTTCACCTGGTAACATGTCCCGTGTATATTAAACTATCAGGGGAAGACACTGTCCTCAATTATCCTGTTCACCTGGTAACATGTCCCGTGAGTATTAAACAATCAGGGGAACACACTCTCCTCACTTATTCTGTTCACCTGGTAACATGTCCCGTGAGTATTAAACAATCAGGGGAACACACTCTCCTCACTTATACTGTTCACCAGGTAACATGTCCCGTGAGTATTAAACAATCAGGGGAACACACTCTCCTCACTTATTCTGTTCACCTGGTAACATGTCCCGTGAGTATTAAACAATCAGGGGAACACACTCTCCTCACTTATACTGTTCACCTGGTAACATGTCCTATGTACATTAAACCATCAGAGGAACACTCTCTCCTCACTTATACTGTTCACCTGGTAACATGTCCCGTGAGTATTAAACAATCAGGGGAACACACTCTCCTCACTTATCCTGTTCACCTGGTAACATGTCCCGTGAGTATTAAACAATCAGGGGAACACACTCTCCTCACTTATCCTGTTCACCTGGTAACATGTCCTATGTACATGAAACCATCAGAGGAACACACTCTCCTCACTTATACAGTTTACCTGGTAACATGTCCAGTGTATATTAAACAATCAGGGGAACACACTCTCCTCACTTATACTGTTCACCTGGTAATATGTCCAGTGTATATTAAACCATCAGGGGAACACACTCTCCTCACTTATACTGTTCACCTGGTAACATGTCCCGTGCGTGTTAAACCATCAGGGGAACACACTCTCCTCACTTATACTGTTCACCTGGACACATCTTCCGTGAGTATTAAACAATCAGGGGAACTCACTCTCCTCACTTATACTGTTCACCTGGTAACATTTCCCTCGTATATTAAACCATCAGGGGAACACTCTCTCCTCACTTATACTGTTCACCTGGTAACATTTCCCTCGTATATTAAACCATCAGGGGAACACACTCTCCTCAATTATACTGTTCACCTGCTGACATGTTCCGGGTATATTAAACCATCAGGGGAACACACTCTCCTCACTTATACTGTTCACCTGGTAACATGTCCCGTGCGTGTTAAACCATCAGGGGAACACACTCTCCTCACTTATACTGTTCACCTGGTAACATGTCCCGTCAGTATTAAACAATCAGGGGAACACACTCTCCTCACTTATACTGTTCACCTGGTAACATGTCCCGTGCGTGTTAAACCATCAGGGGAACACACTCTCCTCACTTATTCTGTTCACCTGGTAACATGTCCCGTGAGTATTAAACAATCAGGAAAACACACTCACCTCACTTATACTGTTCACCTGGTAACATGTCCTGTGTACATTAAACCATCAGAGGAACACACTCTCCTCACTTATACTGTTCACCTGGTAACATGTCCAGTGTATATTAAACAATCAGGGGAACACACTCTCCTCACTTATACTGTTCACCTGGTAATATGTCCAGTGTATATTAAACCATCAAGGGAACACACTCTCGTCACTTATACTGTTCACCTGGTAACATGTCCCGTGTATATTAAACCATCAGGGAAACACACTCTCCTCACTTATACTGTTCACCTGGTGACATGTCCCGTCTGTATTAACCCATCAGGTGAACACACTCTCCTCACTTATACTGTTCATCTGGTAACATGTCCCGTGTTTATTAAACCATCAGGGGAACACACTCTTCTCACTTATACTGTTCACCTGGTAACATGTCCCGTGTATATTAAACAATCAGGGGAACACACTCTCCTCACTTATACTGTTCACCTGGTAACATGTCCCGTGTATATTAAACCATCAGAGGAACACACTCTCCTCACTTATACTGTTCATCTGGTAACATGTCCCATCAGTATTAAACCATCAGGAGAACACAGTCTCCTCACTTATACTGTTCACCTGGTAACATGTCCTTTGCATATTTATCCATCAGGGGAAAACATTCTGCTCACTTATACTGTTCACCTGGTGACATGCCCCGTGTGTATTAAAAAATCAGGGGAACACACTCTCCTCACTTATACTTTTTAACCGGTGACATGTCCCGTGTGTATTAAACAATCAGGGGAACACACTCTCCTCACTTATACTGTTCACCCGATGACATGTCCCGTGTGTATTAAACAATCAGGGGAACACACTCTCCTCACTTATACTGTTCACCTGGTAACATGTGCTGTGTATATTAAACCATCAGGGGAACACACTCTCCTCACTTATACTGTTCACCTGGTGACATGTCCCGTCAGTATTAAACAATCAGGGGAACACACTCTCCTCACTTATACTGTTCACCTGGTAACATGTCCTGTGTATATTAAACAATCAGGGGAACACACTCTCCTCACTTATACTGTTCACCTGGTAACATGTCCTGTGTATATTAAACCATCAGGGGAACACACTCTCCTCAATTATACTGTTCACCTGGTAACATGACCCGTGCGTGTTAAACCATCAGGGGAACACACTCTCCTCACTTATACTGTTCACCTGGTAATATGTCCAGTGTATATTAAACCATCAGGGGAACACATTCTCCTCACTTATACTGTTCACCTGGTAACATGTCCTGTTTGTAGTAAACAATCAGGGGAATACACTCTCCTCACTTATACTGTTCACCTGGTAACATGTCCCGTGTATATTAAACCATCAGGGGAACACACTCTCCTCACTTATACCGTTCAGCTGATAACATGTCCCGTGTGTATTAAAGTATCAGGGGAACACACTCTCCTCACTTATACTGTTCAAATGGTGACATGTCCCATCAGTATTAAACAATCAGGGGAACAGACTCTCCTCACTTATACTGTTGAAATGGTGACATGTCCCATCAGTATTAAACAATCAGGGGAACACACTCTCCTCACTTATACAGTTCACCTGGTGACATGTACCGTCAGTATTAAACAATCAGGGGAACACACTCTCCTCACTTATAATGTTCACCTGCTGACTTGTCCCGGGTATATTAAACCATCAGCAGAACACACTCTACTCACTTATACTGTTCAACTGGTAACATGTCCCGTGCGTGTTAAACCATCAGGGGAACACACTCTCCTCACATATACTGTTCACCTGTTGACATGTCCCGTGTGTATTAAACAATCAGGGGAACACACACTCCTCACTTATACTGTTCACGTGGTGACATGTCCTGTGTGTATTAAACAATCAGGGGAACACACTCTCCTTATTTATACTGTTCACCTTGTGACATGTCCCGTGTGTATTAAACAATCAGGGGATCACACTCTCCTCAATTATACTGTTCACCTGGTAACATGTCCCGTGAATATTAAACCATCAGGGGAACACACTCTCCTCACTTAGACTGTTCACCTGGTGACATGTCCCGTGAATATTAAACCATCAGGGGAAAGCACTCTCCTCACTTATACTGTTCAACTGGTAACATGTCCCGTGTGCATTAAACCATCAGTGGAACACTCTCTCCTCACTTATAATGTTCACCTGGTAACATGTCCCGTGCGTATTAAACCAAAAGGGGAACACACTCTCCTCACTTATACTGTTCAGCTGGTAACATGTCCCGTGACTATTAAACCATCAGGGGATCACACTCTCCTCACTTATACTGTTCATCTGGTAACATGTCCAGTGAATATTAAACCATCAGGGGAACACACTCTGCTCACTTATACTGTTCAGCTGGTAACATATCCTGTGTGTATTTAACCATCAGGGGAACACACTCTCCTCACTTATACTGTTCATCTGGTAACATGTCCCGTCAGTATTAAACCATCAGGGGAACACACTCTCCTCACTTATACTGTTCACCTGGTAACATGTCCCGTGTATACTAAACCATCAGGGGAACACACTCTTCTCACTTATACTGTTCACCTGGTAACATGTCCAGTGTATATTAAACAATCAGGGGAACACACTCTCCTCACTTATACTGTTCACCTGGTAATATGTCCACTGTATATTAAACCATCAGGGGAACACCCTCTCCTCACTTATACTGTTCACCTGGTAACATGTCCCGTGCGTGTTAAACCATCAGGGGAACACACTCTCCTCACTTATACAGTTCACCTGGTAACATCTTCCGTGAGTATTAGACAATTAGGGGAACTCACTCTCCTCACTTATACTGTTCACCTGGTAACATTTCCCACGTATATTAAACAATCAGGGGAACACACTCTCCTCACATATACTGTTCACCTGGTAACATCTTCCGTGAGTATTAAACAATCAGGGGAACTCACTCTCCTCACTTATACTGTTCACCTGGTAACATTTCCCACGTATATTAAACCATCAGGGGAACACACTCTCCTCACTTATACTGTTCACCTGGTAATATTTCCCTCGTATATTAAACCATCAGGGGGACACACTCTCCTCAATTATACTGTTCACCTGCTGACATGTTCCGGGTATATTAAACCATCAGGGGAACACACTCTCCTCACTTATACTGTTCACCTGGTAACATGTCCCGTGCGTGTTAAACCATCAGGGGAACTCACTCTCCTCACTAATACTGTTCACCTGGTAACATGTCCCGTGAGTATAAAACAATCAGGGGAACACACTCTCCTCACTTATACTGTTCACCTGTAACATTTCCATCGTATATTAAACCATCAGGGGAACACACTCTCCTCAATTATACTGTTCACCTGGTAACATGTCCCGTGAGTATAAAACAATCAGGTGAACACACTCGCCTCACTTATACTGTTCATCTGGTAACATGTCCCATGTTTATTAAACCATCAGGGGAACACACTCTCCTCACTTATACTGTTCATCTGGTAACATGTCCCATGTTTATTAAACCATCAGGGGAACACACTCTCCTCACTTATACTGTTCACCTGGTAACATGTCCCGTGTATATTAAACAATCAGAGGAACACACTCTCCTCACTTATACTGTTCACCTGGTAACATGTCCTGTGTGCATTAAACCATCAGAGGAACACACTCTCCTCACTTACACTGTTCATCTGGTAACATGTCCCATCAGTATTAAACCATCAGGAGAACACAGTCTCCTCACTTATACTGTTCACCTGGTAACATGTCCTTTGCATATTTATCCATCAGGGGAAAACATTCTGCTCACTTATACTGTTCACCTGGTGACATGCCCCGTGTGTATTAAACAATCAGGGGAACACACTCTCCTCACTTATACTGTTCACCCGATGACATGTCCCGTGTGTATTAAACAATCAGGGGAACACACTCTCCTCACTTATACTGTTCACCCGATGACATGTCCCGTGTGTATTAAACAATCAGGGGAACACACTCTCCTCACTTATACTGTTCACCTGGTAACATGTCCTGTGTATATTAAACCATCAGGGGAACACACTCTCCTCACTTATACTGTTCACCTGGTGACATGTCCCGTCAGTATTAAACAATCAGGGGAACACACTCTCCTCACTTATACTGTTCACCTGGTAACATGTCCTGTGTATATTAAACCATCAGGGGAACACACTCTCCTCACTTACACTGTTCATCTGGTAACATGTCCCATCAGTATTAAACCATCAGGAGAACACAGTCTCCTCACTTATACTGTTCATCTGGTAACATGTCCCATGTTTATTAAACCATCAGGGGAACACACTCTCCTCACTTATACTGTTCATCTGGTAACATGTCCCATGTTTATTAAACCATCAGGGGAACACACTCTCCTCACTTATACTGTTCACCTGGTAACATGTCCCGTGTATATTAAACAATCAGAGGAACACACTCTCCTCACTTATACTGTTCACCTGGTAACATGTCCTGTGTGCATTAAACCATCAGAGGAACACACTCTCCTCACTTACACTGTTCATCTGGTAACATGTCCCATCAGTATTAAACCATCAGGAGAACACAGTCTCCTCACTTATACTGTTCACCTGGTAACATGTCCTTTGCATATTTATCCATCAGGGGAAAACATTCTGCTCACTTATACTGTTCACCTGGTGACATGCCCCGTGTGTATTAAACAATCAGGGGAACACACTCTCCTCACTTATACTGTTCACCCGATGACATGTCCCGTGTGTATTAAACCATCAGGGGAACACACTCTCCTCACTTATACTGTTCACCCGATGACATGTCCCGTGTGTATTAAACAATCAGGGGAACACACTCTCCTCACTTATACTGTTCACCTGGTAACATGTCCTGTGTATATTAAACCATCAGGGGAACACACTCTCCTCACTTATACTGTTCACCTGGTGACATGTCCCGTCAGTATTAAACAATCAGGGGAACACACTCTCCTCACTTATACTGTTCACCTGGTAACATGTCCTGTGTATATTAAACCATCAGGGGAACACACTCTCCTCACTTACACTGTTC
Organism: Heterodontus francisci; assembly: GCF_036365525.1. Lineage (NCBI taxonomy): Eukaryota > Metazoa > Chordata > Chondrichthyes > Heterodontiformes > Heterodontidae > Heterodontus > Heterodontus francisci. Next base: position 1,966,553 of record NW_027141614.1, on the reverse strand, counting down.
ATCTGGTAACATGTCCCATCAGTATTAAACCATCAGGAGAACACAGTCTCCTCACTTATACTGTTCACCTGGTAACATGTCCTTTGCATATTTATCCATCAGGGGAAAACATTCTGCTCACTTATACTGTTCACCTGGTGACATGCCCCGTGTGTATTAAACAATCAGGGGAACACACTCTCCTCACTTATACTGTTCACCCGATGACATGTCCCGTGTGTATTAAACAATCAGGGGAACACACTCTCCTCACTTATACTGTTCACCTGGTAACATGTCCTGTGTATATTAAATCATCAGGGGAACACACTCTCCTCAATTATACTGTTCACCTGGTAACATGACCCGTGCGTGTTAAACCATCAGGGGAACACACTCTCCTCACTTATACTGTTCACCTGGTAATATGTCCAGTGTATGTTAAACCTTCAGGGGAACACATTCTCCTCACTTATACTGTTCACCTGGTAACATGTCCTGTTTGTAGTAAACAATCAGGGGAATACACTCTCCTCACTTATACTGTTCACCTGGTAACACGTCCCGTGTATATTAAAGCATCAGGGGAACACACTCTCCTCACTTATACTGTTCACCTGGTAACATGTCCCGTGAATTTTAAACCATCGGGGAAAGCACTTCCCTCACTTATACAGTTCTCCTGGTAACATGTCCCGTGTGCATTAGACAATCAGGGGAACACACTCTCCTCACTTATACCGTTCAGCTGATAACATGTCCCGTGTGTATTAAAGTATCAGGGGAACACACTCTCCTCACTTATACTGTTCAAATGGTGACATGTCCCATCAGTATTAAACAATCAGGGGAACAGACTCTCCTCACTTATACTGTTGAAATGGTGACATGTCCCGTCAGTATTAAACAATCAGGGGAACACACTCTCCTCACTTATACTGTTCACCTGGTAACATGTCCCGTGACTATTAAACCATCAGGGGAACACACTCTCCTCACTTATACTGTTCACCTGGTGACATGTCCCGTGTGTATTGAACAATCAGGGGAACACACTCTCCTCACTTATACTGTTCACCTTGTGACATGTCCCAACAGTATTAAACAATCAGGGGAGCACACTCTCCTCACTTATACTGTTCACCTGGTAACATGTCCCGTGACTATTAAACCATCAGGGGAACACACTCTCCTCACTTATACTGTTCACCTGGTGACATGTCCAGTGTGTATTGAACAATCAGGGGAACACACTCTCCTCACTTATACTGTTCACCTTGTGACATGTCCCAACAGTATTAAACAATCAGGGGAGCACACTCTCCTCACTTATAATGTTCACCTGCTGACATGTCCCGGGCATATTAAACCATCAGCAGAACACACTCTACTCACTTATACTGTTCACCTGGTAACATGTCCCGTGCGTGTTAAACCATCAGGGGAACACACTCTCCTCACATATACTGTTCACCTGTTGACATGTCCCGTGTGTATTAAACAATCAGGGGAACACACTCTCCTTATTTATACTGTTCACCTGGTGACATGTCCCGTGTGTATTAAACAATCAGGGGATCACACTCTCCTCAATTATACTGTTCACCTGGTAACATGTCCCGTGTATATTAAAGCATCAGGGGAAAGCACTCTCCTCACTTATACTGTTCAACTGGTGACATGTCCCGTGAATATTAAACCATCAGGGGAAAGCACTCTCCTCACTTATACTGTTCAACTGGTAAACATGTCCCGTGTGCATTAAACCATCAGTGGAACACTCTCTCCTCACTTTTACTGTTCACCTGGTAACATGTTCTGTGTGCATTAAATCATCAGTGGAACACTCTCTCCTCACTTATACTGTTCACCTGGTAACATGTCCCGTGCGTATTAAACCAAAAGGGGAACACACTCTCCTCACTTATACTGTTCAGCTGGTAACATGTCCCGTGACTATTAAACCATCAGGGGAACACACTCTCCTCACTGATACTGTTCATCTGGTAACATGTCCAGTGAATATTAAACCATCAGGGGAACACACTCTCCTCACTTATACTGTTCAGCTGGTAACATATCCTGTGTGTATTTAACCATCAGGGGAACACACTCTCCTCACTTATACAGTTCATCTGGTAACATGTCCCGTCAGTATTAAACTATCAGGGGAACACACTCTCCTCACTTATACTGTTCACCTGGTAACATGTCCTGTTTGCATTAAACCATCAGGGGAACACACTCTCCTCACTTATACTGTTCACCTGGCAACATGTCCCGTCAGTGTGAAACAAACAGGGGAACACACTCTCCTCACTTATACTGTTCACCTGGTGACATGTCCCGTCTGTATTAACCCATCAGGTGAACACACTCTCCTCACTTATACTGTTCACCTGGTAACATGTCCCGTGTATATTAAACAATCAGAGGAACACACTCTCCTCACTTATACTGTTCACCTGGTAACATGTCCTGTGTGCATTAAACCATCAGAGGAACACACTCTCCTCACTTACACTGTTCATCTGGTAACATGTCCCATCAGTATTAAACCATCAGGAGAACACAGTCTCCTCACTTATACTGTTCACCTGGTAACATGTCCTTTGCATATTTATCCATCAGGGGAAAACATTCTGCTCACTTATACTGTTCACCTGGTGACATGCCCCGTGTGTATTAAACAATCAGGGGAACACACTCTCCTCACTTATACTTTTTAACCGGTGACATGTCCCGTGTGTATTAAACAATCAGGCGAACACACTCTCCTCACTTATACTGTTCACCCGATGACATGTCCCGTGTGTATTAAACAATCAGGGGAACACACTCTCCTCACTTATACTGTTCACCTGGTAACATGTCCTGTGTATATTAAACCATCAGGGGAACACACTCTCCTCACTTATACTGTTCACCTGGTGACATGTCCCGTCAGTATTAAACAATCAGGGGAACACACTCTCCTCACTTATACTGTTCACCTGGTAACATGTCCTGTGTATATTAAATCATCAGGGGAACACACTCTCCTCAATTATACTGTTCACCTGGTAACATGACCCGTGCGTGTTAAACCATCAGGGGAACACACTCTCCTCACTTATACTGTTCACCTGGTAATATGTCCAGTGTATGTTAAACCTTCAGGGGAACACATTCTCCTCACTTATACTGTTCACCTGGTAACATGTCCTGTTTGTAGTAAACAATCAGGGGAATACACTCTCCTCACTTATACTGTTCACCTGGTAACATGTCCCGTGTATATTAAACCATCAGGGGAACACACTCTCCTCACTTATACTGTTCACCTGGTAACATGTCCCGTGAATTTTAAACCATCGGGGAAAGCACTTCCCTCACTTATACAGTTCTCCTGGTAACATGTCCCGTGTGCATTAGACAATCAGGGGAACACACTCTCCTCACTTATACCGTTCAGCTGATAACATGTCCCGTGTGTATTAAAGTATCAGGGGAACACACTCTCCTCACTTATACTGTTCAAATGGTGACATGTCTCATCAGTATTAAACAATCAGGGGAACAGACTCTCCTCACTTATACTGTTGAAATGGTGACATGTCCCATCAGTATTAAACAATCAGGGGAACACACTCTCCTCACTTATACAGTTCACCTGGTGACATGTCCCGGGCATATTAAACCATCAGCAGAACACACTCTACTCACTTATACTGTTCACCTGGTAACATGTCCCGTGCGTGTTAAACCATCAGGGGAACACACTCTCCTCACATATACTGTTCACCTGTTGACATGTCCCGTGTGTATTAAACAATCAGGGGAACACACTCTCCTCACTTATACTGTTCACGTGGTGACATGTCCTGTGTGTATTAAACAATCAGGGGATCACACTCTCCTCAATTATACTGTTCACCTGGTAACATGTCCCGTGCGTGTTAAACCATCAGGGGAACACACTCTCCTCACATATACTGTTCACCTGTTGACATGTCCCGTGTGTATTAAACAATCAGGGGAACACACTCTCCTCACTTATACTGTTCACGTGGTGACATGTCCTGTGTGTATTAAACAATCAGGGGAACACACTCTCCTTATTTATACTGTTCACCTGGTGACATGTCCCGTGTGTATTAAACAATCAGGGGATCACACTCTCCTCAATTATACTGTTCACCTGGTAACATGTCCCGTGTATATTAAAGCATCAGGGGAAAGCACTCTCCTCACTTATACTGTTCAACTGGTGACATGTCCCGTGAATATTAAACCATCAGGGGAAAGCACTCTCCTCACTTATACTGTTCAACTGGTAACATGTCCCGTGTGCATTAAACCATCAGTGGAACACTCTCTCCTCACTTTTACTTTTCACCTGGTAACATGTTCTGTGTGCATTAAATCATCAGTGGAACACTCTCTCCTCACTTATACTGTTCACCTGGTAACATGTCCCGTGCGTATTAAACCAAAAGGGGAACACACTCTCCTCACTTATACTGTTCAGCTGGTAACATGTCCCGTGACTATTAAACCATCAGGGGATCACACTCTCCTCACTTATACTGTTCATCTGGTAACATGTCCAGTGAATATTAAACCATCAGGGGAACACACTCTCCTCACTTATACTGTTCAGCTGGTAACATATCCTGTGTGTATTTAACCATCAGGGGAACACACTCTCCTCACTTATACTGTTCATCTGGTAACATGTCCCGTCAGTATTAAAGCATCAGGGGAACACACTCTCCTCACTTATACTGTTCACCTGTTGACATGTCCCGTGTGTATTAAACAATCAGGGGAACACACTCTCCTCACTTATACTGTTCACGTGGTGACATGTCCTGTGTGTATTAAACAATCAGGGGATCACACTCTCCTCAATTATACTGTTCACCTGGTAACATGTCCCGTGCGTGTTAAACCATCAGGGGAACACACTCTCCTCACATATACTGTTCACCTGTTGACATGTCCCGTGTGTATTAAACAATCAGGGGAACACACTCTCCTCACTTATACTGTTCACGTGGTGACATGTCCTGTGTGTATTAAACAATCAGGGGAACACACTCTCCTTATTTATACTGTTCACCTGGTGACATGTCCCGTGTGTATTAAACAATCAGGGGATCACACTCTCCTCAATTATACTGTTCACCTGGTAACATGTCCCGTGTATATTAAAGCATCAGGGGAAAGCACTCTCCTCACTTATACTGTTCAACTGGTGACATGTCCCGTGAATATTAAACCATCAGGGGAAAGCACTCTCCTCACTTATACTGTTCAACTGGTAACATGTCCCGTGTGCATTAAACCATCAGTGGAACACTCTCTCCTCACTTTTACTTTTCACCTGGTAACATGTTCTGTGTGCATTAAATCATCAGTGGAACACTCTCTCCTCACTTATACTGTTCACCTGGTAACATGTCCCGTGCGTATTAAACCAAAAGGGGAACACACTCTCCTCACTTATACTGTTCAGCTGGTAACATGTCCCGTGACTATTAAACCATCAGGGGATCACACTCTCCTCACTTATACTGTTCATCTGGTAACATGTCCAGTGAATATTAAACCATCAGGGGAACACACTCTCCTCACTTATACTGTTCAGCTGGTAACATATCCTGTGTGTATTTAACCATCAGGGGAACACACTCTCCTCACTTATACTGTTCATCTGGTAACATGTCCCGTCAGTATTAAAGCATCAGGGGAACACACTCTCCTCACTTATACTGTTCACCTGGTAACATGTCCAGTTTGCATTAAACCATCAGGGGAACACACTCTCCTCACTTATACTGTTCACCTGGCAACATGTCCGGTCAGTGTGAAACAAACAGGGGAACACATTCTCCTCACTTATACTGTTCACTTGGTAACAAGTCCCGTGCGTATTAAACCAACAGGGGAACATATTCTCCTCACTTATACTGTTCACCTGGTAACATGTCCCGTGTGTATTAAACAATCAGGGGAACACATTCTCCTCACTTATACTGTTCACTTGGAAACCTGTCCCGTGCGTATTAAACATACAGGTGAACACACTCTCCTCACTTATACTGTTCACCTGGCAACATGTCCCGTCAGTATTAAACAATCAGGGGAACACATTCTCCTCACTTATACTGTTCAACTGGTAACATGTCCCGTGTGTATTAAACCAACAGGGGAACACATTCTCCTCACTTATACTGTTCAGCTGGTAACATGTCCCGTGTGCATTAAACAATCAGGTGAACACATTCTCCTCACTTATACTGTTCACCTGGTAACATGTCCCGTGTGTATTAAACAAACAGGGGAACACATTCTCCTCACTTATACTGTTCACCTGGTAACATGTCCCGTGTGCATTAAGCAATCAATGGAACACACTCTCCTCACTTATACCGTTCACCTGATAACATGTCCCGTGTGTATTAAAACATCAGGGGAACACACTCTCCTCACTTATACTGTTCACCTGTTGACATGTCCCGTGTGTATTAAACAATCAGGGGAACACACTCTCCTCACTTATACTGTTCACGTGGTGACATGTCCTGTGTGTATTAAACAATCAGGGGATCACACTCTCCTCAATTATACTGTTCACCTGGTAACATGTCCCGTGCGTGTTAAACCATCAGGGGAACACACTCTCCTCACATATACTGTTCACCTGTTGACATGTCCCGTGTGTATTAAACAATCAGGGGAACACACTCTCCTCACTTATACTGTTCACGTGGTGACATGTCCTGTGTGTATTAAACAATCAGGGGAACACACTCTCCTTATTTATACTGTTCACCTGGTGACATGTCCCGTGTGTATTAAACAATCAGGGGATCACACTCTCCTCAATTATACTGTTCACCTGGTAACATGTCCCGTGTATATTAAAGCATCAGGGGAAAGCACTCTCCTCACTTATACTGTTCAACTGGTGACATGTCCCGTGAATATTAAACCATCAGGGGAAAGCACTCTCCTCACTTATACTGTTCAACTGGTAACATGTCCCGTGTGCATTAAACCATCAGTGGAACACTCTCTCCTCACTTTTACTTTTCACCTGGTAACATGTTCTGTGTGCATTAAATCATCAGTGGAACACTCTCTCCTCACTTATACTGTTCACCTGGTAACATGTCCCGTGCGTATTAAACCAAAAGGGGAACACACTCTCCTCACTTATACTGTTCAGCTGGTAACATGTCCCGTGACTATTAAACCATCAGGGGATCACACTCTCCTCACTTATACTGTTCATCTGGTAACATGTCCAGTGAATATTAAACCATCAGGGGAACACACTCTCCTCACTTATACTGTTCAGCTGGTAACATATCCTGTGTGTATTTAACCATCAGGGGAACACACTCTCCTCACTTATACTGTTCATCTGGTAACATGTCCCGTCAGTATTAAAGCATCAGGGGAACACACTCTCCTCACTTATACTGTTCACCTGGTAACATGTCCTGTTTGCATTAAACCATCAGGGGAACACACTCTCCTCACTTATACTGTTCACCTGGCAACATGTCCGGTCAGTGTGAAACAAACAGGGGAACACATTCTCCTCACTTATACTGTTCACTTGGTAACATGTCCCGTGCGTATTAAACCAACAGGGGAACATATTCTCCTCACTTATACTGTTCACCTGGTAACATGTCCCGTGTGTATTAAACAATCAGGGGAACACATTCTCCTCACTTATACTGTTCACTTGGAAACCTGTCCCGTGCGTATTAAACATACAGGTGAACACACTCTCCTCACTTATACTGTTCACCTGGCAACATGTCCCGTCAGTATTAAACAATCAGGGGAACACATTCTCCTCACTTATACTGTTCAACTGGTAACATGTCCCGTGTGTATTAAACCAACAGGGGAACACATTCTCCTCACTTATACTGTTCAGCTGGTAACATGTCCCGTGTGCATTAAACAATCAGGTGAACACATTCTCCTCACTTATACTGTTCACCTGGTAACATGTCCCGTGTGTATTAAACAAACAGGGGAACACATTCTCCTCACTTATACTGTTCACCTGGTAACATGTCCCGTGTGCATTAAGCAATCAATGGAACACACTCTCCTCACTTATACCGTTCACCTGATAACATGTCCCGTGTGTATTAAAACATCAGGGGAACACATTCTCCTCACTTATACTGTTCACCTGGTAACATGCCCTGTGTATATTAATCCATCAGGGGAACACACTCTCCTCACTTAAACCGTTCACCTGGTAACATGTCCCGTGTGCATTAAACAATCAGGGGAACACACTCTCCTCAATTATACCGTTCACCTTATAACATGTCCCGTGCGTATTAAACAATCAGGGGAACACACTCTCCTCACTAATACTGTTCACCTGGTAACATGTCCTGTGTATATTAAACCATCAATGGAACACACTCTCCTCACTAATACTGTTCACCTGGTAACATGTCCTGTGTATATTAAACCATCAGGGGAACACATTCTCCTCACTTATACTGTTCACTTGGTAACATGTCCCGTGCGTATTAAACAAACAGGGGAACACATTCTCCTCACTTCTACCGTTCACCTGGTAACATGTCCCGTGCGTATTAAACAATCAGGGGAACACACTCTCCTCACTAATACTGTTCACCTGGTAACATGTCCTGTGTATATTAAACCATCAATGGAACACAATCTCCTCACTTATACCGTTCACCTGGTAACATGTCCCGTGTGCATTAAACAATCAGGGGAACACACTCTCCTCAATTATACTGTTCACCTGATAACATGTCCCGTGTGTATTAAACCATCAGGGGAACACAATCTCCTCACTTGCACTGTGCACCTGGTAACATGCCCTGTGTTTATTAAACCATCAGGGGAACACACTCTCCTCACTTATACTGTTTACCTGGTAACATGTCCCGTGTATATTAAACCATCAGGGGAACACACTCTCCTCACTTATACTGTTCACCTAGTCACATGTCCTGTGTGCATTAAACCATCAGGGGAACACACTCTCCTCACTTATACTGTTCATCTGGTAACATGTCCCGTCAGTATTAAACCATCAGGGGAACACACTCTCCTCACTTATACTGTTCATCTCGTAACATGTCCCGTATGTGTTAAACAATCAGGGGAACACACTTTCCACACTTATACTGCTCACCCGGTGACATGTCCCGTGTGTATTAAACAATCAGGGGAAAACACTCTCCTCAATTATACTGTTCACCTGGTAACATGTCCCGTGCGTGTTAAACCATCAGGGGAACACACTCTCCTCACTTATACTGTTCAGCTGGTAACATGTCCCGTGAGTATTAAACAATCAGGGGAACACACTCTCCTCACTTATAATGTTCACCTGGTGACATGTCCCGGGTATATTAAACCATCAGCGGAACACACTCTACTCACATATACTGTTCACCTGGTAACATGTCCCGTGCGTGTTAAACCATCAGGGCAACACACTCTCCTCACATATACTGTTCACCTGGTAACATGTCCCGTGCGTGTTAAACCATCAGCGGAAAACACTCTACTCACTTATACTGTTCACCTGGTGACATGTCCTGTGTGTATTAAACCATCAGGGGAACACACTCTCCTCACTTATACTGTTCACCTGGTAACATGTCCCGTGTGCATTAAGCAATCAAGGGAACACACTCTCCTCACTTATACTGTTCACCTGGTAACATGTCCCGTGAATTTTAAACCATCGGGGAAAGCACTTCCCTCACTTATACAGTTCTCCTGGTAACATGTCCCGTGTGCATTAGACAATCAGGGGAACACACTCTCCTCACTTATACCGTTCAGCTGATAACATGTCCCGTGTGTATTAAAGTATCAGGGGAACACACTCTCCTCACTTATACTGTTCAAATGGTGACATGTCCCATCAGTATTAAACAATCAGGGGAACAGACTCTCCTCACTTATACTGTTGAAATGGTGACATGTCCCATCAGTATTAAACAATCAGGGGAACACACTCTCCTCACTTATACAGTTCACCTGGTGACATGTCCCGGGCATATTAAACCATCAGCAGAACACACTCTACTCACTTATACTGTTCACCTGGTAACATGTCCCGTGCGTGTTAAACCATCAGGGGAACACACTCTCCTCACATATACTGTTCACCTGTTGACATGTCCCGTGTGTATTAAACAATCAGGGGAACACACTCTCCTCACTTATACTGTTCACGTGGTGACATGTCCTGTGTGTATTAAACAATCAGGGGAACACACTCTCCTTATTTATACTGTTCACCTGGTGACATGTCCCGTGTGTATTAAACAATCAGGGGATCACACTCTCCTCAATTATACTGTTCACCTGGTAACATGTCCCGTGTATATTAAAGCATCAGGGGAAAGCACTCTCCTCACTTATACTGTTCAACTGGTGACATGTCCCGTGAATATTAAACCATCAGGGGAAAGCACTCTCCTCACTTATACTGTTCAACTGGTAACATGTCCCGTGTGCATTAAACCATCAGTGGAACACTCTCTCCTCACTTTTACTGTTCACCTGGTAACATGTTCTGTGTGCATTAAATCATCAGTGGAACACTCTCTCCTCACTTATACTGTTCACCTGGTAACATGTCCCGTGCGTATTAAACCAAAAGGGGAACACACTCTCCTCACTTATACTGTTCAGCTGGTAACATGTCCCGTGACTATTAAACCATCAGGGGATCACACTCTCCTCACTTATACTGTTCATCTGGTAACATGTCCAGTGAATATTAAACCATCAGGGGAACACACTCTCCTCACTTATACTGTTCAGCTGGTAACATATCCTGTGTGTATTTAACCATCAGGGGAACACACTCTCCTCACTTATACTGTTCATCTGGTAACATGTCCCGTCAGTATTAAAGCATCAGGGGAACACACTCTCCTCACTTATACTGTTCACCTGGTAACATGTCCTGTTTGCATTAAACCATCAGGGGAACACACTCTCCTCACTTATACTGTTCACCTGGCAACATGTCCGGTCAGTGTGAAACAAACAGGGGAACACATTCTCCTCACTTATACTGTTCACTTGGTAACATGTCCCGTGCGTATTAAACCAACAGGGGAACATATTCTCCTCACTTATACTGTTCACCTGGTAACATGTCCCGTGTGTATTAAACAATCAGGGGAACACATTCTCCTCACTTATACTGTTCACTTGGAAACCTGTCCCGTGCGTATTAAACATACAGGTGAACACACTCTCCTCACTTATACTGTTCACCTGGCAACATGTCCCGTCAGTATTAAACAATCAGGGGAACACATTCTCCTCACTTATACTGTTCAACTGGTAACATGTCCCGTGTGTATTAAACCAACAGGGGAACACATTCTCCTCACTTATACTGTTCAGCTGGTAACATGTCCCGTGTGCATTAAACAATCAGGTGAACACATTATCCTCACTTATACTGTTCACCTGGTAACATGTCCCGTGTGTATTAAACAAACAGGGGAACACATTCTCCTCACTTATACTGTTCACCTGGTAACATGTCCCGTGTGCATTAAGCAATCAAGGGAACACACTCTCCTCACTTATACCGTTCACCTGATAACATGTCCCGTGCGTGTTAAACCATCAGGGCAACACACTCTCCTCACATATACTGTTCACCTGGTAACATGTCCCGTGCGTGTTAAACCATCAGCGGAAAACACTCTACTCACTTATACTGTTCACCTGGTGACATGTCCTGTGTGTATTAAACCATCAGGGGAACACACTCTCCTCACTTATACTGTTCACCTGGTAACATGTCCCGTGTATATTAAACCATCAGGGGAACACACTCTCCTCACTTATACTGTTCACCTGGTAACAGGTCCCGTGTATATTAAACCATCAGGGGAACACACTCTCCTCACTTATACTGTTCACCTGGTAACATGTCCTGTGTGCTTTAAACCATCAGGGGAACACACTCTCCTCACTTATACTGTTCGTCTGGTAACATGTCCCGTCAGTATTAAACCATCAGGGGAACACACTCTCCTCACTTATACTGTTCATCTGGTAACAGGTCCCGTTTGTGTTAAACAATCAGGGGAACACACTATCCTCACTTATACTGCTCACCCGGTGACATGTCCCGTGTGTATTAAACAATCAGGGGAACACACTCTCCTCACTTATACTGCTCACCCGGTGACATGTCCCGTGTATATTAAACAATCAGGGGAAAACACTCTCCTCACTTATACTGTTCGCCTGGTGCAATGTCCCGGGTATATTAAACAATCAGGGGAAAACACTCTCCTCACTTATACTGTTCACCTGGTAACATGTCCCGTGCGTGTTAAACCATCAGGGGAACACACTCTCCTCACTTATACTGTTCAGCTGGTAACATGTCCCGTGAGTATTAAACAATCAGGGGAACACACTCTCCTCACTTATAATGTTCACCTGGTGACATGTCCCGGGTATATTAAACCATCAGCGGAACACACTCTACTCACTTATACTGTTCACCTGGTAACATGTCCCGTGCGTGTTAAACCATCAGGGCAACACACTCTCCTCACATATACTGTTCACCTGGTAACATGTCCCGTGCGTGTTAAACCATCAGCGGAAAACACTCTACTCACTTATACTGTTCACCTGGTGACATGTCCTGTGTGTATTAAACCATCAGGGGAACACACTCTCCTCACTTATACTGTTCACCTGGTAACATGTCCCGTGTATATTAAACCATCAGGGGAACACACTCTCCTCACTTATACTGTTCACCTGGTAACAGGTACCGTGTATATTAAACCATCAGGGGAACACACTCTCCTCACTTATACTGTTCACCTGGTAACATGTCCTGTGTGCATTAAACCATCAGGGGAACACACTCTCCTCACTTATACTGTTCGTCTGGTAACATGTCCCGTCAGTATTAAACCATCAGGGGAACACACTCTCCTCACTTATACTGTTCATCTGGTAACAGGTCCCGTTTGTGTTAAACAATCAGGGGAACACACTATCCTCACTTATACTGCTCACCCGGTGACATGTCCCGTGTGTATTAAACAATCAGGGGAACACACTCTCCTCACTTATACTGCTCACCCGGTGACATGTCCCGTGTATATTAAACAATCAGGGGAAAACACTCTCCTCACTTATACTGTTCGCCTGGTGCAATGTCCCGGGTATATTAAACAATCAGGGGAAAACACTCTCCTCACTTATACTGTTCACCTGGTAACATGTCCCGTGCGTGTTAAACCATCAGGGGAACACACTCTCCTCACTTATACTGTTCAGCTGGTAACATGTCCCGTGAGTATTAAACAATCAGGGGAACAAACTCTCCTCACTTATAATGTTCACCTGCTGACATGTCCCGTTTATATTAAACAATCAGCGGAACACACTCTACTCACTTATACTGTTCACCTGGTAACATGTCCCGTGCGTCTTAAACCATCAGGGCAACACACTCTCCTCACATACACTGTTCACCTGGTAACATGTCCCGTGAGTGTTAAACCATCAGCGGAAAACACTCTACTCACTTATACTGTTCACCTGGTGACATGTCCTGTGTGTATTAAACCATCAGGGAAACACACTCTCCTCACTTATACTGTTCACCTGGTAACATGTCCCGTGTATATTAAACCATCAGGGGAACACAATCTCCTCACTTATACTGTTCACCTGGTAACTGGTCCCGTGTATATTAAACCATGAGTGGAACACACTCTCCTCACTTATACTGTTCACCTGGTAACATGTTCTGTGTGTGTTAAACCATCAGGGGAACACACTCTCCTCACTTATACTGTTCATCTGGTAACATGTCCTGTGTGTGTTAAACAATCAGGGGAACACACTCTCCTCACTTATACTGTTCATCTGGTAACATGTTCTGTGTGTGTTAAACCATCAGGGGAACACACTCTCCTCACTTATACTGTTCATCTGGTAACATGTCCCGTTTGTGTTAAACAATCAGGGGAACACACTCTCCTCACTTATACTGTTCACCTGGTAACATGTCCCGTGTATATTAAACCATCAGGGGAAAACACTCTCCTCACTGATACTGTTCACCTGGTAACATGTCCCGTGCGCGTTAAACCATCAGGGGAACACACTCTCCTCACTTATACTGTTCAGCTGGTAACATGTCCCGTGAGTATTAAACAATCAGGGGAACACACTCTCCTCACTTAAACTATTCACCTGGTAATATGTCCCATGTATATTAAACCATCAGGGGAACACACTCTCCTCACTTATACTGTTCACCTGGTAACATATCCTGTGTGTATTAAACAATCAGGGGAACACACTCTCCTCACTTATACTGTTCATCTGGTAACATCTCCTGTGTGTATTAAACCATCAGGGGAACACACTCTCCTCACTTATACTGTTCACCTGGTAACATGTCCCGTGCATATTAAACCATCAGGGGAACACACTCCCCACACTTATACTGTTCATCTGGTAACATGTCCCGTGTGTATTAAACCATCAGGGGAACACATTCTCCTCACTTATACTGTTCATCTGGTAACATATCCAGTGTGTATTTAACCATCAGGGGAACACACTCTCCTCACTTATACTGTTCATCTGGTAACATGTCCTGTGTGTATTAAACCATCAGGGGAACACACTTTCCTCACTTATACTCTTCATCTGGTAACATATCCTGTGTGTATTAAACCATCAGGGGAACACACTCTCCTCACTTATACTGTTCATCTGGTAACATATCCTGTGTCTATTAAACCATCAGGGGAACACACTCTCCTCACTTATACAGTTCATCTGGTAACATGTCCCGTCAGTATTAAACCATCAGGGGAACACACTCTCCTCACTTATACTGTTCATCTGGTAACATGTCCCGTCAGTATTAAACCATCAGGGGAACACACTCTCCTCACTTATACTGTTCATCTGGTAACATGTCCCGTCAGTATTAAACCATCAGGGGAACACACTCTCCTCACTTATACTGTTCACCTGGTAACATGTCCTGTGCGTCTTTAATCATCAGGGGAACACACTCTCCTCACTTATACTGTTCATCTGGTAACATGTCCCGTCAGTATTAAACCATCAGGGGAACACACTCTCCTCACTTATACAGTTCACTTGGTGAAATGCCCGTGCTTATTAAACCATCAGGGGAACACACTCTCCTCACTTATACTGTTCACCTGGAAACATGTCCCGTGAATATTAAACCATCAGGGGAAAGCACTCTCCTCACATAGACTTTTCTCTTGGTAACATATCCCGTGTATATTAAACCATCAGGAGAACACACTCTCCTCACTTATACTGTTCACCTGGAAACATGTCCCGTGAATATTAAACCATCAGGGGAACACACTCTCCTCACTTAGACTTTTCTCCTGGTAACATGACCCGTGCGTATGAAACAATCAGGGGAACACACTCTCCTCACTTATACTGTTCACTTGGTAACATGTCCCGTGTATATGAAACAATCAGGGGAACACATTCTCCTCACTTATACTGTTCACTTGGTAACATGTCCCGTGCGTATTCAACAAACAGGGGAACACATTCTCCTCACTTATAATGTTCACCTGGTAACATGTCCCGTGTGTATGAAACAATCAGGGGAACACACTCTCCTCACTTATACTGTTCACCTGGTGGCATGTCCAGTGAATATTAAACCATCAGGGGAACACACTCTCCTCACTTATACTGTTCATCTGGTAACATGTCCTGTGTGCATTAAATCATCAGGGAAACACACTCTTCTCACTTATACTGTTCATCTGGTGACATGTCCAGTGAATATTAAACCATCAGGGGAACACACTCTCCTCACTTCTACTGTTCATCTGGTAACATGTCCTGTGTGCATTAAATCATCAGGGGAAAGCACTCTCCTCACTTATACTGTTCACCTGATAACATGTCCCGTGCATATTAAATCATCAGGGGAACACACTCTCCTCACTTATACTGTTCACCTGGTGACATGTCCCGTCAGTATTAAACAATCAGGGGAACACAATCTCCTCACTTATACTGTTCATCTGGTAACATGTCCCGTGAGTATTAAACCATCAGGGGAACACACTCTCCTCACTTATACTGTTCACCTGGTAACATGTCCCGTGTGTATTAAACCATCAGGGGAACACACTCTCCTCACTTATACTGTTCACCTGGTAACATGTCCCGTGCATATTAAACCATCAGGGGAACACACTCCCCACACTTATACTGTTCATCTGGTAACATATCCAGTGAATATTAAACCATCAGGGGAACACACTCTCCTCACTTATACTGTTCAGCTGGTAACATGTCCTGTGTGTATTAAACCATCAGGGGAACACACTCTCCTCACTTATACTGTTCAGCTGGTAACATATCCTGTGTGTATTAAACCATCAGGGGAACACACTCTCCTCACTTATACTGTTCAGCTGGTAACATATCCTGTGTGTATTTAACCATCAGGGGAACACACTCTCCTCACTTATACTGTTCATCTGGTAACATGTCCCGTCAGTATTAAACCATCAGGGGAACACACTCTCCTCACTTATACTGTTCATCTGGTAACATGTCCCGTCAGTATTAAACCATCAGGGGAACACACTCTCCTCACTTATACTGTTCATCTGGTAACATGTCCCGTCAGTATTAAACCATCAGGGGAACACACTCTCCTCACTTATACTGTTCACTTGGGAACATGTCCTGTGCGTCTTTAATCATCAGGGGAACACACTCTCCTCACTTATACAGTTCACTTGGTGAAATGCCCGTGCTTATTAAACCATCAGGGGAACACACTCTCCTCACTTATACTGTTCAGCTGGTAACATATCCTATGTGTATTAAACCATCAGGGGAACACACTCTCCTCACTTATACTGTTCATCTGGTAACATATCCTGTGTGTATTAAACCATCAGGGGAACACACTCTCCTCACTTATACTGTTCATCTGGTAACATGTCCCGTCAGTATTAAACCATCAGGGGAACACACTCTCCTCACTTATACTGTTCACCTGGAAACATGTCCCGTGAATATTAAACCATCAGGGGAAAGCACTCTCCTCACATAGACTTTTCTCTTGGTAACATATCCCGTGTATATTAAACCATCAGGAGAACACACTCTCCTCACTTATACTGTTCACCTGGAAACATGTCCCGTGAATATTAAACCATCAGGGGAACACACTCTCCTCACTTATACTGCTCACCCGGTGACATGTCCCGGGTATATTAAACAATCAGGGGAAAACACTCTCCTCACTTATACTGTTCAGCTGGTAACATGTCCCGTGAGTATTAAACAATCAGGGGAACACACTCTCCTCACTTATACTATTCACCTGGTAATATGTCCCATGTATATTAAACCATCAGGGGAACACACTCTCCTCACTTATACTGTTCACCTGGTAACATATCCTGTGTGTATTAAACAATCAGGGGAACTCACTCTCCTCACTTATACTGTTCACCTGGTAACATGCCCGTGTATATTAAACAATCAGGGGAACACACTCTCCTCACTTATACTGTTCACCTGGTAACATGTCCCATGTATATTAAACAATCAGGGGAACTCACTCTCCTCACTTATACTGTTCACCTGGTAACATGTCCCGTGTGTATTAAACCATCAGGGGAACACACTCTCCTCACTTATACTGTTCACCTGGTAACATGTCCCGTGCATATTAAACCATCAGGGGAACACACTCTCCTCACTTATACTGTTCAGCTGGTAACATGTCCTGTGTGTATTAAACCATCAGGGGAACACACTCTCCTCACTTATACTGTTCAGCTGGTAACATATCCTGTGTGTATTAAACCATCAGGGGAACACACTCTCCTCACTTATACTGTTCACCTGGTAACATGTCCCGTGTATATTAAACAATCAGGGGAACTCACTCTCCTCACTTATACTGTTCACCAGGTAACATGTCCCGTGTGTATTAAACCATCAGGGGAACACACTCTCCTCACTTATACTGTTCACCTGGTAACATGTCCCGTGCATATTAAACCATCAGGGGAACACACTCCCCACACTTATACTGTTCATCTGGTAACATATCCAGTGAATATTAAACCATCAGGGGAACACACTCTCCTCACTTATACTGTTCAGCTGGTAACATGTCCTGTGTGTATTAAACCATCAGGGGAACACACTCTCCTCACTTATACAGTTCAGCTGGTAACATATCCTGTGTGTATTAAACCATCAGGGGAACACACTCTCCTCACTTATACTGTTCAGCTGGTAACATATCCTGTGTGTATTTAACCATCAGGGGAACACACTCTCCTCACTTATACTGTTCATCTGGTAACATGTCCTGTGTGTATTAAACCATCAGGGGAACACACTCTCCTCACTTACACTGTTCATCTGGTAACATATCCTGTGTGTATTAAACCATCAGGGGATCACTCTCTCCTCACTTATACTGTTCCGCTGGTAACATATACTGTGTATATTAAACCATCAGGGGAAGACACTCTCCTCACTTATACTGTTCACTAGGTAACATGTCCCGTGCGTATTAAACCAACAGGGGAACACATTCTCCTCACTTGTACTGTTCACCTGGTAACATGTCCCGTGTGTATTAAACAATCAGGGGAACACACTCTCCTCACTTATACTGTTCACTAGGTAACATGTCCCGTGCGTATTAAACCAACAGTGGAACACACTCTCCTCACTTATACTGTTCACCTGGTAACATGTCCCGTGTGTATTAAACCATCAGGGGAACAAACTCTCCTCACTTAAACTTTTCTCCTGTTGACATGTCCCGTGTGTATTAAACAATCAGGGGAACACACTCTCCTCACTTATACTGTTCACCAGGCAACATGTCCCGTGTATATTAAACCATCAGGGGAACACACTCTCCTCACTTAGACTGTTCACCTGGTAACATGTCCCGTGTATATTAAACCATCAGGGGAACACACTCTCCTCACTTATACTGTTCACCTGGTATCATGTCCTGTGTAAAATAAAACATCTGGTGAACACACTCTCCTCACTTATACTGTTCACTTGGTAACATGTCCCGTGCGTATTAAACAAAAAGGGGAACACATTCTCCTCACTTATACTGTTCACCTGGAAACATGTCCCGTGAATATTAAACCATCAGGGGAAAGCACTCTCCTCACTTAGACTTTTCTCCTGGTAACATGTCCCGTCAGTATTAAACCATCAGGGGAACAGACTCTCCTCACTTTTACTGTTCACTTGGTAACATGTCCCGTGCGTATTAAACAAACAGGGGAACACATTCTCCTCACTTATAATGTTCACCTGGTAACATGTCCCGTGTGTATTAAACAATCAGGGGAACACATTCTCCTCACTTATACTGTTCACCTGGTAACATGTCCCGTGCGTATTAAACAAACAGGGGAACACATTCTCCTCACTTATACTGTTCATCTGTTAACATGTCCCGTCAGTATTAAACCATCAGTGGAACACTCTCTCCTCACTTGTACTGTTCACCTGGTAACATGTCCCGTGCATATTAAACCATCAGGGGAACACACTCTCCTCACTTATACTGTTCACCTGGTAACATTTCCCGTGTGTATTAAACAATCAGGGGAACACATTCTCCTCACTTATACTGTTCACTTGGTAACATGTCCCGTGCGTATTAAACAAACAGGGGAACACTTTCTCCTCACTTATTCTGTTCTCCTATTAACATGTCCCGTGTATATGAAACCATCAGGGGAACACACTCTCCTCACTTATACTTTTCACCTGATAACATGTCCCGTGTGTATTAAACCATAAGGGGAACACACTCTCCTCACTTATACTGTTCACCTGGCAATATGTACTGTGTATATTAAACCATCAGGGGAAAACACTCTCCTCACTTATACTGTTCACCTGGGAACATGTCCCGTGTATATTAAACCATCAGGGGAACACACTCTCCTCACTTATACTGTTCACCTGGTAACATGTTCCGTGTATATTAAACCATCAGGGGAACACACTCTCCTCACTTATACTGTTCAACTGGTAACATGTACCGTGTATATTAAACCATCAGGGGAACACACTCTGCTCAATTATACATTTCACTTGGTGACATGTCCCGTGTGTATTGAACAATCAGGGGAACACACTCTCCTCACTTATACTGTTAACCTGCTAACATGTCCCGTGTGTATTAAACAATCAGGGGAACACATTCTCCTCACTTATACTGTTCACCTGGTAATATGTAGCGTGTGTATTAAACAATCAGGGGAACACATTCTCCTCACTTATACTGTTCACTTGGTAACATGTCCCGTGCGTATTAAACCACCAGGGGAACACATTCTCCTCACTTCTACTGTTCACCTGGTAACATGTCCCGTGTGCATTAAACAATCAGGGGAACACACTCTCCTCACTTATACCGTTCACCTGATAACATGTCCCGTGTGTATTAAACCATCAGGGGAACACACTCTCCTCACTTATGCTGTTCACCTGGTAACATGCCCTGTGTATATTAAACCATCAGGGGAACACACTCTCCTCACTTATACTGTTTACCTGGTAACATGTCCCGTGTATATTTAACAATCAGGGGAACACACTCTCCTCACTTATACTGTTCACCTGGTAACATGTCCCGTGCGTATTAAACAATCAGGGGAACACATTCTGCTCACTTATACTGTTCATCTGGTAACATGTCCCGTGCGTATTAAACCAACAGGGGAACACATTCTCCTCACTTATACTGTTCACCTGGTAACATGTCCCGTGTGTATTAAACAATCAGGGGAACACAATCTCCTCACTTATACTGTTCACTTGGCAACATGTCCCGTGCGTATTAAACAAACAGGCGAACACATTCTCCTCACTTGTACTTTTCATCTGGTAACATGTCCCGTGTGTATTAAACCATCAGGGGAACACATTCTCCTCACTTATACTGTTCACTTGGTAACATGTCCCGTGCGTATTAAACCAACAGGGGAACACATTCTCCTCACTTATACTTTTCACCTGGTAACATGTCCCGTGTGTATTAAACCATCAGGGGAACACACTCTCCTCACTTATACTGTTCACCTGGTAACATGTCCCGTGTGTATTAAACCATCAGGGGAACACACTCTCCTCACTTATACTGTTCACCTGGTAACATGTCCCGTGCATATTAAACCATCAGGGGAACACACTCCCCACACTTATACTGTTCATCTGGTAACATATCCAGTGAATATTAAACCATCAGGGGAACACACTCTCCTCACTTATACTGTTCAGCTGGTAACATGTCCTGTGTGTATTAAACCATCAGGGGAACACACTCTCCTCACTTATACTGTTCAGCTGGTAACATATCCTGTGTGTATTAAACCATCAGGGGAACACACTCTCCTCACTTATACTGTTCAGCTGGTAACATATCCTGTGTGTATTTAACCATCAGGGGAACACACTCTCCTCACTTATACTGTTCATCTGGTAACATGTCCTGTGTGTATTAAACCATCAGGGGAACACACTCTCCTCACTTACACTGTTCATCTGGTAACATATCCTGTGTGTATTAAACCATCAGGGGATCACTCTCTCCTCACTTATACTGTTCCGCTGGTAACATATACTGTGTATATTAAACCATCAGGGGAAGACACTCTCCTCACTTATACTGTTCACTAGGTAACATGTCCCGTGCGTATTAAACCAACAGGGGAACACATTCTCCTCACTTGTACTGTTCACCTGGTAACATGTCCCGTGTGTATTAAACAATCAGGGGAACACACTCTCCTCACTTATACTGTTCACTAGGTAACATGTCCCGTGCGTATTAAACCAACAGTGGAACACACTCTCCTCACTTATACTGTTCACCTGGTAACATGTCCCGTGTGTATTAAACCATCAGGGGAACAAACTCTCCTCACTTAAACTTTTCTCCTGTTGACATGTCCCGTGTGTATTAAACAATCAGGGGAACACACTCTCCTCTCTTATACTGTTCACCAGGCAACATGTCCCGTGTATATTAAACCATCAGGGGAACACACTCTCCTCACTTAGACTGTTCACCTGGTAACATGTCCCGTGTATATTAAACCATCAGGGGAACACACTCTCCTCACTTATACTGTTCACCTGGTATCATGTCCTGTGTAAAATAAACCATCTGGTGAACACACTCTCCTCACTTATACTGTTCACTTGGTAACATGTCCCGTGCGTATTAAACAAAAAGGGGAACACATTCTCCTCACTTATACTGTTCACCTGGAAACATGTCCCGTGAATATTAAACCATCAGGGGAAAGCACTCTCCTCACTTAGACTTTTCTCATGGTAACATATCCCGTGTATATTAAACCATCAGGAGAACACACTCTCCTCACTTATACTGTTCACCTGGAAACATGTCCCGTGAATATTAAACCATCAGGGGAAAGCACTCTCCTCACTTAGACTTTTCTCCTGGTAACATGTCCCGTCAGTATTAAACCATCAGGGGAACAGACTCTCCTCACTTTTACTGTTCACTTGGTAACATGTCCCGTGCGTATTAAACAAACAGGGGAACACATTCTCCTCACTTATAATGTTCACCTGGTAACATGTCCCGTGTGTATTAAACAATCAGGGGAACACATTCTCCTCACTTATACTGTTCACCTGGTAACATGTCCCGTGCGTATTAAACAAACAGGGGAACACATTCTCCTCACTTATACTGTTCATCTGTTAACATGTCCCGTCAGTATTAAACCATCAGTGGAACACTCTCTCCTCACTTGTACTGTTCACCTGGTAACATGTCCCGTGCATATTAAACCATCAGGGGAACACACTCTCCTCACTTATACTGTTCACCTGGTAACATTTCCCGTGTGTATTAAACAATCAGGGGAACACATTCTCCTCACTTATACTGTTCACTTGGTAACATGTCCCGTGCGTATTAAACAAACAGGGGAACACTTTCTCCTCACTTATTCTGTTCTCCTATTAACATGTCCCGTGTATATGAAACCATCAGGGGAACACACTCTCCTCACTTATACTTTTCACCTGATAACATGTCCCGTGTGTATTAAACCATAAGGGGAACACACTCTCCTCACTTATACTGTTCACCTGGCAATATGTACTGTGTATATTAAACCATCAGGGGAAAACACTCTCCTCACTTATACTGTTCACCTGGGAACATGTCCCGTGTATATTAAACCATCAGGGGAACACACTCTCCTCACTTATACTGTTCACCTGGTAACATGTTCCGTGTATATTAAACCATCAGGGGAACACACTCTCCTCACTTATACTGTTCAACTGGTAACATGTACCGTGTATATTAAACCATCAGGGGAACACACTCTGCTCAATTATACATTTCACTTGGTGACATGTCCCGTGTGTATTGAACAATCAGGGGAACACACTCTCCTCACTTATACTGTTAACCTGCTAACATGTCCCGTGTGTATTAAACAATCAGGGGAACACATTCTCCTCACTTATACTGTTCACCTGGTAATATGTCCCGTGTGTATTAAACAATCAGGGGAACACATTCTCCTCACTTATACTGTTCACTTGGTAACATGTCCCGTGCGTATTAAACCACCAGGGGAACACATTCTCCTCACTTCTACTGTTCACCTGGTAACATGTCCCGTGTGCATTAAACAATCAGGGGAACACACTCTCCTCACTTATACCGTTCACCTGATAACATGTCCCGTGTGTATTAAACCATCAGGGGAACACACTCTCCTCACTTATGCTGTTCACCTGGTAACATGCCCTGTGTATATTAAACCATCAGGGGAACACACTCTCCTCACTTATACTGTTCACCTGGTAACATGTCCCGTGCGTATTAAACAATCAGGGGAACACATTCTGCTCACTTATACTGTTCATCTGGTAACATGTCCCGTGCGTATTAAACCAACAGGGGAACACATTCTCCTCACTTATACTGTTCACCTGGTAACATGTCCCGTGTGTATTAAACAATCAGGGGAACACAATCTCCTCACTTATACTGTTCACTTGGCAACATGTCCCGTGCGTATTAAACAAACAGGGGAACACATTCTCCTCACTTATACTTTTCACCTGGTAACATGTCCCGTGTGTATTAAACAATCAGGGGAACACATTCTCCTCACTTATACTGTTCACTTGGTAACATGTCCCGTGCGTATTAAACCAACAGGGGAACACATTCTCCTCACTTATACTTTTCACCTGGTAACATGTCCCGTGTGTATTAAACAATCAGGGGAACACATTCTCCTCACTTATACTGTTCACCTGGTAACATGTCCCGTGTGTATTAAACAAACAGGGGAACACATTCTCCTCACTTATACTGTTCACCTGGTAATATGTCCCGTGTGTATTAAACAATCAGGGGAACACATTCTCCTCACTTATACTGTTCACTTGGTAACATGTCCCGTGCGTATTAAACCACCAGGGGAACACATTCTCCTCACTTCTACTGTTCACCTGGTAACATGTCCCGTGTGCATTAAACAATCAGGGGAACACACTCTCCTCACTTATACCGTTCACCTGATAACATGTCCCGTGTGTATTAAACCATCAGGGGAACACACTCTCCTCACTTATGCTGTTCACCTGGTAACATGCCCTGTGTATATTAAACCATCAGGGGAACACACTCTCCTCACTTATACTGTTTACCTGGTAACATGTCCCGTGTATATTAAACAATCAGGGGAACACATTCTCCTCACTTATACTGTTCACTTGGTAACATGTCCCGTGCGTATTAAACAAACAGGGGAACACATTCTCCTCACTTATACTGTTCACCTGGTAACATGTCCCGTGTGTATTAAACAATCAGGGGAACACACTCTCCTCACTTATACTGTTCACTAGGTAACATGTCCCGTGCGTATTAAACCAACAGTGGAACACACTCTCCTCACTTATACTGTTCACCTGGTAACATGTCCCGTGTGTATTAAACCATCAGGGGAACAAACTCTCCTCACTTAAACTTTTCTCCTGTTGACATGTCCCGTGTGTATTAAACAATCAGGGGAACACACTCTCCTCACTTATACTGTTCACCAGGCAACATGTCCCGTGTATATTAAACCATCAGGGGAACACACTCTCCTCACTTAGACTGTTCACCTGGTAACATGTCCCGTGTATATTAAACCATCAGGGGAACACACTCTCCTCACTTATACTGTTCACCTGGTATCATGTCCTGTGTAAAATAAACCATCTGGTGAACACACTCTCCTCACTTATACTGTTCACTTGGTAACATGTCCCGTGCGTATTAAACAAAAAGGGGAACACATTCTCCTCACTTATACTGTTCACCTGGAAACATGTCCCGTGAATATTAAACCATCAGGGGAAAGCACTCTCCTCACTTAGACTTTTCTCATGGTAACATATCCCGTGTATATTAAACCATCAGGAGAACACACTCTCCTCACTTATACTGTTCACCTGGAAACATGTCCCGTGAATATTAAACCATCAGGGGAAAGCACTCTCCTCACTTAGACTTTTCTCCTGGTAACATGTCCCGTCAGTATTAAACCATCAGGGGAACAGACTCTCCTCACTTTTACTGTTCACTTGGTAACATGTCCCGTGCGTATTAAACAAACAGGGGAACACATTCTCCTCACTTATAATGTTCACCTGGTAACATGTCCCGTGTGTATTAAACAATCAGGGGAACACATTCTCCTCACTTATACTGTTCACCTGGTAACATGTCCCGTGCGTATTAAACAAACAGGGGAACACATTCTCCTCACTTATACTGTTCATCTGTTAACATGTCCCGTCAGTATTAAACCATCAGTGGAACACTCTCTCCTCACTTGTACTGTTCACCTGGTAACATGTCCCGTGCATATTAAACCATCAGGGGAACACACTCTCCTCACTTATACTGTTCACCTGGTAACATTTCCCGTGTGTATTAAACAATCAGGGGAACACATTCTCCTCACTTATACTGTTCACTTGGTAACATGTCCCGTGCGTATTAAACAAACAGGGGAACACTTTCTCCTCACTTATTCTGTTCTCCTATTAACATGTCCCGTGTATATGAAACCATCAGGGGAACACACTCTCCTCACTTATACTTTTCACCTGATAACATGTCCCGTGTGTATTAAACCATAAGGGGAACACACTCTCCTCACTTATACTGTTCACCTGGCAATATGTACTGTGTATATTAAACCATCAGGGGAAAACACTCTCCTCACTTATACTGTTCACCTGGGAACATGTCCCGTGTATATTAAACCATCAGGGGAACACACTCTCCTCACTTATACTGTTCACCTGGTAACATGTTCCGTGTATATTAAACCATCAGGGGAACACACTCTCCTCACTTATACTGTTCAACTGGTAACATGTACCGTGTATATTAAACCATCAGGGGAACACACTCTGCTCAATTATACATTTCACTTGGTGACATGTCCCGTGTGTATTGAACAATCAGGGGAACACACTCTCCTCACTTATACTGTTAACCTGCTAACATGTCCCGTGTGTATTAAACAATCAGGGGAACACATTCTCCTCACTTATACTGTTCACCTGGTAATATGTCCCGTGTGTATTAAACAATCAGGGGAACACATTCTCCTCACTTATACTGTTCACTTGGTAACATGTCCCGTGCGTATTAAACCACCAGGGGAACACATTCTCCTCACTTCTACTGTTCACCTGGTAACATGTCCCGTGTGCATTAAACAATCAGGGGAACACACTCTCCTCACTTATACCGTTCACCTGATAACATGTCCCGTGTGTATTAAACCATCAGGGGAACACACTCTCCTCACTTATGCTGTTCACCTGGTAACATGCCCTGTGTATATTAAACCATCAGGGGAACACACTCTCCTCACTTATACTGTTCACCTGGTAACATGTCCCGTGCGTATTAAACAATCAGGGGAACACATTCTGCTCACTTATACTGTTCATCTGGTAACATGTCCCGTGCGTATTAAACCAACAGGGGAACACATTCTCCTCACTTATACTGTTCACCTGGTAACATGTCCCGTGTGTATTAAACAATCAGGGGAACACAATCTCCTCACTTATACTGTTCACTTGGCAACATGTCCCGTGCGTATTAAACAAACAGGGGAACACATTCTCCTCACTTATACTTTTCACCTGGTAACATGTCCCGTGTGTATTAAACAATCAGGGGAACACATTCTCCTCACTTATACTGTTCACTTGGTAACATGTCCCGTGCGTATTAAACCAACAGGGGAACACATTCTCCTCACTTATACTTTTCACCTGGTAACATGTCCCGTGTGTATTAAACAATCAGGGGAACACATTCTCCTCACTTATACTGTTCACCTGGTAACATGTCCCGTGTGTATTAAACAAACAGGGGAACACATTCTCCTCACTTATACTGTTCACCTGGTAATATGTCCCGTGTGTATTAAACAATCAGGGGAACACATTCTCCTCACTTATACTGTTCACTTGGTAACATGTCCCGTGCGTATTAAACCACCAGGGGAACACATTCTCCTCACTTCTACTGTTCACCTGGTAACATGTCCCGTGTGCATTAAACAATCAGGGGAACACACTCTCCTCACTTATACCGTTCACCTGATAACATGTCCCGTGTGTATTAAACCATCAGGGGAACACACTCTCCTCACTTATGCTGTTCACCTGGTAACATGCCCTGTGTATATTAAACCATCAGGGGAACACACTCTCCTCACTTATACTGTTTACCTGGTAACATGTCCCGTGTATATTAAACAATCAGGGGAACACATTCTCCTCACTTATACTGTTCACTTGGTAACATGTCCCGTGCGTATTAAACAAACAGGGGAACACATTCTCCTCACTTATACTGTTCACCTGGTAACATGTCCCGTGTGTATTAAACAATCAGGGGAACACATTCTCCTCACTTATACTGTTCACCTGGTAATATAACCCGTGTGTATTAAACAATCAGGGGAACACATTCTCCTCACTTATACTGTTCACTTGGTAACATGTCCCGTGCGTATTAAACAATCAGGGGAACACACTCTCCTCACTTATACTTTTCACCTTGTAACAAGTCCTGTGTATATTAAAACATCAGGGGAACACACTCACCTCACTTATACTGTTCACCTGGTAACATGTCCCGTGTGCATTAAACAATCAGGGGAACACACTCTCCTCACTTATACCGTTCACCTGATAACATGTCCCGTGTGTATTAAACCATCAGGGGAACACACTCTCCTCACTTATGCTGTTCACCTGGTAACATGCCCTGTGTATATTAAACCATCAGGGGAACACACTCTCCTCACTTATACTGTTTACCTGGTAACATGTCCCGTGTATATTAAACCATCAGGGGAACACACTCTCCTCACTTATACTGTTCACCTAGTCACATGTCCCGTGTATATTAAACCATCAGGTGAACACACTCTCCTCACTTATACCGTTCACCTGATAACATGTCCCGTGTGTATTAAACCATCAGGGGAACACACTCTCCTCACTTATGCTGTTCACCTGGTAACATGCCCTGTGTATATTAAACCATCAGGGGAACACACTCTCCTCACTTATACTGTTTACCTGGTAACATTTCCCGTGTATATTAAACAATCAGGGGAACACATTCTCCTCACTTATACTGTTCACTTGGTAACATGTCCCGTGCGTATTAAACCATCAGGGGAACACACTCTCCTGACTTACACTGTTCACCTGGTAAAATGTCTTGTGTGCAGTAAACCATCAGGGGAACACACTCTCCTCACTTATACAGTTCACTTGGTGACATGTCCCGTGCGTATTAAACCATCAGGGGAACACACTCTCCTCACTTATACTGTTCACCTGGTAACATGTCCCGTGTATATTAAACCATCAGGGGAACACACTCTCCTCACTTATACTGTTCACCTGGTAACATGTCCCGTATATATTAAACCATCAGGGGAACACACTCTCCTCACTTATACTGTTCACCTGGTAACATGTCCCGTGTGCATTAAACCATCAGGGGAACACACTCTCCTCACTTATACTGTTCACCTGGTAACATGTCCTTTGCATATTTAACCATCAGGGGAATACATTCTGCTCACTTCTACTGTTCACCTGGTAACATGTCCCGTGTATATTAAACCTTCAGGGGAACACACTCTCCTCACTTATACTGTTCACCTGGTAACATGTCCCGTGTGCATTAAACCATCAGGGGAACACACTCTCCTCACTTATACTGATCACCTGGTAACATGTCCCGTGTATATTAAACCATCAGGGGAACACACTCTCCTCACTTATACTGATCACCTGGTAACATGTCCCGTGTACATTAAACCATCAGGGGAACACACTCTCCTCACTTATACTGTTCACCTGGTAACATGTCCTGTGTGCATTAAACCATCAGGGGAACACACTCTCCTCACTTACACTGTTCATCTGGTAACATGTCCCGTCAGTATTAAACCATCAGGGGAACACACTCTCGTCACTTATACTGTTCACCTGGTAACATGTCCTGTGTGCATTAAACCATCAGGGGAACACACTCTTCTCACTTCTACTGTTCACCTGGTAACATGTCCTTTGCATATTTAACCATCAGGGGAAAACATTCTGCTCACTTCTACTGTTCACCTGGTAACATGTCCCGTGCGTGTTAAACCATCAGGGGAACACACTCTCCTCACTTATACTGCTCACCCGGTGACATGTCCCGTGTGTATTAAACAATCAGGGGAACACACTCTCCTCAATTATACTGTTCACCTGGTGCCACGTCCCGGGTATATTAAACAATCAGGGGAAAACACTCTCCTCACTTATACTGTTCACCTGGTAACATGTCCCGTGCCTGTTAAACCATCAGGGGAACACATTCTCCTCACTTATACTGTTCAGCTGGTAACATGTCCCGTGAGTATTAAACAATCAGGGGAACACACTCTCCTCACTTCTACTGTTCACCTGGGAACATGTCCCGTGCGTGTTAAACCATCAGGGGAACACACTCTCCTCACTTATACTGTTCACCTGGTGACATGTCCCGTGTGTATTAAACAATCAGAGGAACACACTCTCCTCACTTATACTGTTCACCTGGTGACATGTCCTCTGTGTATTAAACAATCAGAGGAACACACTCTCCTCACTTATACTGTTCAACTGGTAACATGTCCCGTGAGTATTAAACAATCAGGCAATCACACTCTCCTCACTTCTACTGTTCACCTGGTAACATGTCCCGTGTATATTAAACCATCAGGGGAACACAGTCTCCTCACTTATCCTGTTCACCTGGTAACATGTCCCGTGAATATTAAACCATCAGGGGAAAGCACTCTCCTCACTTATACTGTTCACCTGGTAACATGTCCCGTGTGCATTAAACCATCAGTGGAACATTCTCTCCTCACTTATAGTGTTCACCTGGTAACATGTCCCGTGCATATTAAACCATCAGGGGAACACACTCTCCTCACTTATACTGTTCACCTGGTAACATGTCCCGTGTGCATTAAATCATCAGGGGAACACACACTCCTCACTTATACTGTTCACCTGGTAACATGTCCCGTGTATATTAAACCATCAGGGGAACACACTCTCCTCACTTATACTGTTCACCTGGTAACATGTCCCGTGTGTATTAAACCATCAGGGGAACACACTCTCCTCACTTATACTGTTCACCTGGTAACATGTCCCGTGAATATTAAACCATCAGGGGAACACACTCTCCTCACTTATACTGTTCACCTGGTAACATGTCCCGTGTGCATTAAATCATCAGGGGAACACACACTCCTCACTTATACTGTTCACCTGGTAACATGTCCCGTGTATATTAAACCATCAGGGGAACACACTCTCCTCACTTATACTGTTCACCTGGTAACATGTCCCGTGTGTATTAAACCATCAGGGGAACACACTCTCCTCACTTATACTGTTCACCTGGTAACATGTCCCGTGTGTATTAAACCATCAGGGGAACACAATCTCCTCACTTATACTGTTCACCTGGTCACATGCCCTGTGTATATTAAACCATCAGGGGAACACACTCTCCTCATTTATACTGTTCACCTGGTAACATGTCCCGTGTGTATTAAACCATCAGGGGAACACACTCTCCTCACTTATACTGCTCACCTGGTAACATGTCCTTTGCATATTTAACCATCAGGGGAAAACATTCTGCTCACTTATACTGTTCACCTGGTGACATGTCCCGTGTGTATTAAACAATCAGGGGAACACACTCTCCTCACTTATACTGTTCATCTGGTAACATGTCCCGTCAGTATTAAACCATCAGGGGAACACATTCTCCTCACTTCTACTGTTGACCTGGTGACATGTCCCGTGTGTATTAAACCATCAGGGGAATACACTCTCCTCACTTATACTGTTCACCTGGTAACATGTCGCGTGCGTGTTAAACCATCAGGGGAACACACTCTCCTCACTTATACTGTTCAGCTGGTAACATGTCCCGTGAGTATTAAACCATCAGAGGAAAGCATTCCCCTCACTTATACTGTTCTCCTGGTAGCATGTCCCGAGTATATGAAACCATCAGGTGAACACACTCTCCTCACTTATACTGTTCACCTGGTAACATGTCCCGTGTGCATTAAACAATCAGGGGAACACATTCTCCTCACTTATACTGTTCACCTGATAACATGTCCCGTGTGTATTAAACCATAAGGGGAACACACTCTCCTCACTTGTACTGTTCACCTGGTAATATGCCCTGAGTATATTAAACCATCAGGGGAACACACTCTCCTCACTTATACTGTTCACCTGGGAACATGTCCCGTGTATATTAAACCATCAGGGGAAAACACTCTCCTCACTTATACTGTACACCTGGTAACATGTCCCGTGTATATTAAACCATCAGGGGAACACACTCTCCTCACTTATACTGTTCACCTGGGAACATATCCCGTGCGTGTTAAACCATCAGGGGAACACACTCGCCTCACTTATACTGTTCACCTGGCAACATGTCCCGTGAGTATTAAACAATCAGGGGAACACACTCTCCTCACTTATAATGTTCACCTGGTAACATGTCCCGTGCGTGTTAAACCATCAGGGGAACACACTCTCCTCACTTATACTGTTCAGCAGGTAACATGTCCCGTGAGTATTAAACCATCAGGGGAACACACTCTCCTCACTTATACCGTTCACCTGGTAACATGTCCCGTGCGTGTTAAACCATCAGGGGAACACACTCTCCTCACTTATACTGTTCAGCTGGAAACATGTCCCGTGAATATTAAACCATCAGGGGAAAGCACTCTCCTCACGTTGTCTTTTCTCTTGGTAACATATCCCGTGTATATTAAACCATTAGGAGAACACACTCTACTCACTTACACTGTTCAAATGGAAACATGTCCCGTGAATATTAAACCATCAGGGGAAAGCACTCTCGTCACTTAGACTTTTCTCCTGGTACCATGTCTCGTCCGTATTAAACCATCAGCGGAACACACTCTCCTCACTTATACTGTTCACCTGGTATCATGTCCCGTGTATATTAAACAATCAGGGGAAAACATTCTCCTCACTTATACTGTTTTCCTGGTAACATGTCCCGTGTGTATTAAACAATCAGGGGAACACATTCTCCTCACTTATATTGTTCACTTGGTAACATGTCCCGTGCGTATAAAACCATCAGTGGAACACTCACTCCTCACTTATACTGTTCACCTGGTAACATATCCCGTGTATATTAAACAATCAGGGGAAAACATTTTCCTCACTTATACTGTTCACCTGGTAACAAGTCCTGTTTGCATTAAACCATCAGGGGAACACACTCTCCTCACTTATACAGTTCACTTGGTGAAATGTCCCGTGTATATTAAACCATCAGGGGAACACACTCTCCTCACTTATACAGTTCACTTGGTGAAATGTCCCGTGTATATTAAACCATTAGGGGAACAAACTGTCCTCACTTAGACTTTTCTCCTGGTAACATGTCCCGTGCGTATTAAACCATCAGGGGAACACAATCTCCTCACTTATACTGTTCACCTGGTAACATGTCCCGTTTGCATTAAACAATCAGGGGAACACACTCTCCTCACTTATACTGTTCACCTGGTAACATGTCCCGAGTATATTAAACAATCAGGGGAACACACTCTCCTCACTTATACTGTTCACTTGGTAACATGCCCCGTGCGTATTAAACCAACAGGGGAACACATTCTCCTCACTTATACTGTTCACCTGGTAACTTGTCCCGAGTCTATTAAACAATCAGGGCAAGACATTCTCCTCACTTATAATGTTCACTTGGTGACATGTCCCGTGCGTATTAAACAAACAGGGGAACACATTCTCCTCACTTATACTGTTCACCTGGTAACATGTCCCGTGTGTATTAAACAATCAGGGGAACACATTCTCCTCACTTATACTGTTCACTTGGTGACATGTCCCGTGTGTATTAAACAAACAGGGGAACACATTCTCCTCACTTCCACTGTTCACCTGGTAACATGTCCTGTGCGTATTAAACAATCAGGGGAACACACTCCCCTCACTAATACTGTTCACCTGGTATCATGTCCCGTGTGTATTAAACCATCAGGGGAACACAAACTCCTCACTTATACTGTTCACCTGGTAACATGCCCTGTGTATATTAAACCATCAGGGGAACACACTCTCCTCACTTATACTGTTAACCTAATCACATGTTCCGTGTATATTAAACCATCAGGGGAACACACTCTCCTCACTTATACTGTTCAGCTGGTAACATGTCCCGTGAGTATTAAACCATCAGGGGAACACACTCTCCTCACTTATACTGTTCACCTGGTAACATGTCCCGTGCGTGTTAAACCATCAGGGGAACACACTCTCCTCACTTATACTGTTCAGCTGGAAACATGTCCCGTGAATATTAAACCATCAGTGGAAAGCACTTTCCTCACGTGGACTTTTCTCTTGGTAACATATCCCGTGTATATTAAACCATCAGGAGAACACACTCTCCTCACTTACACTGTTCAAATGGAAACATGTCCCGTGAATATTAAACCAT
Organism: Heterodontus francisci; assembly: GCF_036365525.1. Classification (NCBI taxonomy): domain Eukaryota; kingdom Metazoa; phylum Chordata; class Chondrichthyes; order Heterodontiformes; family Heterodontidae; genus Heterodontus; species Heterodontus francisci. The sequence goes on along the minus strand of NW_027141614.1, from coordinate 1,932,271 downwards.
CAGGGGAAAGCACTCTCCTCACTTAGACTTTTCTCCTGGTAACATGTCCCGTGCGTATTAAACCTCAGCGGAACACACTCTCCTCACTTATACTGTTCACCTGGTGACATGTCCTGTGTGTATTAAACAATCAGGGGAACTCACTCTCCTCACTTATACTGTTCACCTGGTAACATGTCCCATGTATATTAAACAATCAGGGGAACTCTCTCTCCTCACTTATACTGTTCACCTGGTAACATGTCCTGTGTGTATTAAACAATCAGGGGAACACACTCTCCTCACTTATTCTGTTCACCTGGTAACATGTCCCATGTATATTAAACAATCAGGGGAACACACTCTCCTCACTTATACTTTTCACCTGGTAACATGTCCTGTGTATATTAAACAATCAGGGGAAAACATTCTCCTCACTTATAATGTTCACTTGGTAACATGTCCCGTGCGTATTAAACAAACAGGGGAACACATTCTCCTCACTTATACTGTTCACCTGGTATCATGTCCCGTGTATATTAAACAATCAGGGGAAAACATTCTCCTCACTTATAATGTTCACTTGGTAACATGTCCCGTGCGTATTAAACAAACAGGGGAACACATTCTCCTCACTTATACTGTTCACCTGGTAACATGTCCCGTGTGTATTAAACAATCAGGGGAACACATTCTCCTCACTTATACTGTTCACTTGGTGACATGTCCCGTGTGTATTAAACAAACAGGGGAACACATTCTCCTCACTTCCACTGTTCACCTGGTAACATGTCCTGTGCGTATTAAACAATCAGGGGAACACACTCCCCTCACTAATACTGTTCACCTGGTATCATGTCCCGTGTGTATTAAACCATCAGGGGAACACAAACTCCTCACTTATACTGTTCACCTGGTAACATGCCCTGTGTATATTAAACCATCAGGGGAACACACTCTCCTCACTTATACTGTTAACCTAATCACATGTTCCGTGTATATTAAGCCATCAGGGGAACACACTCTCCTCACTTATACTGTTCAGCTGGTAACATGTCCCGTGAGTATTAAACCATCAGGGGAACACACTCTCCTCACTTATACTGTTCACCTGGTAACATGTCCCGTGCGTGTTAAACCATCAGGGGAACACACTCTCCTCACTTATACTGTTCAGCTGGAAACATGTCCCGTGAATATTAAACCATCAGGGGAAAGCACTCTCCTCACGTGGACTTTTCTCTTGGTAACATATCCCGTGTATATTAAACCATCAGGGGAACACACTCTCCTCACTTACACTGTTCAAATGGAAACATGTCCTGTGAATATTAAACCATCAGGGGAAAGCACTCTCCTCACTTAGACTTTTCTCCTGGTAACATGTCCCGTGCGTATTAAACCATCAGCGGAACACACTCTCCTCACTTATACTGTTCACCTGGTATCATGTCCCGTGTATATTAAACAATCAGGGGAAAACATTCTCCTCACTTATACTGTTCACCTGGTAACATGTCCCGTGTGTATTAAACAATCAGGGGAACACATTCTCCTCACTTATACTGTTCACTTGGTAACATGTCCCGTGCGTATTAAACCAACAGGGGAACACTCACTCCTCACTTATACTGTTCACCTGGTAACATATCCCGTGTATATTAAACAATCAGGGGAAAACATTCTCCTCACTTATACTGTTCACCTGGTAACAAGTCCTGTTTGCATTAAACCATCAGGGGAACACACTCTCCTCACTTATACAGTTCACTTGGTGAAATGTCCCGTGTATATTAAACCATCAGGGGAACACACTCTCCTCACTTATACAGTTCACTTGGTGAAATGTCCCCTGTATATTAAACCATCAGGGGAACAAACTGTCCTCACTTAGACTTTTCTCCTGGTAACATGTCCCGTGCGTATTAAACCATCAGGGGAACACAATCTCCTCACTTATACTGTTCACCTGGTAACATGTCCCGTTTGCATTAAACAATCAGGGGAACACACTCTCCTCACTTATACTGTTCACCTGGTAACATGTCCCGTGCGTATTAAACCAACAGTGGAACACATTCTCCTCACTTATACTGTTCACCTGGTAACTTGTCCCGAGTGTATTAAACAATCAGGACAAGACATTCTCCTCACTTATACTGTTCACTTGGTAACATGTCCCGTGCGTATTAAACCAACAGGGGAACACATTCTCCTCACTTATACTGTTCACCTGGTAACTTGTCCCGAGTGTATTAAACAATCAGGACAAGACATTCTCCTCACTTATACTGTTCACTTGGTAACATGTCCCGTGCGTATTAAACAAACAGGGGAACACATTCTCCTCACTTATACTGTTCACCTGGTAACATGTCCCGTGTGTATTAAACAATCAGGGGAACACATTCTCCTCACTTATACTGTTCACTTGGTGACATGTCCCGTGTGTATTAAACAAACAGGGGAACACATTCTCCTCACTTCCACTGTTCACCTGGTAACATGTCCTGTGCGTATTAAACAATCAGGGGAACACACTCCCCTCACTAATACTGTTCACCTGGTATCATGTCCCGTGTGTATTAAACCATCAGGGGAACACAAACTCCTCACTTATACTGTTCACCTGGTAACATGCCCTGTGTATATTAAACAATCAGGGGAACACACTCCCCTCACTAATACTGTTCACCTGGTATCATGTCCCGTGTATATTAAACCATCAGGGGAACACACTCTCCTCACTTATACTGTTAACCTAATCACATGTTCCGTGTATATTAAACCATCAGGGGAACACACTCTCCTCAGTTATACTGTTCACCTGGTAACATGTCCCGTATATATTAAACCATCAGGGGAACACACTCTCCTCACTTATACTGTTCACTTGGTAACATATCCCGTGTATATTAAACCATCAGGGGAACACACTCTCCTCACTTATACAGTTCACTTGGTGACATGTCCCGTGCGTATTAAACCATCAGGGGAACACACTCTCCTCACTTATACTGTTCATCTGGTAACATGTCCCGTATATATTAAACCATCAGGGGAACACACTCTCCTCACTTATACTGTTCACCTGGCAACATGTCCCGTGAGTATTAAACAATCAGGGGAACACATTCTCCTCACTTATAATGTTCACCTGGTAACATGTCCCGTGCGTGTTAAACCATCAGGGGATCACACTCTCCTCACTTATACTGTTCAGCTGGTAACATGTCCCGTGAGTATTAAACCATCAGGGGAACACACTCTCCTCACTTATACTGTTCACCTGGTAACATGTCCCGTGCCTGTTAAACCATCAGGGGAACACACTCTCCTCTCTTATACTGTTCAGCTGGAAACATGTCCCGTGAATATTAAACCATCAGGGGAAAGCACTCTACACACTTAGACTTTTCTCCTGGTAACATGTCCCGTGCCTGTTAAACCATCAGGGGAACACACTCTCCTCACTTATACTGTTCACCTGGTAACATGTCCCGTGTGTATTAAACAATCAGGGAAACACACTCTCCTCACTTATACTGTTCACTTGGTAACATGTCCTGTGCGTATTAAACCATCAGTGGAACACTCACTCCTCACTTATACTGTTCACCTGGTAACAAGTCCTGTTTGCATTAAACCATCAGGGGAACACACTCTCCTCACTTACACTGTTCACCTGGTAAAATGTCCTGTGTGCATTAAACCATCATGGGAACACACTCTCCTCACTTATACAGTTCACTTGGTGACATGTCCCGTGTATATTAAACAATCAGGGGAACACACTCTCCTCACTTATACTGTTCACCTGGTAACATGTCCCGTGTAAATAAACCATCAGGGGAACACACTCTCCTCACTTATACTGTTCACCTGGTAACATGTCCCGTGTAAATAAACCATCATGGGAACACACTCTCCTCACTTATACAGTTCACTTGGTGACATGTCCCGTGTATATTAAACCATCAGGGGAACACACTCTCCTCACTTATACTATTCATCTGGTAACATGTCCCGTATATATTAAACCATCAGGAGAACACACTCTCCTCACTTATACTGTTCACCTGGTAACATGTCCCGTGTAAATAAACCATCAGGGGAACACACTCTCCTCACTTATACAGTTCACTTGGTGACATGTCCCGTGCGTATTAAACCATCAGGGGAACACACTCTCCTCACTTATACAGTTCACTTGGTGACATGTCCCGTGTATATTAAACCATCAGGGGAACACACTCTCCTCACTTACACTGTTCACCTGGTAACATGTCCCGTATATATTAAACCATCAGGGGAGCACACTCTCCTCACTTATACTGTTCACCTGGTAACATGTCCCGTGTAAATAAACCATCAGGGGAACACACTCTCCTCACTTATACTGTTCAGCTGGAAACATGTCCCGTGAATATTAAACCATCAGGGGAAAGCACTCTCCTCACGTGGACTTTTCTCTTGGTAACATATCCCGTGTATATTAAACCATCAGGAGAACACACTCTCCTCACTTACACTGTTCACCTGGAAACATGTCCCGTGAATATTAAACCATCAGGGGAAAGCACTCTCCTCACTTAGACTTTTCTCCTGGTAACATGTCCCGTGCGTATTAAACCATCAGCGGAACACACTCTCCTCACTTATGCATTTCACTTGGTAACATGTCCCGTGCGTATTAAACCAACAGGGGAACACATTCTCCTCACTTATACTTTTCACCTGGTAACTTGTCCCGAGTGTATTAAACAATCAGGGCAAGACATTCTCCTCACTTATACTGTTCACTTGGTAACATGTCCCGTGTGTATTAAACAAACAGGGGAACACATTCTCCTCACTTCTACTGTTCACCTGGTAACATGTCCTGTGCGTATTAAACAATCAGGGGAACACACTCCCCTCACTAATACTGTTTACCTGGTAACATGTCCCGTGTATATTAAACCTTCAGGGGAACACACTCTCCTCACTTATACTGTTAACCTAATCACATGTCCCGTGTATATTAAACCATCAGGGGAACACACTCTCCTCAGTTATACTGTTCACCTGGTAACATGTCCCGTGTATATTAAACCATCAGGGGAACACACTCTCCTCACTTATACAGTTCACTTGGTGACATGTCCCGTGCGTATTAAACCATCAGGTGAACACACTCGCCTCACTTATACTGTTCACCTGGTAACATGTCCCGTGTAAATAAACCATCAGGGGAACACACGCTCCTCACTTCTACTGTTCACCTGGTGACATGTCCCGTGTGTATTAAACCATCAGGGGAACACACTCTCCTCACTTCTACTGTTCACCTGGTGACATGTCCCGTGTGTATTAAACCATCAGGGGAACACACTCTCCTCAATTATACTGTTCATCTGGTAACATGTCCCGTTAGTATTAAACCATCAGGGGAACACACTCTCCTCACTTATACTGTTCATCTGGTAACATGTCCCATCAGTATTAAACAATCAGGGGAACACACTCTCCTCACTTCTACTGTTCACCTGGTGACATGTCCCGTGTGTATTAAACCATCCGGGGAACACACTCTCCTCACTTCTACTGTTCACCTGGTAACATGTCGCGTGTATATTAAACCATCAGGGGAACACACTCTCCTCAATTATACTGTTCACCTGGTAACATGTCCCGTGAATATTAAACCATCAGGGGAAAGCATTCCCCTCACTTATAATGTTCACCTGGTGACATGTCCCGTGTGTATTAAACAATCAGGGGATCACACTCTCCTCAATTATACTGCTCACCTGCTGACATGTCCCGTGCGTGTTAAACCATCAGGGGAACACACTCTCCTCACTTATACTGTTCACCTGGTAACATGTCGCGTGTATATTAAACCATCAGGGGAACACACTCTCCTCAATTATACTGTTCACCTGGTAACATGTCCCGTGAATATTAAACCATCAGGGGAAAGCACTCTCCTCACGTGGACTTTTCTCTTGGTAACATATCCCGTGTATATTAAACCATCAGGAGAACACACTCTCCTCACTTACACTGTTCACCTGGAAACATGTCCCGTGAATATTAAACCATCAGGGGAAAGCACTCTCCTCACTTAGACATTTCTCCTGGTAACATGTCCCGTGCGTATTAAACAATCAGGGGAACACATTCTCCTCACTTATACTGTTCACTTGGTGACATGTCCCGTGTATATTAAACCATCAGGGGAACACACTCTCCTCACTTATACAGTTCACTTGGTGAAATGTCCCCTGTATATTAAACCATCAGGGGAACAAACTGTCCTCACTTAGACTTTTCTCCTGGTAACATGTCCCGTGCGTATTAAACCATCAGGGGAACACAATCTCCTCACTTATACTGTTCACCTGGTAACATGTCCCGTGTGTATTAAACAATCAGGGGAACACATTCTCCTCACTTATACTGTTCACTTGGTGACATGTCCCGTGTATATTAAACCATCAGGGGAACACACTCTCCTCACTTCTACAGTTCACTTGGTGAAATGTCCCCTGTATATTAAACCATCAGGGGAACAAACTGTCCTCACTTAGACTTTTCTCCTGGTAACATGTCCCGTGCGTATTAAACCATCAGGGGAACACAATCTCCTCACTTATACTGTTCACCTGGTAACATGTCCCGTTTGCATTAAACAATCAGGGGAACACACTCTCCTCACTTATACTGTTCACCTGGTAACATGTCCCGTGCGTATTAAACCAACAGTGGAACACATTCTCCTCACTTATACTGTTCACCTGGTAACATGTCCCGTGCGTATTAAACCAACAGTGGAACACACTCTCCTCACTTATACTGTTCACCTGGTAACTTGTCCCGAGTGTATTAAACAATCAGGACAAGACATTCTCCTCACTTATACTGTTCACTTGGTAACATGTCCCGTGCGTATTAAACCAACAGGGGAACACATTCACCTCACTTACACTGTTCACCTGGTAACTTGTCCCGAGTGTATTAAACAATCAGGACAAGACATTCTCCTCACTTATACTGTTCACTTGGTAACATGTCCCGTGCGTATTAAACAAACAGGGGAACACATTCTCCTCACTTATACTGTTCACCTGGTAACATGTCCCGTGTGTATTAAACTATCAGGGGAACACATTCTCCTCACTTATACTGTTCACTTGGTGACATGTCCCGTGTGTATTAAACAAACAGGGGAACACATTCTCCTCACTTCCACTGTTCACCTGGTAACATGTCCTGTGCGTATTAAACAATCAGGGGAACACACTCCCCTCACTAATACTGTTCACCTGGTATCATGTCCCGTGTGTATTAAACCATCAGGGGAACACAAACTCCTCACTTATACTGTTCACCTGGTAACATGCCCTGTGTATATTAAACAATCAGGGGAACACACTCCCCTCACTAATACTGTTCACCTGGTATCATGTCCCGTGTATATTAAACCATCAGGGGAACACACTCTCCTCACTTATACTGTTAACCTAATCACATGTTCCGTGTATATTAAACCATCAGGGGAACACACTCTCCTCAGTTATACTGTTCACCTGGTAACATGTCCCGTATATATTAAACCATCAGGGGAACACACTCTCCTCACTTATACTGTTCACTTGGTAACATATCCCGTGTATATTAAACCATCAGGGGAACACACTCTCCTCACTTATACAGTTCACTTGGTGACATGTCCCGTGCGTATTAAACCATCAGGTGGACACACCCGCCTCACTTATACTGTTCATCTGGTAACATGTCCCGTATATATTAAACCATCAGGGGAACACACTCTCCTCACTTATACTGTTCACCTGGCAACATGTCCCGTGAGTATTAAACAATCAGGGGAACACATTCTCCTCACTTATAATGTTCACCTGGTAACATGTCCCGTGCGTGTTAAACCATCAGGGGATCACACTCTCCTCACTTATACTGTTCAGCTGGTAACATGTCCCGTGAGTATTAAACCATCAGGGGAACACACTCTCCTCACTTATACTGTTCACCTGGTAACATGTCCCGTGCCTGTTAAACCATCAGGGGAACACACTCTCCTCTCTTATACTGTTCAGCTGGAAACATGTCCCGTGAATATTAAACCATCAGGGGAAAGCACTCTACACACTTAGACTTTTCTCCTGGTAACATGTCACGTGCGTATTAAACCATCAGCGGAACACACTCTCCTCACTTATACTGTTCACTTGGTAACATGTCCCGTGCGTATTAAACAAACAGGGGAAAACATTCTCCTCACTTATACTGTTCACTTGGTAACATGTCCTGTGCGTATTAAACCATCAGTGGAACACTCACTCCTCACTTATACTGTTCACCTGGTAACAAGTCCTGTTTGCATTAAACCATCAGGGGAACACACTCTCCTCACTTATACTGTTCATCTGGTAACATATCCCGTGTATATTAAACCATCAGGGGAACACACTCTCCTCACTTACACTGTTCACCTGGTAAAATGTCCTGTGTGCATTAAACCATCATGGGAACACACTCTCCTCACTTGTACAGTTCACTTGGTGACATGTCCCGTGCGTATTAAACCATCAGGTGAACACACTCGCCTCACTTATACTATTCATCTGGTAACATGTCCCGTATATATTAAACCATCAGGAGAACACACTCTCCTCACTTATACTGTTCACCTGGTAACATGTCCCGTGTAAATAAACCATCAGGGGAACACACTCTCCTCACTTATACAGTTCACTTGGTGACATGTCCCGTGCGTATTAAACCATCAGGGGAACACACTCTCCTCACTTATACAGTTCACTTGGTGACATGTCCCGTGTATATTAAACCATCAGGGGAACACACTCTCCTCACTTACACTGTTCACCTGGTAACATGTCCCGTATATATTAAACCATCAGGGGAGCACACTCTCCTCACTTATACTGTTCACCTGGTAACATGTCCCGTGTAAATAAACCATCAGGGGAACACACTCTCCTCACTTATACTGTTCAGCTGGAAACATGTCCCGTGAATATTAAACCATCAGGGGAAAGCACTCTCCTCACGTGGACTTTTCTCTTGGTAACATATCCCGTGTATATTAAACCATCAGGAGAACACACTCTCCTCACTTACACTGTTCACCTGGAAACATGTCCCGTGAATATTAAACCATCAGGGGAAAGCACTCTCCTCACTTAGACTTTTCTCCTGGTAACATGTCCCGTGCGTATTAAACCATCAGCGGAACACACTCTCCTCACTTATGCATTTCACTTGGTAACATGTCCCGTGCGTATTAAACCAACAGGGGAACACATTCTCCTCACTTATACTTTTCACCTGGTAACTTGTCCCGAGTGTATTAAACAATCAGGGCAAGACATTCTCCTCACTTATACTGTTCACTTGGTAACATGTCCCGTGTGTATTAAACAAACAGGGGAACACATTCTCCTCACTTCTACTGTTCACCTGGTAACATGTCCTGTGCGTATTAAACAATCAGGGGAACACACTCCCCTCACTAATACTGTTTACCTGGTAACATGTCCCGTGTATATTAAACCTTCAGGGGAACACACTCTCCTCACTTATACTGTTAACCTAATCACATGTCCCGTGTATATTAAACCATCAGGGGAACACACTCTCCTCAGTTATACTGTTCACCTGGTAACATGTCCCGTGTATATTAAACCATCAGGGGAACACACTCTCCTCACTTATACAGTTCACTTGGTGACATGTCCCGTGCGTATTAAACCATCAGGTGAACACACTCGCCTCACTTATACTGTTCACCTGGTAACATGTCCCGTGTAAATAAACCATCAGGGGAACACACGCTCCTCACTTCTACTGTTCACCTGGTGACATGTCCCGTGTGTATTAAACCATCAGGGGAACACACTCTCCTCACTTCTACTGTTCACCTGGTGACATGTCCCGTGTGTATTAAACCATCAGGGGAACACACTCTCCTCAATTATACTGTTCATCTGGTAACATGTCCCGTTAGTATTAAACCATCAGGGGAACACACTCTCCTCACTTATACTGTTCATCTGGTAACATGTCCCATCAGTATTAAACAATCAGGGGAACACACTCTCCTCACTTCTACTGTTCACCTGGTGACATGTCCCGTGTGTATTAAACCATCCGGGGAACACACTCTCCTCACTTCTACTGTTCACCTGGTAACATGTCGCGTGTATATTAAACCATCAGGGGAACACACTCTCCTCAATTATACTGTTCACCTGGTAACATGTCCCGTGAATATTAAACCATCAGGGGAAAGCATTCCCCTCACTTATAATGTTCACCTGGTGACATGTCCCGTGTGTATTAAACAATCAGGGGATCACACTCTCCTCAATTATACTGTTCACCTGCTGACATGTCCCGTGCGTGTTAAACCATCAGGGGAACACACTCTCCTCACTTATACTGTTCACCTGGTAACATGTCGCGTGTATATTAAACCATCAGGGGAACACACTCTCCTCAATTATACTGTTCACCTGGTAACATGTCCCGTGAATATTAAACCATCAGGGGAAAGCACTCTCCTCACGTGGACTTTTCTCTTGGTAACATATCCCGTGTATATTAAACCATCAGGAGAACACACTCTCCTCACTTACACTGTTCACCTGGAAACATGTCCCGTGAATATTAAACCATCAGGGGAAAGCACTCTCCTCACTTAGACATTTCTCCTGGTAACATGTCCCGTGCGTATTAAACCATCAGCGGAACACACTCTCCTCACTTATGCATTTCACTTGGTGAAATGTCCCGTGCGTATTAAACCAACAGGGGAACACATTCTCCTCACTTAAACTGTTCACTTGGTAACATGTCCCGTGCGTATTAAACCAACAGGGGAACACATTCTCCTCACTTATACTTTTCACCTGGTAACTTGTCCCGAGTGTATTAAACAATCAGGGCAAGACATTCTCCTCACTTATACTGTTCACTTGGTAACATGTCCCGTGCTTATTAAACAAACAGGGGAACACATTCTCCTCACTTATACTGTTCACCTGGTAACATGTCCCGTGTATATTAAACCATCAGGGGAACACACTCTCCTCACTTATACTGTTCACCTGGTAACATGTCCCGTGTGTATTAAACAATCAGGGGAACACATTCTCCTCACTTATACTGTTCACTTGGTGACATGTCCCGTGTGTATTAAACAAACAGGGGAACACATTCTCCACACTTCTACTGTTCACCTGGTAACATGTCCTGTGCGTATTAAACAATCAGGGGAACACACTCCCCTCACTAATGCTGTTTACCTGGTAACAGGTCCCGTGTATATTAAACCTTCAGGGGAACACACTCTCCTCACTTATACTGTTAACCTAATCACATGTCCCGTGTATATTAAACCATCAGGGGAACACATTCTCCACAGTTATACTGTTAATCTGGTAACATGTCCCGTATATATTAAACCATCAGGGGAACTCACTCTCCTCACTTATACTGTTCACCTGGTAACATATCCCGTGTATATTAAACCATCAGGGGAACACACTCTCCTCACTTATACTGTTCACCTGGTAACATGTCCCGTGTAAATAAACCATCAGGGGAACACACTCTCCTCACTTATACTGTTCACCTGGTAACATGTCCTTTGCATATTTAACCATCAGGGGAAAAATTTTTCTGCTAACTTCCACTGTTCACCTGGTGACATGTCCCGGGTGTATTAAACCATCAGGGGAACACACTCTCCTCACTTCTACTGTTCACCTGGTGACATGTCCCGTGTGTATTAAACCATCAGGGGAACACACTCTCCTCAATTATACTGTTCATCTGGTAACATGTCCCGTTCGTATTAAACCATCAGGGGAACACACTCTCCTCACTTATACTGTTCATCTGGTAACATGTCCCGTCAGTATTAAACCATCAGGGGAACACACTCTCCTCACTTCTACTGTTCACCTGGTGACATGTCCCGTGTGTATTAAACCATCAGGGGAACTCACTCTCCTCACTTCTACTGTTCACCTGGTGACATGTCCCGTGTGTATTAAACCATCAGGGGAACACAGTCTCCTCAAATATACTGTTCACCTGGTGCCATGTCCCGGGTATATTAAACAATCAGGGGAAAACACTCTCTTCACTTATACTGTTCACCTGGTAACATGTCCCGTGCGTGTTAAACCATCAAGGGAACACACTCTCCTCACTTATACTGTTCAGCTGGTAAAATGTCCCGTGAGTATTAAACCATCAGGGGAACACACTCTCCTCACTTATACTGTTCACCTGGTAATATGTCCTGTGTGTATTAAACAATCAGGGGAAGACACTCTCCTCAATTCTACTGTTCACCTGGTAACATGTCCCGTGCGTGTTAAACCATCAGGGGAACACACTCTCCTCACTTATACTGTTCACCTGGTAACATGTCGCGTGTATATTAAACCATCAGGGGAACACACTCTCCTCAATTATACTGTTCACCTGGTTACATGTCCCGGGTATATTAAACCATCAGCGGAACACACTCTCCTCACTTATACTGTTCACCTGGTAACATGTCCCGTGCGTGTTAAACCATCAGGGGAACACACTCTCCTCACTTATACTGTTCACCTGGTAACATGTCGCGTGTATATTAAACCATCAGGGGAACACACTCTCCTCAATTATACTGTTCACCTGGTTACATGTCCCGTCATTATTAAACAATCAGGGGAACTCACTCTCCTCACTTATAATGTTCACCTGGTGACATGTCCCGTGTATATTAAACCATCAGGGGAGCACACTCTCCTCACTTATACTGTTCACCTGGTAACATGTCCCGTGTAAATAAACCATCAGGGGAACACACTCTCCTCACTTATACTGTTCAGCTGGAAACATGTCCCGTGAATATTAAACCATCAGGGGAAAGCACTCTCCTCACGTGGACTTTTCTCTTGGTAACATATCCCGTGTATATTAAACCATCAGGAGAACACACTCTCCTCACTTACACTGTTCACCTGGAAACATGTCCCGTGAATATTAAACCATTGAGGGGAACACACTCTCCTCACTTATACTGTTCACCTGGTAACATGTCCCGTGCGTGTTAAACCATCAGCGGAACACACACTCCTCACTTATACTGTTCACCTGGTAACATGTCCCGAGCGTGTTAAATCATCAGGGGAACACACTCTCCTCACATATACTGTTCACCTGGTAACATGTCCCGTGAGTATTAAACAATCAGGGGAACACACACTCCTCACTTATACTGTTCATCTGGTAACATGTCCTGTGCATATTAAACCATCTGGGGAACACACTCTCCTCACTTAGACTGTTCACCTGGTAACATGTCCTGTGTGTATTAAACCATCAGGGGAGCAAACTCTCCTCACTTATACTGTTCACCTGGTAACATTTCCCGTGAATATTAAACCATCAGGGGAACACACTCTCCTCACTTATACAGTTCACCTGGTAAGATGTCCTGTGTGTATTAAACCATCAGGGGAACACTCTCTCCTCACTTCTACTGTTCACCTGCTAACATGTCCTGTGTGCATTAAATCATCAGGGGAACACACTCTCCTCACTTAGACTGTTCATCTGGTAACATGTCCAGTGAATATTAAACCATCAGGGGAACACATTCTCCTCACTTATCCTGTTCACCTGGTGACATGTCCTGTGTGTATTAAACAATCAGGGGAATTCACTCTCCTCACTTATGCTGTTCACCTGGTATCATGTCCTGTGTATATTAAACCATCAGGGGAACACACTCTCCTCACTTATACTGTTCACCTGGTAACATGTCCCGTGCGTGTTAAACCATCAGGGGAACACACTCTCCTCACTTATACTGTTCACCTGGCAACATGTCTCGTGAGTATTAAACAATCAGGGGAACACACTCTCCTCACTTATACTGTTCACCTGGTAACATGTCGCGTGTATATTAAACCATCAGGGGTACACACTCTCTTCAATTATACTGTTCACCTGGTAACATGTCCCGGGTATATTAAACCATCAGCGGAACACACTCTCCTCACTTATACTGTTCACCTGGTAACATGTCCCGTCATTATTAAACAATCAGGGGAACTCACTCTCCTCACTTATAATGTTCACCTGGTGACATGTCCCGTGTATATTAAACCATCAGGGGAGCACACTCTCCTCACTTATACTGTTCACCTGGTAACATGTCCCGTGTAAATAAACCATCAGGGGAACACACTCTCCTCACTTATACTGTTCAGCTGGAAACATGTCCCGTGAATATTAAACCATCAGGGGAAAGCACTCTCCTCACGTGGACTTTTCTCTTGGTAACATATCCCGTGTATATTAAACCATCAGGAGAACACACTCTCCTCACTTACACTGTTCACCTGGAAACATGTCCCGTGAATATTAAAGCATTGAGGGGAACACACTCTCCTCACTTATACTGTTCACCTGGTAACATGTCCCGTGCGTGTTAAACCATCAGCGGAACACACACTCCTCACTTATACTGTTCACCTGGTAACATGTCCCGTGCGTGTTAAATCATCAGGGGAACACACTCTCCTCACATATACTGCTCACCTGGTAACATGTCCCGTGAGTATTAAACAATCAGGGGAACACACTCTCCTCACTTATACTGTTCACCTGGTAACATGTCCTGTGCATATTAAACCATCTGGGGAACACACTCTCCTCACTTAGACTGTTCACCTGGTAACATGTCCTGTGTGTATTAAACCATCAGGGGAGCAAACTCTCCTCACTTATACTGTTCACCTGGTAACATTTCCCGTGAATATTAAACCATCAGGGGAACACACTCTCCTCACTTATACTGTTCACCTGGTAAGATGTCCTGTGTGTATTAAACCATCAGGGGAACACTCTCTCCTCACTTCTACTGTTCACCTGCTAACATGTCCTGTGTGCATTAAATCATCAGGGGAACACACTCTCCTCACTTAGACTGTTCATCTGGTAACATGTCCAGTGAATATTAAACCATCAGGGGAACACATTCTCCTCACTTATACTGTTCACCTGGTGACATGTCCCGTGCGTGTTAAACCATCAGGGGAACACACTCTCCTCACTTATACTGTTCACCTGGCAACATGTGTCGTGAGTATTAAACAATCAGGGGAACACACTCTCCTCACTTATGCTGTTCACCTGGTATCATGTCCTGTGTATATTAAACCATCAGGGGAACACACTCTCCTCACTTATACTGTTCACCTGGTAACATGTCCCGTGCGTGTTAAACCATCAGGGGAACACACTCTCCTCACTTATACTGTTCACCTGGCAACATGTGTCGTGAGTATTAAACAATCAGGGGAACACACTCTCCTCACTTATCCTGTTCACCTGGTGACATGTCCCGTGAATATTAAACCATCAGGGGAAAGCACTCTCCTCACTTATACTGTTCACCTGGTAACATGTCTCGTGAGTATTAAACAATCATGGGAAAGCACTCTCCTCACTTATACTGTTCACCTGGTAACATGTCCCGTGAATATTAAACCATCAGGGGAAAGCACTCTCCTCACTTATACTGTTCAGCTGGTAAAATGTCCCGTGAGTATTAAACCATCAGGGGAACACACTCTCCTCACTTATACTGTTCACCTGGTAATATGTCCTGTGTGTATTAAACAATCAGGGGAAGACACTCTCCTCAATTCTACTGTTCACCTGGTAACATGTCCCGTGCGTGTTAAACCATCAGGGGAACACACTCTCCTCACTTATACTGTTCACCTGGTAACATGTCGCGTGTATATTAAACCATCAGGGGAACACACTCTCCTCAATTATACTGTTCACCTGGTTACATGTCCCGGGTATATTAAACCATCAGCGGAACACACTCTCCTCACTTATACTGTTCACCTGGTAACATGTCCCGTCATTATTAAACAATCAGGGGAACTCACTCTCCTCACTTATAATGTTCACCTGGTGACATGTCCCGTGTATATTAAACCATCAGGGGAGCACACTCTCCTCACTTATACTGTTCACCTGGTAACATGTCCCGTGTAAATAAACCATCAGGGGAACACACTCTCCTCACTTATACTGTTCAGCTGGAAACATGTCCCGTGAATATTAAACCATCAGGGGAAAGCACTCTCCTCACGTGGACTTTTCTCTTGGTAACATATCCCGTGTATATTAAACCATCAGGAGAACACACTCTCCTCACTTACACTGTTCACCTGGAAACATGTCCCGTGAATATTAAACCATTGAGGGGAACACACTCTCCTCACTTATACTGTTCACCTGGTAACATGTCCCGTGCGTGTTAAACCATCAGCGGAACACACACTCCTCACTTATACTGTTCACCTGGTAACATGTCCCGAGCGTGTTAAATCATCAGGGGAACACACTCTCCTCACATATACTGTTCACCTGGTAACATGTCCCGTGAGTATTAAACAATCAGGGGAACACACACTCCTCACTTATACTGTTCATCTGGTAACATGTCCTGTGCATATTAAACCATCTGGGGAACACACTCTCCTCACTTAGACTGTTCACCTGGTAACATGTCCTGTGTGTATTAAACCATCAGGGGAGCAAACTCTCCTCACTTATACTGTTCACCTGGTAACATTTCCCGTGAATATTAAACCATCAGGGGAACACACTCTCCTCACTTATACTGTTCACCTGGTAAGATGTCCTGTGTGTATTAAACCATCAGGGGAACACTCTCTCCTCACTTCTACTATTCACCTGCTAACATGTCCTGTGTGCATTAAATCATCAGGGGAACACACTCTCCTCACTTAGACTGTTCATCTGGTAACATGTCCAGTGAATATTAAACCATCAGGGGAACACATTCTCCTCACTTATCCTGTTCACCTGGTGACATGTCCTGTGTGTATTAAACAATCAGGGGAATTCACTCTCCTCACTTATGCTGTTCACCTGGTATCATGTCCTGTGTATATTAAACCATCAGGGGAACACACTCTCCTCACTTATACTGTTCACCTGGTAACATGTCCCGTGCGTGTTAAACCATCAGGGGAACACACTCTCCTCACTTATACTGTTCACCTGGCAACATGTCTCGTGAGTATTAAACAATCAGGGGAACACACTCTCCTCACTTATACTGTTCACCTGGTAACATGTCGCGTGTATATTAAACCATCAGGGGAACACACTCTCCTCAATTATACTGTTCACCTGGTAACATGTCCCGGGTATATTAAACCATCAGCGGAACACACTCTCCTCACTTATACTGTTCACCTGGTAACATGTCCCGTCATTATTAAACAATCAGGGGAACTCACTCTCCTCACTTATAATGTTCACCTGGTGACATGTCCCGTGTATATTAAACCATCAGGGGAGCACACTCTCCTCACTTATACTGTTCACCTGGTAACATGTCCCGTGTAAATAAACCATCAGGGGAACACACTCTCCTCACTTATACTGTTCAGCTGGAAACATGTCCCGTGAATATTAAACCATCAGGGGAAAGCACTCTCCTCACGTGGACTTTTCTCTTGGTAACATATCCCGTGTATATTAAACCATCAGGAGAACACACTCTCCTCACTTACACTGTTCACCTGGAAACATGTCCCGTGCGTGTTAAATCATCAGGGGAACACACTCTCCTCACATATACTGCTCACCTGGTAACATGTCCCGTGAGTATTAAACAATCAGGGGAACACACTCTCCTCACTTATACTGTTCACCTGGTAACATGTCCTGTGCATATTAAACCATCTGGGGAACACACTCTCCTCACTTAGACTGTTCACCTGGTAACATGTCCTGTGTGTATTAAACCATCAGGGGAGCAAACTCTCCTCACTTATACTGTTCACCTGGTAACATTTCCCGTGAATATTAAACCATCAGGGGAACACACTCTCCTCACTTATACTGTTCACCTGGTAAGATGTCCTGTGTGTATTAAACCATCAGGGGAACACTCTCTCCTCACTTCTACTGTTCACCTGCTAACATGTCCTGTGTGCATTAAATCATCAGGGGAACACACTCTCCTCACTTAGACTGTTCATCTGGTAACATGTCCAGTGAATATTAAACCATCAGGGGAACACATTCTCCTCACTTATACTGTTCACCTGGTGACATGTCCCGTGCGTGTTAAACCATCAGGGGAACACACTCTCCTCACTTATACTGTTCACCTGGCAACATGTGTCGTGAGTATTAAACAATCAGGGGAACACACTCTCCTCACTTATGCTGTTCACCTGGTATCATGTCCTGTGTATATTAAACCATCAGGGGAACACACTCTCCTCACTTATACTGTTCACCTGGTAACATGTCCCGTGCGTGTTAAACCATCAGGGGAACACACTCTCCTCACTTATACTGTTCACCTGGCAACATGTGTCGTGAGTATTAAACAATCAGGGGAACACACTCTCCTCACTTATCCTGTTCACCTGGTGACATGTCCCGTGAATATTAAACCATCAGGGGAAAGCACTCTCCTCACTTATACTGTTCACCTGGTAACATGTCTCGTGAGTATTAAACAATCATGGGAAAGCACTCTCCTCACTTATACTGTTCACCTGGTAACATGTCCCGTGAATATTAAACCATCATGGGAAAGCACTCTCCTCACTTATACTGTTCACCTGGTAACATGTCCCGTGAATATTAAACCATCATGGGAAAGCACTCTCCTCACTTATACTGTTCACCTGGTAACATGTCCCGTGAATATTAAACCATCAGGGGAAAGCACTCTCCTCACTTATTCTGTTCACCTGGTAACATGTCCCGTTAATATTAAACCATCAGGGGAACACTCTCTCCTCACTAATACTGTTCACCTGGTAACATGACCTGTGTGCATTAAACCATCTGTGGAACACTCTCTCCTCACTTATACTGTTCACCTGGTAACATGTCCTGTGTGCATTAAATCATCAGGGGAACACACTCTCCTCACTTATCCAGTTCACTTGGTTAAATGTCCCGTGTGCATATTAAACCATCAGGGGAACACACTCTCCTCACTTCGACTGTTCATCTGGTAACATGTCCAGTGAATATTAAACCATCAGGGGAACACATTCTCCTCACTAATCCTCTTCACCTGGTGACATGTCCCGTGTGTATTAAACAATCAGGGGAACTCACTCTCCTCACTTATACTGTTCAGCTGGTGACATGTCCTTTGCATATTAAACCATCAGGGGAAAACATTCTGCTCACTTATACTGTTCACCTGGTGACATGTCCCGTGTGTATTAAACAATCATGGGAACACACTCTCCTCACTTATATGGTTCACCAGGACACATGTCAACTGTGCATTAAACAATCAGGGGAACACACTCTCCTCACTTATACTGTTCACCCGGTAACATGTCCCATGTATATTAAACAATCAGGGGAACACACTCTCTTCACTTATGCTGTTCACCTGGTAACATGTCCCGCGTATATTAAACCATCAGGGGAACACACGCTCCTCACTTATACTGTTCAACTGGTAACATGTCCCGGGTGTATTAAACCATCAGGGGAACACACTCTCCTCACTTTTCCTGTTCACCTGGTAACATGTCCCGTGAGTATTAAACAATCAGGGGAACACACTCTCCTCACTTATACTGTTCACCCGGTAACATGTCCCGTGTATATTAAAACATCAGGGGAATACAGTCTCCTCACTTATACTGTTCACCTGGTAACATGTCCCGTGTGTATTAAACCATCAGGGGAACACACTCTCCTCACTTATACTGTTCACCTGGTAACATGTCCTGTGTATATTAAACAATCAGGGGAACACACTCTCCTCACTTATACTGTTCGCCTGGTAAAGTGTCCCGTTTATATTTAACAATCAGGGGAACACACTCTCCTCACTTATACTGTTCACCTGATAACATGTCCCGTGTATATTAAACCATCAGGGGAACACACTCTCCTCACTTATACTGTTCACCTGGTAACATGTCCCGTGTGTATAAAACCATCAGGGGAACACACTCTCCTCACTTATACTGTTCGCCTGGTAACGTGTCCCGTGTATATTTAACAATCAGGGGAACACACTCTCCTCACTTATACTGTTCACCTGATAACATGTCCCGTGTATATTAAACCATCAGGGGAACACATAATCCTCACTTATACTGTTCACCTGCTAACATGTCCCGTGTATATTAAACCATCATTGGAATACAGTCTCCTCAATTATACTGTTCACCTGGTAACATGTCCCGTGTATATTAAACCATCAGCGGAACACACTCGCCTCACTTATACTGTTCACCTGGTAACATGTCCTGTGTATATTAAACCATCAGGGGAACACACTCTCCTCACTTATACTGATCACCTGGTGACATGTCCCGGGTATATTAAAAAATCAGGGGAACTCACTCTCCTCACTTATACTTTTCACCTGGTAACATGTCCCGTGCGTGTTAAACCATCATGGGAACACACTCTCCTCACTTATACTGTTCACCTGGTGACATGTCCCGTGCGTACTTAACAATCAGGGTAACAATCTCTCCTCACTTATACTGTTCACCTGGAAACATGTCCCGCGTATATTAAACCATCAGGGGAACACACTCGCCTCACTTATACAGTTCACCTGGTAACATGTCCTGTGGATATTAAACCATCAGGGGAAAGCACTCCCCTCACTTACACTGTTCTCCTGGTAACATGTCCCGTGTATATGAAACCATCAGTGGAACACACTCTCCTCACTTATACTGTTCACCTGGTGACATGTCCCGTGTGTATTAAACAATCATGGGAACACACTCTCCTCACTTATACAGTTCACCTGATAACATGTCCCGTGTGTATAAACCCATAAGGGGAACACACTCTCCTCACTTATACTGTTCACCTGGTAACATGTCCCGTGTACATTAAACCATCAGGGGAACACACACTCCTCACTTATACTGTTCACCTGGTAACATGTACCGTGTATATTAAACCATCAGGGGAACACACTCTCCTCAATTATACATTTCACTAGGTGACATGTCCCGTGTGTGTTGAACAATCAGGGGAACACACTCTCCTCACTTATACTGTTCACCTGGTAACATGTCCCGTGTATATTAAACATTCAGGGGAACACACTCTCCTCACTTATTCTGTTCACCTGGTAATATGCCCTGTGTATATTAAACCATCAGGGGAACACACTCTCCTCACTTATACTGTTCACCTGGGAACATGTCCCGTGTATATTAAACCATCAGGGGAACACACTCTCCTCACTTATACTGTTCACCTGGTAACATGTCCCGTGTACATTAAACCATCAGGGGAACACACTCTCCTCACTTATACTGTTCACCTGGTAACATGTAACGTGTATATTAAACCATCAGGGGAACACACTCTCCTCACTTATACTGTTCACCTGGGAAAATGTCCCGTGTATATTAAACCATCAGGGGAACACACTCTCCTCACTTATACGGTTCACCTGGTAACATGTCCCCTGTATATTAAACCATCAGGGGAACACACACTCCTCACTTATACTGTTCACCTGGTAACATGTAACGTGTATATTAAACCATCAGGGGAACACACTCTCCTCACTTATACGGTTCACCTGGTAACATGTCCCGTGTATATTAAACCATCAGGGGTACACACTCTCCTCACCTCCACTGCTCACCTGGTAACATGTCCCGTGTATATTAAACCATCAGGGGAACACACTCTCCTCACTTATAATGCTCACCGGGTAACATGTCCCGTGTGTATTAAACCATCAGGGGAACACACTCTCCTCAATTATACTGTTCACCTGGTAACATGTACCGTGTATATTAAACCATCAGGGGAACACACTCTCCTCACTTATACTGCTCACCTGGTAACATGTCCCGTGTGTATTAAACCATCAGGGGAACACACTCTCCTCACTTATACTTTTCTCCTGGTAACATGTCCCGTGCGTATTAAACCATCAGGGGAACACAATCTCCTCACTTATACTGTTCACCTGGTGACATGTCCCGTGCGTACTTAACAATCAGGGTAACAATCTCTCCTCACTTATACTGTTCACCTGGAAACATGTCCCGTGTATATTAAACCATCAGGGGAACACACTCGCCTCACTTATACAGTTCACCTGGTAACATGTCCTGTGGATATTAAACCATCAGGGGAACACACTCTCCTCACTTATGCTGTTCACCTGGTGACATGTCCCGTCAGTATTAAACAATCAGGGGAACACACTCTCCTCAATTATACTGTTCACCTGGTAACATGTCCCGTGCGTGTTAAACCTTCAGGGGAACACACTCTCCTCACTTATACTGTTCAGCTGCTTACATGTCCCGTGAATATTAAACCATCAGGGGAAAGCACTCCCCTCAATTATACTGTTCTCCTGGTAACATGTCCCGTGTATATGAAACCATCAGTGGAACACACTCTCCTCACTTATACTGTTCACCTGGTAACATGTCCCGTGTGCATTAAACAATCAGGGGAACACACTCTCCTCACTTATACTGTTCACCTGATAACATGTCCCGTGTGTATAAAACCATAAGGGGAACACACTCTCCTCACTTATACTGTTCACCTGGTAACATGTCCCTTGTACATTAAACCATCAGGGGAACACACTCTCCTCACTTATACTGTTCACCTGGTAACATGTACCGTGTATATTAAACCATCAGGGGAACACACTCTCCTCAATTATACATTTCACTTGGTGACATGTCCCGTGTGTGTTGAACAATCAGGGGAACACACTCTCCTCACTTATACTGTTCACCTGGTAACATGTCCCGTGTATATTAAATCATCAGGGGAACACACTCTCCTCACTTATTCTGTTCACGTGGTAATATGCCCTGTGTATATTAAACCATCAGGGGAACACACTCTCCTCACTTATACTGTTCACCTGGGAACATGTCCCGTGTATATTAAACCATCAGGGGAACACACTCTCCTCACTTATACTGTTCACCTGGTAACATGTCCCGTGTACATTAAACCATCAGGGGAACACACTCTCCTCACTTATACTGTTCTCCTGGTAACATGTACCGTGCATATTAAACCATCAGGGGAACACACTCTCCTCACTTATACTGTTCACCTGGGAACATGTCCCGTGTACATTAAACCATCAGGGGAACACACTCTCCTCACTTATACGGTTCACCTGGTAACATGTCCCCTGTATATTAAACCATCAGGGGAACACACTCTCCTCACTTATACTGTTCACCTGGTAACATGTAACGTGTATATTAAACCATCAGGGGAACACACTCTCCTCACTTATACGTTTCACCTGGTAACATGTCCCGTGTATATTAAACCATCAGGGGTACACACTCTCCTCACTTACACTGCTCACCTGGTAACATGTCCCGTGTGTATTAAACCATCAGGGGAACACACTCTCCTCACTTATATTGTTCACCTGGTAACATGTACCGTGTATATTAAACCATCAGGGGAACACACTCTCCTCACTTATAATGCTCACCGGGTAACATGTCCCGTGTGTATTAAACGATCAGGGGAACACACTCTCCTCAATTATACTGTTCACCTGGTAACATGTACCGTGTATATTAAACCATCAGGGGAACACACTCTCCTCACTTATACTGCTCACCTGGTAACATGTCCCGTGTGTATTAAACCATCAGGGGAACACACTCTCCTCAATTATACTGTTCACCTGGTAACATGTACCGTGTATATTAAACCATCAGGGGAACACAGTCTCCTCACTTATACTGCTCACATGGTAACATGTCCCGTGTGTATTAAACCAACAGGGGAACACACTCTCCTCAATTATACTGTTCACCTGGTAACATGTACCGTATATATTAAACCATCAGGGGAACACACTCTCCTACTTATACTGCTCACCTGCTAACATGTCCCGTGTATATTAAACCATCAGGGGAACACGCTCTCCTCAATTATTCATTTCACTTGGTGACATGTCCCGTGTCTATTGAACAATCAGGGGAACACACTCTGCTCACTTTTACTGTTCACCTGGTAACATGTCCCTTGTATATTAAACCATCAGGGGAACACACTCTCCTCACTTATACTGTTCACCTGGTAACATGTACCGTGTATATTAAACCATCAGGGGAACACACTCTCCTCAATTATACATTTCACTTGGTGACATGCCCCGTGTTTATTAAACCATCAGGGGAACTCACTCACCTCAAATATACATTTCACTTGGTGACATGTCCCGTGTGTATTAAACAATCAGGGGAACACACTCTCCTCACTTATACTGTTGACCTGGTGACATGTCCCGTGTGTATTAAACCATCAGGGGAACACACTCTCCTCAATTATACTGTTCACCTGGTAACATGTCCCGTGTACATTAAACCATCAGGGGAACACACTCTCCTCACTTATACTGTTCACCAGGTGACATGTCCCGTGTGTATTAAACCATCAGGGGAACACACTCTCCTCAATTATACTGTTCACCTGGTAACATGTCCCGTGTACATTAAACCATCAGGGGAACACATTCTCCTCACTTATACTGTTCACCAGGTGACATGTCCTGTGTATATTAAACAATCAGGCGAACACACTCTCCTCACTTATACTGTTCACCTGGTGACATGTCCCGTGTGTATTAAACCATCAGGGGAACACAGTCTCCTCAATTATACTGTTCACCTGGTGCCATGTCCCGGGTATATTAAACAATCAGGGGAAAACACTCTCCTCACTTATACTGTTCACCTGGTAACATGTCCCGTGCGTGTTAAACCATCAGGGGAACACACTCTCCTCACTTATACTGTTCAGCTGGTAACATGTCCCGTGAGTATTAAACCATCAGGGGAACACACTCGCCTCACTTATACTGTTCACCTGGTAATATGTCGTGTGTGTATTAAACAATCAGGGGAATACACTCTCCTCAATTATACTGTTCACCTGGTAACATGTCCCGTGCGTGTTAAACCATCAGGGGAACACACTCTCCTCACTTATACTGTTCACCTGGTAACATGTCGCGTGTATATTAAACCATCAGGGGAACACACTCTCCTCAATTATACTGTTCACCTGGTAACATGTCCCGGGTATATTAAACCATCAGGGGAACACACTCTCCTCAATTATACTGTTCACCTGGTAACATGTCCCGGGTATATTAAACCATCAGGCGAGCACACTCTCCTCACTTATACTGTTCACCTGGTAACATGTCCCGTGTAAATAAACCATCAGGGGAACACACTCTCCTCACTTATACTGTTCAGCTGGAAACATGTCCCGTGAATATTAAACCATCAGGGGAAAGCACTCTCCTCACGTGGACTTTTCTCTTGGTAACATATCCCGTGTATATTAAACCATCAGGAGAACACACTCTCCTCACTTACACCGTTCACCTGGAAACATGTCCCGTGAATATTAAACCATCAGGGGAAAGCACTCTCCTCACTTAGACTTTTCTCCTGGTAACATGTCCCGTGCGTATTAAACCATCAGCGGAACACACTCTCCTCACTTATGCATTTCACTTGGTGAAATGTCCCGTGCGTATTAAACCAACAGGGGAACACATTCTCCTCACTTAAACTGTTCACTTGGTAACATGTCCCGTGCGTATTAAACCAACAGGGGAACACATTCTCCTCACTTATACTTTTCACCTGGTAACTTGTCCCGAGTGTATTAAACAATCAGGGCAAGACATTCTCCTCACTTATACTGTTCACTTGGTAACATGTCCCGTGCTTATTAAACAAACAGGGGAACACATTCTCCTCACTTATACTGTTCACCTGGTAACATGTCCCGTGTGTATTAAACAATCAGGGGAACACATTCTCCTCACTTATACTGTTCACTTGGTGACATGTCCCGTGTGTATTAAACAAACAGGGGAACACATTCTCCTCACTTCTACTGTTCACCTGGTAACATGTCCTGTGCGTATTAAACAATCAGGGGAACACACTCCCCTCACTAATACTGTTTACCTGGTAACATGTCCCGTGTATATTAAACCTTCAGGGGAACACACTCTCCTCACTTATACTGTTAACCTAATCACATGTCCCGTGTATATTAAACCATCAGGGGAACACACTCTCCTCAGTTATACTGTTCACCTGGTAACATGTCCCGTATATATTAAACCATCAGGGGAACTCACTCTCCTCACTTATACTGTTCACCTGGTAACATGTCCCGTGTAAATAAACCATCAGGGGAACACACTCTCCTCACTTATACTGTTCACCTGGTAACATGTGATTTGCATATTTAACCATCAGGGGAAAACATTCTGCTCACTTCTACTGTTCACCTGGTGACATGTCCCGTGTGTATTAAACCATCAGGGGAACACACTCTCCTCACTTCTACTGTTCACCTGGTGACATGTCCCGTGTGTATTAAACCATCAGGGGAACACACTCTCCTCAATTATACTGTTCATCTGGTAAAATGTCCCGTCAGTATTAAACCATCAGGGGAACACACTCTCCTCACTTATACTGTTCATCTGGTAACATGTCCCGTCAGTATTAAACCATCAGGGGAACACACTCTCCTCACTTCTTCTGTTCACCTGGTGACATGTCCCGTGTGTATTAAACCATCAGGGGAACACACTCTCCTCACTTCTACTGTTCACCTGGTGACATGTCCCGTGTGTATTAAACCATCAGGGGAACACAGTCTCCTCAATTATACTGTTCACCTGGTGCCATGTCCCGGGTATATTAAACAATCAGGGGAAAACACTCTCCTCACTTATACTGTTCACCTGGTAACATGTCCCGTGAGTATTAAACCATCAGGGGAACACACTCTCCTCACTTATATTGTTCACCTGGTAATATGTCCTGTGTGTATTAAACAATCAGGGGAATACACTCTCCTCAATTATACTGTTCACCTGGTAACATGTCACGTGTATATTAAACCATCAGGGGAACAACACTCTCCTCAATTATACTGTTCACCTGGTAACATGTCCCGTGAATATTAAACCATCAGGGGAAAGCATTCCCCTCACTTATAATGTTCACCTGGTGACATGTCCCGTGTGTATTAAACAATCAGGGGATCACACTCTCCTCAATTATACTGTTCACCTGCTGACATGTCCCGGGTATATTAAACCATTAGCGGAACACACTCTCCTCACTTATACTCTTCACCTGGTAACATGTCCCGTCATTATTAAACAATCAGGGGAACTCACTCTCCTCACTTATAATGTTCACCTGGTGACATGTCCCGTGTATATTAAACCATCAGGGGAACACATTCTCCTCACTTATACTGTTCACCTGGTAACATGTCCCGTGCGTGTTAAACCATCAGGGGAACACACTCTCCTCACTTATACTGTTCACCTGGTAACATGTCCCGTGCGTGTTAAACCATCAGCGGAACACACACTCCTCACTTATTCTGTTCACCTGGTAACATGTCCCATGCGTGTTAAATCATCAGGGGAACACACTCTCCTCACATATACTGTTCACCTGGTAACATGTCCCGTGAGTATTAAACAATCAGGGGAACACACTCTCCTCACTTATACTGTTCACCTGGTAACATGTCCTGTGCATATTAAACCATCTGGGGAACACACTCTCCTCACTTAGACTGTTCACCTGGTAACATGTCCTGTGTGTATTAAACCATCAGGGGATCACACTCTCCTCACTTATACTGTTCACCTGGTAACATTTCCCGTGAATATTAAACCATCAGGGGAACACACTCTCCTCACTTATACTGTTCACCTGGTCAGATGTCCTGTGTGTATAAAACCATCAGGGGAACACTCTCTCCTCACTTCTACTGTTCACCTGCTAACATGTCCTGTGTGCATTAAATCATCAGGGGAACACACTCTCCTCACTTAGACTGTTCATCTGGTAAAATGTCCAGTGAATATTAAACCATCAGGGGAACACATTCTCCTCACTTATCCTGTTCACCTGGTGACATGTCCTGTGTGTATTAAACAATCAGGGGAATTCACTCTCCTCACTTATGCTGTTCACCTGGTATCATGTCCTGTGTATATTAAACCATCAGGGGAACACACTCTCCTCACTTATACTGTTCACCTGGTAACATGTCCCGTGCGTGTTAAACCATCAGGGGAACACACTCTCCTCACTTATACTGTTCACCTGGCAACATGTCTCGTGAGTATTAAACAATCAGGGGAACACACTCTCCTCACTTATCCTGTTCACCTGGTGACATGTCCCGTGAATATTAAACCATCAGGGGAACACACTCTCCTCACTTATACTGTTCACCTGGTAACATGTCTCGTGAGTATTAAACAATCAGGGGAACACACTCTCCTCACTTATACTGTTCACCTGGTAACATGTCCTGTGTATATTAAACCATCAGGGGAACACACTCTCCTCACTTATACTGTTCATCTGGTAACATGTCCCGTGTGTATTAAACAATCAGGGGAATACACTCTCCTCACTTATACTGTTCACCTGGTAACATGTCCCGTGTATATTAAACCATCATGGGAAAGCACTCTCCTCACTTATACTGTTCACCTGGTAACATGTGCCGTGAATATTAAACCATCATGGGAAAGCACTCTCCTCACTTATACTGTTCACCTGGTAACATGTCCCGTGAATATTAAACCATCATGGGAAAGCACTCTCCTCACTTATACTGTTCACCTGGTAACATGTCCCGTGAATATTAAACCATCATGGGAAAGCACTCTCCTCACTTGTACTGTTCACCTGGTAACATGTCCCGTGAATATTAAACCATCAGGGGAAAGCACTCTCCTTACTTATTCTGTTCACCTGGTAACATGTCCCGTGAATATTAAACCATCAGGGGAACACTCTCTCCTCACTAATACTGTTCACCTGCTAACATGTCCTGTGTGCATTAAATCATCAGGGGAACACACTCTCCTCACTTAGACTGTTCATCTGGTAACATGTCCAGTGAATATTAAACCATCAGGGGAACACTTTCTCCTCACTTATACTGTTCACCTGGTAACATGTCCCGTTAGTATTAAACAATCAGGAGAACACTCTCTCCTCACTTATACTGTTCACCTGGTAACATGTCCTGTGCATATTAAACCATCAGGGGAACACATTCTCCTCACTTATACTGTTCACCTGGTAACATGTCCCGTGTGCATTAAACCATCATTGGAACACTCTCTCCTCACTTATACTGTTCACCTGGTAACATGTCCTGTGTGCATTAAACCATCTGTGGAACACTCTCTCCTCACTTATACTGTTCACCTGGTAACATGTCCTGTGTGCATTAAATCATCAGGGGAACACACTCTCCTCACTTATCCAGTTCACCTGGTAACATGTCCCGTGAATATTAAACCATCAGGGGAATTCACTCTCCTCACTTATACTGTTCACCTGGTAACATGTCCTGTGTGCATATTGAACCATCAGGGGAACACACTCTCCTCACTTCGACTGTTCATCTGGTAACATGTCCAGTGAATATTAAACCATCAGGGGAATTCACTCTCCTCACTTATACTGTTCACCTGGTATCATGTCCTGTGTATATTAAGCCATCAGGGGAACAGACTCTCCTCACTTATACTGTTCACTTGGTAACATGTCCCGTGTGTATTAAACAATCAGGGGAACTCACTCTCCTCACTTATACTGTTCAGCTGGTGACATGTCCTTTGCATATTTAACCATCAGGGGAAAACATTCTGCTCACTTATACTGTTCACCTGGTGACATGTCCCGTGTGTATTAAACAATCATGGGAACACACTCTCCTCACTTATATGGTTCACCAGGAAACATGTCAACTGTGCATTAAACAATCAGGGGAACACTCTGTCCTCTCTTATGCTGTTCACGTGGTAACTTGTCCTGTGTGTATTAAACAATCAGGGGAACACACTCTCCTCACATATACTGTTTACCTGGTAACATGTCCTGTGTGTATTAAACAATCAGGGGAACACACTCTCTTCACTTATGCTGTTCACCTGGTAACATGTCCCGCGTATATTAAACCATCAGGGGGACACACGCTCCTCACTTATACTGTTCAACTGGTAACATGTCCCGGGTATATTAAACCATCAGGGGAACACACTCTCCTCACTTTTCCTGTTCACCTGGTAACATGTCCCGCGTATATTAAACCATCAGGGGGACACACGCTCCTCACTTATACTGTTCAACTGGTAACATGTCCCGGGTATATTAAACCATCAGGGGAACACACTCTCCTCACTTATACTGTTCACCTGGTAACATGTTCCGTGTATATTAAAACATCAGGGGAACACACTCTCCTCACTTATACTGTTCGCCTGGTAACGTGTCCCGTGTATATTTAACAATCAGGGGAACACACTCTCCTCACTTATCCTGTTCACCTGGTAACATGTCCCGTGAGTATTAAACCATCAGGGGAACAAACTCTCCTCACTTATACTGTTCACCTGGCAACATGTCCCGTGAGTATTAAACAATCAGGGGAACAAACTCTCCTCACTTATACTGTTCACCTGCTAACATGTCCCTTTTATATTAAACCATCAGGGGAATACACTCTCCTCACTTATACTGTTCACCTAGTAACATGTCCTGTGTATATTAAACCATCAGGGGAACACATTCTCCTCACTTATACTGTTCACCTGCTAACATGTCCCGTTTATATTAAACCATCAGGGGAATACCGTCTCCTCACTTATACTGTTCACATGGTAACATGTCCCGTGTATATTAAACCATCAGGGGAACACACTCTCCTCACTTATACTGTTCACCTGGTAACATGTCCCGTGTATATTAAACCATCAGGGGAACACACTCTCCTCACTTATACTGTTCATCTGGTAACATGTCCCGTGTGTATTAAACCATCAGGGGAACACACTCTCCTCACTTATACTGTTCGCCTGGTAACGTGTCCCGTGCATATTTAACAATCAGGGGAACACACTCTCCTCACTTATACGGTTCACCTGGTAACATGTCCCGTGTATATTAAACCATCAGGGGAACACATAATCCTCACTTATACTGTTCACCTGCTAACATGTCCCGTGTATATTAAACCATCAGCGGAACACACTCTCCTCACTTATACTGCTCACCTGGTAACATGTCCCGTGTATCTTAAACCATCAGGGGAAAGCACTCTCCTCACTTATACTGTTCACCTGGTAACATGTCCCGTGCATATTGAACCATCAGGGGAGCACACTCTCCTCACTTATACTGTTCACCTGGTAACATGTCCCGTGCGTATTAAACCATCAGGGGAACACACTCTCCTCACTTATACTGTTCACCTGGTATCATGTCCTGTGTATATTAAACCTACACGGGAACACACTCTCCTCACTTATACTGTTCACCTGGTAACATCTCCCGTGCATGTTAAAAAATCAGGGGAACACACTCTCCTCACTTATACTGTTCACCTGGTAACATGTCCCGTGCGTGTTAAACCATCAGGGGAACACACTCTCCTCACTTATACTGTTCACCTGGTGACATGTCCCGCGCGTACTAAACAATCAGGGGAACACACTCTCCTCACTTATACTGTTCACCTGGCAACATGTCCCGTGTATGCTAAACGATCAGGGGAACACACTCTCCTCATTTATACTGTTCACCTGGAAACATGTCCCGTGTATATTAAACCATCAGGGGAAAGCACTCTCCTCACTTGTACTGTTCACTTGGGAACATGTCCCGTGTATATTAAACCATCAGGGGAACACACTCTCCTCACTTATACTGTTCACCTGGTAACAAGTCCCATGGATATTAAACAATCAGGGGAACACACTCTCCTCACTTATACAGTTCACCTGGTAACATGTCCCGTGTGTATTAAACAATCAGGGGAACACATTCTCCTCAATTATACTGTTCACCTGTTGCCATGTCCCGTGCGTGTTAAACCATCAGGGGAACACACTCTCCGCACTTATACTGTTCAGCTGGTAACATGTCCTGTGTGTATTAAACAATCAGGGGAATACACTCTCCTCACTTATACTGTTCACCTGGTAACATGTCCCGTGTATATTAAACCATCAGGGGAACACATTCTCCTCACTTATACTGTTCACCAGGTGACATGTCCCGTGTATATTAAACAATCAGGCGAACACACTCTCCTCAATTATACTGTTCACCTGCTGACATGTCCCGTTTAAATTAAACCATCAGGGGAATACAGTCTCCTCACTTATACTGTTCACCTGGTAACATGTCCCGTGAGTATTAAACAATCAGGGGAACACACTCTCCTCACTTATACTGTTCACCTGGTAACATGTCCCGTGAGTATTAAACCATCAGGGGAACACACTCTCCTCACTTATACTGTTCACCTGCTAACATGTCCCTTTTATATTAAACCATCAGGGGAATACACTCTCCTCACTTATACTGTTCACCTAGTAACATGTCCTGTGTCTATTAAACCATCAGGGGAACACACTCTCCTCACTTATACTGTTCACCTGGTAACATGTCCCGTGAGTATTAAACCATCAGGGGAACACACTCTCCTCACTTATACTGTTCACCTGGTAACATGTCCCGGGATTATTAAACAATCAGGGGAACACACTCTCCTCACTTATACTGTTCACCTGCTAACATGTCCCTTTTATATTAAACCATCAGGGGAATACACTCTCCTCACTTATACTGTTCACCTAGTAACATGTCCTGTGTATATTAAACCATCAGGGGAACACATTCTCCTCACTTATACTGTTCACCTGCTAACATGTCCCGTTTATATTAAACCATCAGGGGAATACCGTCTCCTCACTTATACTGTTCACCTGGTAACATGTCCCGTGTATATTAAACCATCAGGGGAACACACTCTCCTCACTTATACTGTTCACCTGGTAACATGTCCCGTGCATATTAAACCATCAGGGGAACACACTCTCATCACTTATACTGTTCATCTGGTAACATATCCCGTGTGTATTAAACCATCAGGGGAATACACTCTCCTCACTTATACTGTTCACCTGGTAACGTGTCCCGTGCATATTTAACAATCTGGGTAACATACTCTGCTCACTTATACGGTTCACCTGGTAACATGTCCCGTGTATATTAAACCATCAGGGGAACACATAATCCTCACTTATACTGTTCACCTGCTAACATGTCCCGTGTATCTTAAACCATCAGGGGAAAGCACTCTCCTCACTTATACTGTTCACCTGGTAACATGTCCCGTGCATATTGAACCATCAGGGGAACACACTCTCCTCACTTATACTGTTCACCTGGTAACATGTCCCGTGCGTATTAAACCATCAGGGGAACACACTCTCCTCACTTACTCTGTTCACCTGGTATCATGTCCTGTGTATATTAAACCTACAGGGGAACACACTCCCCTCACTTATACTGTTCACCTGGTAACATGTCCCGTGTATCTTAAACCATCAGGGGAAAGCACTCTCCTCACTTATACTGTTCACCTGGTAACATGTCCCGTGCATATTGAACCATCAGGGGAACACACTCTCCTCACTTATACTGTTCACCTGGTAACATGTCCCGTGCATATTATACCATCAGGGGAACACACTCTCCTCACTTATACTGTTCACCTGGTAACATGTCCCGTGCATATTGAACCATCAGGGGAACACACTCTCCTCACTTATACTGTTCACCTGGTAACATGTCCCGTGCGTATTAAACCATCAGGGGAACACACTCTCCTCACTTATACTGTTCACCTGGTATCATGTCCTGTGTATATTAAACCTACAGGGGAACACACTCCCCTCACTTATACTGTTCACCTGGTAACATCTCCCGTGCGTGTTAAAAAATCAGGGGAACACACTCTCCTCACTTATACTGTTCACCTGGTAACATGTCCCGTGCGTGTTAAACCATCAGGGGAACACACTCTCCTCACTTATACTGTTCACCTGGTGACATGTCCCGCTCGTACTAAACAATCAGGGAAACAATCTCTCCTCACTTATACTGTTCACCTGGCAACATGTCCCGTGTATATTAAACCATCAGGGGAACACACTCTCCTCACTTATACTGTTCACCTGGTGACATGTCCCGCGCGTACTAAACGATCAGGGGAACACACTCTCCTCATTTATACTGTTCACCTGGAAACATGTCCCGTGTATATTAAACCATCAGGGGAAAGCACTCTCCTCACTTGTACTGTTCACTTGGGAACATGTCCCGTGTATATTAAACCATCAGGGGAACACACTCTCCTCACTTATACTGTTCACCTGGTAACAAGTCCCATGGATATTAAACAATCAGGGGAACACACTCTCCTCACTTATACAGTTCACCTGGTAACATGTCCCGTGTGTATTAAACAATCAGGGGAACACACTCTCCTCAATTATACTGTTCACCTGTTGCCATGTCCCGTGCGTGTTAAACCATCAGGGGAACACACTCTCTGCACTTATACTGTTCAGCTGGTAACATGTCCTGTGTGTATTAAACAATCAGGGGAATACACTCTCCTCACTTATACTGTTCACCTGGTAACATGTCCCGTGTATATTAAACCATCAGGGGAACACACTCTCCTCACTTATACTGTTCACCTGCTAACATGTCCCGTGTGCATTAAACAATCAGGGGAACACACTCTCCTCACTTATACTGTTCACCTGATAACATGTCCCGTGTGTATTAAACCATAAGGGGAACACACTCTCCTCACTTATACTGTTCACCTGGTAATATGCCCTGTGTATATTAAACCATCAGGGGAACACACTCTCCTCACTTATACTGTTCACCTGGGAACATGTCCCGTGTATATGAAACCATCAGGGGAACACACTCTCCTCACTTATACGATTCACCTGGTAACATGTCCCCTGTATATTAAACCATCAGGGGAACACACTCTCCTCAATTATACATTTCACATGGTGACATGTCCCGTGTATATTAAACCATCAGGGGAACACACTCTCCTCAATTATACTGTTCACCTGGTAACATGTCCCCTGTATGTTAAACCATCAGGGGAACACTCTCTCCTCAATTATACATTTCACTTGGTGACATGTCCCGTGTATATTAAACAATCAGGGGAACACACTCTCCTCTCTTATACTGTTGACCTGGTGACATGTCCTGTGCATATTAAACAATCAGGCGAACACACTCTCCTCACTTATACTGCTCACCTGGTAACATGTCCCGTGCATATTGAACCATCAGGGGAACACACTCTCCTCACTTATACTGTTCACCTGGTAACATGTCCCGTGTATATTAAACCATCAGGGGAACACATTCTCCTCACTTATATTGTTCACCAGGTGACATGTCCTGTGTATATTAAACAATCAGGCGAACACACTCTCCTCACTTATACTGTTCACCTGGTGACATGTCCTGTGTGTATTAAACAATCAGGGGAACACACTCTCCTCACTTATACTGCTCACCTGATAACATGTACCGTGTATATTAAACCATCAGGGGAACACACTCTCCTCACTTATACTGCTCACCTGCTAACATGTCCCGTGTATATTAAACCATCAGGGGAACACATTCTCCTCACTTATACTGTTCACCAGGTGACATGTCCCGTGTATATTAAACAATCAGGCGAACACACTCTCCTCAATTATACTGTTCACCTGCTGACATGTCCCGTTTAAATTAAACCATCAGGGGAATACAGTCTCCTCACTTATACTGTTCACTTGGTAACATGTCCCGTGATTATTAAACAATCAGGGGAACACACTCTCCTCACTTATACTGTTCACCTGGTAACATGTCCCGTGAGTATTAAACCATCAGGGGAACAAACTCTCCTCACTTATACTGTTCACCTGGCAACATGTCCCGTGAGTATTTAACAATCAGGGGAACAAACTCTCCTCACTTATACTGTTCACCTGCTAACATGTCCCTTTTATATTAAACCATCAGGGGAACACACTCTCCTCACTTATTCTGTTCACCTGGTGACATGTCCCGTGTATATTAAACCATCAGGGGAAAACACTCTCCTCACTTATACTGTTCACCTAGTAACATGTCCTGTGTATATTAAACCATCAGGGGAACACATTCTCCACACTTATACTGTTCACCTGCTAACATGTCCCGTTTATATTAAACCATCAGGGGAATACCGTCTCCTCACTTATACTGTTCACCTGGTAACATGTCCCGTGTATATTAAACCATCAGGGGAACACACTCTCCTCACTTATACTGTTCACCTGGTAACATGTCCCGTGTATATTAAACCATCAGGGGAACACACTCTCCTCACTTATACTGTTCATCTGGTAACATGTCCCGTGCATATTTAACAATCAGGGGAACACACTCTCCTCACTTATACGGTTCACCTGGTAACATGTCCCGTGTATATTAAACCATCAGGGGAAAACACTCTCCTCACTTATACGGTTCACCTGGTAACATGCCCTGTGTATATTAAACCATCAGGGGAACACATAATCCTCACTTATACTGTTCACCTGCTAACATGTCCCGTGTATATTAAACCATCAGCGGAACACACTCGCCTCACTTATACTGTTCACCTGGTAACATGTCCCGTGTATCTTAAACCATCAGGGGAAAGCACTCTCCTCACTTATACTGTTCACCTGGTAACATGTCCCGTGCATATTGAACCATCAGGGGAGCACACTCTCCTCACTTATACTGTTCACCTGGTAACATGTCCCGTGCGTATTAAACCATCAGGGGAACACACTCTCCTCACTTATACTGTTCACCTGGTATCATGTCCTGTGTATATTAAACCTACACGGGAACACACTCTCCTCACTTATACTGTTCACCTGGTAACATCTCCCGTGCATGTTAAAAAATCAGGGGAACACACTCTCCTCACTTATACTGTTCAGCTGGTAACATGTCCCGTGCGTGTTAAACCATCAGGGGAACACACTCTCCTCACTTATACTGTTCACCTGGTGACATGTCCCGCGCGTACTAAACAATCAGGGGAACACACTCTCCTCACTTATACTGTTCACCTGGAAACATGTCCCGTGTATATTAAACCATCAGGGGAAAGCACTCTCCTCACTTATACAGTTCACTTGGGAACATGTCCCGTGTATATTAAACCATCAGGGGAACACACTCTCCTCACTTATACAGTTCACCTGGTAACAAGTCCCTTGTGTATTAAACAATCAGGGGAACTCACTCTCCTCACTTATACTGTTCACCTGGTAACATGTCCCTTGTGTATTAAACAATCAGGGGAACTCACTCTCCTCACTTATACTGTTCACCTGCTAACATGTCCCTTTTATATTAAACCATCAGGGGAATACACTCTCCTCACTTATACTGTTCACCTGGTGACATGTCCCGTGCGTGTTAAACCATCAGGGGAACACACTCTCCGCAATTATACTGTTCAGCTGGTAACATGTCCTGTGTGTATTAAACAATCAGGGGAATACACTCTCCTCACTTATACTGTTCACCTGGTAACATGTCCCGTGTATATTAAACCATCAGGGGAACACATTCTCCTCACTTATACTGTTCACCAGGTGACATGTCCCGTGTATATTAAACAATCAGGCGAACACACTCTCCTCAATTATACTGTTCACCTGCTGACATGTCCCGTTTAAATTAAACCATCAGGGGAATACAGTCTCCTCACTTATACTGTTCACCTGGTAACATGTCCTGTGAGTATTAAACAATCAGGGGAACACACTCTCCTGACTTATACTGTTCACCTGGTAACATGTCCCGTGAGTATTAAACCATCAGGGGAACACACTCTCCTCACTTATACTGTTCACCTGGCAACATGTCCCGTGAGTATTAAACAATCAGGGGAACACACTCTCCTCACTTATACTGTTCACCTGGTAACATGTCCCGTGTATATTAAACTATCAGGGGAACACACTCTCCTCACTTATACTGTTCACCTGCTAACATGTCCCTTTTATATTAAACCATCAGGGGAATACACTCTCCTCACTTATACTGTTCACCTAGTAACATGTCCTGTGTATATTAAACCATCAGGGGAACACATTCTCCTTACTTATACTGTTCACCTGCTAACATGTCCCGTTTATATTAAACCATCAGGGGAATACCGTCTCCTCACTTATACTGTTGACCTGGTAACATGTCCCGTGTACATTAAACCATCAGGGGAACACACTCTCCTCACTTATACTGTTCACCAGGTGACATGTGCCGTGTGTATTAAACAATCAGGGGAACACACTCTCCTCACTTATACTGTTGACCTGGTGACATGTCCCGTGTGTATTAAACCATCAGGGGAAAACACTCTCCTCAATTATACTGTTCACCTGGTAACATGTCCCGTGTACATTAAACCATCAGGGGAACACACTCTCCTCACTTATACTGTTCACCAGGTAACATGTCCCGTGTATATTAAACAATCAGGCGAACACACTCTCCTCACTTATACTGTTCACTTGGTAACATGTCCCTTGTGTATTAAACAATCAGGGGAACACACTCTCCTCAATTATACTGTTCACCTGCTGACATGTCCCGGGTATATTAAACCATCAGCGGAACACACTCTCCTCACTTATACTGTTCACCTGGCAACATGTCCCGTGAGTATTAAACAATCAGGGGAACACACTCTCCTCACTTATACTGTTCACCTGGTAACATGTCCCGTGTGTGTTAAACCATCAGGGGAACACACTCTCCTCACTTATACTGTTCTCCTGGCAACATGTCCCGTGAGTATTAAACAATCAGGGGAACTCACTCTCCTCACTTATACTGTTCACCTGGTGAAATGTCCCGTGTATATTAAACAATCAGGGGAACACATAATCCTCACTTATACTGTTCACCTGCTAACATGTCCCGTGTATATTAAACCATCAGGGGAATACAGTCTCCTCACTTATACTGTTCACTTGGTAACATGTCCCGTGTATATTAAACCATCAGCGGAACACACACGTCTCACTTATACTGTTCACCTGGTAACATGTCCCGTGTATCTTAAACCATCAGGGGAAAGCACTCTCCTCACTTATACTGTTCACCTGGTAACATGTCCCATGTATATTAAAGCATCAGGGGAACTCACTCTCCTCACTTAGACTGTTCACCTGGGAACATGTCCCGTGTATATTAAACCATCAGGGGAACACACTCTCCTCACTTATACGGTTCACCTGGTAACATGTCCCCTGTATATTAAACCATCAGGGGAACAAACTTTCCTCACTTATACTGTTCACCTGGTAACATGTACCGTGTGTATTAAACCATCAGGGGAACACACTCTCCTCAATTATACATTTCACTTGGTGACATGTCCCGTGTGTATTGAACAATCAGGGGAACACACTCTGCTCACTTATACAGTTCAACTGGTAACATGTCCCCTGTAATTAAACCATCAGGGGACCACACTCTCCTCACTTATACTATTCACCTGGTAACATGTCCTCTGTATATTAAACCATCAGAGGAACACCCTCTCCTCACTTATACTGTTCACCTGGTAACATCTCCCGTCAGTATTAAACAATCAGGGGAACACACTCTCCTCACTTATACTGTTGACCTGGTGACATGTCCCGTGAGTATTAAACAATCAGGGGAACACACTCTCCTCACTTATACTGTTCACCTGGTATCATGTCCTGTGTATATTAAACCTACAGGGGAACACATTCTCCTCACTTATACTGTTACCTGGTAACATCTCCCGTGCGTGTTAAAAAATCAGGGGAACACACTCTCCTCACTTATACTGTTGACCTGGTGACATGTCCCGTGAGTATTAAACAATCAGGGGAACACACTCTCCTCACTTATACTGTTCACCTGGTATCATGTCCTGTGTATATTAAACCTACAGGGGAAAACATTCTCCTCACTTATACTGTTACCTGGTAACATCTCCCGTGCGTGTTAAAAAATCAGGGGAACACACTCTCCTCACTTATACTGTTCACCTGGTAACATGTCCCGTGCGTGTTAAACCATCAGGGGAAAGCACTCTCCTCACTTGTACTGTTCACTTGGGAACATGTCCCGTGTATATTAAACCATCAGGGGAACACACTCTCCTCACTTATACTGTTCACCTGGTAACAAGTCCCATGGATATTAAACAATCAGGGGAACACACTCTCCTCACTTATACAGTTCACTTGGTAACATGTCCCGTGTGTATTAAACAATCAGGGGAACACACTCTCCTCAATTATACTGTTCACCTGTTGCCATGTCCCGTGCGTGTTAAACCATCAGGGGAACACACTCTCCGCACTTATACTGTTCAGCTGGTAACATGTCCTGTGTGTATTAAACAATCAGGGGAATACACTCTCCTCACTTATACTGTTCACCTGGTAACATGTCCCGTGTATATTAAACCATCAGGGGAACACACTCTCCTCACTTATACTGTTCACCTGCTAACATGTCCCGTGTGCATTAAACAATCAGGGGAACACACTCTCCTCACTTATACTGTTCACCTGATAACATGTCCCGTGTGTATTAATCCATAAGGGGAACACACTCTCCTCACTTATACTGTTCACCTGGTAATATGCCCTGTGTATATTAAACCATCAGGGGAACACACTCTCCTCACTTATACTGTTCACCTGGGAACATGTCCCGTGTATATGAAACCATCAGGGGAACACACTCTCCTCACTTATACGATTCACCTGGTAACTTGTCCCCTGTATATTAAACCATCAGGGGAACACACTCTCCTCACTTATACTGTTCACCTGGTAACATGTACCGTGTATATTAAACCATCAGGGGAACACACTCTCCTCAATTATACATTTCACTTGGTGACATGTCCCGTGTATATTAAACCATCAGGGGAACACACTCTCCTCACTTATACGGTTCACCTGGTAACATGTCCCCTGTATATTAAACCATCAGGGGAACACACTCTCCTCAATTATACTGTTCACCTGGTAACATGTCCCGTGTATATTAAACCATCAGGGGAACACACTCTCCTCAATTATACATTTCACTTGGTGACATGCCCCGTGTTTATTTAACCATCAGGGGAGCTCACTCACCTCAATTATACATTTCACTTGGTGACATGTCCCGTGTGTATTAAACAATCAGGGGAACACACTCTCCTCACTTATACTGTTGACCTGGTGACATGTCCCGTGTCTATTGAACAATCAGGGGAACACACTCTGCTCACTTTTACTGTTCACCTGGTAACATGTCCCC
Organism: Heterodontus francisci; assembly: GCF_036365525.1. NCBI lineage: Eukaryota > Metazoa > Chordata > Chondrichthyes > Heterodontiformes > Heterodontidae > Heterodontus > Heterodontus francisci. The sequence goes on along the minus strand of NW_027141614.1, from coordinate 1,890,848 downwards.
TGTATATTAAACCATCAGGGGAACACACTCTCCTCACTTATACTGTTCACCTGGCAACATGTACCGTGTATATTAAACCATCAGGGGAACACACTCTCCTCAATTATACATTTCACTTGGTGACATGTCCCGTGTGTATTAAACAATCAGGGGAACACACTCTCCTCACTTATACTGTTGACCTGGTGACATGTCCCGTGTGTATTAAACCATCAGTGGAAAACACTCTCCTCAATTATACTGTTCACCTGGTAACATGTCCCGTGTACATTAAACCATCAGGGGAAAACACTCTCCTCACTTATACTGTTCACCTGGCAACATGTACCGTGTATATTAAACCATCAGGGGAACACACTCTCCTCAATTATACATTTCACTTGGTGACATGTCCCGTGTGTATTAAACAATCAGGGGAACACACTCTCCTCACTTATACTGTTGACCTGGTGACATGTCCCGTGTGTATTAAACCATCAGGGGAACACACTCTCCTCAATTATACTGTTCACCTGGTAACATGTCCCGTGTACATTAAACCATCAGGGGAACACACTCTCCTCACTTATACTGTTCACCAGGTGACATGTCCCGTGTGTATTAAACAATCAGGGGAACACACTCTCCTCACTTATACTGTTCACCTGGTAACATGTCCCGTGTATGCTAAACGATCAGGGGAACACACTCTCCTCAATTATACTGTTCACCTGGTAACATGTCCCGTGTACATTAAACCATCAGGGGAACACACTCTCCTCACTTATACTGTTCACCTGGCAACATGTCCCGTGTATATTAAACCATCAGGGGAAAGCACTCTCCTCACTTGTACTGTTCACCTGGGAACATGTCCCGTGTATATTAAACCATCAGGGGAACACACTCTCCTCACTTATACTGTTCACCTGGTAACAAGTCCCATGTATATTAAACCATCAGGGGAACACACTCTCCTCACTTAGACAGTTCACCTGGTAACATGTCCTGTGTATATTAAACCTTCAGGGGAACACACTCTCCTCACTTATACTGTTCACCTGGTGACATGTCCCGTGTGTATTAAACAATCAGGGGATCACACTCTCCTCAATTATACTGTTCACCTGGTAACATGTCCCGGGTATATTAAACCATCAGCGGAACACACTCTCCTCACTTATAGTGTTCACCTGGTAACATGTCCCGTGCGTGTTAAACCATCAGGGGAACACACTCTCCTCACATATACTTTTCACCTGGTATCATGTCCCGTGAGTATTAAACAATCAGGGGAACACACTCTCCTCACTTATACTGTTCACCTGGTAAAATGTCCTGTGAAAATTAAACCATCAGGGGAACACATTCTCCTCACTTATACTGTTCACCTGGTAACATGTCCTGTGTGTATTAAACCATCAGGGGAACACACTCTCCTCACTTATACTGTTCACCTGGTAACATGTCCCGTGAATATTAAACCATCAGGGGAAAGCACTCTCCTCACTTATACTGTTCACCTGGTAACATGTCCCGTGTGCTTTAAACAATCAGGGGAACACACTCTCCTCAATTATACTGTTCACCTGGTAACATGTCCCGTGCGTGTTAAATCATCAGGGGAACACACTCTCCTCACTTATACTGTTCAGCTGGTAACATGTCCCGAGAGTATTAAACAATCAGGGGAACACACTCCCCTCACTTATACTGTTCACCTGGTAACATGTCCCGTGCGTGTTAAATCATCAGGGGAACACACTCTCCTCACTTATACTGTTCAGCTGGTAACATGTCCCGAGAGTATTAAACAATCAGGGGAACACACTCCCCTCACTTATACTGTTCACCTGGTAATATGTCCTGTGTGTATTAAACAATCAGGGGAATACACTCTCCTCACTTATACTGTTCACCTGGTAACATGTCCCGTGTATATTAAACCATCAGGGGAACACACTCTCCTCACTTATACTGTTCACCTGCTAACATGTCCTGTGTATATTAAACCATCAGGGGAACACACTCTCCTCACTTATACATTTCACTTGGTGACATGCCCCGTGTTTATTAAACCATCAGGGGAACTCACTCACCTCAATTATACATTTCACTTGGTGACATGTCCCGTGAGTATTAAACAATCAGGGGAACACACTCTCCTCACTTATACTGTTCACCTGGTAACATGTCCTGTGTATATTAAACCATCAGGGGAACACATTCTCCTCACTTATACTGTTCACCTGGTAACATATCCTGTGTATATTAAACCATCAGGGGAACACACTCTCCTCACTTATACTGTTCACCTGGTTACATGTCCCGTGTATATTAAACCATCTGGGGAAAGCACTCTCCTCACTTATACTGTTCACCTGGTAACATGTCCCGTGTATATTAAACCATCAGGGGAAAACACTCTCCTCACTTATACTGTTCACCTGGTAACATGTCCCGTGCGTGTTAAACCATCAGGGGAACACACTCTCCTCACTTATACTGTTCACCTGGTGACATGTCCCGTGCGTACTAAACAATCAGGGGAACTCACTCTCCTCACTTATACTTTTCACCTGGTAACATGTCCCGTGTATGCTAAACGATCAGGGGAACACACTCTCCTCACTTATACTGTTCACCAGGTGACATGTCCCGTGTGTATTAAACAATCAGGGGAACACACTCTCCTCACTTATACTGTTCACCTGGTAACATGTCCCGTGTATGCTAAACGATCAGGGGAACACACTCTCCTCAATTATACTGTTCACCTGGTAACATGTCCCGTGTACATTAAACCATCAGGGGAACACACTCTCCTCACTTATACTGTTCACCTGGCAACATGTCCCGTGTATATTAAACCATCAGGGGAAAGCACTCTCCTCACTTGTACTGTTCACCTGGGAACATGTCCCGTGTATATTAAACCATCAGGGGAACACACTCTCCTCACTTATACTGTTCACCTGGTAACAAGTCCCATGTATATTAAACCATCAGGGGAACACACTCTCCTCACTTAGACAGTTCACCTGGTAACATGTCCTGTGTATATTAAACCTTCAGGGGAACACACTCTCCTCACTTATACTGTTCACCTGGTGACATGTCCCGTGTGTATTAAACAATCAGGGGATCACACTCTCCTCAATTACACTGTTCACCTGGTAACATGTCCCGGGTATATTAAACCATCAGCGGAACACACTCTCCTCACTTATAGTGTTCACCTGGTAACATGTCCCGTGCGTGTTAAACCATCAGGGGAACACACTCTCCTCACATATACTTTTCACCTGGTATCATGTCCCGTGAGTATTAAACAATCAGGGGAACACACTCTCCTCACTTATACTGTTCACCTGGTAAAATGTCCTGTGAAAATTAAACCATCAGGGGAACACATTCTCCTCACTTATACTGTTCACCTGGTAACATGTCCTGTGTGTATTAAACCATCAGGGGAACACACTCTCCTCACTTATACTGTTCACCTGGTAACATGTCCCGTGAATATTAAACCATCAGGGGAAAGCACTCTCCTCACTTATACTGTTCACCTGGTAACATGTCCCGTGTGCTTTAAACAATCAGGGGAACACACTCTCCTCAATTATACTGTTCACCTGGTAACATGTCCCGTGCGTGTTAAATCATCAGGGGAACACACTCTCCTCACTTATACTGTTCAGCTGGTAACATGTCCCGAGAGTATTAAACAATCAGGGGAACACACTCCCCTCACTTATACTGTTCACCTGGTAACATGTCCCGTGCGTGTTAAATCATCAGGGGAACACACTCTCCTCACTTATACTGTTCAGCTGGTAACATGTCCCGAGAGTATTAAACAATCAGGGGAACACACTCCCCTCACTTATACTGTTCACCTGGTAATATGTCCTGTGTGTATTAAACAATCAGGGGAATACACTCTCCTCACTTATACTGTTCACCTGGTAACATGTCCCGTGTATATTAAACCATCAGGGGAACACACTCTCCTCACTTATACTGTTCACCTGCTAACATGTCCTGTGTATATTAAACCATCAGGGGAACACACTCTCCTCACTTATACATTTCACTTGGTGACATGCCCCGTGTTTATTAAACCATCAGGGGAACTCACTCACCTCAATTATACATTTCACTTGGTGACATGTCCCGTGAGTATTAAACAATCAGGGGAACACACTCTCCTCACTTATACTGTTCACCTGGTAACATGTCCTGTGTATATTAAACCATCAGGGGAACACATTCTCCTCACTTATACTGTTCACCTGGTAACATATCCTGTGTATATTAAACCATCAGGGGAACACACTCTCCTCACTTATACTGTTCACCTGGTTACATGTCCCGTGTATATTAAACCATCTGGGGAAAGCACTCTCCTCACTTATACTGTTCACCTGGTAACATGTCCCGTGTATATTAAACCATCAGGGGAAAACACTCTCCTCACTTATACTGTTCACCTGGTAACATGTCCCGTGCGTGTTAAACCATCAGGGGAACACACTCTCCTCACTTATACTGTTCACCTGGTGACATGTCCCGTGCGTACTAAACAATCAGGGGAACTCACTCTCCTCACTTATACTTTTCACCTGGTAACATGTCCCGTGTATGCTAAACGATCAGGGGAACACACTCTCCTCATTTATACTGTTCAACTGGAAACATGTCCCGTGTATATTAAACCATCAGGGGAAAGCACTCTCCTCACTTGTACTGTTCACCTGGGAACATGTCCCGTGTATATTAAACCATCAGAGGAACACACTCTCCTCACTTATACTGTTCACCTGGTAACAAGTCCCATGTATATTAAACAATCAGGGAAACACACTCTCCTCACTTAGACAGTTCACCTGGTAACATGTCCTGTGTATATTAAACCTTCAGGGGAACACACTCTCCTCACTTATACTGTTCACCTGGTAATATGTCCCCTGTATATTAAACAATCAGGGGAACACACTCTCCTCACTTATACTGTTCACCTGGTAACATGTCCCGTGCGTGTTAAACCATCAGGGGAACACACTCTCCTCACATATACTGTTCACCTGGTAACATGTCCTGTGAAAATTAAACCATCAGGGGAACACATTCTCCTCACTTATACTGTTCACCTGGTAACATGTCCTGTGTGTATTAAACCATCAGGGGAACGCACTCTCCTCACTTATACTGTTCACCTGGTAACATGTCCCGGGTATATTAAACCATCAGCGGAACACACTCTCCTCACTTATAGTGTTCACCTGGTAACATGTCCCGTGCGTGTTAAACCATCAGGGGAACACACTCTCCTCACATATACTGTTCACCTGGTAACATGTCCTGTGAAAATTAAACCATCAGGGGAACACACTCTCCTCACTGATACTGTTCACCTGGCAACATGTCCCGTGAGTATTAAACCATCAGCGGAACACACTCTCCTCACTTATAGTGTTCACCTGGTAACATGTCCCGTGCGTGTTAAACCATCAGGGGAACACACTCTCCTCACATATACTGTTCACCTGGTAACATGTCCTGTGAAAATTAAACCATCAGGGGAACACACTCTCCTCACTGATACTGTTCACCTGGCAACATGTCCCGTGAGTATTAAACCATCAGCGGAACACACTCTCCTCACTTATACTGTTCATCTGGTAACATGTCCCGTCAGTATTAAACAATCAGGGGAACTCACTCTCCTCACTTATAATGTTCACCTGGTGACATGTCCCGTGTGTATTAAACAATCAGGGGATCACACTCTCCTCAATTATACTGTTCACCTGGTAACATGTCCCGTGCGTGTTGAACCATCAGGGGAACACACTCTCCTCACTGATACTGTTCACCTGGCAACATGTCCCGTGAGTATTAAACCATCAGCGGAACACACTCTCCTCACTTATACTGTTCACCTGGTAACATGTCCCGTGCGTGTTAAACCATCAGGGGAACACACTCTACTCACATATACTGTTCACCTGGTAACATGTCCCGTGAGTATTAAACAATCAGGGGAACACACTCTCCTCACTTATACTGTTCACCTGGTAACATGTCCTGTGTATATTAAACCATCAGGGGAACACATTCTCCTCACTTATACTGTTCACCTGGTAACATGTCCTGTGTATATTAAACCATCAGGGGAACACACTCTCCTCACTTATACTGTTCACCTGGTTACATGTCCCGTGTATATTAAACCATCTGGGGAAAGCACTCTCCTCACTTATACTGTTCACCTGGTAACATGTCCCGTGTATATTAAACCATCAGGGGAAAACACTCTCCTCACTTATACTGTTCACCTGGTAACATGTCCCGTGCGTGTTAAACCATCAGGGGAACACACTCTCCTCACTTATACTGTTCACCTGGTGACATGTCCCGTGCGTACTAAACAATCAGGGTAACAATCTCTCCTCACTTATACTGTTCACCTGGTAACATGTCCCGTGTATGCTAAACGATCAGGGGAACGCACTCTCCTCACTTATACTGTTCACCTGGTAACATGTCCCGGGCATATTAAACCATCAGCGGAACACACTCTCCTCACTTATAGTGTTCACCTGGTAACATGTCCCGTGCGTGTTAAACCATCAGGGGAACACACTCTCCTCACATATACTGTTCACCTGGTAACATGTCCTGTGAAAATTAAACCATCAGGGGAACACATTCTCCTCACTTATACTGTTCACCTGGTAACATGTCCCGGGTATATTAAACCATCAGCGGAACACACTCTCCTCACTTATAGTGTTCACCTGGTAACATGTCCCGTGCGTGTTAAACCATCAGGGGAACACACTCTCCTCACATATACTGTTCACCTGGTAACATGTCCTGTGAAAATTAAACCATCAGGGGAACACACTCTCCTCACTGATACTGTTCACCTGGCAACATGTCCCGTGAGTATTAAACCATCAGCGGAACACACTCTCCTCACTTATAGTGTTCACCTGGTAACATGTCCCGTGCGTGTTAAACCATCAGGGGAACACACTCTCCTCACATATACTGTTCACCTGGTAACATGTCCTGTGAAAATTAAACCATCAGGGGAACACACTCTCCTCACTGATACTGTTCACCTGGCAACATGTCCCGTGAGTATTAAACCATCAGCGGAACACACTCTCCTCACTTATACTGTTCATCTGGTAACATGTCCCGTCAGTATTAAACAATCAGGGGAACTCACTCTCCTCACTTATAATGTTCACCTGGTGACATGTCCCGTGTGTATTAAACAATCAGGGGATCACACTCTCCTCAATTATACTGTTCACCTGGTAACATGTCCCGTGCGTGTTGAACCATCAGGGGAACACACTCTCCTCACTGATACTGTTCACCTGGCAACATGTCCCGTGAGTATTAAACCATCAGCGGAACACACTCTCCTCACTTATACTGTTCACCTGGTAACATGTCCCGTGCGTGTTAAACCATCAGGGGAACACACTCTACTCACATATACTGTTCACCTGGTAACATGTCCCGTGAGTATTAAACAATCAGGGGAACACACTCTCCTCACTTATACTGTTCACCTGGTAACATGTCCTGTGTATATTAAACCATCAGGGGAACACATTCTCCTCACTTATACTGTTCACCTGGTAACATGTCCTGTGTATATTAAACCATCAGGGGAACACACTCTCCTCACTTATACTGTTCACCTGGTTACATGTCCCGTGTATATTAAACCATCTGGGGAAAGCACTCTCCTCACTTATACTGTTCACCTGGTAACATGTCCCGTGTATATTAAACCATCAGGGGAAAACACTCTCCTCACTTATACTGTTCACCTGGTAACATGTCCCGTGCGTGTTAAACCATCAGGGGAACACACTCTCCTCACTTATACTGTTCACCTGGTGACATGTCCCGTGCGTACTAAACAATCAGGGTAACAATCTCTCCTCACTTATACTGTTCACCTGGTAACATGTCCCGTGTATGCTAAACGATCAGGGGAACACACTCTCCTCATTTATACTGTTCACCTGGAAACATGTCCCGTGTATATTAAACCATCAGGGGAAAGCACTCTCCTCACTTGTACTGTTCACCTGGGAACATGTCCCGTGTATATTAAACCATCAGGGGAACACACTCTCCTCACTTATACAGTTCACCTGGTAACATGTCCTGTGTATATTAAACCTTCAGGGGAACACACTCCCCTAAATTATAATGTTCACCTGGTGACATGATCCGTCAGTATTAAACAATCAGGGGAAAACACTCTCCTCACTTATACTGTTCACCTGGTAACATGTCCCGTGCGTGTTAAACCATCAGGGGAACACACTCTCCGCACCTATACTGTTCAGCTGGTAACATGTCCCGTCAGTATTAAACAATCAGGGGAAAACACTCTCCTCACTTATACTGTTCACCTGGTAACATGTCGTTTGTATATTAAACCATCAGGGGAACACATTCTCCTCACTTATACTGTTCACCTGGTAACATGTCCTGTGTGTATTAAACCATCAGGGGAACACACTCTCCTCACTTATACTGTTCACCTGGTAACATGTCCCGTGTATATTAAACCATCTGGGGAAAGAACTCTCCTCACTTATACTGTTCACCTGGTAACATGTCCCGTGTATATTAAACCATCAGTGGAACACACTCTCCTCACTTATACTGATCACCTGGTGACATGTCCCGGGTATATTAAAAAATCGGGGGAACTCTTTCTCCTCACTTATACTGTTCACCTGGTATCATGTCCTGTGTATATTAAACCAATAGGGGAACACACTCTCCTCAATTATACTGTTCTCCTGGTAACATGTCCCGTGCGTGTTAAACAATCAGGGGAACACACTCTCCTCACTTATACTGTTCACCTGGTAACATGTCCCGTGCGTGTTAAACCATCAGGGGAACACACTCTCCTCACTTATACTGCTCACCTGGTGACATGTCCCGTGCATAATAAACAATCAGGGTAACAATCTCTCCTCACTTATACTGTTCACCTGGTAACATGTCCCGTGTATGCTAAACGATCAGGGGAACACACTCTCCTCATTTATACTGTTCAACTGGAAACATGTCCCGTGTATATTAAACCATCAGGGGAAAGCACTCTCCTCACTTGTACTGTTCACCTGGGAACATGTCCCGTGTATATTAAACCATCAGGGGAACACACTCTCCTCACTTATACTGTTCACCTGGTAACATGTCCCGTGTATGCTAAACGATCAGGGGAACACACTCTCCTCATTTATACTGTTCAACTGGAAACATGTCCCGTGTATATTAAACCATCAGGGGAAAGCACTCTCCTCACTTGTACTGTTCACCTGGGAACATGTCCCGTGTATATTAAACCATCAGGGGAACTCTTTCTCCTCACTTATACTGTTCACCTGGTATCATGTCCTGTGTATATTAAACCAATAGGGGAACACACTCTCCTCAATTATACTGTTCACCTGGTAACATGTCCCGTGTATATTAAACAATCAGGGGAACACACTCTCCTCACTTAGACAGTTCACCTGGTAACATGTCCTGTGTATATTAAACAATCAGGGGAACACACTCTCCTCAATTATACTGTTCACCTGGTAACATGTCCCGTGTTTATTAAACCTTCAGGGGAACACACTCTCCTCACTTATACTGTTCACCTGGTAATATGTCCCCTGTATATTAAACAATCAGGGGAACACACTCTCCTCAATTATACTGTTCACCTGGTAACATGTCCCGTGTTTATTAAACCTTCAGGGGAACACACTCTCCTCACTTATACTGTTCACCTGGTAATATGTCCCCTGTATATTAAACAATCAGGGGATCACACTCTCCTCAATTATACTGTTCACCTGGTAACATGTCCCGGGTATATTAAACCATCAGCGGAACACACTCTCCTCACTTATAGTGTTCACCTGGTAACATGTCCCGTGCGTGTTAAACCATCAGGGGAACACACTCTCCTCACATATACTTTTCACCTGGTAACATGTCCCGTGAGTATTAAACAATCAGGGGAACACACTCTCCTCACTTATACTGTTCACCTGGTAACATGTCCTGTGAAAATTAAACCATCAGGGGAACACATTCTCCTCACTTATACTGTTCACCTGGTAACATGTCCTGTGTGTATTAAACCATCAGGGGAACACACTCTCCTCACTTATACTGTTCACCTGGTAACATGTCCCGTGAATATTAAACCATCAGGGGAAAGCACTCTCCTCACTTATACTGTTCACCTGGTAACATGTCCCGTGTGCTTTAAACCATCAGGGGAACACACTCTCCTCACTTATACTGTTCACCTGGTGACCTGTCCCGTCAGTATTAAACAATCAGGGGAACACACTCTCCTCAATTATACTGTTCACCTGGTGCCATGTCCCGGGTATATTAAAGAATCAGGGGAAAACACTCTCCTCACTTATACTGTTCACCTGGTAACATGTCCCGTGCGTGTTAAATCATCAGGGGAACACACTCTCCTCACTTATACTGTTCAGCTGGTAACATGTCCCGAGAGTATTAAACAATCATGGGAACACACTCCCCTCACTTATACTGTTCACCTGGTAACATGTCCCGTGTATATTAAACCATCAGGGGAACACACTCTCCTCACTTATACTGTTCACCTGCTAACATGTCCTGTGTATATTAAACCATCAGGGGAACACACTCTCCTCACTTATATTGTTCACCTGGTAATATGTCCTGTGTGTATTGAACAATCAGGGGAATACACTCTCCTCACTTATACTGTTCACCTGGTAACATGTCCCGTTTGCATTAAACAATCAGGGGAACACACTCTCCTCACTTATACTGTTCACCTGATAACATGTCCCGTGTGTATTAAACCATAAGGGGAACACACTCTCCTCACTTATACTGTTCACCTGGTAATATGCCCTGAGTATATTAAACCATCAGGGGAACACAGTCTCCTCACTTATACTGTTCACCTGGGAACATGTACCGTGTATATTAAACTATCAGGGGAACACACTCTCCTCACTTATACTGTTCACCTGGTAATATGTCCCCTGTATATTAAACCATCAGGGGAACACACTCCCCTCACTTATATTGTTCACCTGGTAATATGTCCTGTGTGTATTAAACCATCAGGGGAACACACTCTCCTCAATTATACTGTTCACCTGGTAACATGTCCCGTGTATATTAAACCATCAGTGGAACACACTCTCCTCAATTATACATTTCACTTGGTGACATTCCCCGTGTTTATTAAACCATCAGGGGAACACACTCTCGTCAATTATACATTTCACTTGGTGACATGCCCCGTGTTTATTAAACCATCAGGGGAACTCACTCACCTCAATTATACATTTCACTTGGTGACATGTCCCGTGTGTATTAAACAATCAGGGGAACACACTCTCCTCACTTATACTGTTGACCTGGTGACATGTCCCGTGTGTATTAAACCATCAGGGGAACACACTCTCCTCAATTATACTGTTCACCTGGTAACATGTCCCGTGTACATTAAACCATCAGGGGAACACACTCTCCTCACTTATACTGTTGACCTGGTGACATGTCCCGTGCGTATTAAACCATCAGGGGAACACACTCTCCTCAATTATACTGTTCACCTGGTAACATGTCCCGTGTACATTAAACCATCAGGGGAACACACTCTCCTCACTTATACTGTTCACCAGGTAACATGTCCCGTGTATATTAAACAATCAGGCGAACACACTCTCCTCACTTATACTGTTCACTTGGTAACATGTCCCTTGTGTATTAAACAATCAGGGGAACACACTCTCCTCACTTATACTGTTCACCTGGTAACATGTCCCGTGAGTATTAAACAATCAGGGGAACACACTCTCCTCACTTATACTGTTCACCTGGTAACATGTCCCGTGTGTGTTAAACCATCAGGGGAACACACTCTCCTCACTTATACTGTTCACCTGGCAGCATGTCCCGTGAGTATTAAACAATCAGGGGAACTCACTCTCCTCACTTATACTGTTCACCTGGTAACATGTCCCGTGTGTGTTAAACCATCAGGGGAACACACTCTCCTCACTTATACTGTTCACCTGGCAACATGTCCCGTGAGTATTAAACAATCAGGGGAACACACTCTCCTCACTTATACTGTTCACCTGGTAACATGTCCTGTGTATATTAAACCATCAGGGGAACACATTCTCCTCACTTATATTTTTCACCTGGTAACATGTCCTGTGTATATTAAACCATCAGGGGAACACACTCTCCTCACTTATACTGTTCACCTGGTTATATGTCCCGTGTATATTAAACCATCTGGGGAAAGCACTCTCCTCACTTATACTGTTCACCTGGTAACATGTCCCGTGTATATTAAACCATCAGGGGAAAACACTCTCCTCACTTATACTGTTCACCTGGTAACATGTCCCGTGCGTGTTAAACCATCAGGGGAACACACTCTCCTCACTTATACTGTTCACCTGGTGACATGTCCCGTGCGTACTAAACAATCAGGGGAACACACTCTCCTCACTTATACTGTTCACCTGGTAACATGTCCCGTGTATGCTAAACGATCAGGGGAACGCACTCACCTCATTTATACTGTTCACCTGGAAACATGTCCCGTGTATATTAAACCATCAGGGGAACACACTCTCCTCACTTATACTGTTCACCTGGTGACATGTCCTGTGTATATTAAACCTTCAGGGGAAAGCACTCTCCTCACTTACACTGTTCACCTGGTAACATGTTCCGTGTATATTAAACCATCAGGGGAACACACTCTCCTCACTTATACTGTTCACCTGGTAACATGTCCCGTGAATATTAAACCATCAGGGGAAAGCACTCTCCTCACTTGTACTGTTCACCTGGGAACATGTCCCGTGTATATTAAACCATCAGGGGAACACACTCTCCTCACTTATACTGTTCACCTGGTGACATGTCCTGTGTATATTAAACCTTCAGGGGAAAGCACTCTCCTCACTTACACTGTTCACCTGGTAACATGTTCCGTGTATATTAAACCATCAGGGGAACACACTCTCATCACTTATACTGTTCACCTGGTATCATGTCCTGTGTATATTAAACCAATAGGGGAACACACTCTCCTCACTTATACTGTTCACCTGGTAACATGTCCCGTGTACATTAAACCATCAGGGGAACACACTCTCCTCACTTATACTGCTCACCTGGTGACATGTCCCGTGCATATTAAACAATCAGGGGAACACACTCTCCTCACTTATGCTGTTCACCTGGTAACAAGTACATGTATATTAAACGTTCAGGGGAACACACTCTCCTCACTTATACTGTTCACCTGGTAATATGTCCCCTGTATATTAAACAATCAGGGGAACACACTCTCCTCACTTATACTGTTCATCTGGTAACATGTCCCGTGAGTATTAAACAATCAGGGGAACACACTCTCCTCACTTATACTATTCACCTGGTAACATGTCCTGTGAAAATTAAACCATCAGGGGAACACATTCTCCTCACTTATACTGTTCACCTGGTAACATGTCCTGTGTGTATTAAACCATCAGGGGAACGCACTCTCCTCACTTATACTGTTCACCTGGTAACATGTCCCGTGAATATTAAACCATCAGGGGAAAGCACTCTCCTCACTTATACTGTTCACCTGGTAACATGTCCCGTGAATATTAAACCATCAGGGGAAAGCACTCTCCTCACTTATACTGTTCACCTGGTAACATGTCCCGTGTGCTTTAAACCATCAGGGGAACACACTCTCCTCACTTCTACTGTTCACCTGGTAACATGTCCCGTGTATATTAAACAATCAGGGGAACACACTCTCCTCAATTATACTGTTCACCTGGTAACATGTCCCGGGTATATTAAACAATTAGGGGAAAACACTCTCCTCACTTATAATGTTCACCTGATAACATGTCCCGTGTGTATTAAACCATAAGGGGAACACACTCTCCTCACTTATACTGTTCACCTGGTAATATGCCCTGAGTATATTAAACCATCAGGGGAACACAGTCTCCTCACTTATACTGTTCACCTGGGAACATGTACCGTGTATATTAAACTATCAGGGGAACACACTCTCCTCACTTATACTGTTCACCTGGTAATATGTCCCCTGTGTAATAAACCATCAGGGGAACACACTCCCCTCACTTTTATTGTTCACCTGGTAATATGTCCTGTGTGTATTAAACAATCAGGGGAATACACTCTCCTCACTTATACTGTTCACCTGGTAACATGTCCCGTGTATATTAAACCATCAGGGGAACACACTCTCCTCACTTATACTGTTCACCTGCTAACATGTCCCGTTTGCATTAAACAATCAGGGGAACACACTCTCCTCACTTATACTGTTCACCTGGTAATATGCCCTGTGTATATTAAACCATCAGGGGAACACAGTCTCCTCAATTATACTGTTCACCTGGGAACATGTACCGTGTATATTAAACTATCAGGGGAACACACTCTCCTCACTTATACTGTTCACCTGGTAACATATCCCATGTATATTAAACCATCATGGGAAAGCACTCTCCTCACTTATACTGATCACCTGGTGACATGTCCCGGGTATATTAAAAAATCAGGGGAACTCACTCTCCTCACTTATTCTGTTCACCTGGTATCATGTCCTGTGTATATTAAACCAACAGGGGAACACACTCTCCTCACTTATACTGTTCACCTGGTAACATGTCCCGTGCGTGTTAAACAATCAGGGAAACACACTCTCCTCACTTATACTGTTCACCTGGTAACATGTCCCGTGCGTGTTAATCCATCAGGGGAACACACTCTCCTCACTTATACTGTTCACCTGGTGACATGTCCTGTGCGTACTAAACAATCATGGTAACAATTTCTCCTCACTTATACTGTTCACCTGGCAACATGTCACGTGTATACTAAACGATCAGGGGAACACACTCTCCTCTCTTATACTGTTCACCTGGGAACATGTCCCGTGTATATTAAACCATCAGGGGAACACACTCACCTCACTTAAACTGTTCACCTGGTAACAAGTCCGATGTATATTAAACCATCATGGGAACACACTCTCCTAACTTAAACTGGTCACCTGGTAACAAGTCCCATGTATATTAAACCATCAGGGGAACACATTCTCCTCACTTATACTGTTCACCTGGTAACATGTCCCGTGTATATAAAACAATCAGGGGAACACACTCTCTTCACTTATGCCGTTCACCTGGTAACATGTCCCGCGTATATTAAACCATCAGGGGAACACACTCTCCTCACTTCTACTCTTCACCTGGTGACACATCCCGTCAGTATTAAACAATCATTGGATCACACTCTCCTCACTTATACTGTTCACCTGGTAACATGTCCCGGGTGTATTAAAGCATCAGGGGAACACAGTCTCCTCACTTATACTGTTCACCTGGTAACATGTCCCGTGAGTATTAAACAATCAGGGGAACACACTCTCCTCACTTATACTGTTCACCTGGTAACATGTCCCGTGTATATTAAACCATCAGGGGAACACATTCTCCTCACTTATACTGTTCACCTGCTAACATGTCCCGTGTATATTAAACCATCAGGGGAATACAGTCTCCTCACTTATACTGTTCACCTGGTAACATGTCCCGTGTATATTAATCCATCAGGGGAACACACTCTCCTCACTTATACTGTTCACCTGGTAACATGTCCCGTGTATATTAAACCATCAGGGGAACACACTCACCTCACTTACACTGTTCACCTGGTAACATGTCCCGTGTGTATTAAACCATCAGGGGAACACACTCTCCTCACTTATACTGTTCGCCTGGTAATGTGTCCCGTGTATATTTAACAATTAGGGGAACACACTCTGCTCACTTATACTGTTTACCTGGCAACATGACCCGTGTATATTAAACCATCAGGGGAACACATAATCCTCACTTTTACTGTTCACCTGCTAACATGTCCCGTGTATATTAAACCATCAGGGGAATACAGTCTCCTCACTTATACTGTTCACCTGGTAACATGTCCCGTGTATATTAAACCATCAGCGGAACACACTCTCCTCACTTATACTGTTCACCTGGTAACATGTCCCGTGTATATTAAACCATCAGGGGAAAACACTCTCCTCACTTATACTGTTCACCTGGTAACATGTCCCGTGTATATTAAACCATCAGCGGAACACACTCTCCTCACTTATACTGTTCACCTGGTAACATGTCCCGTGTATATTAAACCATCAGCGGAACACACTCTCCTCACTTATACTGATCACCTGGTGACATGTCCCGGGTATATTAAAAAATCAGGGGAACTCACTCTCCTCACTTATACTGTTCACCTGGTATCATGTCCTGTGTATATTAAACCAATAGGGGAACACACTCTCCTCACTTATACTGTTCACCTGGTAACATGTCCCGTGCGTGTTAAATAATCAGGGAAACACACTCCCCTCACTTATACTGTTCACCTGGTAACATGTCCCGTGCGTGTTAATCCATCAGGGGAACACACTCTCCTCACTTATACTGTTCACCTGGTGACATGTCCCGTGTGTACTAAACAATCAGGGTAACAATCTCTCCTCACTTATACTGTTCACCTGGCAACATGTCACGTGTATACTAAACGATCAGGGGAACACACTCTCCTCTCTTATACTGTTCACCTGGGAACATGTCCCGTGTATATTAAAACATCAGGGGAACACACTCACCTCACTTAAACTGTTCACCTGGTAACAAGTCCGATGTATATTAAACCATCATGGGAACACACTCTCCTCACTTATACTGTTCACCTGGTAACATGTCCCGTGTATATTAAACCATCAGGGGAACACATTCTCCTCACTTATACAGTTCACCTGGTAACATGTCCCGTGTATATAAAACAATCAGGGGAACACACTCTCTTCACTTATGCCGTTCACCTGGTAACATGTCCCGCGTATATTAAACCATCAGGGGAACACACTCTCCTCACTTCTACTCTTCACCTGGTGACACATCCCGTCAGTATTAAACAATCATTGGATCACACTCTCCTCACTTATACTGTTCACCTGGTAACATGTCCCGGGTGTATTAAAGCATCAGGGGAACACAGTCTCCTCACTTATACTGTTCACCTGGTAACATGTCCCGTGAGTATTAAACAATCAGGGGAACACACTCTGCTCACTTATACTGTTCACCTGGTAACATGTCCCGTGTATATTAAACCATCAGGGGAACACATTCTCCTCACTTATACTGTTCACCTGCTAACATGTCCCGTGTATATTAAACCATCAGGGGAATACAGTCTCCTCACTTATACTGTTCACCTGGTAACATGTCCCGTGTATATTAAACCATCAGGGGAACACACTCACCTCACTTAAACTGTTCACCTGGTAACAAGTCCGATGTATATTAAACCATCATGGGAACACACTCTCCTCACTTAAACTGTTCACCTGGTAACAAAGCCCATGTATATTAAACCATCAGGGGAACACATTCTCCTCACTTATACTCTTCACCTGGTAACATGTCCCGTGTATATAAAACAATCAGGGGAACACACTCTCTTCACTTATGCCGTTCACCTGGTAACATGTCCCGCGTATATTAAACCATCAGGGGAACACACTCTCCTCACTTCTACTCTTCACCTGGTGACACATCCCGTCAGTATTAAACAATCATTGGATCACACTCTCCTCACTTATACTGTTCACCTGGTAACATGTCCCGGGTGTATTAAAGCATCAGGGGAACACAGTCTCCTCACTTATACTGTTCACCTGGTAACATGTCCCGTGAGTATTAAACAATCAGGGGAACACACTCTGCTCACTTATACTGTTCACCTGGTAACATGTCCCGTGTATATTAAACCATCAGGGGAACACATTCTCCTCACTTATACTGTTCACCTGCTAACATGTGCCGTGTATATTAAACCATCAGGGGAATACAGTCTCCTCACTTATACTGTTCACCTGGTAACATGTCCCGTGCGTGTTAAACAATCAGGGGAACACACTCCCCTCACTTATACTGTTCATCTGGTAACATGTCCCGTGCGTGTTAACCATCAGGGAAACACACTCTCCTCACTCATACTGTTCACCTGGTGACATGTCCCGTGCGTACTAAACAATCAGGGTAACAATCTCTCCTCACTTATACTGTTCACCTGGCAACATGTCACGTGTATACTAAACGATCAGGGGAACACACTCTCCTCACTTATACTGTTCACCTGGGAACATGTCCCGTGTATATTAAACCATCAGGGGAACACACTCTCCTCACTTAAACTGTTCACCTGGTAACATGTCCCATGTATATTAAACCATCATGGGAACATACTCTCCTCACTTAAACTGTTCAATTGGTAACAAGTCCCATGTATATTAAACCATCAGGGGAACACATTCTCCTCACTTATACTGTTCACCTGGTAACATGTCCCGTGTGTATTAAACAATCAGGGGAACACACTCTCCTCACTTATACTGTTCACCTGGGAACATGTCCCGTGTATATTAAACCATCAGGGGAACACACTCTCCTCACTTAAACTGTTCACCTGGTAACAAGTCAAATGTATATTAAACCATCATGGGAACACACTCTCCTCACTTATACAGTTCACCTGGTAACATGTCCCATGTATATTAAACAATCAGGGGAACACACTCTCCTCACTTATACTGTTCACCTGGTAACATGTCCCGTGCGTGTTAAACGATCAGGGGAAAACACTCTCCTCACTTATACTGTTCACCTGGTAACATGTCCCGTGTATATTAAACCATCAGGGGAACACACTCTCCTCACTTATACTGTTCACCTGGTGATATGCCCTGTGTATATTAAACCATCAGGGGAACACACTCTCCTCACTTATACTGTTCACCTGGGAACATGTACTGTGTATATTAAACTATCAGGGGAACACACTCTCCTCACTTATACTGTTCACCTGGTAATATGTCCCCTGTATATTAAACCATCAGGGGAACACACTCTCTTCACTTATACTGTTCACCTGGTGACACATCCCGTCAGTAATAAACAATCATTGGATCACACTCTCCTCACTTATACTGTTCACCTGGTAACATGTCCCGCGAGTATTAAACAATCAGGGGAACACACTCTCCTCACTTATACTGTTCACCTGGTAACATGTCCCGTGTATGTTAAACCATCAGGGGAACACATTCTCCTCACTTATACAGTTCACCTGCTAACATGTCCCGTGTATATTAAACCATCAGGGGAATACAGTCTCCTCACTTATACTGTTCACCTGGTAACATGTCCCGTGTATATTAAACCATCAGGGGAACACACTTTCCTCACTTATACTGTTCACCTGGTAACATGTCCCGTGTATATTAAACCATCAGGGGAACACACTCTCCTCACTTATACTGTTCACCTGGTAACATGTCCCGTGTATATTAAACCATCAGGGGAACACACTCTCCTCACTTATACTGTTCACCTGGTAACATGTCCCGTGTATATTAAACCATCAGGGGAACACACTCTCCTCACTTATACTGTTCACCTGGTAACATGTCCCGTGTATATTAAACCATCAGGGGAACACATTCTCCTCACTTATACTGTTCGCCTGGTAACGTGTCGCGTGTATATTTAACAATCAGGGGAACACACTCTGCTCACTTATACTGTTCACCTGGCAACATGTCCCGTGTATATTAAACCATCAGGGGAATACATTCTCCTCACTTATACTGATCACCTGGTGACATGTCCCGGGTATATTAAAAAATCAGGGGAACTCACTCTCCTCACTTATACTGTTCACCTGGTATCATGTCCTGTGTATATTAAACCAACAGGGGAACACACTCTCCTCACTTATACTGTTCACCTGGTAACATGTCCCGTGCGTGTTAAACAATCAGGGGAACACACTCCCCTCACTTATACTGTTCACCTGGTAACATGTCCCGTGCGTGTTAACCATCAGGGAAACACACTCTCCTCACTCATACTGTTCTCCTGGTGACATGTCCCGTGCGTACTAAACAATCAGGGTAACAATCTCTCCTCACTTATACTGTTCACCTGGCAACATGTCACGTGTATACTAAACGATCAGGGGAACACACTCTCCTCACTTATACTGTTCACCTGGGAACATGTCCCGTGTATATTAAACCATCAGGGGAACACACTCTCCTCACTTAAACTGTTCACCTGGTAACAAGTCCCATGTATATTAAACCATCATGGGAACATACTCTCCTCACTTATACTGTTCACCTGGTAACAAGTCCCATGTATATTAAACCATCAGGGGAACACATTCTCCTCACTTATACTGTTCGCCTGGTAACCTGTCCCGTGTATATTTAACAATCAGGGGAACACACTCTCCTCACTGATACTGTTCACCTGGTAACATGTCCCATGTATATTAAACCATCAGGGGAATACAGTCTCCTCACTTAACCTGTTCAACTGGTAACATGACCCGTGTATATTAAACCATCAGCGGAACACACTCTCCTCACTTATACTGTTCACCTGGTAACATGACCCGTGTATATTAAACCATCAGGGGAAAGCACTCTCCTCACTTATACTGTTCACCTGGTAACATGACCCGTGTATATTAAACCATCAGGGGAAAGCACTCTCCTCACTTATACTGTTCACCTGGTAACATGTCCCGTGTATATTAAACCATCAGCGGAACACACTCTCCTCAATTATACTGTTCACCTGGTAACATGACCCGTGTATATTAAACCATCAGGGCAAAGCTCTCTCCTCACTTATACTGTTCACCTGGGAACATGTCCCGTGTATATTAAACCATCAGCGGAACACACTCTCCTCACTTATACTGTTCACCTGGTAACATGTCCCGTGCATATTAAACCATCAGGGGAATACACACTCCTCACTTATACTGTTCACCTGGTATCATGTCCTGTGTATATTAAACCAACAGGGGAACACACTCTCCTCACTTATACTGTTCACCTGGTAACATGTCCCGTGCGTGTTAAACCATCAGGGGAAAACACTGTCCTCACTTATACTGTTCACCTGGTAACATGTCCCGTGCGTGTTAAACCATCAGGGGAAAACACTCTCCTCACTTATACTGTTCACCTGGTGACATGTCCCGTGCGTACTAAACAATCAGGGTAACAATGTCTCTTCGCTTTTCCTTTTCACCTGGGAACATGTCCCGTGCATATTAAACCATCAGGGGAACACACTCTCCTCACTTAAACTGTTCACCTGGTAACAAGTCCCATGTATATTAAACCATCAGGGGAACACACTCTCCTCACTTAAACTGTTCACCTGGTAACAAGTCCCATGTATATTAAACCATCAGGGGAACACACTCTCCTCACTTATACTGTTCACCTGGTAACATGTCCCGTGTACATAAAACAATCAGGGGAACACACTCTCTTCACTTATGCTGTTCACCTGGTAACATGTCCCGCGTATATTAAAACATCAGGGGAACACACTCTCCTCACTTATACTCTTCACCTGGTGACACATCCCGTCAGTATTAAACAATCATTGGATCACACTCTCCTCACTTATACAGTTCACCTGGTAACATGTCCCGGGTGTATTAAAGCATCAGGGGAACACAGTCTCCTCACTTATACTGTTCACCAGGTAACATGTCCCGTGAGTATTAAACAATCAGGGGAACACACTCTCCTCACTTATACTGTTCGCCTGGTAACATGACCCGTGTATATAAAACCATCAGGGGAAAGCACTCTCCTCACTTATACTGTTCACCTGGTAACATGTCCCGTGTATATTAAACCATCAGCGGAACACACTCTCCTCACTGATACTGTTCACCTGGTAACATGTCCCATGTATATTAAACCATCAGTGGAATACAGTCTCCTCACTTAACCTGTTCACCTGGTAACATGACCCGTGTATATTAAACCATCAGCGGAACACACTCTCCTCACTTATACTGTTCACCTGGTAACATGTCCCGTGTATATTAAACCATCAGGGGAATACACTCTCCTCACTTATACTGTTCACCTGGTAACATGTCCCGTGTATATTAAACCATCAGGGGAACACACTCTCCTCACTTATACTGTTCACCTGGTAACATGTCCCGTGTATATTAAACCATCAGGGGAATACAGTCTCCTCACTTATACTGTTCACCTGGTAACATGTCCCGTGTATATTAAACCATCAGGGGAACACACTCTCCTCACTTACACTGTTCACCTGGTAACACGTCCCGTGTGTATTAAACCATCAGGGGAACACACTCTCCTCACTTATACTGTTCGCCTGGTAACATGACCCGTGTATATTAAACCATCAGGGGAAAGCACTCTCCTCACTTATACTGTTCACCTGGTAACATGTCCCGTCTATATTAAACCATCAGCGGAACACACTCTCCTCACTGATACTGTTCACCTGGTAACATGTCCCATGTATATTAAACCATCAGGGGAATACAGTCTCCTCACTTAACCTGTTCACCTGGTAACATGACCCGTGTATATTAAACCATCAGCGGAACACACTCTCCTCACTTATACTGTTCACCTGGTAACATGACCCGTGTATATTAAACCATCAGGGGAAAGCACTCTCCGCACTTATACTGTTCACCTGGTAACATGTCCTGTGTATATTAAACAATCAGGGGAACACACTCTCCTCAATTATACTGTTCACCTGGTAACATGTCCCGTGTTTATTAAACCTTCAGGGGAACACACTCTCCTCACTTATACTGTTCACCTGGTAATATGTCCCCTGTATATTAAACAATCAGGGGAACACACTCTCCTCAATTATACTGTTCACCTGGTAACATGTCCCGTGTTTATTAAACCTTCAGGGGAACACACTCTCCTCACTTATACTGTTCACCTGGTAATATGTCCCCTGTATATTAAACAATCAGGGGATCACACTCTCCTCAATTATACTGTTCACCTGGTAACATGTCCCGGGTATATTAAACCATCAGCGGAACACACTCTCCTCACTTATAGTGTTCACCTGGTAACATGTCCCGTGCGTGTTAAACCATCAGGGGAACACACTCTCCTCACATATACTTTTCACCTGGTAACATGTCCCGTGAGTATTAAACAATCAGGGGAACACACTCTCCTCACTTATACTGTTCACCTGGTAACATGTCCTGTGAAAATTAAACCATCAGGGGAACACATTCTCCTCACTTATACTGTTCACCTGGTAACATGTCCTGTGTGTATTAAACCATCAGGGGAACACACTCTCCTCACTTATACTGTTCACCTGGTAACATGTCCCGTGAATATTAAACCATCAGGGGAAAGCACTCTCCTCACTTATACTGTTCACCTGGTAACATGTCCCGTGTGCTTTAAACCATCAGGGGAACACACTCTCCTCACTTATACTGTTCACCTGGTGACCTGTCCCGTCAGTATTAAACAATCAGGGGAACACACTCTCCTCAATTATACTGTTCACCTGGTGCCATGTCCCGGGTATATTAAAGAATCAGGGGAAAACACTCTCCTCACTTATACTGTTCACCTGGTAACATGTCCCGTGCGTGTTAAATCATCAGGGGAACACACTCTCCTCACTTATACTGTTCAGCTGGTAACATGTCCCGAGAGTATTAAACAATCATGGGAACACACTCCCCTCACTTATACTGTTCACCTGGTAACATGTCCCGTGTATATTAAACCATCAGGGGAACACACTCTCCTCACTTATACTGTTCACCTGCTAACATGTCCTGTGTATATTAAACCATCAGGGGAACACACTCTCCTCACTTATATTGTTCACCTGGTAATATGTCCTGTGTGTATTGAACAATCAGGGGAATACACTCTCCTCACTTATACTGTTCACCTGGTAACATGTCCCGTTTGCATTAAACAATCAGGGGAACACACTCTCCTCACTTATACTGTTCACCTGATAACATGTCCCGTGTGTATTAAACCATAAGGGGAACACACTCTCCTCACTTATACTGTTCACCTGGTAATATGCCCTGAGTATATTAAACCATCAGGGGAACACAGTCTCCTCACTTATACTGTTCACCTGGGAACATGTACCGTGTATATTAAACTATCAGGGGAACACACTCTCCTCACTTATACTGTTCACCTGGTAATATGTCCCCTGTATATTAAACCATCAGGGGAACACACTCCCCTCACTTATATTGTTCACCTGGTAATATGTCCTGTGTGTATTAAACCATCAGGGGAACACACTCTCCTCAATTATACTGTTCACCTGGTAACATGTCCCGTGTATATTAAACCATCAGTGGAACACACTCTCCTCAATTATACATTTCACTTGGTGACATTCCCCGTGTTTATTAAACCATCAGGGGAACACACTCTCGTCAATTATACATTTCACTTGGTGACATGCCCCGTGTTTATTAAACCATCAGGGGAACTCACTCACCTCAATTATACATTTCACTTGGTGACATGTCCCGTGTGTATTAAACAATCAGGGGAACACACTCTCCTCACTTATACTGTTGACCTGGTGACATGTCCCGTGTGTATTAAACCATCAGGGGAACACACTCTCCTCAATTATACTGTTCACCTGGTAACATGTCCCGTGTACATTAAACCATCAGGGGAACACACTCTCCTCACTTATACTGTTGACCTGGTGACATGTCCCGTGCGTATTAAACCATCAGGGGAACACACTCTCCTCAATTATACTGTTCACCTGGTAACATGTCCCGTGTACATTAAACCATCAGGGGAACACACTCTCCTCACTTATACTGTTCACCAGGTAACATGTCCCGTGTATATTAAACAATCAGGCGAACACACTCTCCTCACTTATACTGTTCACTTGGTAACATGTCCCTTGTGTATTAAACAATCAGGGGAACACACTCTCCTCACTTATACTGTTCACCTGGTAACATGTCCCGTGAGTATTAAACAATCAGGGGAACACACTCTCCTCACTTATACTGTTCACCTGGTAACATGTCCCGTGTGTGTTAAACCATCAGGGGAACACACTCTCCTCACTTATACTGTTCACCTGGCAGCATGTCCCGTGAGTATTAAACAATCAGGGGAACTCACTCTCCTCACTTATACTGTTCACCTGGTAACATGTCCCGTGTGTGTTAAACCATCAGGGGAACACACTCTCCTCACTTATACTGTTCACCTGGCAACATGTCCCGTGAGTATTAAACAATCAGGGGAACACACTCTCCTCACTTATACTGTTCACCTGGTAACATGTCCTGTGTATATTAAACCATCAGGGGAACACATTCTCCTCACTTATATTTTTCACCTGGTAACATGTCCTGTGTATATTAAACCATCAGGGGAACACACTCTCCTCACTTATACTGTTCACCTGGTTATATGTCCCGTGTATATTAAACCATCTGGGGAAAGCACTCTCCTCACTTATACTGTTCACCTGGTAACATGTCCCGTGTATATTAAACCATCAGGGGAAAACACTCTCCTCACTTATACTGTTCACCTGGTAACATGTCCCGTGCGTGTTAAACCATCAGGGGAACACACTCTCCTCACTTATACTGTTCACCTGGTGACATGTCCCGTGCGTACTAAACAATCAGGGGAACACACTCTCCTCACTTATACTGTTCACCTGGTAACATGTCCCGTGTATGCTAAACGATCAGGGGAACGCACTCACCTCATTTATACTGTTCACCTGGAAACATGTCCCGTGTATATTAAACCATCAGGGGAACACACTCTCCTCACTTATACTGTTCACCTGGTGACATGTCCTGTGTATATTAAACCTTCAGGGGAAAGCACTCTCCTCACTTACACTGTTCACCTGGTAACATGTTCCGTGTATATTAAACCATCAGGGGAACACACTCTCCTCACTTATACTGTTCACCTGGTAACATGTCCCGTGAATATTAAACCATCAGGGGAAAGCACTCTCCTCACTTGTACTGTTCACCTGGGAACATGTCCCGTGTATATTAAACCATCAGGGGAACACACTCTCCTCACTTATACTGTTCACCTGGTGACATGTCCTGTGTATATTAAACCTTCAGGGGAAAGCACTCTCCTCACTTACACTGTTCACCTGGTAACATGTTCCGTGTATATTAAACCATCAGGGGAACACACTCTCATCACTTATACTGTTCACCTGGTATCATGTCCTGTGTATATTAAACCAATAGGGGAACACACTCTCCTCACTTATACTGTTCACCTGGTAACATGTCCCGTGTACATTAAACCATCAGGGGAACACACTCTCCTCACTTATACTGCTCACCTGGTGACATGTCCCGTGCATATTAAACAATCAGGGGAACACACTCTCCTCACTTATGCTGTTCACCTGGTAACAAGTACATGTATATTAAACGTTCAGGGGAACACACTCTCCTCACTTATACTGTTCACCTGGTAATATGTCCCCTGTATATTAAACAATCAGGGGAACACACTCTCCTCACTTATACTGTTCATCTGGTAACATGTCCCGTGAGTATTAAACAATCAGGGGAACACACTCTCCTCACTTATACTATTCACCTGGTAACATGTCCTGTGAAAATTAAACCATCAGGGGAACACATTCTCCTCACTTATACTGTTCACCTGGTAACATGTCCTGTGTGTATTAAACCATCAGGGGAACGCACTCTCCTCACTTATACTGTTCACCTGGTAACATGTCCCGTGAATATTAAACCATCAGGGGAAAGCACTCTCCTCACTTATACTGTTCACCTGGTAACATGTCCCGTGAATATTAAACCATCAGGGGAAAGCACTCTCCTCACTTATACTGTTCACCTGGTAACATGTCCCGTGTGCTTTAAACCATCAGGGGAACACACTCTCCTCACTTCTACTGTTCACCTGGTAACATGTCCCGTGTATATTAAACAATCAGGGGAACACACTCTCCTCAATTATACTGTTCACCTGGTGCCATGTCCCGGGTATATTAAACAATTAGGGGAAAACACTCTCCTCACTTATAATGTTCACCTGATAACATGTCCCGTGTGTATTAAACCATAAGGGGAACACACTCTCCTCACTTATACTGTTCACCTGGTAATATGCCCTGAGTATATTAAACCATCAGGGGAACACAGTCTCCTCACTTATACTGTTCACCTGGGAACATGTACCGTGTATATTAAACTATCAGGGGAACACACTCTCCTCACTTATACTGTTCACCTGGTAATATGTCCCCTGTGTAATAAACCATCAGGGGAACACACTCCCCTCACTTTTATTGTTCACCTGGTAATATGTCCTGTGTGTATTAAACAATCAGGGGAATACACTCTCCTCACTTATACTGTTCACCTGGTAACATGTCCCGTGTATATTAAACCATCAGGGGAACACACTCTCCTCACTTATACTGTTCACCTGCTAACATGTCCCGTTTGCATTAAACAATCAGGGGAACACACTCTCCTCACTTATACTGTTCACCTGGTAATATGCCCTGTGTATATTAAACCATCAGGGGAACACAGTCTCCTCAATTATACTGTTCACCTGGGAACATGTACCGTGTATATTAAACTATCAGGGGAACACACTCTCCTCACTTATACTGTTCACCTGGTAACATATCCCATGTATATTAAACCATCATGGGAAAGCACTCTCCTCACTTATACTGATCACCTGGTGACATGTCCCGGGTATATTAAAAAATCAGGGGAACTCACTCTCCTCACTTATTCTGTTCACCTGGTATCATGTCCTGTGTATATTAAACCAACAGGGGAACACACTCTCCTCACTTATACTGTTCACCTGGTAACATGTCCCGTGCGTGTTAAACAATCAGGGAAACACACTCTCCTCACTTATACTGTTCACCTGGTAACATGTCCCGTGCGTGTTAATCCATCAGGGGAACACACTCTCCTCACTTATACTGTTCACCTGGTGACATGTCCTGTGCGTACTAAACAATCATGGTAACAATTTCTCCTCACTTATACTGTTCACCTGGCAACATGTCACGTGTATACTAAACGATCAGGGGAACACACTCTCCTCTCTTATACTGTTCACCTGGGAACATGTCCCGTGTATATTAAACCATCAGGGGAACACACTCACCTCACTTAAACTGTTCACCTGGTAACAAGTCCGATGTATATTAAACCATCATGGGAACACACTCTCCTAACTTAAACTGGTCACCTGGTAACAAGTCCCATGTATATTAAACCATCAGGGGAACACATTCTCCTCACTTATACTGTTCACCTGGTAACATGTCCCGTGTATATAAAACAATCAGGGGAACACACTCTCTTCACTTATGCCGTTCACCTGGTAACATGTCCCGCGTATATTAAACCATCAGGGGAACACACTCTCCTCACTTCTACTCTTCACCTGGTGACACATCCCGTCAGTATTAAACAATCATTGGATCACACTCTCCTCACTTATACTGTTCACCTGGTAACATGTCCCGGGTGTATTAAAGCATCAGGGGAACACAGTCTCCTCACTTATACTGTTCACCTGGTAACATGTCCCGTGAGTATTAAACAATCAGGGGAACACACTCTCCTCACTTATACTGTTCACCTGGTAACATGTCCCGTGTATATTAAACCATCAGGGGAACACATTCTCCTCACTTATACTGTTCACCTGCTAACATGTCCCGTGTATATTAAACCATCAGGGGAATACAGTCTCCTCACTTATACTGTTCACCTGGTAACATGTCCCGTGTATATTAATCCATCAGGGGAACACACTCTCCTCACTTATACTGTTCACCTGGTAACATGTCCCGTGTATATTAAACCATCAGGGGAACACACTCACCTCACTTACACTGTTCACCTGGTAACATGTCCCGTGTGTATTAAACCATCAGGGGAACACACTCTCCTCACTTATACTGTTCGCCTGGTAATGTGTCCCGTGTATATTTAACAATTAGGGGAACACACTCTGCTCACTTATACTGTTTACCTGGCAACATGACCCGTGTATATTAAACCATCAGGGGAACACATAATCCTCACTTTTACTGTTCACCTGCTAACATGTCCCGTGTATATTAAACCATCAGGGGAATACAGTCTCCTCACTTATACTGTTCACCTGGTAACATGTCCCGTGTATATTAAACCATCAGCGGAACACACTCTCCTCACTTATACTGTTCACCTGGTAACATGTCCCGTGTATATTAAACCATCAGGGGAAAACACTCTCCTCACTTATACTGTTCACCTGGTAACATGTCCCGTGTATATTAAACCATCAGCGGAACACACTCTCCTCACTTATACTGTTCACCTGGTAACATGTCCCGTGTATATTAAACCATCAGCGGAACACACTCTCCTCACTTATACTGATCACCTGGTGACATGTCCCGGGTATATTAAAAAATCAGGGGAACTCACTCTCCTCACTTATACTGTTCACCTGGTATCATGTCCTGTGTATATTAAACCAATAGGGGAACACACTCTCCTCACTTATACTGTTCACCTGGTAACATGTCCCGTGCGTGTTAAATAATCAGGGAAACACACTCCCCTCACTTATACTGTTCACCTGGTAACATGTCCCGTGCGTGTTAATCCATCAGGGGAACACACTCTCCTCACTTATACTGTTCACCTGGTGACATGTCCCGTGTGTACTAAACAATCAGGGTAACAATCTCTCCTCACTTATACTGTTCACCTGGCAACATGTCACGTGTATACTAAACGATCAGGGGAACACACTCTCCTCTCTTATACTGTTCACCTGGGAACATGTCCCGTGTATATTAAAACATCAGGGGAACACACTCACCTCACTTAAACTGTTCACCTGGTAACAAGTCCGATGTATATTAAACCATCATGGGAACACACTCTCCTCACTTATACTGTTCACCTGGTAACATGTCCCGTGTATATTAAACCATCAGGGGAACACATTCTCCTCACTTATACAGTTCACCTGGTAACATGTCCCGTGTATATAAAACAATCAGGGGAACACACTCTCTTCACTTATGCCGTTCACCTGGTAACATGTCCCGCGTATATTAAACCATCAGGGGAACACACTCTCCTCACTTCTACTCTTCACCTGGTGACACATCCCGTCAGTATTAAACAATCATTGGATCACACTCTCCTCACTTATACTGTTCACCTGGTAACATGTCCCGGGTGTATTAAAGCATCAGGGGAACACAGTCTCCTCACTTATACTGTTCACCTGGTAACATGTCCCGTGAGTATTAAACAATCAGGGGAACACACTCTGCTCACTTATACTGTTCACCTGGTAACATGTCCCGTGTATATTAAACCATCAGGGGAACACATTCTCCTCACTTATACTGTTCACCTGCTAACATGTCCCGTGTATATTAAACCATCAGGGGAATACAGTCTCCTCACTTATACTGTTCACCTGGTAACATGTCCCGTGTATATTAAACCATCAGGGGAACACACTCACCTCACTTAAACTGTTCACCTGGTAACAAGTCCGATGTATATTAAACCATCATGGGAACACACTCTCCTCACTTAAACTGTTCACCTGGTAACAAAGCCCATGTATATTAAACCATCAGGGGAACACATTCTCCTCACTTATACTCTTCACCTGGTAACATGTCCCGTGTATATAAAACAATCAGGGGAACACACTCTCTTCACTTATGCCGTTCACCTGGTAACATGTCCCGCGTATATTAAACCATCAGGGGAACACACTCTCCTCACTTCTACTCTTCACCTGGTGACACATCCCGTCAGTATTAAACAATCATTGGATCACACTCTCCTCACTTATACTGTTCACCTGGTAACATGTCCCGGGTGTATTAAAGCATCAGGGGAACACAGTCTCCTCACTTATACTGTTCACCTGGTAACATGTCCCGTGAGTATTAAACAATCAGGGGAACACACTCTGCTCACTTATACTGTTCACCTGGTAACATGTCCCGTGTATATTAAACCATCAGGGGAACACATTCTCCTCACTTATACTGTTCACCTGCTAACATGTGCCGTGTATATTAAACCATCAGGGGAATACAGTCTCCTCACTTATACTGTTCACCTGGTAACATGTCCCGTGCGTGTTAAACAATCAGGGGAACACACTCCCCTCACTTATACTGTTCATCTGGTAACATGTCCCGTGCGTGTTAACCATCAGGGAAACACACTCTCCTCACTCATACTGTTCACCTGGTGACATGTCCCGTGCGTACTAAACAATCAGGGTAACAATCTCTCCTCACTTATACTGTTCACCTGGCAACATGTCACGTGTATACTAAACGATCAGGGGAACACACTCTCCTCACTTATACTGTTCACCTGGGAACATGTCCCGTGTATATTAAACCATCAGGGGAACACACTCTCCTCACTTAAACTGTTCACCTGGTAACATGTCCCATGTATATTAAACCATCATGGGAACATACTCTCCTCACTTAAACTGTTCAATTGGTAACAAGTCCCATGTATATTAAACCATCAGGGGAACACACTCTCCTCACTTATACTGTTCACCTGGTAACATGTCCCGTGTGTATTAAACAATCAGGGGAACACACTCTCCTCACTTATACTGTTCACCTGGGAACATGTCCCGTGTATATTAAACCATCAGGGGAACACACTCTCCTCACTTAAACTGTTCACCTGGTAACAAGTCAAATGTATATTAAACCATCATGGGAACACACTCTCCTCACTTATACAGTTCACCTGGTAACATGTCCCATGTATATTAAACAATCAGGGGAACACACTCTCCTCACTTATACTGTTCACCTGGTAACATGTCCCGTGTATATTAAACCATCAGGGGAACACACTCTCCTCACTTATACTGTTCACCTGGGAACATGTACTGTGTATATTAAACTATCAGGGGAACACACTCTCTTCACTTATACTGTTCACCTGGTTACATGTCCCGTGTATATTAAACGACCAGGGGAACACACTCTCCGCACTTATACTGTTCACCTGGTAACATGTCCCGTGTATATTAAACCATCAGGGGAACACACTCTCCTCACTTATACTGTTCACCTGGTAACATGTCCCGTGTATATTAAACCATCAGGGGAACACACTCTCCGCACTTATACTGTTCACCTGGTAACATGTCCCGTGTATATTAAACCATCAGGGGAACACACTCTCCTCACTTATACTGTTCACCTGGTTACATGTCCCGTGTATATTAAACTATCAGGGGAACACACTCTCTTCACTTATACTGTTCACCTGGTTACATGTCCCGTGTATATTAAACGACCAGGGGAACACACTCTCCGCACTTATACTGTTCACCTGGTAACATGTCCCGTGTATATTAAACCATCAGGGGAACACACTCTCCTCACTTATACTGTTCACCTGGTAACATGTCCCGTGTATATTAAACCATCAGGGGAACACACTCTCCGCACTTATACTGTTCACCTGGTAACATGTCCCGTGTATATTAAACCATCAGGGGAACACACTCTCCTCACTTATACTGTTCACCTGGTAACATGTCCCGTGTATATTAAACCATCAGGGGAACACACTCTCCTCACTTCTACTCTTCACCTGGTGACACATCCCGTCAGTAATAAACAATCATTGGATCACACTCTCCTCACTTATACTGTTCACCTGGTAACATGTCCCGCGAGTATTAAACAATCAGGGGAACACACTCTCCTCACTTATACTGTTCACCTGGTAACATGTCCCGTGTATGTTAAACCATCAGGGGAACACATTCTCCTCACTTATACAGTTCACCTGCTAACATGTCCCGTGTATATTAAACCATCAGGGGAATACAGTCTCCTCACTTATACTGTTCACCTGGTAACATGTCCCGTGTATATTAAACCATCAGGGGAACACACTTTCCTCACTTATACTGTTCACCTGGTAACATGTCCCGTGTATATTAAACCATCAGGGGAACACACTCTCCTCACTTATACTGTTCACCTGGTAACATGTCCCGTGTATATTAAACCATCAGGGGAACACACTCTCCTCACTTATACTGTTCACCTGGTAACATGTCCCGTGTATATTAAACCATCAGGGGAACACACTCTCCTCACTTATACTGTTCACCTGGTAACATGTCCCGTGTATATTAAACCATCAGGGGAACACATTCTCCTCACTTATACTGTTCGCCTGGTAACGTGTCGCGTGTATATTTAACAATCAGGGGAACACACTCTGCTCACTTATACTGTTCACCTGGCAACATGTCCCGTGTATATTAAACCATCAGGGGAATACATTCTCCTCACTTATACTGATCACCTGGTGACATGTCCCGGGTATATTAAAAAATCAGGGGAACTCACTCTCCTCACTTATACTGTTCACCTGGTATCATGTCCTGTGTATATTAAACCAACAGGGGAACACACTCTCCTCACTTATACTGTTCACCTGGTAACATGTCCCGTGCGTGTTAAACAATCAGGGGAACACACTCCCCTCACTTATACTGTTCACCTGGTAACATGTCCCGTGCGTGTTAACCATCAGGGAAACACACTCTCCTCACTCATACTGTTCTCCTGGTGACATGTCCCGTGCGTACTAAACAATCAGGGTAACAATCTCTCCTCACTTATACTGTTCACCTGGCAACATGTCACGTGTATACTAAACGATCAGGGGAACACACTCTCCTCACTTATACTGTTCACCTGGGAACATGTCCCGTGTATATTAAACCATCAGGGGAACACACTCTCCTCACTTAAACTGTTCACCTGGTAACAAGTCCCATGTATATTAAACCATCATGGGAACATACTCTCCTCACTTATACTGTTCACCTGGTAACAAGTCCCATGTATATTAAACCATCAGGGGAACACATTCTCCTCACTTATACTGTTCGCCTGGTAACCTGTCCCGTGTATATTTAACAATCAGGGGAACACACTCTCCTCACTGATACTGTTCACCTGGTAACATGTCCCATGTATATTAAACCATCAGGGGAATACAGTCTCCTCACTTAACCTGTTCAACTGGTAACATGACCCGTGTATATTAAACCATCAGCGGAACACACTCTCCTCACTTATACTGTTCACCTGGTAACATGACCCGTGTATATTAAACCATCAGGGGAAAGCACTCTCCTCACTTATACTGTTCACCTGGTAACATGACCCGTGTATATTAAACCATCAGGGGAAAGCACTCTCCTCACTTATACTGTTCACCTGGTAACATGTCCCGTGTATATTAAACCATCAGCGGAACACACTCTCCTCAATTATACTGTTCACCTGGTAACATGACCCGTGTATATTAAACCATCAGGGCAAAGCTCTCTCCTCACTTATACTGTTCACCTGGGAACATGTCCCGTGTATATTAAACCATCAGCGGAACACACTCTCCTCACTTATACTGTTCACCTGGTAACATGTCCCGTGCATATTAAACCATCAGGGGAATACACACTCCTCACTTATACTGTTCACCTGGTATCATGTCCTGTGTATATTAAACCAACAGGGGAACACACTCTCCTCACTTATACTGTTCACCTGGTAACATGTCCCGTGCGTGTTAAACCATCAGGGGAAAACACTGTCCTCACTTATACTGTTCACCTGGTAACATGTCCCGTGCGTGTTAAACCATCAGGGGAAAACACTCTCCTCACTTATACTGTTCACCTGGTGACATGTCCCGTGCGTACTAAACAATCAGGGTAACAATGTCTCTTCGCTTTTCCTTTTCACCTGGGAACATGTCCCGTGCATATTAAACCATCAGGGGAACACACTCTCCTCACTTAAACTGTTCACCTGGTAACAAGTCCCATGTATATTAAACCATCAGGGGAACACACTCTCCTCACTTAAACTGTTCACCTGGTAACAAGTCCCATGTATATTAAACCATCAGGGGAACACACTCTCCTCACTTATACTGTTCACCTGGTAACATGTCCCGTGTACATAAAACAATCAGGGGAACACACTCTCTTCACTTATGCTGTTCACCTGGTAACATGTCCCGCGTATATTAAAACATCAGGGGAACACACTCTCCTCACTTATACTCTTCACCTGGTGACACATCCCGTCAGTATTAAACAATCATTGGATCACACTCTCCTCACTTATACAGTTCACCTGGTAACATGTCCCGGGTGTATTAAAGCATCAGGGGAACACAGTCTCCTCACTTATACTGTTCACCAGGTAACATGTCCCGTGAGTATTAAACAATCAGGGGAACACACTCTCCTCACTTATACTGTTCGCCTGGTAACATGACCCGTGTATATAAAACCATCAGGGGAAAGCACTCTCCTCACTTATACTGTTCACCTGGTAACATGTCCCGTGTATATTAAACCATCAGCGGAACACACTCTCCTCACTGATACTGTTCACCTGGTAACATGTCCCATGTATATTAAACCATCAGTGGAATACAGTCTCCTCACTTAACCTGTTCACCTGGTAACATGACCCGTGTATATTAAACCATCAGCGGAACACACTCTCCTCACTTATACTGTTCACCTGGTAACATGTCCCGTGTATATTAAACCATCAGGGGAATACAGTCTCCTCACTTATACTGTTCACCTGGTAACATGTCCCGTGTATATTAAACCATCAGGGGAACACACTCTCCTCACTTATACTGTTCACCTGGTAACATGTCCCGTGTATATTAAACCATCAGGGGAATACAGTCTCCTCACTTATACTGTTCACCTGGTAACATGTCCCGTGTATATTAAACCATCAGGGGAACACACTCTCCTCACTTACACTGTTCACCTGGTAACACGTCCCGTGTGTATTAAACCATCAGGGGAACACACTCTCCTCACTTATACTGTTCGCCTGGTAACATGACCCGTGTATATTAAACCATCAGGGGAAAGCACTCTCCTCACTTATACTGTTCACCTGGTAACATGTCCCGTCTATATTAAACCATCAGCGGAACACACTCTCCTCACTGATACTGTTCACCTGGTAACATGTCCCATGTATATTAAACCATCAGGGGAATACAGTCTCCTCACTTAACCTGTTCACCTGGTAACATGACCCGTGTATATTAAACCATCAGCGGAACACACTCTCCTCACTTATACTGTTCACCTGGTAACATGACCCGTGTATATTAAACCATCAGGGGAAAGCACTCTCCGCACTTATACTGTTCACCTGGTAACATGACCCGTGTAGATTAAACCATCAGGGGAAAGCACTCTCCGCACTTATACTGTTCACCTGGTAACATGTCCCGTGTATATTAAACCATCAGCGGAACACACTCTCCTCACTTATACTGTTCACCTGGTAACATGACCCGTGTATATTAAACCATCAGGGGAAAGCACTCTCCTCACTTATACTGTTCACCTGGGAACATGTCCCGTGTATATTAAACCATCAGCGGAACACACTCTCCTCACTTATACTGTTCACCTGGTAACATGACCCGTGTCTATTAAACCATCAGGGGAAAGCACTCTCCTCACTTATACTGTTCACCTGGTAACATGTCCCGTGTATATTAAACCATCAGCGGAACACACTCTCCTCACTTATACTGTTCACCTGGTAACATGACCCGTGTATATTAAACCATCAGGGGAAAGCACTCTCCTCACTTATACTGTTCACCTGGTGACATGTCCCGGGTATGTTAAAAAATCAGGGGAACTCACTCTCCTCACTTATACTGTTCACCTGGTATCATGTCCTGTGTATATTAAACCAACAGGGGAACACACTCTCCTCACGTATACTGTTCACCTGGTAACATGTCCCGTGCGTGTTAAACAATCAGGGGAACACACTCCCCTCACTTATACTGTTCACCTGGTAACATGTCCCGTGTGTGTTAAACCATCAGGGGAACACACTCTCCTCACTTATACTGTTCACCTGGTGACATGTCCCGTGCGTACTAAACAATCAGGGTAACAATCTCTCCTCACTTATACTGTTCACCTGGCAACATGTCCCGTGTATACTAAACGATCAGGGGAACACACTCTCCTCACTTATACTGTTCACCTGGGAACATGTCCCGTGTATATTAAACCATCAGGGGAACACACTCTCCTCACTTATACTGTTAGCTGGTATCATGTCCCGTGTGTATTAAACCATCAGGGGAACACACTCTCCTCACTTACACTGTTCACCTGGTGACATGTCCCGTGTATATTAAACCATCAGGGGAAAGCACTCTCCTCAATTATACTGTTCACCTGGGAACATGTCCCGTGTATATTAAACCATCAGGGGAATACATTCTCCTCACTTATACTGTTCACCTGGTAACATGACCCGTGTATATTAAACCATCAGGGGAAAGCACTCTCCTCACTTATACTGTTCACCTGGTAACATGTCCCGTGTACATAAAACAATCAGGGGAACACACTCTCCTCACTTATACTGTTCACCTGGTAACATGTCCCGCGTATATTAAAACATCAGGGGAACACACTCTCCTCACTTATACTCTTCACCTGGTGACACATCCCGTCAGTATTAAACAATCATTGGATCACGCTCTCCTCACTTATACAGTTCACCTGGTAACATGTCCCGGGTGTATTAAAGCATCAGGGGAACACAGTCTCCTCACTTATACTGTTCACCAGGTAACTTGTCCTGTGTATATTAAACCATCAGGGGAACACATTCTCCTCACTTATACTGTTCACCTGCTAACATGTCCCGTGTATATTAAACCATCAGGGGAATACAGTCTCCTCACTTATACTGTTCACCTGGTAACATGTCCCGTGTATATTAAACCATCAGGGGAACACACTCTCCTCACTTATACTGTTCACCTGGTAACACGTCCCGTGTGTATTAAACCATCAGGGGAACACACTCTCCTCACTTATACTGTTCGCCTGGTAACATGACCCGTGTATATTAAACCATCAGGGGAAAGCACTCTCCTCACTTATACTGTTCACCTGGTAACATGTCCCGTGTGTATTAAACCATCAGGGGAACACACTCTCCTCACTTATACTGTTCGCCTGGTAACATGACCCGTGTATATTAAACCATCAGGGGAAAGCACTCTCCTCACTTATACTCTTCACCTGGTAACATGTCCCGTGTATATTAAACCATCAGCGGAACACACTCTCCTCACTGATACTGTTCACCTGGTAACATGTCCCATGTATATTAAACCATCAGGGGAATACAGACTCCTCACTTAACCTGTTCACCTGGTAACATGACCCGTGTATATTAAACTATCAGCGGAACACACTCTCCTCACTTATACTGTTCACCTGGTAACATGACCCGTGTATATTAAACCATCAGGGGAAAGCACTCTCCTCACTTATACTGTTCACCTGGTAACATGACCCGTGTATATTAAACCATCAGGGGAAAGCACTCTCCGCACTTATACTGTTCACCTGGTAACATGTCCCGTGTATATTAAACCATCAGCGGAACACACTCTCCTCACTTACACTGTTCACCTGGTAACATGACCCGTGTCTATTAAACCATCAGGGGAAGGCACTCTCCTCACTTAGACTGTTCACCTGGTAACATGTCCCGTGTATATTAAACCATCAGCGGAACACACTCTCCTCACTTATACTGTTCACCTGGTAACATGTCCCGTGTATATTAAACCATCAGGGGAAAGCACTCTCCTCACTTATACTGTTCACCTGGTGACATGTCCCGGGTATATTAAAAAATCAGGGGAACTCACTCTCCTCACTTATACTGTTCACCTGGTATCATGTCCTGTGTATATTAAACCAACAGGGGAACACACTCTCCTCACTTATACTGTTCACCTGGTAACATGTCCCGTGCGTGTTAAACAATCAGGGGAACACACTCCCCTCACTTATACTGTTCACCTGGTAACATGACCCGTGTATATTAAACCATCAGGGGAAAGCACTCTCCTCACTTATACTGTTCACCTGGTGACATGTCCCGGGTATATTAAAAAATCAGGGGAACTCACTCTCCTCACTTATACTGTTCACCTGGTATCATGTCCTGTGTATATTAAACCAACAGGGGAACACACTCTCCTCACTTATACTGTTCACCTGGTAACATGTCCCGTGCGTGTTAAACAATCAGGGGAACACACTCCCCTCACTTATACTGTTCACCTGGTAACATGTCCCGTGCGTGTTAACCATCAGGGAAACACACTCTCCTCACTCATACTGTTCTCCTGGGAACATGTCCCGTGTATATTAAACCATCAGGGGAACACACTCTCCTCACTTAAACTGTTCACCTGGTAACAAGTCCCATGTATATTAAACCATCATGGGAACATACTCTCCTCACTTATACTGTTCACCTGGTAACAAGTCCCATGTATATTAAACCATCAGGGGAACTCACTCTCCTCACTTATACTGTTCACCTGGTATCATGTCCTGTGTATATTAAACCAACAGGGGAACACACTCTCCTCACTTATACTGTTCACCTGGTAACATGTCCCGTGCGTACTAAACAATCAGGGTAACAATCTCTCCTCACTTATACTGTTCACCTGGCAACATGTCACGTGTATACTAAACGATCAGGGGAACACACTCTCCTCACTTATACTGTTCACCTGGGAACATGTCCCGTGTATATTAAACCATCAGGGGAACACACTCTCCTCACTTAAACTGTTCACCTGGTAACAAGTCCCATGTATATTAAACCATCATGGGAACATACTCTCCTCACTTATACTGTTCACCTGGTAACAAGTCCCATGTATATTA
The DNA here is from genome assembly GCF_036365525.1 of Heterodontus francisci. Taxonomy (NCBI): domain Eukaryota; kingdom Metazoa; phylum Chordata; class Chondrichthyes; order Heterodontiformes; family Heterodontidae; genus Heterodontus; species Heterodontus francisci. The sequence goes on along the minus strand of NW_027141614.1, from coordinate 1,850,851 downwards.
AACCATCAGGGGAACACATTCTCCTCACTTATACTGTTCGCCTGGTAACCTGTCCCGTGTATATTTAACAATCAGGGGAACACACTCTCCTCACTGATACTGTTCACCTGGTAACATGTCCCATGTATATTAAACCATCAGGGGAATACAGTCTCCTCACTTAACCTGTTCAACTGGTAACATGACCCGTGTATATTAAACCATCAGCGGAACACACTCTCCTCACTTATACTGTTCACCTGGTAACATGACCCGTGTATATTAAACCATCAGGGGAAAGCACTCTCCTCACTTATACTGTTCACCTGGTAACATGACCCGTGTATATTAAACCATCAGGGGAAAGCACTCTCCTCACTTATACTGTTCACCTGGTAACATGTCCCGTGTATATTAAACCATCAGCGGAACACACTCTCCTCACTTATACTGTTCACCTGGTAACATGACCCGTGTATATTAAACCATCAGGGGAAAGCACTCTCCTCACTTATACTGTTCACCTGGGAACATGTCCCGTGTATATTAAACCATCAGCGGAACACACTCTCCTCACTTATACTGTTCACCTGGTAACATGTCCCGTGCATATTAAACCATCAGGGGAATACACACTCCTCACTTATACTGATCACCTGGTGACATGTCCAGGGTATATTAAAAAATCAGGGGAACTCACTCTCCTCACTTATACTGTTCACCTGGTAACATGTCCCGTGCGTGTTAAACCATCAGGGGAAAACACTGTCCTCACTTATACTGTTCACCTGGTAACATGTCCCGTGCGTGTTAAACCATCAGGGGAAAACACTCTCCTCACTTATACTGTTCACCTGGTGACATGTCCCGTGCGTACTAAACAATCAGGGTAACAATGTCTCTTCGCTTATACTGTTCACCTGGGAACATGTCCCGTGCATATTAAACCATCAGGGGAACACACTCTCCTCACTTAAACTGTTCACCTGGTAACAAGTCCCATGTATATTAAACCATCAGGGGAACACACTCTCCTCACTTAAACTGTTCACCTGGTAACAAGTCCCATGTATATTAAACCATCAGGGGAACACACTCTCCTCACTTATACTGTTCACCTGGTAACATGTCCCGTGTACATAAAACAATCAGGGGAACACACTCTCTTCACTTATGCTGTTCACCTGGTAACATGTCCCGCGTATATTAAAACATCAGGGGAACACACTCTCCTCACTTATACTCTTCACCTGGTGACACATCCCGTCAGTATTAAACAATCATTGGATCACACTCTCCTCACTTATACAGTTCACCTGGTAACATGTCCCGGGTGTATTAAAGCATCAGGGGAACACAGTCTCCTCACTTATACTGTTCACCAGGTAACATGTCCCGTGAGTATTAAACAATCAGGGGAACACACTCTCCTCACTTATACTGTTCGCCTGGTAACATGACCCGTGTATATAAAACCATCAGGGGAAAGCACTCTCCTCACTTATACTGTTCACCTGGTAACATGTCCCGTGTATATTAAACCATCAGCGGAACACACTCTCCTCACTGATACTGTTCACCTGGTAACATGTCCCATGTATATTAAACCATCAGTGGAATACAGTCTCCTCACTTAACCTGTTCACCTGGTAACATGACCCGTGTATATTAAACCATCAGCGGAACACACTCTCCTCACTTATACTGTTCACCTGGTAACATGTCCCGTGTATATTAAACCATCAGGGGAATACAGTCTCCTCACTTATACTGTTCACCTGGTAACATGTCCCGTGTATATTAAACCATCAGGGGAACACACTCTCCTCACTTATACTGTTCACCTGGTAACATGTCCCGTGTATATTAAACCATCAGGGGAATAGAGTCTCCTCACTTATACTGTTCACCTGGTAACATGTCCCGTGTATATTAAACCATCAGGGGAACACACTCTCCTCACTTACACTGTTCACCTGGTAACACGTCCCGTGTGTATTAAACCATCAGGGGAACACACTCTCCTCACTTATACTGTTCGCCTGGTAACATGACCCGTGTATATTAAACCATCAGGGGAAAGCACTCTCCTCACTTATACTGTTCACCTGGTAACATGTCCCGTCTATATTAAACCATCAGCGGAACACACTCTCCTCACTGATACTGTTCACCTGGTAACATGTCCCATGTATATTAAACCATCAGGGGAATACAGTCCGCTCACTTAACCTGTTCACCTGGTAACATGACCCGTGTATATTAAACCATCAGCGGAACACACTCTCCTCACTTATACTGTTCACCTGGTAACATGACCCGTGTATATTAAACCATCAGGGGAAAGCACTCTCCGCACTTATACTGTTCACCTGGTAACATGACCCGTGTAGATTAAACCATCAGGGGAAAGCACTCTCCGCACTTATACTGTTCACCTGGTAACATGTCCCGTGTATATTAAACCATCAGCGGAACACACTCTCCTCACTTATACTGTTCACCTGGTAACATGACCCGTGTATATTAAACCATCAGGGGAAAGCACTCTCCTCACTTATACTGTTCACCTGGGAACATGTCCCGTGTATATTAAACCATCAGCGGAACACACTCTCCTCACTTATACTGTTCACCTGGTAACATGACCCGTGTCTATTAAACCATCAGGGGAAAGCACTCTCCTCAATTATACTGTTCACCTGGGAACATGTCCCGTGTATATTAAACCATCAGGGGAATACATTCTCCTCACTTATACTGTTCACCTGGTAACATGACCCGTGTATATTAAACCATCAGGGGAAAGCACTCTCCTCACTTATACTGTTCACCTGGTAACATGTCCCGTGTACATAAAACAATCAGGGGAACACACTCTCCTCACTTATACTGTTCACCTGGTAACATGTCCCGCGTATATTAAAACATCAGGGGAACACACTCTCCTCACTTATACTCTTCACCTGGTGACACATCCCGTCAGTATTAAACAATCATTGGATCACGCTCTCCTCACTTATACAGTTCACCTGGTAACATGTCCCGGGTGTATTAAAGCATCAGGGGAACACAGTCTCCTCACTTATACTGTTCACCAGGTAACATGTCCCGTGAGTATTAAACAATCAGGGGAACACACTCTCCTCACTTATACTGTTCACCTGGTAACTTGTCCTGTGTATATTAAACCATCAGGGGAACACATTCTCCTCACTTATACTGTTCACCTGCTAACATGTCCCGTGTATATTAAACCATCAGGGGAATACAGTCTCCTCACTTATACTGTTCACCTGGTAACATGTCCCGTGTATATTAAACCATCAGGGGAACACACTCTCCTCACTTATACTGTTCACCTGGTAACACGTCCCGTGTGTATTAAACCATCAGGGGAACACACTCTCCTCACTTATACTGTTCGCCTGGTAACATGACCCGTGTATATTAAACCATCAGGGGAAAGCACTCTCCTCACTTATACTGTTCACCTGGTAACATGTCCCGTGTGTATTAAACCATCAGGGGAACACACTCTCCTCACTTATACTGTTCGCCTGGTAACATGACCCGTGTATATTAAACCATCAGGGGAAAGCACTCTCCTCACTTATACTCTTCACCTGGTAACATGTCCCGTGTATATTAAACCATCAGCGGAACACACTCTCCTCACTGATACTGTTCACCTGGTAACATGTCCCATGTATATTAAACCATCAGGGGAATACAGACTCCTCACTTAACCTGTTCACCTGGTAACATGACCCGTGTATATTAAACTATCAGCGGAACACACTCTCCTCACTTATACTGTTCACCTGGTAACATGACCCGTGTATATTAAACCATCAGGGGAAAGCACTCTCCTCACTTATACTGTTCACCTGGTAACATGACCCGTGTATATTAAACCATCAGGGGAAAGCACTCTCCGCACTTATACTGTTCACCTGGTAACATGTCCCGTGTATATTAAACCATCAGCGGAACACACTCTCCTCACTTACACTGTTCACCTGGTAACATGACCCGTGTCTATTAAACCATCAGGGGAAGGCACTCTCCTCACTTAGACTGTTCACCTGGTAACATGTCCCGTGTATATTAAACCATCAGCGGAACACACTCTCCTCACTTATACTGTTCACCTGGTAACATGACCCGTGTATATTAAACCATCAGGGGAAAGCACTCTCCTCACTTATACTGTTCACCTGGTGACATGTCCCGGGTATATTAAAAAATCAGGGGAACTCACTCTCCTCACTTATACTGTTCACCTGGTATCATGTCCTGTGTATATTAAACCAACAGGGGAACACACTCTCCTCACGTATACTGTTCACCTGGTAACATGTCCCGTGCGTGTTAAACAATCAGGGGAACACACTCCCCTCACTTATACTGTTCACCTGGTAACATGTCCCGTGTGTGTTAAACCATCAGGGGAACACACTCTCCTCACTTATACTGTTCACCTGGTGACATGTCCCGTGCGTACTAAACAATCAGGGTAACAATCTCTCCTCACTTATACTGTTCACCTGGCAACATGTCCCGTGTATACTAAACGATCAGGGGAACACACTCTCCTCACTTATACTGTTCACCTGGGAACATGTCCCGTGTATATTAAACCATCAGGGGAACACACTCTCCTCACTTATACTGTTAGCTGGTATCATGTCCCGTGTGTATTAAACCATCAGGGGAACACACTCTCCTCACTTACACTGTTCACCTGGTGACATGTCCCGTGTATATTAAACCTTCAGGGGAAAGCACTCTCCTCAATTATACTGTTCACCTGGGAACATGTCCCGTGTATATTAAACCATCAGGGGAATACATTCTCCTCACTTATACTGTTCACCTGGTAACATGACCCGTGTATATTAAACCATCAGGGGAAAGCACTCTCCTCACTTATACTGTTCACCTGGTAACATGTCCCGTGTATATTAAACCATCAGCGGAATACACTCTCCTCACTTATACTGTTCACCTGGTAACATGACCCGTGTATATTAAACCATCAGGGGAAAGCACTCTCCTCACTTATACTGTTCACCTGGGAACATGTCCCGTGTATATTAAACCATCAGCGGAACACACTCTCCTCACTTATACTGTTCACCTGGTAACATGACCCGTGTCTATTAAACCATCAGGGGAAAGCACTCTCCTCACTTATATTGTTCACCTGGTAACATGTCCCGTGTATATTAAACCATCAGCGGAACACACTCTCCTCACTTATACTGTTCACCTGGTAACATGACCCGTGTATATTAAACCATCAGGGGAAAGCACTATCCTCACTTATACTGTTCACCTGGTGACATGTCCCGTGTATATTAAACCATCAGGGGAACACACTCTCCTCACTTATACTGTTCACCTGGTGACATGTCCCGTGTATATTAAACCATCAGCGGAACACACTCTCCTCACTTATACTGTTCACCTGGTAACATGACCCGTGTCTATTAAACCATCAGGGGAAAGCACTCTCCTCACTTATATTGTTCACCTGGTAACATGTCCCGTGTATATTAAACCATCAGCGGAACACACTCTCCTCACTTATACTGTTCACCTGGTAACATGACCCGTGTATATTAAACCATCAGGGGAAAGCACTATCCTCACTTATACTGTTCACCTGGTGACATGTCCCGTGTATATTAAACCATCAGGGGAACACACTCTCCTCACTTATACTGTTCACCTGGTGACATGACCCGTGTATATTAAACCATCAGCGGAACACACTCTCCTCACTTATACTGTTCACCTGGTAACATGACCCGTGTATATTAAACCATCAGGGGAAAGCACTATCCTCACTTATACTGTTCACCTGGTGACATGTCCCGTGTATATTAAAAAAACAGGGGAACTCACTCTCCTCACTTATACTGTTCACCTGGTAACATGTCCCGTGCGTGTTAATCAATCAAGGGAACACACTCCCCTCACTTATACTGTTCACCTGGTAACATGTCCCGTGTGTGTTAAACCATCAGGGGAACACACTCTCCTCACTTATACTGTTCACCTGGTGACATGTCCCGTGCGTGTTAAACAATCAAGGGAACACACTCCCCTCACTTATACTGTTCACCTGGTAACATGTCCCGTGTGTGTTAAACCATCAGGGGAACACACTCTCCTCACTTATACTGTTCACCTGGTAACATGACCCGTGTATATTAAACCATCAGGGGAAAGCACTCTCCTCACTTATACTGTTCACCTGGTAACATGTCCCGTGTATATTAAACCATCAGCGGAACACACTCTCCTCACTTATACTGTTCACCTGGTAACATGACCCGTGTATATTAAACCATCAGGGGAAAGCACTATCCTCACTTATACTGTTCACCTGGTATCATGTCCTGTGTATATTAAACGAACAGGGGAACACACTCTCCTCACGTATACTGTTCACCTGGTAACATGTCCCGTGCGTGTTAAACAATCAGGGGAACACACTCCCCTCACTTATACTGTTCACCTGGTAACATGTCCCATGTATATTAAACCATCAGGGGAATACAGTCTCCTCACTTAACCTGTTCACCTGGTAACATGACCCGTGTATATTAAACCATCAGCGGAACACACTCTCCCAAATTATACTGTTCACCTGGTAACATGACCCGTGTATATTAAACCATCAGGGGAAAGCACTCTCCTCACTTATACTGTTCACCTGGTAACATGTCCCGTGTATATTAAACCATCAGCGGAACACACTCTCCTCACTTATACTGTTCACCTGGTAACATGACCCGTGTATATTAAACCATCAGGGGAAAGCACTCTCCTCACTAATACTGTTCACCTGGGAACATGTCCCGTGTATATTAAACCATCAGCGGAACACACTCTCCTCACTTATACTGTTCACCTGGTAACATGACCCGTGTATATTAAACCATCAGGGGAAAGCACTATCCTCACTTATACTGTTCACCTGGTATCATGTCCTGTGTATATTAAACGAACAGGGGAACACACTCTCCTCACGTATACTGTTCACCTGGTAACATGTCCCGTGCGTGTTAAACAATCAGGGGAACACACTCCCCTCACTTATACTGTTCACCTGGTAACATGTCCCGTGTGTGTTAAACCATCAGGGGAACACACTCTCCTCACTTATACTGTTCACCTGGTGACATGTCCCGTGCGTACTAAACAATCAGGGTAACAATCTCTCCTCACTTATACTGTTCACCTGGCAACATGTCCCGTGTATACTAAACGATCAGGGGAACACACTCTCCTCACTTATACTGTTCACCTGGGAACATGTCCCGTGTATATTAAACCATCAGGGGAAGACACTCTCCTCACTTATACAGTTCACCTGGTATCATGTCCCGTTTGTATTAAACCATCAGGGGAACACACTCTCCTCACTTACACTGTTCACCTGGTGACATGTCCCGTTTGTATTAAACCATCAGGGGAACACACTCTCCTCACTTACACTGTTCACCTGGTGACATGTCCCGTGTATATTAAACCATCAGGGGAAAGCACTCTCCTCAATTATACTGTTCACCTGGGAACATGTCCCGTGTATATTAAACCATCAGGGGAATACATTCTCCTCACTTATACTGTTCACCTGGTAACATGTCCCGTGTATATCAAACCATCAGGGGAAAGCACTCTCCTCACTTATACTGTTCACCTGGTAACATGACCCGTGTATATTAAACCATCAGGGGAAAGCACTCTCCTCACTTATACTGTTCACCTGGTAACATGACCCGTGTATATTAAACCATCAGGGGAAAGCACTCTCCTCACTTATACTGTTCACCTGGTGACATGTCCCGGGTATATTAAAAAATCAGGGGAACTCACTCTCCTCACTTATACTGTTCACCTGGTATCATGTCCTGTGTATATTAAACCAACAGGGGAACACACTCTCCTCACGTATACTGTTCACCTGGTAACATGTCCCGTGCGTGTTAAACAATCAGGGGAACACACTCCCCTCACTTATACTGTTCACCTGGTAACATGTCCCGTGTGTGTTAAACCATCAGGGGAACACACTCTCCTCACTTATACTGTTCACCTGGTGACATGTCCCGTGCGTACTAAACAATCAGGGTAACAATCTCTCCTCACTTATACTGTTCACCTGGCAACATGTCCCGTGTATACTAAACGATCAGGGGAACACACTCTCCTCACTTATACTGTTCACCTGGGAACATGTCCCGTGTATATTAAACCATCAGGGGAACACACTCTCCTCACTGATACTGTTCACCTGGTAACATGTCCCATGTATATTAAACCATCAGGGGAATACAGTCTCCTCACTTAACCTGTTCACCTGGTAACATGACCCGTGTATATTAAACCATCAGCGGAACACACTCTCCTCACTTATACTGTTCACCTGGTAACATGACCCGTGTATATTAAACCATCAGGGGAAAGCACTCTCCTCACTTATACTGTTCACCTGGGAACATGTCCCGTGTATATTAAACCATCAGCGGAACACACTCTCCTCACTTATACTGTTCACCTGGTAACATGACCCGTGTCTATTAAACCATCAGGGGAAAGCACTCTCCTCACTTATACTGTTCACCTGGTAACATGTCCCGTGTATATTAAACCATCAGCGGAACACACTCTCCTCACTTATACTGTTCACCTGGTAACATGACCCGTGTATATTAAACCATCAGGGGAAAGCACTCTCCTCACTTATACTGTTCACCTGGTGACATGTCCCGGGTATGTTAAAAAATCAGGGGAACTCACTCTCCTCACTTATACTGTTCACCTGGTATCATGTCCTGTGTATATTAAACCAACAGGGGAACACACTCTCCTCACGTATACTGTTCACCTGGTAACATGTCCCGTGCGTGTTAAACAATCAGGGGAACACACTCCCCTCACTTATACTGTTCACCTGGTAACATGTCCCGTGTGTGTTAAACCATCAGGGGAACACACTCTCCTCACTTATACTGTTCACCTGGTGACATGTCCCGTGCGTACTAAACAATCAGGGTAACAATCTCTCCTCACTTATACTGTTCACCTGGCAACATGTCCCGTGTATACTAAATGATCAGGGGAACACACTCTCCTCACTTATACTGTTCACCTGGGAACATGTCCCGTGTATATTAAACCATCAGGGGAACACACTCTCCTCACTTATACTGTTAGCTGGTATCATGTCCCGTGTGTATTAAACCATCAGGGGAACACACTCTCCTCACTTACACTGTTCACCTGGTGACATGTCCCGTGTATATTAAACCATCAGGGGAAAGCACTCTCCTCAATTATACTGTTCACCTGGGAACATGTCCCGTGTATATTAAACCATCAGGGGAATACATTCTCCTCACTTATACTGTTCACCTGGTAACATGACCCGTGTATATTAAACCATCAGGGGAAAGCACTCTCCTCACTTATACTGTTCACCTGGTAACATGTCCCGTGTACATAAAACAATCAGGGGAACACACTCTCCTCACTTATACTGTTCACCTGGTAACATGTCCCGCGTATATTAAAACATCAGGGGAACACACTCTCCTCACTTATACTCTTCACCTGGTGACACATCCCGTCAGTATTAAACAATCAGGGGAACACACTCTCCTCACTTATACTGTTCACCTGGTAACTTGTCCTGTGTATATTAAACCATCAGGGGAACACATTCTCCTCACTTATTCTGTTCACCTGCTAACATGTCCCGTGTATATTAAACCATCAGGGGAATACAGTCTCCTCACTTATACTGTTCACCTGGTAACATGTCCCGTGTATATTAAACCATCAGGGGAACACACTCTCCTCACTTATACTGTTCACCTGGTAACACGTCCCGTGTGTATTAAACCATCAGGGGAACACACTCTCCTCACTTATACTGTTCACCTGGTAACATGTCCCATGTATATTAAACCATCAGGGGAAAGCACTCTCCTCACTTATACTGTTCACCTGGTAACATGTCCCGTGTGTATTAAACCATCAGGGGAACACACTCTCCTCACTTATACTGTTCGCCTGGTAACATGACCCGTGTATATTAAACCATCAGGGGAAAGCACTCTCCTCACTTATACTCTTCACCTGGTAACATGTCCCGTGTATATTAAACCATCAGCGGAACACACTCTCCTCACTGATACTGTTCACCTGGTAACATGTCCCATGTATATTAAACCATCAGGGGAATACAGACTCCTCACTTAACCTGTTCACCTGGTAACATGACCCGTGTATATTAAACTATCAGCGGAACACACTCTCCTCACTTATACTGTTCACCTGGTAACATGACCCGTGTATATTAAACCATCAGGGGAAAGCACTCTCCTCACTTATACTGTTCACCTGGTAACATGACCCGTGTATATTAAACCATCAGGGGAACACACTCTCCTCACTTATACTGTTAGCTGGTATCATGTCCCGTGTGTATTAAACCATCAGGGGAACACACTCTCCTCACTTACACTGTTCACCTGGTGACATGTCCCGTGTATATTAAACCATCAGGGGAAAGCACTCTCCTCAATTATACTGTTCACCTGGGAACATGTCCCGTGTATATTAAACCATCAGGGGAATACATTCTCCTCACTTATACTGTTCACCTGGTAACATGACCCGTGTATATTAAACCATCAGGGGAAAGCACTCTCCTCACTTATACTGTTCACCTGGTAACATGTCCCGCGTATATTAAAACATCAGGGGAACACACTCTCCTCACTTATACTCTTCACCTGGTGACACATCCCGTCAGTATTAAACAATCATTGGATCACGCTCTCCTCACTTATACAGTTCACCTGGTAACATGTCCCGGGTGTATTAAAGCATCAGGGGAACACAGTCTCCTCACTTATACTGTTCACCTGGTAACACGTCCCGTGTGTATTAAACCATCAGGGGAACACAGTCTCCTCACTTATACTGTTCACCTGGTAACACGTCCCGTGTGTATTAAACCATCAGGGGAACACAGTCTCCTCACTTATACTGTTCACCAGGTAACATGTCCCGTGAGTATTAAACAATCAGGGGAACACACTCTCCTCACTTATACTGTTCACCTGGTAACTTGTCCTGTGTATATTAAACCATCAGGGGAACACATTCTCCTCACTTATACTGTTCACCTGCTAACATGTCCCGTGTATATTAAACCATCAGGGGAATACAGTCTCCTCACTTATACTGTTCACCTGGTAACATGTCCCGTGTATATTAAACCATCAGGGGAACACACTCTCCTCACTTATACTGTTCACCTGGTAACACGTCCCGTGTGTATTAAACCATCAGGGGAACACACTCTCCTCACTTATACTGTTCGCCTGGTAACATGACCCGTGTATATTAAACCATCAGGGGAAAGCACTCTCCTCACTTATACTGTTCACCTGGTAACATGTCCCGTGTGTATTAAACCATCAGGGGAACACACTCTCCTCACTTATACTGTTCGCCTGGTAACATGACCCGTGTATATTAAACCATCAGGGGAAAGCACTCTCCTCACTTATACTCTTCACCTGGTAACATGTCCCGTGTATATTAAACCATCAGCGGAACACACTCTCCTCACTGATACTGTTCACCTGGTAACATGTCCCATGTATATTAAACCATCAGGGGAATACAGACTCCTCACTTAACCTGTTCACCTGGTAACATGACCCGTGTATATTAAACTATCAGCGGAACACACTCTCCTCACTTATACTGTTCACCTGGTAACATGACCCGTGTATATTAAACCATCAGGGGAAAGCACTCTCCTCACTTATACTGTTCACCTGGTGACATGTCCCGGGTATATTAAAAAATCAGGGGAACTCACTCTCCTCACTTATACTGTTCACCTGGTATCATGTCCTGTGTATATTAAACCAACAGGGGAACACACTCTCCTCACGTATACTGTTCACCTGGTAACATGTCCCGTGCGTGTTAAACAATCAGGGGAACACACTCCCCTCACTTATACTGTTCACCTGGTAACATGTCCCGTGTGTGTTAAACCATCAGGGGAACACACTCTCCTCACTTATACTGTTCACCTGTTGACATGTCCCGTGCGTACTAAACAATCAGGGTAACAATCTCTCCTCACTTATACTGTTCACCTGGCAACATGTCCCGTGTATACTAAACGATCAGGGGAACACACTCTCCTCACTTATACTGTTCACCTGGGAACATGTCACGTGTATATTAAACCATCAGGGGAACACACTCTCCTCACTTATACTGTTAGCTGGTTTCATGTCCCGTGTGTATTAAACCATCAGGGGAACACACTCTCCTCACTTACACTGTTCACCTGGTGACATGTCCCGTGTATATTAAACCTTCAGGGGAAAGCACTCTCCTCAATTATACTGTTCACCTGGGAACATGTCCCGTGTATATTAAACCATCAGGGGAATACATTCTCCTCACTTATACTGTTCACCTGGTAACATGACCCGTGTATATTAAACCATCAGGGGAAAGCACTCTCCTCACTTATACTGTTCACCTGGTAACATGTCCCGTGTATATTAAACCATCAGCGGAACACACTCTCCTCACTTATACTGTTCACCTGGTAACATGACCCGTGTCTATTAAACCATCAGGGGAAAGCACTCTCCTCACTTATACTGTTCACCTGGTAACATGTCCCGTGTATATTAAACCATCAGCGGAACACACTCTCCTCACTTATACTGTTCACCTGGTAACATGACCCGTGTCTATTAAACCATCAGGGGAAAGCACTCTCCTCACTTATACTGTTCACCTGGTAACATGTCCCGTGTATATTAAACCATCAGCGAAACACACTCTCCTCACTTATACTGTTCACCTGGTAACATGACCCGTGTCTATTAAACCATCAGGGGAAAGCACTCTCCTCACTTATACTGTTCACCTGGTAACATGTCCCGTGTATATTAAACCATCAGCGGAACACACTCTCCTCACTTATACTGTTCACCTGGTAACATGACCCGTGTATATTAAACCATCAGGGGAAAGCACTATCCTCACTTATACTGTTCACCTGGTGACATGTCCCGGGTATATTAAAAAATCAGGGGAACTCACTCTCCTCACTTATACTGTTCACCTGGTATCATGTCCTGTGTATATTAAACCAACAGGGGAACACACTCTCCTCACTTATACTGTTCACCTGGTAACATGTCCCGTGCGTGTTAAACAATCAAGGGAACACACTCCCCTCACTTATACTGTTCACCTGGTAACATGTCCCGTGTGTGTTAAACCATCAGGGGAACACACTCTCCTCACTTATACTGTTCACCTGGTGACATGTCCCGTGCGTACTAAACAATCAGGGTAACAATCTCTCCTCACTTATACTGTTCACCTGGCAACATGTCCCGTGTATACTAAACAATCAGGGTAACAATCTCTCCTCACTTATACTGTTCACCTGGCAACATGTCCCGTGTATACTAAACGATCAGGGGAACACACTCTCCTCACTTATACTGTTCACCTGGTAACATGTCCCGTGTATATTAAACCATCAGGGGAACACACTCTCCTCACTTATACTGTTCACCTGGTATCATGTCCCGTGTGTATTAAACCATCAGGGGAACACATTCTCCTCACTTATACTGTTCACCTGGTAACATGTCCCGGGTGTATTAAAGCATCAGGGGAACACACTCTCCTCACTTACACTGTTCACCTGGTAAAATGTCCCGTGTATATTAAACCATCAGGGGAAAACACTCTCCTCACTTATACTGTTCACCTGGTAACATGTCCCGGGTGTATTAAAGCATCAGGGGAACACACTCTCCTCACTTATACTATTCACCTGGTAACATGTCCCGTGAGTATTAAACAATCAGGGGATGACACTCTCCTCACTTATACTGTTCACCTGGTAACACGTCCCGTGTGTATTAAACCATCAGGAGAACACACTCTCCTCACTTATACTGTTCGCCTGGTAACGTGTCCCGTGTATATTTAACAATCAGGGGAAAACACTCTGCTCACTTTAAATGTTCACCTGGTAACATGTACCGTGTATATTAAACCATCAGGGGAACACATTCTCCTCACTTATACTGTTCGCCTGGTAACGTGTCCCGTGTGTATTAAAACATCAGGAGAACACACTCTCCTCACTTATACTGTTCACCTGGTAACATGACCCGTGTATATTAAACCATCAGCGGAACACACTCTCCTCACTTATACTGTTCACCTGGTAACATGTCCCATGTATATTAAACCATCAGGGGAATACAGTCTCCTCACGTAACCTGTTCACCTGGTAACATGACCCGTGTATATTAAACCATCAGCGGAACACACTCTCCTCACTTATACTGTTCACCTGGTAACATGACCCGTGTATATTAAACCATCAGGGGAAAGCACTCTCCTCACTTATACTGTTCACCTGGTAACATGACCCGTGTATATTAAACCATCAGGGGAAAGCACTCTCCTCACTTATACTGTTCACCTGGTAACATGTCCCGTGTATATTAAACCATCAGCGGAACACACTCTCCTCACTTATACTGTTCACCTGGTAACATGACCCGTGTATATTAAACCATCAGGGGAAAGCACTCTCCTCACTTATACTGTTCACCTGGGAACATGTCCCGTGTATATTAAACCATCAGCGGAACACACTCTCCTCACTTATACTGTTCACCTGGTAACATGACCCGTGTATATTAAACCATCAGGGGAAAGCTCTATCCTCACTTATACTGTTCACCTGGTATCATGTCCTGTGTATATTAAACGAACAGGGGAACACACTCTCCTCACGTATACTGTTCACCTGGTAACATGTCCCGTGCGTGTTAAACAATCAGGGGAACACACTCCCCTCACTTATACTGTTCACCTGGTAACATGTCCCGTGTGTGTTAAACCATCAGGGGAACACACTCTCCTCACTTATACTGTTCACCTGGTGACATGTCCCGTGCGTACTAAACAATCAGGGTAACAATCTCTCCTCACTTATACTGTTCACCTGGCAACATGTCCCGTGTATACTAAACGATCAGGGGAACACACTCTCCTCACTTATACTGTTCACCTGGGAACATGTCCCGTGTATATTAAACCATCAGGGGAACACACTCTCCTCACTTATACAGTTCACCTGGCAACATGTCCCGTGTATACTAAACGATCAGGGGAACACACTCTCCTCACTTATACTGTTCACCTGGTAACATGTCCCGTTTGTATTAAACCATCAGGGGAACACACTCTCCTCACTTATACTGTTCACCTGGTATCATGTCCCGTTTGTATTAAACCATCAGGGGAACACACTCTCCTCACTTACACTGTTCACCTGGTGACATGTCCCGTGTATATTAAACCATCAGGGGAAAGCACTCTCCTCACTTATACTGTTCACCTGGGAACATGTCCCGTGTATATTAAACCATCAGGGGAATACATTCTCCTCACTTATACTGTTCACCTGGTAACATGTCCCGTGTATATCAAACCATCAGGGGAAAGCACTCTCCTCAATTATACTGTTCACCTGGGAACATGTCCCGTGTATATTAAACCATCAGGGGAATACATTCTCCTCACTTATACTGTTCACCTGGTAACATGTCCCGTGTATATCAAACCATCAGGGGAAAGCACTCTCCTCACTTATACTGTTCACCTGGTAACATGACCCGTGTATATTAAACCATCAGGGGAAAGCACTCTCCTCACTTATACTGTTCACCTGGTAACATGACCCGTGTATATTAAACCATCAGGGGAAAGCACTCTCCTCACTTATACTGTTCACCTGGTGACATGTCCCGGGTATATTAAAAAATCAGGGGAACTCACTCTCCTCACTTATACTGTTCACCTGGTATCATGTCCTGTGTATATTAAACCAACAGGGGAACACACTCTCCTCACGTATACTGTTCACCTGGTAACATGTCCCGTGCGTGTTAAACAATCAGGGGAACACACTCCCCTCACTTATACTGTTCACCTGGTAACATGTCCCGTGTGTGTTAAACCATCAGGGGAACACACTCTCCTCAATTATACTGCTCACCTGGTGACATGTCCCGTGCGTACTAAACAATCAGGGTAACAATCTCTCCTCACTTATAATGTTCACCTGGCAACATGTCCCGTGTATACTAAACGATCAGGGGAACACACTCTCCTCACTTATACTGTTCACATGGGAACATGTCCCGTGTATATTAAACCATCAGGGGAACACACTCTCCTCACTTATACTGTTCACCTGGTATCATGTCCCGTGTGTATTAAACCATCAGGGGAACACATTCTCCTCACTTATACTGTTCACCTGGTAACATGTCCCGGGTGTATTAAAGCATCAGGGGAACACACTCTCCTCACTTATACTGTTCACCTGGTAACATGTCCCGTGAGTATTAAACAATCAGGGGAACACACTCTCCTCACTTACACTGTTCACCTGGTAAAATGTCCCGTGTATATTAAACCATCAGGGGAAAACACTCTCCTCACTTATACTGTTCACCTGGTAACATGTCCCGTGAGTATTAAACAATCAGGGGAACACACTCTCCTCACTTATACTGTTCGCCTGGTAACGTGTCCCGTGTATATTTAACAATCAGGGGAAAACACTCTGCTCACTTAAAATGTTCACCTGGTAACATGTACCGTGTATATTAAACCATCAGGGGAACACATTCTCCTCACTTATACTGTTCGCCTGGTAACGTGTCCCGTGTGTATTAAAACATCAGGGGAATATAGTCTCCTCACTTAACCTGTTCACCTGGTAACATGACCCGTGTATATTAAACCATCAGCGGAACACACTCTCCTCACTTATACTGTTCACCTGGTAACATGTCCCATGTATATTAAACCATCAGGGGAATACAGTCTCCTCACTTAACCTGTTCACCTGGTAACATGACCCGTGTATATTAAACCATCAGCGAAACACACTCTCCTCACTTATACTGTTCACCTGGTAACATGACCCGTGTATATTAAACCATCAGGGGAAAGCACTCTCCTCACTTATACTGTTCACCTGGTAACATGACCCGTGTATATTAAACCATCAGGGGAAAGCACTCTCCTCACTTATACTGTTCACCTGGTAACATGTCCCGTGTATATTAAACCATCAGCGGAACACACTCTCCTCACTTATACTGTTCACCTGGTAACATGACCCGTGTATATTAAACCATCAGGGGAAAGCACTCTCCTCACTTATACTGTTCAACTGGTAACATGTCCCGTGCGTGTTAAACAATCAAGGGAACACACTCCCCTCACTTATACTGTTCACCTGGTAACATGTCCCGTGTGTGTTAAACCATCAGGGGAACACACTCTCCTCACTTATACTGTTCACCTGGTGACATGTCCCGTGCGTACTAAACAATCAGGGTAACAATCTCTCCTCACTTATACTGTTCACCTGGCAACATGTCCCGTGTATACTAAACAATCAGGGTAACAATCTCTCCTCACTTATACTGTTCACCTGGCAACATGTCCCGTGTATACTAAACGATCAGGGGAACACACTCTCCTCACTTATACTGTTCACCTGGTAACATGTCCCGTGTATATTAAACCATCAGGGGAACACACTCTCCTCACTTATACTGTTCACCTGGTATCATGTCCCGTGTGTATTAAACCATCAGGGGAACACATTCTCCTCACTTATACTGTTCACCTGGTAACATGTCCCGGGTGTATTAAAGCATCAGGGGAACACACTCTCCTCACTTACACTGTTCACCTGGTAAAATGTCCCGTGTATATTAAACCATCAGGGGAAAACACTCTCCTCACTTATACTGTTCACCTGGTAACATGTCCCGGGTGTATTAAAGCATCAGGGGAACACACTCTCCTCACTTATACTATTCACCTGGTAACATGTCCCGTGAGTATTAAACAATCAGGGGAACACACTCTCCTCACTTATACTGTTCACCTGGTAACACGTCCCGTGTGTATTAAACCATCAGGAGAACACACTCTCCTCACTTATACTGTTCGCCTGGTAACGTGTCCCGTGTATATTTAACAATCAGGGGAAAACACTCTGCTCACTTAAAATGTTCACCTGGTAACATGTACCGTGTATATTAAACCATCAGGGGAACACATTCTCCTCACTTATACTGTTCGCCTGGTAACGTGTCCCGTGTGTATTAAAACATCAGGAGAACACACTCTCCTCACTTATACTGTTCACCTGGTAACATGACCCGTGTATATTAAACCATCAGCGGAACACACTCTCCTCACTTATACTGTTCACCTGGTAACATGTCCCATGTATATTATACCATCAGGGGAATACAGTCTCCTCACGTAACCTGTTCACCTGGTAACATGACCCGTGTATATTAAACCATCAGCGGAACACACTCTCCTCACTTATACTGTTCACCTGGTAACATGACCCGTGTATATTAAACCATCAGGGGAAAGCACTCTCCTCACTTATACTGTTCACCTGGTAACATGACCCGTGTATATTAAACCATCAGGGGAAAGCACTCTCCTCACTTATACTGTTCACCTGGTAACATGTCCCGTGTATATTAAACCATCAGCGGAACACACTCTCCTCACTTATACTGTTCACCTGGTAACATGACCCGTGTATATTAAACCATCAGGGGAAAGCACTCTCCTCACTTATACTGTTCACCTGGGAACATGTCCCGTGTATATTAAACCATCAGCGGAACACACTCTCCTCACTTATACTGTTCACCTGGTAACATGACCCGTGTATATTAAACCATCAGGGGAAAGCTCTATCCTCACTTATACTGTTCACCTGGTATCATGTCCTGTGTATATTAAACGAACAGGGGAACACACTCTCCTCACGTATACTGTTCACCTGGTAACATGTCCCGTGCGTGTTAAACAATCAGGGGAACACACTCCCCTCACTTATACTGTTCACCTGGTAACATGTCCCGTGTGTGTTAAACCATCAGGGGAACACACTCTCCTCACTTATACTGTTCACCTGGTGACATGTCCCGTGCGTACTAAACAATCAGGGTAACAATCTCTCCTCACTTATACTGTTCACCTGGGAACATGTCCCGTGTATATTAAACCATCAGGGGAACACACTCTCCTCACTTACACTGTTCACCTGGTGACATGTCCCGTGTATATTAAACCATCAGGGGAAAGCACTCTCCTCAATTATACTGTTCACCTGGGAACATGTCCCGTGTATATTAAACCATCAGGGGAATACATTCTCCTCACTTATACTGTTCACCTGGTAACATGTCCCGTGTATATCAAACCATCAGGGGAAAGCACTCTCCTCACTTATACTGTTCACCTGGTAACATGACCCGTGTATATTAAACCATCAGGGGAAAGCACTCTCCTCACTTATACTGTTCACCTGGTAACATGACCCGTGTATATTAAACCATCAGGGGAAAGCACTCTCCTCACTTATACTGTTCACCTGGTGACATGTCCCGGGTATATTAAAAAATCAGGGGAACTCACTCTCCTCACTTATACTGTTCACCTGGTATCATGTCCTGTGTATATTAAACCAACAGGGGAACACACTCTCCTCACGTATACTGTTCACCTGGTAACATGTCCCGTGCGTGTTAAACAATCAGGGGAACACACTCCCCTCACTTATACTGTTCACCTGGTAACATGTCCCGTGTGTGTTAAACCATCAGGGGAACACACTCTCCTCACTTATACTGTTCACCTGGTGACATGTCCCGTGCGTACTAAACAATCAGGGTAACAATCTCTCCTCACTTATACTGTTCACCTGGCAACATGTCCCGTGTATACTAAACGATCAGGGGAACACACTCTCCTCACTTATACTGTTCACCTGGGAACATGTCCCGTGTATATTAAACCATCAGGGGAACACACTCTCCTCACTTATACTGTTCACCTGGTATCATGTCCCGTGTGTATTAAACCATCAGGGGAACACATTCTCCTCACTTATACTGTTCACCTGGTAACATGTCCCGGGTGTATTAAAGCATCAGGGGAACACACTCTCCTCACTTATACTGTTCACCTGGTAACATGTCCCGTGAGTATTAAACAATCAGGGGAACACACTCTCCTCACTTACACTGTTCACCTGGTAAAATGTCCCGTGTATATTAAACCATCAGGGGAAAACACTCTCCTCACTTATACTGTTCACCTGGTAACATGTCCCGGGTGTATTAAAGCATCAGGGGAACACACTCTCCTCACTTATACTGTTCACCTGGTAACATGTCCCGTGAGTATTAAACAATCAGGGGAACACACTCTCCTCACTTATACTGTTCGCCTGGTAACGTGTCCCGTGTATATTTAACAATCAGGGGAAAACACTCTGCTCACTTAAAATGTTCACCTGGTAACATGTACCGTGTATATTAAACCATCAGGGGAACACATTCTCCTCACTTATACTGTTCGCCTGGTAACGTGTCCCATGTGTATTAAAACATCAGGGGAATATAGTCTCCTCACTTAACCTGTTCACCTGGTAACATGACCCGTGTATATTAAACCATCAGGGGAAAGCACTCTCCTCACTTATACTGTTCACCTGGTAACATGACCCGTGTATATTAAACCATCAGGGGAAAGCACTCTCCTCACTTATACTGTTCACCTGGTAACATGTCCCGTGTATATTAAACCATCAGCGGAACACACTCTCCTCACTTATACTGTTCACCTGGTAACATGACCCGTGTATATTAAACCATCAGGGGAAAGCACTCTCCTCACTTATACTGTTCACCTGGTAACATGACCCGTGTATATTAAACCATCAGGGGAAAGCACTCTCCTCACTTATACTGTTCACCTGGTGACATGTCCCGGGTATATTAAAAAATCAGGGGAACTCACTCTCCTCACTTATACTGTTCACCTGGTATCATGTCCTGTGTATATTAAACCAACAGGGGAACACACTCTCCTCACGTATACTGTTCACCTGGTAACATGTCCCGTGCGTGTTAAACAATCAGGGGAACACACTCCCCTCACTTATACTGTTCACCTGGTAACATGTCCCGTGTGTGTTAAACCATCAGGGGAACACACTCTCCTCACTTATACTGTTCACCTGGTGACATGTCCCGTGCGTACTAAACAATCAGGGTAACAATCTCTCCTCACTTATACTGTTCACCTGGCAACATGTCCCGTGTATACTAAACGATCAGGGGAACACACTCTCCTCACTTATACTGTTCACCTGGGAACATGTCCCGTGTATATTAAACCATCAGGGGAACACACTCTCCTCACTTATACTGTTCACCTGGTATCATGTCCCGTGTGTATTAAACCATCAGGGGAACACATTCTCCTCACTTATACTGTTCACCTGGTAACATGTCCCGGGTGTATTAAAGCATCAGGGGAACACACTCTCCTCACTTATACTGTTCACCTGGTAACATGTCCCGTGAGTATTAAACAATCAGGGGAACACACTCTCCTCACTTATACTGTTCGCCTGGTAACGTGTCCCGTGTATATTTAACAATCAGGGGAAAACACTCTGCTCACTTAAAATGTTCACCTGGTAACATGTACCGTGTATATTAAACCATCAGGGGAACACATTCTCCTCACTTATACTGTTCGCCTGGTAACGTGTCCCATGTGTATTAAAACATCAGGGGAATATAGTCTCCTCACTTAACCTGTTCACCTGGTAACATGACCCGTGTATATTAAACCATCAGCGGAACACACTCTCCTCACTTATACTGTTCACCTGGTAACATGACCCGTGTATATTAAACCATCAGGGGAAAGCACTCTCCTCACTTATACTGTTCACCTGGTAACATGACCCGTGTATATTAAACCATCAGGGGAAAGCACTCTCCTCACTTATACTGTTCACCTGGTAACATGTCCCGTGTATATTAAACCATCAGCGGAACACACTCTCCTCACTTATACTGTTCACCTGGTAACATGACCCGTGTATATTAAACCATCAGGGGAAAGCACTCTCCTCACTTATACTGTTCACCTGGGAACATGTCCCGTGTATATTAAACCATCAGCGGAACACACTCTCCTCACTTATACTGTTCACCTGGTAACATGACCCGTGTATATTAAACCATCAGGGCAAAGCACTATCCTCACTTATACTGTTCACCTGGTTTCATGTCCTGTGTATATTAAACGAACAGGGGAACACACTCTCCTCACGTATACTGTTCACCTGGTAACATGTCCCGTGCGTGTTAAACAATCAGGGGAACACACTCCCCTCACTTATACTGTTCACCTGGTAACATGTCCCGTGTGTGTTAAACCATCAGGGGAACACACTCTCCTCACTTATACTGTTCACCTGATGACATGTCCCGTGCGTACTAAACAATCAGGGTAACAATCTCTCCTCACTTATACTGTTCACCTGGCAACATGTCCCGTGTATACTAAACGATCAGGGGAACACACTCTCCTCACTTATACTGTTCACCTGGGAACATGTCCCGTGTATATTAAACCATCAGGGGAACACACTCTCCTCACTTATACTGTTCACCTGGTATCATGTCCCGTGTGTATTAAACCATCAGGGGAACACACTCTCCTCACTTACACTGTTCACCTGGTGACATGTACCGTGTATATTAAACCATCAGGGGAAAGCACTCTCCTCAATTATACTGTTCACCTGGGAACATGTCCCGTGTATATTAAACCATCAGGGGAATACATTCTCCTCACTTATACTGTTCACCTGGTCACATGTCCCGTGTATATCAAACCATCAGGGGAAAGCACTCTCCTCACTTATACTGTTCACCTGGTAACATGTCCCGTGTATATTAAACCATCAGGGGAACACACTCTCCTCACTTCTACTCTTCACCTGGTGACACGTCCCGTCAGTATTAAACAATCATTGGATCACACTCTCCTCACTTATACTTTTCTCCTGGTAACATGTCCCGCGTATATTAAACCATCAGGGGAACACATTCTCCTCACTTATACTGTTCACCTGGTAACATGTCCCGGGTGTATTAAAGCATCAGGGGAACACACTCTCCTCACTTATACTGTTCACCTGGTAACATGTCCCGTGAGTATTAAACAATCATTGGATCACACTCTCCTCACTTATACTTTTCTCCTGGTAACATGTCCCGCGTATATTAAACCATCAGGGGAACACATTCTCCTCACTTATACTGTTCACCTGGTATCATGTCCTGTGTATATTAAACCATCAGGGGAACACACTCTCCTCACTTATACTGTTCACCTGGTAACATGTACCGTGTATATTAAACAATCAGGGGAAAGCACTCTCCTCACTTATACTGTTCACCTGGTGACATGTCCCGGGTATATTAAAAAATCAGGGGAACTCACTCTCCTCACTTATACTGTTCACCTGGTATCATGTCCTGTGTATATTAAACCAACAGGGGAACACACTCTCCTCACTTATACTGTTCACCTGGTAACATGTCCCGTGCGCATTAAAAAATCAGGGGAACACACTCCCCTCACTTATACTGTTCACCTGGTAACATTTCCCGTGTGTGTTAAACCATCAGGGGAACACACTCTCCTCACTTATACTGTTCACCTGCTAACATGTCCCGTGAGTATTAAACAATCAGGGGAACACACTCTCCTCACTTATACTGTTCACCTGGTAAAATGTCCCGTGTATATTAAACCATCAGGGGAAAACACTCTCCTCACTTATACTGTTCACCTGGTAACATGTCCCGTGAGTATTAAACAATCAGGGGAACACACTCTCCTCACTTATACTGTTCACCTGGTAAAATGTCCCGTGTATATTAAACCATCAGGGGAAAACACTCTCCTCACTTATACTGTTCACCTGGTATCATGTCCTGTGTATATTAAACCATCAGGGGAACACACTCTCCTCACTTATACTGTTCACCTGGTAACATGTACCGTGTATATTAAACAATCAGGGGAAAGCACTCTCCTCACTTATACTGTTCACCTGGTGACATGTCCCGGGTATATTAAAAAATCAGGGGAACTCACTCTCCTCACTTATACTGTTCACCTGGTATCATGTCCTGTGTATATTAAACCAACAGGGGAACACACTCTCCTCACTTATACTGTTCACCTGGTAACATGTCCCGTGCGCATTAAAAAATCAGGGGAACACACTCCCCTCACTTATACTGTTCACCTGGTAACATGTCCCGGGTGTATTAAAGCATCAGGGGAACACACTCTCCTCACTTATACTGTTCACCTGGTAACATGTCCCGTGAGTATTAAACAATCAGGGGAACACACTCTCCTCACTTATACTGTTCACCTGGTAAAATGTCCCGTGTATATTAAACCATCAGGGGAAAACACTCTCCTCACTTATACTGTTCACCTGGTAACATGTCCCGTGAGTATTAAACAATCAGGGGAACACACTCTCCTCACTTATACTGTTCACCTGGTAAAATGTCCCGTGTATACTAAACCATCAGGGGAAAACACTCTCCTCACTTATACTGTTCACCTGGTATCATGTCCTGTGTATATTAAACCATCAGGGGAACACACTCTCCTCACTTATACTGTTCACCTGGTAACATGTACCGTGTATATTAAACAATCAGGGGAAAGCACTCTCCTCACTTATACTGTTCACCTGGTGACATGTCCCGGGTATATTAAAAAATCAGGGGAACTCACTCTCCTCACTTATACTGTTCACCTGGTATCATGTCCTGTGTATATTAAACCAACAGGGGAACACACTCTCCTCACTTATACTGTTAACCTGGTGACATGTCCCGTGCGTACTAAACAATCAGGGTAACAATCTCTCCTCACTTATACTGTTCACCTGGCAACATGTCCCGTGTATACTAAACGATCAGGGGAACACACTCTCCTCACTTATACTGTTCACCTGGGAACATGTCCCGTGTATATTAAACCATCAGGGGAACACACTCTAATCACTTATACTGTTCACCTGGTATCATGTCCCGTGTGTATTAAACCATCAGGGGAACACACTCTCCTCACTTACACTGTTCACCTGGTGACATGTCCCGTGTATATTAAACCATCAGGGGAAAGCACTCTCCTCAATTATACTGTTCACCTGGGAACATGTCCCGTGTATATTAAACCATCAGGGGAATACATTCTCCTCACTTATACTGTTCACCTGGTAACATGTCCCGCGTATATTAAACGATCAGGGGAACACACTCTCCTCACTTATACTGTTCACCTAGTAACATGTCCCGCGTATATTAAACCATCAGGGGAACACATTCTCCTCACTTATACTGTTCACCTGGTAACATGTCCCGGGTGTATTAAAGCATCAGGGGAACACACTCTCCTCACTTATACTGTTCGCCTGGTAATGTGTCCCGTGTATATTTAACAATCAGGGGAAAACACTCTGCTCACTTAAAATGTTCACCTGGTAACATGTACCGTGTATATTAAACCATCAGGGGAACACATTTTCCTCACTTATACTGTTCGCCTGGTAACGTGTCCCGTGTATATTTAACAATCAGGGGAACACACTCTGCTCACTTATACTGTTCACCTGGTAACATGTCCCATGTATATTAAACCATCAGGGGAACACACTCTCCTCACTTAACCTGTTCACCTGGTAACATGACCCGTGTATATTAAACCATCAGCGGAACACACTCTCCTCACTTATACTGTTCACCTGGTAACATGACCCGTGTATATTAAACCATCAGGGGAAAGCACTCTCCTCACTTATGCTGTTCACCTGGTAACATGACCCGTGTATATTAAACCATCAGGGGAAAGCACTCTCCTCACTTATACTGTTCACCTGGTAACATGTCCCGTGTATATTAAACCATCAGCGGAACACACTCTCCTCACTTATACTGTTCACCTGGTAACATGACCCGTGTATATTAAACCATCAGGGGAAAGCACTCTCCTCACTTATACTGTTCACCTGGGAACATGTCCCGTGTATATTAAACCATCAGCGGAACACACTCTCCTCACTTATACTGTTCACCTGGTAACATGTCCCGTGTGTATTAAACAATCAGGGGAACACACTCTCCTCACTTATACTGTTCACCTGGTAACATGTCCTGTGTATATTAAACCATCAGGGGAACACATTCTCCTCACTTATACTGTTCACCTGCTAACATGTCCCGTGTATATTAAACCATCAGGGGAATACAGTCTCCTCACTTATACTGTTCACCTGGTAACATGTCCTGTGTATATTAAACCATCAGGGGAACACACTCTCCTCACTTATACTGTTCACCTGGTAACATGTCCCGTGTGTATTAAACCATCAGGGGAACACACTCTGCTCACTTATTCTGTTCACCTGTTTACATGTCCCGTGTGCATTAAACAATCAGGGGAAAACACTCTGCTCACTTATTCTGTTCACCTATTAACATGTCCCATGTGTATTAAACAATCAGGGGAACACACTCTCCTCACTTATACTGTTCACCTGGTAACATGTCCCGTGTGTATAAAACAATCAGGGGAACACACTCTCCTCACTTATTCTGTTCACCTGGTAACATGTCCCGTGTGTATTAAACAATCAGGGGAACACACTCTCCTCACTTATACTGTTCACCTGGTAACATGTCCTGTGTATATTAAACCATCAGGGGAACACATTCTCCTCACTTATACTGTTCAACTGCTAACATGTCCCGTGTATATTAAACCATCAGGGGAATACAGTCTCCTCACTTATACTGTTCACCTGGTAACAAGTCCCATGTATATTGAACCATCAGGGGAAAACATAACCCTCTCTCATACTGTTCACCTGCTAACATGTCCCGTGTCTATTAAACCATCAAGGGAATACAGTCTCCTCACTTATCCTGTTCACCTGGTAACATGTCCCGTGTATATTAAACCATCAGGGGAACACACTCTCCTCACTGATACTGTTCACCTGGTAACATGTCCCGTGTATATTAAACCAAAAGGGGAACACACTCTCCTCACTTATACTGTTCACCTGGTAACAAGTCCCATGTATATTAAACCATCAGGGGAAAGCAATCTCCTCACTTATACTGTTCACCTGGTAACATGTCCCGTGCGTACTAAACAGTCAGGGTAACAATTTCTCCTCACTTATACTGTTCACCTGGCAACATGTCCCGTGTATACTAAACGATCAGGGGAACACACTCTCCTAATTTATACTGTTCACCTGGAAACATGTCCCGTGTATATTAAACCATCAGAGGAAAGCACACTCTTCACTTATACTGTTCACCTGGGAACATGTCCCGTGTATATTAAACCATCAGGGGAACACACTCTCCTCACTTTTTCTGTTCACCTGGTAACAAGTCCCGTGCGTATTAAACCATCAGGGGAACACACTCTCCTCACATATACTGTTCACCTGGTAACATGTCCCGTGCGTATTAAACCATCAGGGGAAAGCACTCTCCTCACTTATACTGTTCACCTGGTAACATGACCCGTGTATATTAAACCATCAGGGGAAAGCAATCTCCTCACTTATACTGTTCACCTGGTAACATGTCCCGTGCGTATTAAACCATCAGGGGAACACACTCTCCTCACATATACTGTTCACCTGGTAACATGTCCCGTGTATATTAAACCATCAGGGGAAAGCACTCTCCTCACTTATACTGTTCACCTGGTAACATGACCCGTGTATATTAAACCATCAGGGGAAAGCACTCTCCTCACTTATACTGTTCACCTGGTAACATGTCCCGTGTATATTAAACCATCAGCGGAACACACTCTCCTCACTTATACTGTACACCTGGTAACATGACCCGTGTATATTAAACCATCAGGGGAAAGCACTCTCCTCACTTATACTGTTCAACTGGTGTCATGTCACCTTTGTATTAAACAATCAGGGGAACACACTCTCCTCACTTATACTGTTCACCTGGTAACATGTCCCGTGTATATTAAACCATCAGGGGAACACACTCACCTCACTTACACTCTTCACTTGGTTACATGTCCCGTGCGTATTAAACAATCAGGGGATCTCACTCTCTTCACTTTTACTGTTCACCTGGTAACATGTCCTGTGTATATTAAACCATCAGGGGAATACACTCTCCTCACTTATACTGTTCACCTGGTAACATGTCCTGTGCGTGTTAAACCATCAGGGGAACACACTCTCCTCACTTATACTGATCACCTGGTGACATGTCCCGGGTATATTAAAAAATCAGGGGAACTCACTCTCCTCACTTATACTGTTCACCTGGTATCATGTCCTGTGTATATTAAACCAACAGTGGAACACACTCTCCTCACTTATACTGTTCACCTGGTGACATGTCCCGTCCGTATTAAACCATCAGGGGAACACACTCTCCTCACTTATTCTGTTCACCTGTTGACATGTCCCGTGTGCATTAAACAATCAGGGGAAAACACTCTCCTCACTTATAATGTTCACCTGGTAACATGTCCCGTGTGTATAAAACAATCAGGGGAACACACTCTCCTCACTTATACTGTTCACCTGGTAACATGTCCTGTGTATATTAAACCATCAGGGGAACACAATCTCCTCACTAATACTGTTCATCTGGTAAAATGTCCCGTGTATATTAAACCATCAGGGGAACACACTCTCCTCACTTATACTGTTCACCTGGTAACATGTCCCGTGTATGTTAAAAAATCAGGGGAACTCACTCTCCTCACTTATACTGTTCACGTGCTATCATGTCCTGTGTATATTAAACCAACAGGGGAACACACTCTCCTCACTTATACTGTTCACCTGGTAACATGTCCCGTGCGTGTTAATCAATCAGGGGAACACACTCTCATCACTTATACTGTTCACCTGGTAACATGTCCCGTGCGTGTTAAACGATCAGGGGAACACACTCTCCTCACTTATACTGTTCACCTGGTGACATGTCCCGTGCGTACTAAACAGTCAGGGTAACAATCTCTCCTCACTTATACTGTTCACCTGGCAACATGTCCCGTGTATACTAAACGATCAGGGGAACACACTCTCCTAATTTATACTGTTCACCTGGAAACATGTCCCGTGTATATTAAACCATCAGGGGAAAGCACTCTCCTCACTTACACTGTTCACCTGGTAACAAGTCCCATGTATATTAAACCATCAGGGGAACACACTCTCCTCACTTATACTGTTCACCTGGTGACATGTCCCGTGTATATTAAACCATCAGGGGAACACACTCTCCTCACTTATACTGTTCACCTGGTAACATGTCCCGTGCGTATTAAACCATCAGGGGAACACACTCTCCTCACATATACTGTTCACCTGGTAACATGTCCCGTGTATATTAAACCATCAGGGGAAAGCCCTCTCCTCACTTATACTGTTCAACTGGTGTCATGTCACCTTTGTATTAAACAATCAGGGGAACACACTCTCCTCACTTATACTGTTCACCTGGTGACATGTCCCGTGTATATTAAACCATCAGGGGAACACACTCTCCTCACTTATACAGTTCACCTGGTGACATGTCCCGTGTATATTAAACCATCAGGGGAACACACTCTCCTCACTTATACTGATCACCTGGTGACATGTCCCGGGTATATTAAAAAATCAGGGGAACTCACTCTCCTCACTTATACTGTTCACCTTGTAACATGTCCCGTGTGTATTAAACAATCTGGGGAACACATTCTCCTCACTTATACGGTTCACCTGGTAACATGTCCCGTGTGTATTAAACAATCTGGGGAACACATTCTCCTCACTTATACGGTTCACCTGGTAACATGTCCCGTGTATATTAAAAAATCAGGGGAACTCACTCTCCTTACTTATACTGTTCACCTGGTATCATGTCCTGTGTATATTAAACCAACAGTGGAACACACTCTCCTCACTTATACTGTTCTCCTGTTGACATGTCCCGTGTGCATTAAACAATCAGGGGAACACACTCTCCTCACTTATACTGTTCACCTGGTAACATGTCCCGTGTGTATTAAACAATCAGGGGAACACACTCTCCTCACTTATACTGTTCACCTGGTAACATGTCCCGTGTGTATTGAACAATCAGGGGAACACACTCTCCTCACTTATACTGTTCTCCTGGTAACATGTCCCGTGTGTATTAAACAATCAGGGCAAAACACTCTCCTCACTATTCTGTTCACCTGGTAACATGTCCTGTGTGTATTAAACAATCAGGGGAACACACTCTCCTCAATTAAACTGTTCACCTGGTAACTTGTCCCGTGTATATGAAACCACCAGGGGAACACACTCTCCTCACTTCTACTGTTCACCTGGTAACATGTCCCGTGTGAATTAAAAGATCAGGGGAACACACTCTCCTCACTTATACTGTTTACCTTGTGACATGTCCCGTGCGTATTAAACAATCAGGGGAACACACTCTCCGCACTTATACTGTTCATCTGGTAACATGTCCCGTGCATATTAAACAATCAGGGGAACACACTCTCCTCACTTATACTGTTCGCCTGGTAACATGTCCCGTGTATATGAAACCATCAGGGGAACACACTCTCCTCACTTCTACTGTTCACCTGGTAACATGTCCCGTGTGCATTAAAAAATCAGGGGAACACACTCTCCTCACTTATACTGTTCATCTGGTAACGTGTCCCATGTATATTAAACCATCAGGGGAACACACTCTCCTCACATAGACTGTTCCTCTGGTGACCTGTCCCGTGTGCATTAAACAATCAGGGGAACACACTCTCCTCACTTATACTGTTCATCTGGTAACATGTCCCGTGTGCATTAAACCATCATGGGAACACACTCTCCTCACTTATACTGTTCATCTGGTAACATGTCCCGTGTGCATTAAACCATCATGGGAACACACTCTCCTCACTTATACTGTTCAACTGGTAACATGTCCTGTGTATATTAAACCATCAGGGGAACACACTCTCTTCACTTATACTGTTCACCTGGTAACATGTCCCGTGTGAATTAAACAATCAGGGGAACACACTCTCTTCACTTATACTGTTCACCTGGTAACCTGTCCCGTGTATATTAAACCATCAGGGGAACACACTCTCCTCACTTATACTGTTCAACTGGTAACATGTCCTGTGTATATTAAACCATCAGGGGAACACACTCTCTTCACTTATACTGTTCTCCTGGTAACATGTCCCGTCGATATTAAACCATCAGGGGAACACACTCTCCTCACTTATACTGTTCCCCTAGTGACCTGTCCCGTGTGCATTAAACATTCTGGGGAACACACTCTCCTCACTTATACTGTTCACCTGGTAACATGTCCTGTGTATATTAAACCATCAGGGGAACACACTCTCTTCACTTATCCTGTTCATCTGGTAACATGTCCCATGTATATTAAACCATCAGGGGAACACACTCTCCTCACTTATACTGTTCACCTGGTGACATGTCCCGTGTTTATTAAACAATCAGGGGAACACACTCTCCTCACTTATACTGTTCACCTGGTAACATGTCCTGTGTGCATTAAACAATCAGGGGAACACATTCTCCTCACTTATACTGTTCAGCTGGTAACATGTCCCATGTGTATTAAACTGTCAGGGGAACACACTCTCCTCACTTATACTGTTCACCTGGTAACATGTCCAGTGTATATTAAACAATCATGGGAACACACTCTCCTCACTTAGACTGTTCACCTGGTAACATGTCCCGTGTGTATTAAACAATCAGGGGTAAACACGCTCCTCACTTATACAGTTCACCTGGTGACATGTCCCGTTTGCATTAAACAATCAGGGGAACACACTCTCCTCACTTATTCAGTTCACCTGGTAACATGTCCCGTGTGCATTAAACAATCAGGGGAACACACTCTCCTCACTTATTCTGTTCACCTGGTAACATGTCCCGTGTGTATTAAACAATCAGGGGAACACACTCTCCTCACTTATTGAGTTCACCTGGGAACATGTCCCGTGTGCATTAAACCATCAGGGAACACACTCTCCTCACTTACACTGTTCACCTGGTAACATGTCCCGTGTGTATTAAACAATCAGGGGAACACACTCTCCTCACTTATAAAGTTCACCTGTTGACATGTCCCGTGTGTATTAAACAATCAGGGGAACACACTCTCCTCACTTATACTGTTCACCTGGTAACATGTCCCGTGTGTATTAATCATTCAGGGGAACACACTCTCCTCAATTATACTGTTCATCTGGTAACATGTCCCGTGTGTATTAAACAATCAGGGGAACACACTCTCCTCACTTATACTGTTCACCTGGTAACATGTCCCGTGTGTATTAAGCATTCAGGGGAACACACTCTCATCACTTATACTGTTCACCTGGTAACATGTCCCGTGTGCATTAAACCATCAGGGGAACACACACTCCTCACTTATACTGTTCACCTGGTATCATGTCCCGTGAGTATTAAACAATCAGGGGAACACACTCTCCTCACTTATACTTTTCACCTGGTGACATGTCCCGTGTGTATTAAACAATCAGGGGAACACACTCTCCTCACTTATACTGTTCACCTGGTAACATGTCCCGTGTGTATTAAACAATCAGGGGAACACACACTTCTCACTTATACTGTTCACCTGGTAACATGTCCCGTGTGCATTAAACCATCAGGGGAACACACACTCCTCACTTATACTGTTCACCTGGTATCATGTCCCGTGTGTATTAAACAATCAGGGGAACACACTCTCCTCACTTATACTTTTCACCTGGTGACATGTCCCGTGTGTATTAAACAATCAGGGGAACACACTCTCCTCACTTATACTGTTCACCTGGTAACATGTCCCGTGTGTATTAAACAATCAGGGGAACACACTCTCCTCACTTATACTTTTCACCTGGTAACATGTCCCGTGTGTATTAAACAATCAGGGGAACACACTCTCCTCACTTATACTGTTCACCTGGTAACATGTCCCGTGTGTATTAAACAATCAGGGGAACACACTCTCCTCACTTATACTTTTCACCTGGTAACATGTCCCGTGTGTATTAAACAATCAGGGGAACACACTCTCCTCACTTATACTTTTCACCTGGTAACATGTCCCGTGTGTATTAAACAATCAGGGGAACACACACTCCTCACTTATATTGTTCACCTGGTAACATGTCCCGTGTGTATTAAACAATCAGGGGAACACACTCTCCTCACTTATACTTTTCACCTGGTAACATGTCCCGTATGTATTAAACAATCAGGGGAACACACTCTCCTCACTTTTGCTGTTCACCTGTTAACATGTCCCGTGAGTATTAAACAATCAGGGGAACACACACTCCTCACTTATATTGTTCACCTGGTAACATGTCCCGTGTGTATTAAACAATCAGGGGAACACACTCTCCTCACTTATACTTTTCACCTGGTAACATGTCCCGTGTGTATTAAACAATCAGGGGAACACACTCTCTTCACTTCTACTGTTCACCTGGTAACAAGTCCCGTGAGCAAGAAAAAATCAGGGGAACACACTCTCCTCACTTCGACTGTTCACCTCGTAACATGTCCCGTGCGTATTAAACAATCAGGGGAACACACTCTCCTCACTTATGCTGTTCACCTTGTGACGTGACCCGTCTGCATTAAACCATCAGGGGAACACACTCTCCTCACTTATACTTTTCACCTGGTAACATGTCCCGTGGACTTTAAACCACCATGGGAAAACACTCTCCTCACTATTCTGTTCACCTGGTAACATGTCCCGTGTGAATTAAACATTCAGGGGAACACACTCTCCTCACTTATACTGTTCACCTGGTGACATGTCCCGTGCATATTAAACAATCAAGGGAACACACTCTCCTCACTTATACTGTTCACCTGGTAACATGTCCCGTGGGCTTTGAACCATCATGGGAAAACACTCTCCTCACTATTCTGTTCACCTGGTAACATGTCCCGTGTGAATTAAACATTCAGGGGAACACAATCTCCTCAATTATACTGTTCAGTTGGTAACATGTCCTGTGTGTATAAAAACATCAGGGGAACACTCTCTCCTCACTTATACTGTTCACCTGCTGACATGTCCCGTGTGCATTAAACAATCAGGGGAACACACTCACATCACTTATTCTGTTCACCTGGTGACATGTCCCGTGTGCATTAAAAACTCAGGGGAACAAACTCTCCTCAAATATACTGTTCATCTGGTAACATGTCCCGTGCGTATTAAACAATCAGGGGAACACACTCTCCTCAATTTAACTGTTCACCTGGTAACATGTCCTGTGTGTATAAAACCATCAGGGGAACACTCTCTCCTCACTTATACTGTTCACCTGCTGACATGTCCCGTGTGCATTAAACAATCAGGGGAACACACTCACCTCACTTATTCTGTTCACCTGGTGAAGTGACCCGTGTGCATTAAACAATCAGGGGAACACACTCTCCTCACTTATACTGTTCACCTGGTAACATGTCCCGTGTGTACTAAACAATCAGGGGAACTCACTCTCCTCACTTATACTGTTCACCTGGTGAAGTGACCCGTGTGCATTAAACAATCAGGGGAACACACTCTCCTCACTTATACTGTTCATCTGGTAACATGTCCCGTGCATATTAAACAATCAGGGGAACACACTCTCCTCACTTATACTGTTCACCTGGTAACATGTCCCGTGTGTACTAAACAATCAGGGGAACACACTCTCCTCACTTATACTGCTCATCTGGTAACATGTCCCGTGCATATTAAACATTCAGGGGAACACACTCTCCTCACTTATACTGTTCAACTGGTAACATGTCCCGTGTGTATTAAACAATCAGGGGAACACACTCTCCTCACTTCTGCTGTTCACCTGGTGACATGTCCCGTGTGCATTAAAAAATCAGGGGAACACACTCTCCTCACTTATACTGTTCATCTGGTAACATGTCCTGTGCGTATTAAACAATCAGGGGAACACACTCTCCTCACTTATACTGTTCACCTGGTAACATGTCCCGTGTATATGAAACCATCAGGGGAACACACTCTCCTCACTTCTACTGTTCACCTGCTAACATGTCCCATGTATATTAAACCATCAGGGGAACACACTCTCCTCACATAGACTGTTCCCCTGGTGGCCTGTCCCGTGTGCATTAAACAATCAGGGGAACACACTCTCCTCACTTCTCCTGTTCATCTGGCAACATGTCCCGTGTATATTAAACCATCAGGGGAACACACTCTCCTCACTTCTACTGTTCACCTGGTAACATGTCCCGTGTGCATTAAAATATCAGGGGAACACACTCTCCTTACTTATACTGTTCATCTGGTAACGTGTCCCGTGTATATTAAATAATCAGGGGAACACACTCTCCTCACTTCTACTGTTCACCTGGTAACATGTCCCGTGTGCATTAAAAAATCAGGGGAACACACTCTCCTCACTTCTACTGTTCACCTGGTAACATGTCCCGTGTATATGAAACCATCAGGGGAACACACTCTCCTCACTTATACTGTTCACCTGGTAACATGTCCCATGTATATTAAACCATCAGGGGAACACACTCTCCTCACTTATACTGTTCACCTGGTAACATGTCCTGTGTGCATTAAACAATCAGGGGAACACACTCTCCTCACTTATACTGTTCATCTGGTAACATGTCCCGTGTGTATTAAACAATCAGGGGAACACACTCTCCTCTCTTATACTGTTCACCTTATAACATGTCCCGTGTGCATAAAAAAATCAGGGGAACACACTCTCCTCACTTATCCTGTTCATGTGGTAACATGTCCCGTGTGCTTTAAACAATCAGGGGAACACACTCTCCTCACTTATACTGTTCACCTGGTAACATGTCCCGTGTATATGAAACCATCAGGGGAACGCACACTCCTCACTTCTACTGTTCACCTGGTAACATGTCCCGTGTGCATTAAAAAATCAGGGGAACACACTCTCCTAAATTATACTGTTCATCTGGTAACGTGTGCCGTGTATTTTAAACCATAAGGGGAACACACTCTCCTCACTTATACTGTTCATCTGCTATCATGTCCTGTGTTTATTAAACAATCAGGGGAACACACTCTCCTCACTTATACTGTTCACCTGGTAACATGTCCCGTGTACATGAAACCATCAAGGGAAAACATTCTCCTCACTTTAATACACACGGGACATGTTACCATGTGAACAGAATAGTGACGAGAGTGTTTTCCACTGATGGTTTAATACTCACGGGACATGTTACCAGGTGAACAGTATAAGTGAGGAGAGTGTGTTCCCCGATTGTTTAATACGCACGGGACATGTTACCAGGTGAACAGTAGAAGTGAGGAGAGTGTGTTCCCCTGATGGGTTAATCTTCACAGGGCATGTTACCAGGTGAAGAGAATAAGTGAGGAGAGAGTGTTCCCCTGTTTGTTTAATACACACAGGACATGTTACCAGGAGAACAGTATAAGTGAGGAGACAGTGTTCCGCTGATTGTTTAATGCACACGGGACATGTTACCAGGTGAAGAGAATAAGTGAGGAGAGAGTGTTCCCCTGTTTGTTTAATACACACGGGACATGTTACCAGGTGAACAGTATAAGTGAGGAGAGTGTGTTCCCCTGATGGTTTAACATAAACGGGACATGTTCCCAAGTGAACAGTATAAGTGAGGAGATTGTGTTCCCCTGATGGTTTAACACACACGGGACATGTCACCAGATGAAAAGTATAAGTGAGGAGAGTGTGTTCCCCTGATGATTAAAGACGCACAGGACATGTTCCCAAGTGAACAGTATAAGTGAGGAGATTGTTTTCCCCTGATGGTTTAATATACACGGGACATGTCACCAGGTGAACAGCAGAAGTGAGGAGAGTGTGTTCCCCAGATTGTTTTATATACACTGGACATGTTACCAGGTGAACCGTATAAGTGAGGAGAGTGTGTTCTCCTGATTGTTTAATATACACGGAACATGTTACCAGGTGAACAGCATACGAGAGGAGAGTATGTTCCCCTCATGGTTTAATATACACGGGACACGTCACCGGGTGAACAGTATAAGTGAAGAGAGTGTGTTCCCCTGATGGTTTAATACACATGGAACATGTCACCAGGTGAAAAGTATAAGTGAGGAGAATGTTTTCCCCTGATGGTTTAATATACACGGGACATGTTACCAGGTGAACAGTATAAGTGAGGGGAATGTGTTCCCCTGATGGATTAATACGAACGGGATATGTTACCAGGTGAACAGTATTACTGAGGAGAGTGTGTTCCCCTGACTGTTTAATACACACGGGACATGTTAACAGATGAGCAGTATAAGTGAGGAGAGTGTGTTACCCTGGTGGTTTAATATACACGGGACATGTTACCAGGTGAACAGTATAAGTGAGGAGAATGTGTTCCCATGATGTTTTAATTGACACGGGACATGTCAACAGGGGAACAGTATAAGTGAGGAGACTGTGTTCCCATGATCTTTTAATTGAGACGGGACATGTCAACAGGGGAACAGTGTAAGTGAGGAGAGTGTGTTCCCCTGATTGTTTAACACGCAAGGGACATGTCACCAGGTGAACAGTATAAGTGAGGAGAGTGTGTTCCCCTGATTGTTTAATATACACAGGACATGTTACCAGATGAACTGTATAAGCGAGCAGATTGTGTTCCCCTGATGGTTTAATATACACAGGACATGTATCCAGGTGAACAGTATATGGGAGGGGAATGTGTTCCCCTGATGGTTGAATACGAAGGGGACATGTTACCAGGTGAACAGTGTAAGTGAGGGGAGTGTGTTCCCCTGATGGTTTAATATACACGAGACATGTTACCAGGTGAACAGTATAAGTGAGTAGAGTGTGTTCCTCTGGTGGTTTAATATCGACGGGACATGTTACCAGGTGAACAGTTTAAGTGAGGAGAGTGTGTTCCCCTGATGCTTTAATACACACGGGACATGTCACCAGGTGAACAGTGTAAGTGAGGGGAGTGTGTTCCCCTGATGGTTTAATATACACTGGACATGTTACCACCTCTAGAGTAGAAGTGAGGAGAGTATGCTCCCCTGATTGTTTAATACGCACGGGACATGTCAACAGGTCAACAGTATAATTGAGGAGAGTGTGTTCACCTGATTGTTTAATATACACAGGACATTTTACCAGATGAACTGTATAAGTGAGCAGAGTGTCTTCCCCTGATGGTTTAATATACATGGGACATGTTACCAGGTGAACTCTATAACTGAGCAGATTCTGTTCCCCTGATGGTTTAATATACACGGGACATGTCACCAGGTGAACAGTATAAGTGAAGAGACTGTGTTCCCTTGATGGTTTAATGCACACAGGACATGTTACATGGTGAACAGTATAAGTGAGGAAACTGTGTTCGCCTGATGGTTTAATACACACAGGACATGTTACCAGGTGAACAGTATAAGTGAGCAGAGTGTGTTCCCCTGATGTTTTAATAAACACAGGACATGTTACCATGTGAACAGTATAAGTGAGCAGAGTGCGTTCCCCTGATGGTTTAATACACACGGGACATGTTGCCAGGTGAACACTATACGTTTGCAGAGTGTGTTCCCCTGATGGTTTAATATACATGGGACATGTTACCAGGTGAACAGTATAAGTGAGGGGAATGTGTTCCCCTGATGGTTTAATACGAACGGGACATGTTACCAGGTGAACAGTATAACTGAGGAGAGTGTGTTCCCCTGATTGTTTAATACTGACGGGACATGTCACCAGGTGAAAAGTGTAAATGAGGAGAGTGTGTTCCCCTGATGGTTTAATACACACGGGACATGTTACCAGGTGAACAGTATAAGTGAGGAGAGTGTGTTCCCCTGATGGTTTAATACACACGGGACATGTTACCAGGTGAACGGTATAAGTGAGGAGAGTGTGTTCCCCTGATTGTTTAATGCACACGGGTCACGTCACCAGGTGAACAGTGTAATTGAGGAGAGTGTGTTCCCCTGATGGTTTAATACACACGGGACATGTCACCAGGTGAACAGTGTAATTGAGGAGAGTGTGTTCCCCTGATGGTTTAATACACACGGGACATGTTACCAGGTGAACAGTATAAGTGAGGAGAGAGTGTTCCCCTGATGGTTTAATACACACGCGACATGTTACGAGGTGAACAGTATAAGTGAGCAGAGTGTGTTCCCCTGATGATTAAAGACGCACAGGACATGTTCCCAAGTGAACAGTATAATTGAGGAGAGTGTGTTCCCCTGATGGTTTAACATACACGGGACATGTCACCAGATGAACAGTATAAGTGAGGAGAGTGTGTTCCCCTGATGATTAAAGACGCACAGGACATGTTCCCAAGTGAACAGTATAAGTGAGGAGATTGTGTTCCCCTGATGGTTTAATATACACGGGACATGTCAACAGGTGAACAGCATACGAGAGGAGAGTCTGTTCCCCTCATGGTTTAATATACACGGGACATGTCACCAGGTGAAAAGTATAAGTGAGGAGAATGTTTTCCCCTGATGGTTTAATATACACGGGACATGTAACCTGGTGAACAGTATAAGTGAGGGGAATGTGTTCCCCTGATGGGTTAATACGAACGGGATATGTTACCAGGTGAACAGTATAAGTGAGGAGAGTGTGTTCCCCTGACTGTTTAATACAAACGGGACATGTTAACAGAAAGCAGTATAAGTGAGGAGAGTGTGTTACCCTGGTGGTTTAATATACACGGGCCATGTTACCAGGTGAACAGTATAAGTGAGGAGACTGTGTTCCCATGATGTTTTAATTGACACGGGACATGTCAACAGGGGAACAGTATAAGTGAGGAGACTGTGTTCCCATGATCTTTTAATTGAGACGGGACATGTCAACAGGGGAACAGTGTAAGTGAGGAGAGTGTGTTCCCCTGATTGTTTAACACGCACGGGACATGTCACCAGGTGAACAGTATAAGTGAGGAGAGTGTGTTCCCCTGATTGTTTAATATACACAGGACATGTTACCAGATGAACTGTATAAGTGAGCAGATTGTGTTCCCCTGATGGTTTAATATACACAGGACATGTATCCTGGTGAACAGTATATGGGAGGGGAATGTGTTCCCCTGTTGGTTGAATACGAAGGGGACATGTTACCAGGTGAACAGTATAAGTGAGGAGAGTGTGTTCCCCTGATTGTTTAATAAACACGGGACATGTTACCAGGTGAACAGTATAAGTGAGGAGAGTGTGTTCCCCTGATGCTTTAATACACACGGGACATGTCACCAGGTGAACAGTGTAAGTGAGGGGAGTGTGTTCCCCTGATGGTTTAATATACACGAGACATGTTACCAGGTGAACAGTATAAGTGAGTAGAGTGTGTTCCCCTGGTGGTTTAATATCGACGGGACATGTTACCAGGTGAACAGTATAAGTGAGGAGAGTGTGTTCCCCTGATGCTTTAATACACACGGGACATGTCACCAGGTGAACAGTGTAAGTGAGGGGAGTGTGTTCCCCTGATGGTTTAATATACACAGGACATGTTACCAGGTGAACAGTATAAGTGAGGAGAGTGTGTTCCCCTGATGGTTTAATATACACAGGACATGTTACCAGGTGAACACTATAAATTTGCAGAGTGTGTTCCCCTGATGGTTTAATATACATGGGACATGTCACCAGGTGAACAGTGTAATTGAGGAGAGTGTGTTCCCCTGATGGTTTAATACACACGGGACATGTTACCAGGTGAA
Source organism: Heterodontus francisci (assembly GCF_036365525.1). Lineage (NCBI taxonomy): Eukaryota > Metazoa > Chordata > Chondrichthyes > Heterodontiformes > Heterodontidae > Heterodontus > Heterodontus francisci. Next base: position 1,809,948 of record NW_027141614.1, on the reverse strand, counting down.
CAGTATAAGTGAGGAGACTGTGTTCCCCTGATGGTTTAATGCACACAGGACATGTTACCAGGTGAACAGTATAAGTGAGGAGACTGTGTTCCCCTGATGGTTTAATGCACACAGGACATGTTAGCAGGTGAACAGTATAAGTGAGCAGAGTGTGTTCCCCTGATTGTTTACAACACTCAGGACATGTTACCAGGTGAACAGTATAAGTGAGGAGAGTGTGTTCCCCTGATTGTTTAATATACACAGGACATGTTACCAGGTGAACAGTATAAGTGAGGAGAGTGTGTTCCCCTGATGGTTTAATATACAGGGGACATGTCACCAGGTGAACAGCATATGAGAGGAGAGTCAGTACCCCTGATGGTTGAATACACAGGGGACATGTCACCAGGTGAACAGCATACGAGAGGAGAGTCTGTTCCCCTCATGGTTTAATATACACGGGACACGTCACCAGGTGAACAGTATAAGTGAGGAGAGTGTGTTCCCCTGATGGTTTAATATACTCGGGACATGTTACCACATGAACAGTATAAGTGAGCAGATTGTGTTCCCCTGATGGTTTAATACACACGGGACATGTCACTCGGTGAACAGTATAAGTGAGGAGAGTGTGTTCCCCTGATGGTTTAATACACACAGGACATGTCACTCGGTGAACAGTATAAGTGAGCAGATTGTGTTCTCCTGATGGTTTAATAGACACGGGACATGTTACCAGGTGAACAGTAGAAGTGAGGAGAGTGTGTTCCCCTGATGGTTTAATACACACAGGACATGTTACCAGGTGAACAGTATAAGTGAGGCGAGTGTGTTACCCTGTTGGTTTAATGCACACGGGACATGTTACCAGGTGAACAGTATAAGTGAGGAGAGTGTGTTCTCCTGATTGTTTAATGCACACGGGACAAATTACCAGGTGAACAGTATAAGTGAGGAGAGGGCTTTCCCCTGATGGTTTAATATACACGGGACATGTTACCAGGTGAACAGTAGAAGTGAGGAGAGTGTGTTCCCCTGATGGTTTAATACACACAGGACATGTTACCAGGTGAACAGTATAAGTGAGGCGAGTGTGTTCCCCTGTTGGTTTAATGCACACGGGACATGTTACCAGGTGAACAGTATAAGTGAGGAGAGTGTGTTCCCCTGATGGTTTAATATACACAGGACATGTTGCCAGGTAAACAGTATATGTGAGGAGAGTGTGTACACCTGATGGTTTAATATACAAGGGATATGTTACCAGCTCTAGAGTAGAAGTGAAGAGAGTGTGTTCCCCTGATGCTTCAATATACACAGGACATGTTACCAGATGAACAGTATAAGTGAGGACAGAGTGTTCCCCTGATGGTTTAATATACACAGGACATGTTACCAGGTGAACAGTATAAGTGAGGAGAATGTTTTCCCCTGATGGTTTAATATGCGCGGGGCATGTTACCAGGTGAACAGCATAAGTGAGTAGAGTTTGTTCCCCTGATTGTTAAATATACACGGGACATGTCACCAGGTGAACAGTATAAGTGAGGGGAATGTGTTCCCCTGATGGTTTAATATACACGGGACATGTTACCAGGAGAACAGTGTAAGTGAGGAGAGTGTTTTCCCCTGATGGTTTAATATACACTGGACATGTTACCAGATGAACAGTATAAGTGAGGAGAGTGTGTTCCCTTGATGGTTTAATACTCACAGGACATGTTACCAAGTGAACAGTATAAGTGAGGAGAGTGTGTTCCCCTGATGGTTTAATACGCACGGGACATGTTACCAAGTGAAAAGTATAAGTGAGGCGAGAGTGTTCCCCTGATGGTTTAATATACACAGGACATGTTACAAGGTGAAAGGTATAAGTCCGGACAGTGTGTTCCCCTGATGTTTTAATATACACAGGACATGTTACAGGGTAAACAGTATAAGTGAGGAGAATGTGTTCCCCTGATGCTTTAATATACACGGGCCATGTTACCAGATGAACTGCATAAGTGAGGAGAGTGTTTTCCCCTGATGGTTTAATAGACACGGGACATGTTACCAGATGAACAGTGTAAATGAGGACAGTATGTTCCCCTGATGGTTTAATACGCACGGGACATGTTACCAGGTGAACAGTATAAGTGAGGAGTGTGTGTTCCCTTAATGGTTTAATATACACGGGACATGTCACCAGATGAACAGTATAAGTGAGGAGAGTGTGTTGCCCTGATTGTTTAAAACGCACGGGACATGTCACCAGGTGAACAGTATAAGTGAGGAGAGTGTGTTTCCCTGATGGTTTAATATACACGGGACATGTCACCAGGTGAACAGTGTAAGTGAGGAGAGTGTGTTCCCCTGATGGTTTAATATACACGGGACATGTTAGCAGGTGAACAGTGTAAGTGAGGAGAGTGTGTTCCCCTGATTGTTTAATACACAGGGGACATGTTACCAGGTGAACAGCATAGTGAGGAGAGTGTGTTCCCCTGATTGTTTAATATACACGGGACATGTTAGCAGGTGAACAGTGTAAGTGAGGAGAGTGTGTTCCCCTGATTGTTTAATACTCTCGGGACATGTCACCAGGTGAACAGTATATGTGAGGAGAGTGAGTTCCCCTGATTGTTTAATACACACGGGACATGTTACCAGGTGAACAGTATAAGTGAGGAGAGTGTGTTCCCTGATTGTTTAATGCACACGGGACATGTGACAAGGTGAACAGTGTAAGTGAGCAGAGTGAGTTCCCCGGATTGTTTAATACTGACAGGACATGTCACCATGTGAACAGTATAAGTGAGGAGATTGTGTTCCCCTGATTGTTTAATACGCACGGGACATGTTACCAGGTGAACAGTAGAAGTGAGGAGAGTGTGTTCCCCTGATGGTTTCATATACATGGGACATGTTACCAGGTGAACAGGATAAGTGAAGAGAATGTGTTCCCCTGATGGTTTAATACACACGGGACATGTTACCAGGTGAACAGTATAAGTGAGGAGAGTGTGTTCCCCTGAAGGTTTAATATACACAGGACATGTCACTAGGTGAAAAGTATAAGTGAGAAGAGTGTGTTCCCCAGATGGCTTTATATGCACGGGACATGTTACCTGAGGAAGAGTATAAGTGAGGCGAGTGAGTTCCCCTGATGGTTTAATACACACAGGATATGTTAGCAGCTGAACAGTATAAGTGAGGAGAGTGTGTTCCCCTGATGGTTTAATATACACGGGACATGTTACCAGATGAACAGCATAAGTGAGTAGAGTGTGTTCCCCTGATGGTTTAATACTCACGGGACATGTTACCAGATGAACAGCATAAGTGAGTAGAGTGTGTTCCCCTGATGGTTTAATACTCACGGGACATGTTACCAAGTGAACAGTATAAGTGAGGAGAGTGTGTTCCCCTGATGGTTTAATACGCACGGGACATGTTACCAAGTGAACAGTATAAGTGAGGCGAGAGTGTTCCCCTGATGGTTTAATATACAGAGGACATGTTACAAGGTGAAAGGTATAAGTCCGGACAGTGTGTTCCCCTGATGTTTTAATATACACAGGACATGTTACAGGGTAAACAGTATAAGTGAGGAGAATGTGTTCCCCTGATGCTTTAATATACACGGGCCATGTTACCAGATGAACTGCATAAGTGAGGAGAGTGTTTTCCCTTGATGGTTTAATAGAAACGGGACATGTTACCAGATGAACAGTGTAAGTGAGGACAGTATGTTCCCCTGATGGTTTAATACGCACGGGACATGTTACCAGGAGAACAGTATAAGTGAGGAGTGTGTGTTCCCTTAATGGTTTAATATACACGGGACATGTCACCAGGTGAACAGTATAAGTGAGGAGAGTGTGTTGACCTGATTGTTTAAAACGCACGGGACATGTCACCAGGTGAACAGTATAAGTGAGGAGAGTGTGTTTCCCTGATGGTTTAATATACACGGGACATGTCACCAGGTGAACAGTGTAAGTGAGGAGAGTGTGTTCCCCTGATGGTTTAATATACACGGGACATGTTACCAGGTGAACAGTGTAAGTGAGGAGAGTGTGTTCCCCTGATTGTTTAATACACACGGGACATGTTACCAGGTGAACAGCATAGTGAGGAGAGTGTGTTCCCCTGATTGTTTAATATGCACGGGACATGTCACCAGGTGAACAGTATATGTGAGGAGAGTGTGTTCCCCTTATTGTTTAATACACACGGGACATGTTACCAGGTGAACAGAATAGTGAGGAGAGTGTGTTCCCCTGATTGTTTAATGCACACGGGACATGTGACAAGGTGAACAGTGTAAGTGAGCAGAGTGAGTTCCCCGGATTGTTTAATACTGACAGGACATGTCATCATGTGAACAGTATAAGTGAGGAGAGTGTGTTCCCCTGATTGTTTAATACGCACGGGACATGTTACCAGGTGAACAGTAGAAGTGAGGAGAGTGTGTTCCCCTGATGGTTTCATATACATGGGACATGTTACCAGGTGAACAGGATAAGTGAAGAGAATGTGTTCCCCTGATGGTTTAATACACACTGGACATGTCACCAGGTGAACAGTGTAAGTGATTAGAGTGTGTTCCCCTGATTGTTTAATACACACGGGACATGTTACCAGGTGAACAGTATAAGTGAGGAGAGTGTATTCCCCTGAAGGTTTAATATACACAGGACATGTCACTAGGTGAAAAGTATAAGTGAGAAGAGTGTGTTCCCCAGATGGCTTTATATGCAAGGGACATGTTACCTGAGGAAGAGTATAAGTGAGGCGAGAGAGTTCCCCTGATGGTTTAATATACACAGGATATGTCACTAGGTGAAAAGTATAAGTGAGAAGAGTGTGTTCCCCAGATGGCTTTATATACACGGGACATGTTACCAGGTGAACAGAATAGTGAGGAGAATGTGTTCCCCTGATTGTTTAATATGCACGGGACATGTCACCAGGTGAACAGTGTAAGTGAGGAGAGGGTGTTCCCCTGATTGTTTAATGCACACGGGACATGTAACAAGGTGAACAGTATAAGTGAGGAGAGTGTGTTCCCCTGATTGTTTAATGCACACGGGTCACGTCACAAGGTGAACAGTGTAAGAGAGGAGATTGTGTTCCCCTGATTGTTTAATATACACGGGACATGTCACCAGGTGAACAGTATAAGTGAGGAGAGTGTGTTACCCTGATTGTTTAATGCGCACGGGACATGTTACCAGGTGAACAGTATAAGTGAGGAGAGTGTGTTACCCTGATTGTTTAATGCGCACGGGACATGTTACCATGTGAACAGTATAAGTGAGGAGAGTGTTTTCCCCTGATTGTTTAATACACACGGGACATGTCACCAGGTGAACAGTATAAGTGAGGAGAGTGTGTTCCCCTGATGGTTTAATATACACGGGACATGTCACCAGGTGAACAGTATAAGTGAGGAGAGTGTGTTCCCCTGATTGTTTAATGCACACGGGTCACGTCACAAGGTGAACAGTATGAGAGAGGAGATTGTGTTCCCCTGATTGTTTAATGCGCACGGGACATGTTACCAGGTGAACAGAATAAGTGAGGAGAGTGTGTTCCCCTGATGGTTTAATATACAGGGGACATGTCACCATGTGAACAGTATAAGTGAGGAGAGCGTGTTCCCCTGATTGTTTAATACGCACGGGACATGTCAGCAGGTGAAGAGTATAAGTGAGGAGAGTGTGTTCCCCTGATGGTTTAACATACACGGGACATGTTACCAGGTGAACAGTATAAGTGAGGAGATTGTGTTCCCCTGATGGTTTAATATACACGTGACATGTTACCAGGTGAACAGTGTAAGTGAGGAGAGTGTGTTCCCCTGATGGTTTAATGCACACAGGACATGTTACCAGGTGAACAGTATAAGTGAGGAGAGTGTGTTCCCCTGATTGTTTAATACACACGGGACATGTTACCAGGTGAACAGTATAAGTGAGGAGAGTGTGTTCCCCTGAAGGTTTAATATACACAGGACATGTTACCTGGTGAAGAGTATATGTGAGGAGAGTGTGTTCCCCTGATGGTTTAATACACACGGGACCTGTCACCAGGTGAACAGTATAAGTGAGGAGAGTGTGTTCCTCTGATGGTTTAATACACACAGGACATGTTACCAGGTGAAGAGTATAAGTGAGGAGAGTGTGTTCCTATGATTGTTTAATATACACGGGACATGTTACCAGGTGACCAGTATAAGGGAGGAGAGAGTGTGTTCCTCTGATGGTTTAATACACACAGGACATGTTACCAGGTGAACAGTATAAGTGAAGAGAGTGTGTTCCCATGATGCTTTCATATACACGGGACATGTTACCAGGTGAACAGTATAAGTGAAGAGAGTGTGTTCCCCAGATGGTTTAATATACACAGGACATGTTACCAGGTGAACAGTATAAGTGAGGAGAGGGTGTTCCCCTGATTGTTTAATACACACGGGACATGTCACCAGGTAAACAGTATATGTGAGGAGAGAGTGTTCCCCTGATTGTTTAATGCACAGGGGATATGTTACCAGGTGAACAGTATAAGTGAGGAGAGTGTGTTCCCCTGATTGCTTAATATACACGGGACATGTTACCAGGTGAACAGTATAAGTGAGGAGAGTGTGTTCCCCTGATTGTTTAATACACACGGGACATGTCACCAGGTAAACAGTATATGTGAGGAGAGTGTGTTCCCCTGATTGTTTAATGCACACGGGACATGTTACCAGATGAACAGTATAAGTGAGGAGAGTGTGTTCCCCTGATTTTTTAGTACACACGGGACATGTTACCAGGTGAACAGTATAAGTGAAGAGAGAGTGTTCCCCTGATGGTTAAATATACACAGGACATGTTACCAGGTGAACAGTATAAGTGAGGAGAGTGTGTTCCCCTGATTGTTTAATGCACACGGGACATGTTACCAGGTGAACAGTCGAAGTGAGGAGAGTGTGTTCCAATGATGGTTTAATATACACGAGACATGTTAAGAGGTGAACAGTATAAGTGAGGAGAGTGTGTTCCCCTGATGGTTTAATATACACGGAACATGTTACGAGGTGATCAGTATAAGTGAGGAGAGTGTGTTCCCCTGATGGTTTAATATACACAGGACATGTCACCAGGTGAACAGGATAAGTGAGGAGAGTGTGTTCCCCTGAAGGTTTAATATACACAGGACATGTTACCTGGTGAAGAGTATAAGTGAGGAGAGTTTGTTCCCCTGATGGTTTAATATACACAGGACATGTTACCAGGTGAACAGTATAAGTGAGCAGAATGTGTTCCTCTGATGGTTTAATATACACAGGACATGTTACCAGCTGACCAGTATAAGGGAGGAGACTGTGTTCACCTGATTGTTTAATAAACACGGGACATGTCACCAGGTGAACAGTATAAGTGAGGAGAGTGTGTTCCCCTGAAGGTTTAATATGCACGGGACATGTTACCAGATGAAAAGTATAAGTGAGGAGAGTGTGTTCCCCTGATTGTTTAATGCACACGGGACAGGTCACCAGGGGAACAGTCTAAGTGAGGAGAGTGTGTTCCCCTTATGGTTTAATATCGACAGGACATATGACCAGATGAACAAGAAGAAGTGAGGAGAGTGTGTTCCCCTGATGGTTTAATATACACGGGACACGTTACCAGATGAACAGTATAAGTGAGGAGAGTGTGTTCCCCTGATTTTTTAATGCACACGGGACATGTTACCAGGTGAACAGCAGAAGTGAGGAGAGTGTGTTCCCATGATGGTTTCATATACACGGGACATGTTACCAGGTGAACAGTATAAGTGAGGAGAGTGTGTTCCCCTGATGGTTTAATATACACGGAACATGTTACGAGGTGATCAGTATAAGTGAGGAGAGTGTGTTCCCCTGATGGTTTAATATACACAGGACATGTCACCAGGTGAACAGGATAAGTGAGGAGAGTGTGTTCCCCTGAAGGTTTAATATACACAGGACATGTTACCTGGGGAAGAGTATAAGTGAGGAGAGTGTGTTCCCCTGATGGTTTAATATACACAGGACATGTTACCAGGTGAACAGTATAAGTGAGCAGAATGTGTTCCTCTGATGGTTTAATATACACAGGACATGTTACCAGCTGACCAGTATAAGGGAGGAGACTGTGTTCACCTGATTGTTTAATAAACACGGGACATGTCACCAGGTGAACAGTATAAGTGAGGAGAGTGTGTTCCCCTGAAGGTTTAATATGCACGGGACATGTTACCAGATGAAAAGTATAAGTGAGGAGAGTGTGTTCCCCTGATTGTTTAATGCACACGGGACAGGTCACCAGGGGAACAGTCTAAGTGAGGAGAGTGTGTTCCCCTTATGGTTTAATATCGACAGGACATATGACCAGATGAACAAGAAGAAGTGAGGAGAGTGTGTTCCCCTGATGGTTTAATATACACGGGACACGTTACCAGATGAACAGTATAAGTGAGGAGAGTGTGTTCCCCTGATTTTTTAATGCACACGGGACATGTTACCAGGTGAACAGCAGAAGTGAGGAGAGTGTGTTCCCATGATGGTTTCATATACACGGGACATGTTACCAGGTGAACAGTATAAGTGAAGAGAGTGTGTTCCCCTGATGGTTTAATATACACAGGACATGTTACCAGGTGAACAGTATAAGTGAGGAGAGTGTGTTGCCCTGATATTTTAATACACACAGGACATGTCACCATGTGAACAGTATAAGTGAGGAGAGTTTGTTCCCCTGATGGTTTAATATACACAGGACATGTTACCAGGTGAACTGTCTAAGTGAGGAGAGTGTGTTCCCCTGATGGTTTAATATACACGGGACATGTCACCAGGTGAACAGTATAAGTGAGGAGAGTGTGTTCCCCTGATTGTTTAATGCACACGGGTCACGTCACAAGGTGAACAGTATGAGAGAGGAGATTGTGTTCCCCTGATTGTTTAATGCGCACGGGACATGTTACCAGGTGAACAGAATAAGTGAGGAGAGTGTGTTCCCCTGATGGTTTAATATACAGGGGACATGTCACCATGTGAACAGTATAAGTGAGGAGAGTGTGTTCCCCTGATTGTTTAATACGCACGGGACATGTCAGCAGGTGAAGAGTATAAGTGAGGAGAGTGTGTTCCCCTGATGGTTTAACATACACGGGACATGTTACCAGGTGAACAGTATAAGTGAGGAGATTGTGTTCCCCTGATGGTTTAATATACACGCGACATGTTACCAGGTGAACAGTGTAAGTGAGGAGAGTGTGTTCCCCTGATGGTTTAATGCACACAGGACATGTTACCAGGTGAACAGTATAAGTGAGGAGAGTGTGTTCCCCTGATTGTTTAATACACACGGGACATGTCACCAGGTGAACAGTATAAGTGAGGAGAGTGTGTTCCCCTGATTGTTTAATACACACGGGACATGTCACCAGGTGAACAGTATAAGTGAGGAGAGTGTGTTCCCCTGAAGGTTTAATATACACAGGACATGTTACCTGGTGAAGAGTATATGTGAGGTGAGTGTGTTCCCCTGATGGTTTAATACACACGGGACCTGTCACCAGGTGAACAGTATAAGTGAGGAGAGTGTGTTCCTCTGATGGTTTAATACACACAGGACATGTTACCAGGTGAAGAGTATAAGTGAGGAGAGTGTGTTCCTATGATTGTTTAATATACACGGGACATGTTACCAGGTGACCAGTATAAGGGAGGAGAGAGTGTGTTCCTCTGATGGTTTAATACACACAGGACATGTTACCAGGTGAACAGTATAAGTGAAGAGAGTGTGTTCCCATGATGCTTTCATATACACGGGACATGTTACCAGGTGAACAGTATAAGTGAAGAGAGTGTGTTCCCCTGATTGTTTAATACACACGGGACATGTCACCAGGTAAACAGTATATGTGAGGAGAGTGTGTTCCCCTGATTGTTTAATGCACAGGGGATATGTTACCAGGTGAACAGTATAAGTGAGGAGAGTGTGTTCCCCTGATTGCTTAATATACACGGGACATGTTACCAGGTGAACAGTATAAGTGAGGAGAGGGTGTTCCCCTGATTGTTTAATACACACGGGACATGTCACCAGGTAAACAGTATATGTGAGGAGAGTGTGTTCCCCTGATTGTTTAATGCACACGGGACATGTTACCAGATGAACAGTATAAGTGAGGAGAGTGTGTTCCCCTGATTTTTTAATACACACGGGACATGTTACCAGGTGAACAGTATAAGTGAAGAGAGAGTGTTCCCCTGATGGTTAAATATACACAGGACATGTTACCAGGTGAACAGTATAAGTGAGGAGAGTGTGTTCCCCTGATTGTTTAATACACATGGGACATGTTACCATGTGAACAGAAGAGTGAGGAGAGTGTGTTCCCCTGATTGTTTAATACGCACGGGACATGTCACCAGGTGAACAGTATAAGTGAGGAGAGTGTGTTCCCCTGATTGTTTAATGCACACGGGACATGTTACCTGGTGAACAGTCGAAGTGAGGAGAGTGTGTTCCAATGATGGTTTAATATACACGGGACATGTTACCAGGTGAACAGTATAAGTGAGGAGAGTGTGTTCCCCTGATTGTTTAATGCACACGGGACATGTTACCAGGTGAACAGTCGAAGTGAGGAGAGTGTGTTCCAATGATGGTTTAATATACACGGGACATGTTACGAGGTGAACAGTATAAGTGAGGAGAGTGTGTTCCCCTGATGGTTTAATATACACGGAACATGTTACGAGGTGAACAGTATAAGTGAGGAGAGTGTGTTCCCCTGATGGTTTAATATACACAGGACATGTCACCAGGTGAACAGGATAAGTGAGGAGAGTGTGTTCCCCTGAAGGTTTAATATACACAGGACATGTTACCTGGTGAAGAGTATAAGTGAGGAGAGTGTGTTCCCCTGATGGTTTAATATACACAGGACATGTTACCAGGTGAACAGTATAAGTGAGCAGAATGTGTTCCTCTGATGGTTTAATATACACAGGACATGTTACCAGCTGACCAGTATAAGGGAGGAGACTGTGTTCACCTGATTGTTTAATAAACACGGGACATGTCACCAGGTGAACAGTATAAGTGAGGAGAGTGTGTTCCCCTGAAGGTTTAATATGCACGGGACATGTTACCAGATGAAAAGTATAAGTGAGGAGAGTGTGTTCCTCTGATTGTTTAATGCACACGGGACAGGTCACCAGGGGAACAGTCTAAGTGAGGAGAGTGTGTTCCCCTTATGGTTTAATATCGACAGGACATATGACCAGATGAACAAGAAGAAGTGAGGAGAGTGTGTTCCCCTGATGGTTTAATATACACGGGACACGTTACCAGATGAACAGTATAAGTGAGGAGAGTGTGTTCCCCTGATTTTTTAATGCACACGGGACATGTTACCAGGTGAACAGCAGAAGTGAGGAGAGTGTGTTCCCCTGATGGTTTCATATACACGGGACATGTTACCAGGTGAACAGTATAAGTGAAGAGAGTGTGTTCCCCTGATGGTTTAATATACACAGGACATGTTACCAGGTGAACAGTATAAGTGAGGAGAGTGTGTTCCCCTGATGGTTTAGTATGCACGGGACACGTTACCAGATGAACAGCATAAGTGAGGAGAGTTTGTTCCCATGATTTTTTAATGCACACGGGACATTTTACCAGGTGAACAGCAGAAGTGAGGAGAGTGTGTTCCCATGATGGTTTCATATACACGGGACATGTTACCAGGTGAACAGTATAAGTGAAGAGAGTGTGTTCCCCTGATGGTTTAATATACACAGGACATGTTACCAGGTGAACAGTATAAGTGAGGAGAGTGTGTTGCCCTGATTGTTTGATACACACGCGACATGTTACGAGGTGAACAGTATAAGTGAGGAGAGTGTGTTATCCTGATATTTTAATGCACACGGGACATGTCACCATGTGAACAGTATAAGTGAGGAGAGTTTGTTCCCCTGATGGTTTAATATACACAGGACATGTTGCCAGGTGAACTGTATAAGTGAGGAGAGAGTGTTCCCCTGATGGTTTAATATACACGGGACATGTTACCAGATGAACAGTATAAGTGAGGAGAGTGTGTTCACCTTTTGGTTTAATATAGACGGGACATATGACCAAATGTACAGTGTAAGTGAGGAGAGTGTGTTCCCCTGATGTTTTAATATACACGGGACACGTTACCAGATGAACAGTATAAGTGAGGAGAGTGTGTTCCCATGATGGTTTCATATACACGGGACATGTTACCAGGTGAACAGTATAAGTGAGGAGAGTGTGTTCCCCTGATTGTTTAATATACACGGGACATGTCACCAGTTGAACAGTATAAGTGAGGAGAGTGTGTTCCCCTGATGGTTTAATATACACGGGACATGTTACCAGATGAACAGTATAAGTGAGGAGAGTGTGTTCCCCTGATTGTTTAATACACACGCGACATGTTACGAGGTGAACAGTAAAAGTGAGGAGAGTGTGTTCCCATGATGGTTTAATATACAAAGGACATGTTACCTGGTGAACAGTATAAGTCAGGAGAGTGTGTTCCCCTGAAGGTTTAATATTCACAGGACATGTTACCAGGTGAACAGTCTAAGTGAGGAGAGTGTGTTCCCCTGATTGTTTAATACACACGTGACATGTCACCAGGTGAACAGTATAAGTGAGGAGAGTGTGTTCCCCTGATGGTTTAATATACACGGGACATGTCACCAGGTGAACAGTATAAGTGTGGAGAGTGTGTTCCCCTGAAGGTTTAATATACACAGGACATGTTACCTGGTGAAGAGTATATGTGAGGAGAGTGTGTTCCCCTGATGGTTTAATACACACGGGACCTGTCACCAGGTGAACAGTATAAGTGAGGAGAGTGTGTTCCTCTGATGGTTTAATACACACAGGATATGTTACCAGGTGAACAGTATAAGTGAGTAGAGTGTGTTCCCCTGATGGTTTAATATAGACAGGACATGTTACCAGGTGAACAGTCTAAGTGAGGAGAGTGTGTTCCTCTGATGGTTTAATACACACAGGACATGTTCCCAGGTGAAGAGTATAAGTGAGGAGATTGTGTTCCCCTGATGGTTTAACATACACGGGACATGTTACCAGGTGAACAGTATAAGTGAGGAGAGTGTGTTCCCCTGATAGTTTAACATACACGGGACATGTTACCAGGTGAACAGTATAAGTGAGGAGAGTGTGTTCCCCTGATGGCTTAACATACACGGGACATGTTCCCAGGTGAAGAGTATAAGTGAGGAGATTGTGTTCCCCTGATGGTTTAACATACACGGGACATGTTACCAGGTGAACAGTATAAGTGAGGAGAGTGTGTTCCCCTGATGGTTTAACATACACGGGACATATCACCAGGTGAACAGTATAAGTGAGGAGAGTGTGTTCCCCTGATGGTTTAATAAACACGGGACATGTTACCAGATGAACAGTATAAGTGAGGAGAGTGAGTTCCCCCGATTGTTTAATGCACACGGGACAGATCACCAAGGTATCAGTCTAAGTGAGGAGAGTGTGTTCCCCTGATTTTTTAATGCACACGGGACATGTTACCAGGTGAACAGTAGAAGTGAGGAGAGTGTGTTCCCATGATGGTTTCATATACACGGGACATGTTACCAGGTGAACAGTATAAGTGAAGAGAGTGTGTTCCGTTAATGGTTTAATATACACAGGACATGTTAACAGGTGAACAGTATAAGTGAGGAGAGTGTGTTCCCCTGATTGTTTAATACACACACGACATGTTACGAGGTGAACAGTATAAGTGAGGAGAGTGTGTTACCCTGATTGTTTAATACGCACGGGACATGTCACCAGGTGAACAGTATAAGTGAGGAGAGTGTGTTCCCCTGATGGTTTAATATACACAGGACATGTTACCAGGTGAACAGTATAAGTGAGGAGAGTGTGTTCCCCTGATTCTTGAATATACACGGGTCATGTTACCAGGTGAACAGTATAAGTGAGGAGAGTGTGTTCCCCTGATGGTTGAATGCACACGGGACATGTGACAAGGTGAACATTATAAGTGAGGAGAGTGTTCCCCTGATTGTTTAATAAACACGGGACATGTCACCAGGTGAACAGTATAAGTGAGGAGGGTGTGTTCCCCTGATTGTTTAATATACACGGGACATGTCACCAGGTGAACAGTATAAGTGAGGAGAGTGTGTTCCCCTGATTGTTTAATACACACGCGACATGTTACGAGGTGAACAGTATAAGTGAGGAGAGTGTGTTACCCTGATTGTTTAATACGCACGGGACATGTCACCGGGTGAACAGTATAAGTGAGGAGAGTGTGTTCCCCTGATTGTTTAATACACACGCGACATGTTACGAGGTGAACAGTATAAGTGAGGAGAGTGTGTTACCCTGATTGTTTAATACGCACGGGACATGTCACCGGGTGAACAGTATAAGTGAAGAGAGTGTGTTCCCATGATGGTTTCATATACACGGGACATGTTACCAGGTGAACAGTATAAGTGAAGAGAGTGTGTTCCCCTGATGGTTTAATATACACAGGACATGTTACCAGGAGAACAGTATAAGTGAGGAGAGTGTGTTGCCCTGATTGTTTAATACACACGCGACATGTTACGAGGTGAACAGTATAAGTGAGGAGAGTGTGTCACCCTGATATTTTAATGCACACGGGACATGTCACCATGTGAACAGTATAAGTGAGGAGAGTTTGTTCCCCTGATGGTTTAATATACACAGGACATGTTGCCAGGTGAACTGTATAAGTGAGGAGAGAGTGTTCCCCTGATTGTTTAATAAACACGGGACATGTCACCAGGTGAACTGTATAAGTGAGGAGAGTGTGTTCCCCTGATGGTTTAATATACACGGGACATGTTACCAGATGAACAGTATAAGTGAGGAGAGTGTGTTCACCTTTTGGTTTAATATCGACGGGACATATGACCAAATGTACAGTGTAAGTGAGGAGAGTGTGTTCCCCTGATGTTTTAATATACACGGGACACGTTACCAGATGAACAGTATAAGTGAGGAGAGTGTGTTCCCATGATGGTTTCATATACACGGGACATGTTACCAGGTGAACAGTATAAGTGAGGAGAGGGTGTTCCCCTGATGGTTTAATATACACGGGACATGTCACCAGGTGAACAGCATAAGTGAGGAGAGTGTGTTCCCCTGATTGTTTAATATACACGGGATATGTCACCAGTTGAACA
This sequence comes from Heterodontus francisci, assembly GCF_036365525.1. NCBI lineage: Eukaryota > Metazoa > Chordata > Chondrichthyes > Heterodontiformes > Heterodontidae > Heterodontus > Heterodontus francisci. Next base: position 1,794,701 of record NW_027141614.1, on the reverse strand, counting down.
GTATAAGTGAGGAGAGTGTGTTCCCCTGATGGTTTAATATACACGGGACATGTTACCAGATGAACAGTGTCAGTGAGGAGAGTGTGTTCCCCTCATTGTTTAATACACACGCGACATGTTACGAGGTGAACAGTAAAAGTGAGGAGAGTGTGTTCCCATGATGGTTTAATATACACAGGACATGTTACCAGGTGAACAGTATAAGTCAGGAGAGTGTGTTCCCCTGAAGGTTTAATATTCACAGGACATGTTACCAGGTGAACAGTCTAAGTGAGGAGAGTGTGTTCCCCTGATTGTTTAATACACACGGGACATGTCACCAGGTGAACAGTATAAGTGAGGAGAGTGTGTTCCCCTGATGGTTTAATGTACACGGGACAAGTCACCAGGTGAACAGTATAAGTGAGGAGAGTGTGTTCCCCTGAAGGTTTAATATACACAGGACATGTTACCTGGTGAAGAGTATATGTGAGGAGAGTGTGTTCCCCTGATGGTTTAATACACACGGGACCTGTCACCAGGTGAACAGTATAAGTGAGGAGAGTGTGTTCCTCTGATGGTTTAATACACACAGGACATGTTACCAGGTGAAGAGTATAAGTGAGGAGAGTGTGTTCCTATGATTGTTTAATATACACGGGACATGTTACCAGGTGACCAGTATAAGTGAGGAGAGAGTGTGTTCCTCTGATGGTTTAATACACACAGGACATGTTACCAGGTGAACAGTATAAGTGAAGACAGTGTGTTCCCATGATGCTTTCATATACACGGGACATATTACCAGGTGAACATTATAAGTGAAGAGAGTGTGTTCCCCTGATGGTTTAATATACACGGGACATGTTACCAGGTGAACAGTATAAGTGAGGAGAGGGTGTTCCCCTGATTGTTTAATACACACGGGACATGTCACCAGGTAAACAGTATAAGTGAGGAGAGGGTGTTCCCCTGATTGTTTAATGCACACGGGACATGTTACCAGGTGAACAGTATAAGTGAGGAGAGTGTGTTCCCCTGATTGCTTAATATACACCGGACATGTTACCAGGTGAACAGTATAAGTGAGGAGAGTGTGTTCCCCTGATTGTTTAATACACACGAGACATGTTACCAGGTGAACAGTATAAGTGAAGAGAGAGTGTTCCCCTGATGGTTAAATATACACAGGACATGTTACCAGGTGAACAGTATAAGTGAGGAGACTGTGTTCCCCTGATTGTTTAATACACATGGGACATGTTACCAGGTGAACAGTATAAGTGAGGAGAGTGTGTTCCCCTGATTGTTTAATACACAGGACATGTTACCAGGTGAACAGTATAAGTGAGGAGACTGTGTTCCCCTGATTGTTTAATATACACGGGACATGTCACCAGGTGAACAGTATAAGTGAGGAGAGTGTGTTCCCCTGATTGTTTAATACACACAGGACATGTCACCAGGTGAACAGTATAAGTGAGCAGAGTGTGTTCCTCTGATGGTTTAATATACACAGGACATGTTACCTGGTGAAGAGTATAAGTGAGGAGAGTATGTTCCCCTGATGGTTTAATATACACAGGACATGTCACCAGGTGAACAGTATAAGTGAGCAGAGTGTGTTCCTCTGATGGTTTAATATACACAGGACATGTTACCTGGTGAAGAGTATAAGTGAGGAGAGTGTGTTCCACTGATGGTTTAATATACACAGGACATGTTACCAGGTGAACAGTATAAGTGAGCAGAGTGTGTTCCTCTGATGGTTTAATATACACAGGACATGTTACCAGCTGACCAGTATAAGGGAGGAGACTGTGTTCACCTGATTGTTTAATAAACACGGGACATGTCACCAGGTGAACAGTATAAGTGAGGAGAGTGTGTTCCCCTGAAGGTTTAATATGCACGGGACATGTTACCAGATGAAAAGTATAAGTGAGGAGAGTGCGTTCCCCTGATTGTTTAATGCACACGGGACAGGTCACCAGGGGAACAGTCTAAGTGAGGTGAGTGTGTTCCCCTTATGGTTTAATATCGACAGGACATATGACCAGATGAACAAGAAGAAGTGAGGAGAGTGTGTTCCTTTGATGGTTTAATATACACGGGACACGTTACCAGATGAACAGTATAAGTGAGGAGAGTGTGTTCCCCTGATTTTTTAATGCACACGGGACATGTTACCAGGTGAACAGCAGAAGTGAGGAGAGTGTGTTCCCATGATGGTTTCATATACACGGGACATGTTACCAGGTGAACAGTATAAGTGAAGAGAGTGTGTTCCCCTGATGGTTTAATATACACAGGACATGTTACCAGGTGAACCGTGTAAGTGAGGAGAGTGTGTTCCCTTGATGGTTTAATATACACAGGACATGTTACCAGGTGAACAGTCTAAGTGAGGAGAGTGTGTTCCCCTGATTGTTTAATACACACGGGACATGTCACCAGGTGAACAGTATAAGTGAGGAGAGTGTGTTCCCCTGATGGTTTAATGTACACGGGACATGTCACCAGGTGAACAGTATAAGTGAGGAGAGTGTGTTCCCCTGAAGGTTTAATATACACAGGACATGTTACCTGGTGAAGAGTATATGTGAGGAGAGTGTGTTCCCCTGATGGTTTAATACACACGGGACCTGTCACCAGGTGAACAGTATAAGTGAGGAGAGTGTTTTCCTCTGATGGTTTAATACACACAGGACATGTTACCAGGTGAAGAGTATAAGTGAGGAGAGTGTGTTCCTATGATTGTTTAATATACACGGGACATGTTACCAGGTGACCAGTATAAGTGAGGAGAGAGTGTGTTCCTCTGATGGTTTAATACACACAGGACATGTTACCAGGTGAACAGTATAAGTGAAGACAGTGTGTTCCCATGATGCTTTCATATACACGGGACATATTACCAGGTGAACAGTATAAGTGAAGAGAGTGTGTTCCCCTGATGGTTTAATATACACAGGACATGTTACCAGGTGAACAGTATAAGTGAGGAGAGGGTGTTCCCCTGATGGTTTTATGCACACGGGACATGTTACCAGGTGAACAGTATAAGTGAGGAGAGTGTGTTCCCCTGATTGCTTAATATACACCGGACATGTTACCAGGTGAACAGTATAAGTGAGCAGAGTGTGTTCCTCTGATGGTTTAATATACACAGGACATGTTACCTGGTGAAGAGTATAAGTGAGGAGAGTGTGTTCCCCTGATGGTTTAATATACACAGGACATGTTACCAGGTGAACAGTATAAGTGAGCAGAGTGTGTTCCTCTGATGGTTTAATATACACAGGACATGTTACCAGCTGACCAGTATAAGGGAGGAGACTGTGTTCACCTGATTGTTTAATAAACACGGGACATGTCACCAGGTGAACAGTATAAGTGAAGAGAGAGTGTTCCCCTGATGGTTAAATATACACAGGACATGTTACCAGGTGAACAGTATAAGTGAGGAGACTGTGTTCCCCTGATTGTTTAATACACATGGGACATGTTACCAGGTGAACAGTATAAGTGAGGAGAGTGTGTTCCCCTGATGGTTTAATATACACGGAACATGTTACGAGGTGAACAGTATAAGTGAGGAGAGTGTGTTCCCCTGATTGTTTAATATACACAGGACATGTCACCAGGTGAACAGTATAAGTGAGCAGAGTGTGTTCCTCTGATGGTTTAATATACACAGGACATGTTACCTGGTGAAGAGTATAAGTGAGGAGAGTGTGTTCCCCTGATGGTTTAATATACACAGGACATGTTACCAGGTGAACAGTATAAGTGAGCAGAGTGTGTTCCTCTGATGGTTTAATATACACAGGACATGTTACCAGCTGACCAGTATAAGGGAGGAGACTGTGTTCACCTGATTGTTTAATAAACACGGGACATGTCACCAGGTGAACAGTATAAGTGAGGAGAGTGTGTTCCTTTGATGGTTTAATATACACGGGACACGTTACCAGATGAACAGTATAAGTGAGGAGAGTGTGTTCCCCTGATTTTTTAATGCACACGGGACATGTTACCAGGTGAACAGCAGAAGTGAGGAGAGTGTGTTCCCATGATGGTTTCATATACACGGGACATGTTACCAGGTGAACAGTATAAGTGAAGAGAGTGTGTTCCCCTGATGGTTTAATATACACAGGACATGTTACCAGGTGAACAGTATAAGTGAGGAGAGTGTGTTCCCCTGATGGTTTAGTATGCACGGGACACGTTACCAGATGAACAGCATAAGTGAGGAGAGTTTGTTCCCATGATTTTTTAATGCACATGGGACATTTTACCAGGTGAACAGCAGAAGTGAGGAGAGTGTGTTCCCATGATTGTTTCATATACACGGGACATGTTGCCAGGTGAACAGTATAAGTGAAGAGAGTGTGTTCCCCTGATGGTTTAATATACACAGGACATGTTACCAGGTGAACAGCAGAAGTGAGGAGAGTGTGTTCCCATGATGGTTTCATATACACGGGACATGTTACCAGGTGAACAGTATAAGTGAAGAGAGTGTGTTCCCCTGATGGTTTAATATACACAGGACATGTTACCAGGTGTACAGTATAAGTGAGGAGAGTGTGTTGCCCTGATATTTTAATACACACAGGACATGTCACCATGTGAACAGTATAAGTGAGGAGAGAGTGTTCCCCTGATTGTTTACTAAACACGGGACATGTCACCAGATGAACTCTATAAGTGAGGAGAGTGTGTTCCCCTGATGGTTTAACATACACGGGACATGTTACCAGGTGAACAGTTTAAGTGAGGAGATTGTGTTCCCCTGATGGTTTAATATACACGGGACATGTTACGAAGTGAACAGTATAAGTGAGGAGAGTGTGTTCCCCTGATGGTTTAATATACACGGGACATGTTACCAGGTGAACAATATAAGTGAGGAGAGTGTGTTCCCCTGAAGGTTTAATATACACAGGACATGTTACCTGGTGAACAGTATAAGTGAGGAGAGTGTGTTCATCTGATGGTTTAATACACACAGGATATGTTACCAGGTGAACAGTATAAGTGAGGAGAGTGAGTTCCCCCGATTGTTTAATGCACACGGGACATATCACCAAGGGATCAGTCTAAGTGAGGAGAGTGTGTTCCCCTTATGGTTTAATATCGACGGGACATATGACCAGATGAACAGAAGAAGTGAGGAGAGTGTGTTCCCCTGATGGTTTAATATACACGGGACACGTTTCCAAATGAACAGTATAAGTGAGGAGAGTGTGTTCCCCTGATTTTTTAATGCACACGGGACATGTTACCAGGTGAACAGTAGAAGTGAGGAGAGTGTGTTCCCATGATGGTTTCATATACACGGGGCATGTTACCAGGTGAACAGTATAAGTGAAGAGAGTGTGTTCCGTTAATGGTTTAATATACACAGGACATGTTAACAGGTGAACAGTATAAGTGAGGAGAGTGTGTTACCCTGATTGTTTAATACGCACGGGACATGTCACCAGGTGAACAGTATAAGTGAGGAGAGTGTGTTCCCCTGATGGTTTAATATACACAGGACATGTTACCAGGTGAACAGTATAAGTGAGGAGAGTGTGTTCCCCTGATTCTTGAATATACACGGGTCATGTTACCAGGTGAACAGTATAAGTGAGGAGAGTGTGTTCCCCTGATGGTTTAATATACACAGGACATGTTACCAGGTGAACAGTATAAGTGAGGAGAGAGTGTTCCCCTGATTGTTTAATAAACACGGGACATGTCACCAGGTGAACAGTATAAGTGAGGAGAGTGTGTTCCCCTGATTGTTTAATATACACGGGACATGTTACGAGGTGAACAGTATAAGTGAGGAGAGTGTGTTACCCTGATTGTTTAATACGCACGGGACATGTCACCGGGTGAACAGTATAAATGAAGAGAGTGTGTTCCCCTGATGGTTTAATATACACAGGACATGTTACCAGGTGAACAGTATAAGTGAGGAGAGTGTGTTCCCCTGATGGTTTAATATACACGGGACATGTTTCCAGGTGAAGAGTATAAGTGAGGAGATTGTGTTCCCCTGATGGTTTAACATACACGGGACATGTTACCAGGTGAACTGTATAAGTGAGGAGAGTGTGTTCCCCTGATGGTTTAATATACACGGGACATGTTACCAGATGAACAGTATAAGTGAGGAGAGTGTGTTCACCTTTTGGTTTAATATCGACGGGACATATGACCAAATGAACAGTGTAAGTGAGGAGAGTGTGTTCCCCTGATGTTTTAATATACACGGGACACGTTACCAGATGAACAGTATAAGTGAGGAGAGTGTGTTCCCCAGATTTTTTAATGCACACGGGACATGTTACCAGGTGAACAGTAGAAGTGAGGAGAGTGTGTTCCCATGATGGTTTCATATACACAGGACATGTTACCAGGTGAACAGTATAAGTGAGGAGAGGGTGTTCCCCTGATGGTTTAATATACACGGGACATGTCACCAGGTGAACACCATAAGTGAGGAGAGTGTGTTCCCCTGATTGTTTAATATACACGGGACATGTTACCAGGTTACCAGTATAAGGGAGGAGAGAGTGTTCCCCTGATTGATTAATACACACGGGACATGTCACCAGGTGAACAGTATAAGTGAGGAGAGTGTGTTCCCCTGATGGTTTAATAAACACGGGACATGTTACCAGATGAACAGTATAAGTGAGGAGAGTGTGTTCCCCTTATGGTTTAATATCGACGGGACATATGACCAGATGAACAGAAGAAGTGAGGAGAGTGTGTTCCCCTGATGGTTTAATATACACGGGACACGTTTCCAGATGAACATTATAAGTGAGGAGAGTGTGTTCCCCTGATTTTTTAATGCACACGGGACATGTTACCAGGTGAACAGTGGAAGTGAGGAGAGTGTGTTCCCATGATGGTTTCATATACACGGGACATGTTACCAGGTGAACAGTATAAGTGAGGAGAGTGTGTTCCACTGATGGTTTAATATGCACAGGACATGTTACCAGGTGAACAGTATAAGTGAGGAGAGTGTGTTCCACTGATGGTTTAATATGCACAGGACATGTTGCCAGGTGAACAGTATAAGTGAGGAGAGTGTGTTCCCCTGATGGTTTAATATACATGCGACATGTTACGAGGTGAACAGTATAAGTGAGGAGAGTGTGTTACCCTGATTGTTTAATACGCACGGGACATGTCACCAGGTGAACAGTAAAAGTGAGGAGAGTGTGTTCCCCTGATGGTTTAATATGCACAGGACATGTTGCCAGGTGAACAGTATAAGTGAGGAGAGTGTGTTCCCCTGATGGTTTAATATACACAGGACATGTTACCAGGTGAACAGTATAAGTGAGGAGAGTGTGATCCCCTGATTCTTTAATATACACGGGACATGTTACCAGGTGAACAGTGTAAGTGAGGAGAGTGTGTTCCCCTGATGGTTTAATATACACAGGACATGTTACCAGGTGAACAGTATAAGTGAGGAGAATGTGTTCACCTGATTGTTTAATATACACGGGACATGTCACCAGGTGAACAGTATAAGTGAGGAGAGTGTGTTCCCCTGATTGTTTAATATACACGGGACATGTCACCAGGTGAACAGTATAAGTGAGGAGAGTGTGTTCCCCTGATTGTTTAATATACACGGGACATGTCACCAGGTGAACAGTATAAGTGAGGAGAGAGTGTTCACCTGATTGTTTAATAAACACGGGACATGTCACCAGGTGAACAGTATAAGTGAGGAGAGTGTGTTCCCCTGATTGTTTAATATACACGGGAGATGTCACCAGGTGAACAGTATAAGTGAGGAGAGTGTGTTCACCTGATTGTTTAATACACACGCGACATGATATGAGGTGAACAGTATAAGTGAGGAGAGTGTGTTACCCTGATTGTTTAATACGCACGGGACATGTTACCAGGTGAACAGTATAAGTGAGGAGAGTGTGTTCCCCTGATTGTTTAATATACACGGGACATGTCACCAGTTGAACAGTATAAGTGAGGAGAGTGTGTTCCCCTGATGGTGTAATATACACGGGACATGTTACCAGATGAACAGTATAAGTGAGGAGAGTGTGTTCCCCTGATTGTTTAATACACACTCGACATGTTAAGAGGTGAACAGTAAAAGTGAGGAGAGTGTGTTCCCATGATGGTTTAATATACACAGGACATGTTACCAGGTGAACAGTATAAGTGAGGAGAGTGTGTTCCCCTGATTGTTTAATGCACACGGGACAGGTCACCAGGGGAACAGTCTAAGTGAGGAGAGTGTGTTCCCCTTATGGTTTAATATCGACGGGACATATGACCAGATGAACAGAAGAAGTGAGGAGAGTGTGTTCCCCTGATTTTTCAATGCACACGGGACATGTTACCAGGTGAACAGTATAAGTGAAGAGAGTGTGTTCCCCTAATGGTTTAATATACACAGGACATGTTACCAGGTGAACAGTATAAGTGAGGAGAGTGTGTTCCCCTGATTGTTTAATACACACGCGACATGTTACGAGGTGAACAGTATTAGTGAGGAGAGTGTGTTCCCCTGATTGTTTAATACACACAGGACATGTCACCAGGTGAACAGTATAAGTGAGGAGAATGTATTCCACTGATGGTTTAATATACACAGGACATGTTACCAGGTGAACAGTATAAGTGAGGAGAGAATGTTCCCCTGATTGTTTAATATACACGGGACACGTTACCAGGTGAAATGTATAAGTGAGGAGAGAGTGTTCCCCTGATTTTTTAATAAACACGGGACATGTCACCAGGTGAACAGTAAAAGTGAGGAGAGTGTGTACCCCTGATGGTTCAATATACACGGGACACGTTACCAGATGAACAGTATAAGTGAGGAGAGTGTGTTCCCCTGATTTTTTAATGCACACGGGACATGTCACCAGGTGAACAGTGGAAGTGAGGAGAGTGTGTTCCCATGATGGTTTCATATAAACGGGACATGTAACCAGGTGAACAGTATAAGTGAGGAGAGGGTGTTCCCCTGATTGTTTAATACACACGGGACATGTCACCAGGTGAACAGTATATGTGAGGAGAGTGTGCTCCCATGATTGTTTAATGCACACCGGACATGTTACGAGGTGAACAGTATATGTGAGGAGAGTGTGTTACCCTGATTGTTTAATACGCACGGGACATGTTACCAGGTGAACAGTTTCAGTGAGGAGAGTGTGTTCCCCTGATGGTTTAATGCACACGGGACAGGTCACCAGGGGAACAGTCTAAGTGAGGAGAGTGTGTTCCCTTTATGGTTTAATATCGTCGGGACATATGACCAGATGAATAGAAGAAGTGAGGAGAGTGTGTTCCCCTGATGGTTTAATACACACGGGACACTTAACCAGATGAACAGTATAAGTGAGGAGAGTGTGTTCCCCTGATTTTTTAATGCACACGGGACATGTTACCATTTGAACAGGAGAAGTGAGGAGAGTGTGTTCCCATGATGTTTTCATATAAACGGGACATGTTACCAGGTGAACAGTATAAGTGAAGAGAGTGTGTTCCCATAATGATTTAATATACACAGGACATGTTACCAGGTGAACAGTATAAGTGAGGAGAGAGTGTTCGCCTGATTGTTTAATATACACGGGACATGTTACCAGGTGAACAGTATAAGTGAGGAGAGTTTGTTCCCCTGATGGTTTAATATACACGGGACATGTCACCAGGTGAACAGTATAAGTGAGGAGAGTGTGTTCACCTGATTGTTTAATACACACGCGACATGTTACGAGGTGAACAGTATAAGTGAGGAGAGTGTGTTACCCTGATTGTTTAATACGCACGGGACATGTTACCAGGTGAACAGTGTAAGTGAGGAGAGTGTGTTCCCCTGATGGTTTAATATACACGGGACATGTTACCAGATGAACAGTGTAAGTGAGGAGAGTGTGTTCCCCTGATTGTTTAATATACACGGGACATGTCACCAGTTGAACAGTATAAGTGAGGAGAGTGTGTTCCCCTGATGGTTTAATATACACAGGACATGTTACCAGTTGATCAGTGTAAGTGAGGAGAGTGTGCTCCCCTGATTGTTTAATGCAGACGGGACATGTCACCAGGTGAACAGTATAAGTGAGGAGAGTGTGTTCTCCTGATGGCTTAATGCCCACGGGACATGTTACCAGGTGAACAGTGGAAGTGAGGAGAGTATGTTCCCATGATGGTTTCATATACACGGGACATGTAACCAGGTGAACAGTATATGTGAGGAGAGTGTGTTCCCCTGATGGTTTAATATACACAGGACATGTTACCAGGTGAACAGTATAAGTGAGGAGAGTGTGTTCCCCTGATTGTTTAATACACACGGGACATGTTAAGAGGTGAACAGTATAAGTGAGGAGAGTGTGTTCCCCTGATTGTTTAATAAACACGGGACATGTCACCAGGTGAACAGTATAAGTGAGGAGAGTGTGTTCCCCTGATGGTTTAATATACACGGGACATGTTACCAGATGAACAGTATAAGTGAGGAGAGTGTGTTCCCCTGATTGTTTAATACACACGCGACATGTTACGCGGTGAACAGTATAAGTGAGGAGAGTGTGTTACCGTGATTGTTTAATACACACGCGACATGTTACGAGGCGAACAGTATAAGTGAGGAGAGTGTTTTCCCCTGATTGTTTAATACACACGGGACATGTTACCAGGTGAACAGTATAAGTGAGGAGAGTGTTTTCCCCTGATTGTTTAATACACACGAGACATGTTACGAGGCGAACAGTATAAGTGAGGAGAGTGTTTTCCCCTGATTGTTTAATACACACGGGACATGTCACCAGGTGAACAGTATAAGTGAGGAGAGTGTGTTCCCCTGATGGTTTAATATACACGGGACATGTTACCATATGAACAGTATAAGTGAGGAGAGTGTGTTACCCTGATTTTTTAATGCACAAGGGACATGTTACCAGCTGAACAGTATAAGTGAAGAGAGTGTGTTCCCCTAATGGTTTAATATACACAGGACATGTTACCAGTTGATCAGTGTAAGTGAGGAGAGTGTGTTCCCCTGATTGTTTAATAGACACAGGACATGTCACCAGGTGAACAGTATAAGTGAGGAGAGTGTGTTCCCCTGATGGTGTAATATACACGGGACATGTTACCATTTGAACAGGAGAAGTGAGGAGAGTGTGTTCCCATGATGTTTTCATATACACGGGACATGTTACCAGGTGAACAGTATAAGTGAAGAGAGTGTGTTCCCCTAATGGTTTAATATACACAGGACATGTTACCAGGTGAACAGTATAAGTGAGGAGAGAGTGTTCGCCTGATTGTTTAATATACACGGGACATGTTACCAGGTGAACGGTGTAAGTGAGGAGAGTGTGTTCCCCTGATGGTTTAATATACACGGGACATGTCACCAGGTGAACAGTATAAGTGAGGAGAGAGTGTTCGCCTGATTGTTTAATATACACGGGACATGTTACCAGGTGAACAGTATAAGTGAGGAGAGTGTGTTCCCCTGATGGTTTAATATACACGGGACATGTCACCAGGTGAACAGTATAAGTGAGGAGAGAGTGTTCGCCTGATTGTTTAATATACACGGGACATGTTACCAGGTGAACAGTATAAGTGAGGAGAGAGTGTTCCCCTGATTGTTTAATAAACACGGGACATGTCACCAGGTGAACAGTATAAGTGAGGAGAGTGTGTTCCCCTGATTGTTTAATATACACGGGACATGTTACCAGGTGAACTGTATAAGTGAGGAGAGAGTCTTCCCCTGATTGTTTAATAAACACGGGACATGTCACCAGGTGAACAGTATAAGTGAGGAGAGTGTGTTCCCATGATGGTTTCATATACACGGGACTTGTTACCAGGTGAACAGTATAAGTGAGGAGAGTGTGTTCACCTTATGGTTTAATATCGACGGGACACGTTACCAGATGAACAGTATTAGTGAGGAGAGTGTGTTCCCCTGATTTTTTAATGCACACGGGACATGTTGCCAGGTGAACAGTGGAAGTGAGGAGAGTGTGTTCCCATGATGGTTTCATATACATGGGACTTGTTACCAGGTGAACAGTATAAGTGAAGAGAGTGTGTTCCCCTGATGGTTTAATATACACAGGACATGTTACCATGTGATCAGTGTAAGTGAGGAGAGGGTGTTCCCCTGATTGTTTAATACACACGGGACATGTCACCAGGTGAAGAGTGTATGTGAGGGGTGTGTGTTCCCCTGATTGTTTAATGCACACGGGAAATGTGACAAGCTGAACATTATAAGTGAGGAGAGTGTTTTCTCCTGATGGTTTAATATACACCGGACATGTCACCACGTGAACAGTATAAGTGAGGAGAGTGTGTTCCCCTGATGGCTTAATGCACACGGGACATGTTACCAGGTGAACAGTGGAAGTGAGGAGAGTGTGTTCCCAGGATGGTTTCATATACACGGGACATGTAACCAGGTGAACAGTATAAGTGAGGAGAGTGTGTTCCCCTGATGGTTTAATATACACAGGACATGTTACCAGGTGAACAGAATAAGTGAGGAGAGTGTGTTCCCCTGATTGTTTAATACACACGCGACATGTTACGAGGTGAACAGTATAAGTGAGGAGAGTGTGTTCCCCTGATTGTTTAATAAACACGGGACATGTCACCAGGTGAACAGTATAAGTGAGGAGAGTGTGTTCCCCTGATGGTTTAATATACACGGGACATGTTACCAGGTGAACAGTATAAGTGAGGAGAGTGTGTTCCCCTGATTGTTTAATACACACGCGACATGTTACTAGGTGAACAGTATAATTGAGGAGAGTGTGTTACCCTGATTGTTTAATACACACGCGACATGTTGCGAGGCGAACAGTATAAGTGAGGAGAGTGTGTTCCCCTCATTGTTTAATACGCACGGGACATTTCACCAGGTGAACAGTATAAGTGAGGAGAGAGTGTTCCCCTGATTGTTTAATAAACACGGGACATGTTACCAGGTGAACAGTAGAAGTGAGGAGAGTGTGTTCCCATGATGGTTTAATATACACAGGACATGTTACCAGGTGAACAGTATAAGTGAGGAGAGTGTGTTCCCCTGATTGTTTAATGCACACGGGACAGGTCAACAGGGGAACAGTCTAAGTGAGGAGAGTGTGTTCCCCTTATGGTTTAATATCGACGGGACATATGTCCAGATGAACAGAAGAAGTGAGGAGAGTGTGTTCCCCTGATAGTTTAATATACAAGGGACACGTTACCAGATGAACAGTATAAGTGAGGAGAGTGTGTTCCCCTGATTTTTTAATGCACACGGGACATGTTACCAGGTGAACAGTATAAGTGAAGAGAGTGTGTTCCCCTAATGGTTTAATATACGCAGGACATGTTACCAGGTGAACAGTATAAGTGAGGAGAGTGTGTTCCCCTGATGGTTTAGTATACACGGGACACGTTACCAGATGAACAGTAGAAGTGGGAGAGTGTGTTCCCCTGATTTTTTAATGCACACGGGACATTTTACCAGGTGAACAGTAGAAGTGAGGAGAGTGTGTTCCCCTGATGGTTTAATATACACAGGACATGTTACCAGGTGAACAGAATAAGTGAGGAGAGTGTGTTCCCATGATGGTTTCATATACACGGGACATGTTACCAGGTGAACAGTATAAGTGAGGAGATTGTTTTCCCCTGATTGTTTAATACACACGCGACATGTTACGAGGTGAACAGTATAAGTGGGAGAGTGTGTTCCCCTGATTTTTTAATGCACACGGGACATTTTACCAGGTGAACAGTAGAAGTGAGGAGAGTGTGTTCCCCTGATGGTTTAATATACACAGGACATGTTACCAGGTGAACAGAATAAGTGAGGAGAGTGTGTTCCCATGATGGTTTCATATACACGGGACATGTCACCAGGTGAACAGTATAAGTGAGGAGAATGTATTCCCCTGATGGTTTAATATAAACAGGACATGTTACCAGGTGAACTGTATAAGTGAGGAGAGAGTGTTCCCCTGATTTTTTAATAAACACGGGACATGTCACCAGGTGAACAGTAAAAGTGAGGAGAGTGTGTACCCCTGATGGTTTAATATACACGGGACATGTTACCAGATGAACAGTATAAGTGAGGAGAGAGTGTTCAACTTATGGTTTAATATCGACCAGACATATGACCAAATGAACAGTATAAGTGAGGAGAGTGTGTTCCCCTGATGGTTCAATATACACGGGACACGTTACCAGATGAACAGTATAAGTGAGGAGAGTGTGTTCCCCTGATTGTTTAATACACACGCGACATGTTACGCGGTGAACAGTATAAGTGAGGAGAGTGTGTTACCGTGATTGTTTAATACACACGCGACATGTTACGAGGCGAACAGTATAAGTGAGGAGAGTGTTTTCCCCTGATTGTTTAATACACACGGGACATGTTACCAGGTGAACAGTATAAGTGAGGAGAGTGTTTTCCCCTGATTGTTTAATACACACGGGACATGTTACGAGGCGAACAGTATAAGTGAGGAGAGTGTTTTCCCCTGATTGTTTAATACACACGGGACATGTCACCAGGTGAACAGTATAAGTGAGGAGAGTGTGTTACCCTGATTTTTTAATGCACACGGGACATGTTACCAGGTGAACAGTATAAGTGAAGAGAGTGTGTTCCCCTAATGGTTTAATATACACAGGACATGTTACCAGTTGATCAGTGTAAGTGAGGAGAGTGTGTTCCCCTGATTGTTTAATACACACAGGACATGTCACCAGGTGAACAGTATAAGTGAGGAGAGTGTGTTCCCCTGATGGTGTAATATACACGGGACATGTTACCATTTGAACAGGAGAAGTGAGGAGAGTGTGTTCCCATGATGTTTTCATATACACGGGACATGTTACCAGGTGAACAGTATAAGTGAAGAGAGTGTGTTCCCCTAATGGTTTAATATACACAGGACATGTTACCAGGTGAACAGTATAAGTGAGGAGAGAGTGTTCGCCTGATTGTTTAATATACACGGGACATGTTACCAGGTGAACGGTGTAAGTGAGGAGAGTGTGTTCCCCTGATGGTTTAATATACACGGGACATGTTACCAGGTGAACAGTATAAGTGAGGAGAGAGTGTTCACCTTATGGTTTAATATCGACGGGACATATGACCAAATGAACAGTATAAGTGAGGGGAGTGTGTTCCCCTGATTGTTTAATACGCAAGGGACATGTCACCAGGTGAACAGTATAAGTGAGGAGAGTGTGTTCCCCTGATTGTTTAATGCACACGGGACATGTTACCAGGTGAACAGTATAAGTGAGGAGAGTGTGTTCCCCTGATGGTTTAATATACATGGGAAATGTCACCAGGTGAACAGTATAAGTGAGGAGAGTGTATTCCCCTGATGGTTTTATGCGCACGGGACATGTCACCAGGTGAACAGTATAAGTGAGGAGAGTGTGTTCCCCTGATGGTTTAACATACACGGGACATGTTACCAGGTGAACAGTATAAGTGAGGAGATTGTATTCCCCTGATGGTTTTATGCGCACGGGACATATCACCAGGTGAAGAGTATAAGTGAGGAGAGTGTGTTCCCATGATGTTTTAACATACACGGGACATGTTACCAGGTGAACAGTATAAGTGAGGAGATTGTGTTCCCCTGATGGTTTAATATACACAGGACATGTTACCAGGTGAACAGAATAAGTGAGGAGAGTGTGTTCCCCTGATTGTTTAATACACACGCGACATGTTACGAGGTGAACAGTATAAGTGAGGAGAGTGTGTTCCCCTGATTGTTTAATAAACACGGGACATGTCACCAGGTGAACAGTATAAGTGAGGAGAGTGTGTTCCCCTGATGGTTTAATATACACGGGACATGTTACCAGGTGAACAGTATAAGTGAGGAGAGTGTGTTCCCCTGATTGTTTAATACACACGCGACATGTTACTAGGTGAACAGTATAATTGAGGAGAGTGTGTTACCCTGATTGTTTAATACACACGCGACATGTTGCGAGGCGAACAGTATAAGTGAGGAGAGTGTGTTCCCCTCATTGTTTAATACGCACGGGACATTTCACCAGGTGAACAGTATAAGTGAGGAGAGAGTGTTCCCCTGATTGTTTAATAAACACGGGACATGTTACCAGGTGAACAGTAGAAGTGAGGAGAGTGTGTTCCCATGATGGTTTAATATACACAGGACATGTTACCAGGTGAACAGTATAAGTGAGGAGATTGTGTTCCCCTGATGGTTTAATATACACAGGACATGTTACCAGGTGAACAGAATAAGTGAGGAGAGTGTGTTCCCCTGATTGTTTAATACACACGCGACATGTTACGAGGTGAACAGTATAAGTGAGGAGAGTGTGTTCCCCTGATTGTTTAATAAACACGGGACATGTCACCAGGTGAACAGTATAAGTGAGGAGAGTGTGTTCCCCTGATGGTTTAATATACACGGGACATGTTACCAGGTGAACAGTATAAGTGAGGAGAGTGTGTTCCCCTGATTGTTTAATACACACGCGACATGTTACTAGGTGAACAGTATAATTGAGGAGAGTGTGTTACCCTGATTGTTTAATACACACGCGACATGTTGCGAGGCGAACAGTATAAGTGAGGAGAGTGTGTTCCCCTCATTGTTTAATACGCACGGGACATTTCACCAGGTGAACAGTATAAGTGAGGAGAGAGTGTTCCCCTGATTGTTTAATAAACACGGGACATGTTACCAGGTGAACAGTAGAAGTGAGGAGAGTGTGTTCCCATGATGGTTTAATATACACAGGACATGTTACCAGGTGAACAGTATAAGTGAGGAGAGTGTGTTCCCCTGATTGTTTAATGCACACGGGACAGGTCAACAGGGGAACAGTCTAAGTGAGGAGAGTGTGTTCCCCTTATGGTTTAATATCGACGGGACATATGTCCAGATGAACAGAAGAAGTGAGGAGAGTGTGTTCCCCTGATAGTTTAATATACAAGGGACACGTTACCAGATGAACAGTATAAGTGAGGAGAGTGTGTTCCCCTGATTTTTTAATGCACACGGGACATGTTACCAGGTGAACAGTATAAGTGAAGAGAGTGTGTTCCCCTAATGGTTTAATATACGCAGGACATGTTACCAGGTGAACAGTATAAGTGAGGAGAGTGTGTTCCCCTGATGGTTTAGTATACACGGGACACGTTACCAGATGAACAGTAGAAGTGGGAGAGTGTGTTCCCCTGATTTTTTAATGCACACGGGACATTTTACCAGGTGAACAGTAGAAGTGAGGAGAGTGTGTTCCCCTGATGGTTTAATATACACAGGACATGTTACCAGGTGAACAGAATAAGTGAGGAGAGTGTGTTCCCATGATGGTTTCATATACACGGGACATGTTACCAGGTGAACAGTATAAGTGAGGAGATTGTTTTCCCCTGATTGTTTAATACACACGCGACATGTTACGAGGTGAACAGTATAAGTGGGAGAGTGTGTTCCCCTGATTTTTTAATGCACACGGGACATTTTACCAGGTGAACAGTAGAAGTGAGGAGAGTGTGTTCCCCTGATGGTTTAATATACACAGGACATGTTACCAGGTGAACAGAATAAGTGAGGAGAGTGTGTTCCCATGATGGTTTCATATACACGGGACATGTCACCAGGTGAACAGTATAAGTGAGGAGAATGTATTCCCCTGATGGTTTAATATAAACAGGACATGTTACCAGGTGAACTGTATAAGTGAGGAGAGAGTGTTCCCCTGATTTTTTAATAAACACGGGACATGTCACCAGGTGAACAGTAAAAGTGAGGAGAGTGTGTACCCCTGATGGTTTAATATACACGGGACATGTTACCAGATGAACAGTATAAGTGAGGAGAGAGTGTTCAACTTATGGTTTAATATCGACCAGACATATGACCAAATGAACAGTATAAGTGAGGAGAGTGTGTTCCCCTGATGGTTCAATATACACGGGACACGTTACCAGATGAACAGTATAAGTGAGGAGAGTGTGTTCCCCTGATTGTTTAATACACACGCGACATGTTACGCGGTGAACAGTATAAGTGAGGAGAGTGTGTTACCGTGATTGTTTAATACATACGCGACATGTTACGAGGCGAACAGTATAAGTGAGGAGAGTGTTTTCCCCTGATTGTTTAATACACACGGGACATGTTACCAGGTGAACAGTATAAGTGAGGAGAGTGTTTTCCCCTGATTGTTTAATACACACGGGACATGTTACGAGGCGAACAGTATAAGTGAGGAGAGTGTTTTCCCCTGATTGTTTAATACACACGGGACATGTCACCAGGTGAACAGTATAAGTGAGGAGAGTGTGTTACCCTGATTTTTTAATGCACACGGGACATGTTACCAGGTGAACAGTATAAGTGAAGAGAGTGTGTTCCCCTAATGGTTTAATATACACAGGACATGTTACCAGTTGATCAGTGTAAGTGAGGAGAGTGTGTTCCCCTGATTGTTTAATACACACAGGACATGTCACCAGGTGAACAGTATAAGTGAGGAGAGTATGTTCCCCTGATGGTGTAATATACACGGGACATGTTACCATTTGAACAGGAGAAGTGAGGAGAGTGTGTTCCCATGATGTTTTCATATACACGGGACATGTTACCAGGTGAACAGTATAAGTGAAGAGAGTGTGTTCCCCTAATGGTTTAATATACACAGGACATGTTACCAGGTGAACAGTATAAGTGAGGAGAGAGTGTTCGCCTGATTGTTTAATATACACGGGACATGCTACCAGGTGAACGGTGTAAGTGAGGAGAGTGTGTTCCCCTGATGGTTTAATATACACGGGACATGTTACCAGGTGAACAGTATAAGTGAGGAGAGAGTGTTCACCTTATGGTTTAATATCGACGGGACATATGACCAAATGAACAGTATAAGTGAGGGGAGTGTGTTCCCCTGATTGTTTAATACGCAAGGGACATGTCACCAGGTGAACAGTATAAGTGAGGAGAGTGTGTTCCCCTGATTGTTTAATGCACACGGGACATGTTACCAGGTGAACAGTATAAGTGAGGAGAGTGTGTTCCCCTGATGGTTTAATATACATGGGAAATGTCACCAGGTGAACAGTATAAGTGAGGAGAGTGTATTCCCCTGATGGTTTTATGCGCACGGGACATGTCACCAGGTGAACAGTATAAGTGAGGAGAGTGTGTTCCCCTGATGGTTTAATAAACACGGGACATGTTACCAGATGAACAGTATAAGTGAGGAGAGTGTGTTCCTCTGATGGTTTAATACACACGGGACATGTTACCAGGTGACCAGTATAAGGGAGGAGAGAGTGCTCCCCTGATTGTTTAATAAACACGGGACATGGAACCAGGTGAACAGTATAAGTGAGGAGAGTGTGTTCCCCTGATGGTTTAATAAACACGGGACATGTTACCAGATGAACAGTATAAGTGAGGAGAGTGTGTTCCCCTGATGGTTTAATAAACACGGGACATGTTACCAGATGAACAGTATAAGTGAGGAGAGTGTGTTCCCCTGATTGTTTAATATACACGGGACATGTTACCAGGTGATCAGTATAAGTGAGGAGAGTGTGTTCCGCTGATGGTTTAATATACACAGGACATGTTACCAGGTGAACAGTATAAGTGAGGAGAGTGTGTTCCTCTGATGGTTTAATACACACAGGACATGTTACCAGGTGAACAGTATAAGTGAGGAGAGTGTGTTCCCCTGATTGTTTAATAAACACGGGACATGTAACCAGGTGAACAGTATAAGTGAGGAGAGTGTGTTCCCCTGATGGTTTAATAAACACGGGACATGTTACCAGATGAACAGTATAAGTGAGGAGAGTGTGTTCCCCTGATTGTTCAATTTACACGGGACACGTTACCAGATGAACAGTGTAAGTGAGGAGAGTGTGTTCCCCTGATTTTTTAATGCACACGGGACAGGTCACCAAGGGAACAGTAGAAGTGAGGAGAGTATGTTCCCATGATGGTTTCATATACACGGGACATGTTACCAGGTGAACAGTATAAGTGAAGAGAGTGTGTTCCCCTAATGGTTTAATATACACAGGACATGTTACCAGGTGAACAGTATATGTGAGGGGAGTGTATTCCCCTGATTTTTTAATGCACACGGGACATGTTACCAGGTGAACAGTAGAGGTGAGGAGATTATGTTCCCATGATGGTTTCATATACACGGGACATGTTACCAGGTGAACAGTATAAGTGAAGAGAGTGTGTTCCCCTAATGGTTTAATATACACAGGACATGTTACCAGGTGAACAGTATAAGTGAGGAGAGTGTGTTCCCCTGATTGTTTAATACGCACGGGACATGTCACCAGGTGAACAGTATAAGTGAGGAGAGTGTGTTCCCCTGATGGTTTAATATACACAGGACATGTTACGAGGTGAACAGTATAAGTGAGGAGAGTGTGTTACCCTGATTGTTTAATACGCACGGGACATGTCACCAGGTGAACAGTATAAGTGAGGAGAGTGTGTTCCCCTGATGGTTTAATATACACAGGACATGTTACCAGCTGAACAGTATAAGTGAGGAGAGTGTGTTCCCCTGATGGTTTCATACACACGGGACATGTTATCAGGTGAACAGTATAAGTGAGGAGAGAGTGTTCCCCTGATTGTTTAATAAACACGGGACATGTCACCAGGTGAACAGTATAAGTGAGGAGAGTGTGTTCCCCTGATGGTTTAATATACACGGGACATGTTACCAGATGAACAGTATAAGTGAGGAGAGTGTGTTCACCTTATGGTTTAATATCGACTGGACATATGACCAAAAGAACAGTATAAGTGAGGAGAGTGTGTTCCCCTGATGGTTTCATATTCACGGGACACGTTACCAGATGAACAGTATAAGTGAGGAGAGTGTGTTCCCCTGATTTTTTAAAGCACACGGGACATGTTACCAGGTGAACAGTAGAAGTGAGGAGAGTGTGTTCCCATGATGGTTTCATATACATGGGACATGTTACCAGGTGAACATTATAAGTGAGGAGAGTGTGTTCCCCTGATTGTTTAATGCACACGGGACATGTGACGAGGTGAACATTATAAGTGAGGAGAGTGTGTTCCCCTGATGGTTTAATGCACACGGGACATGTTACCAGGTGAACAGAATAGTGAGGGGAGTGCGTTCCCTGATTGTTTAATACGCAAGGGACATGTCACCAGGTGAACAGTATAAGTGAGGAGAGTGTGTTCCCCTGATTGTTTAATGCACACGGGAAATGTCACCAGGTGAACAGTATAAGTGAGGAGAGTGTATTCCCCTGATGGTTTTATGCGCACGGGACATGTCACCAGGTGAAGAGTATAAGTGAGGAGAGTGTGTTCCCCTGATGGTTTAACATACACGGGACATGTTACCAGGTGAACAGTATAAGTGAGGAGAGTGTGTTCCCCTGATTGTTTAATGTACACGGGAAATGTCACCAGGTGAACAGTATAAGTGATGAGAGAGTGTTCCCCTGAAGGTTTAATATACACGGGACATGTTACGAGGTGAACAGTATAAGTGAGGAGTGTGTGTTCCCCTGATGGTTTAATATACACGGGACATGTTACCAGGTGAACAGTATAAGTGAGGAGAGTGTGTTCCCCTGAAGGTTTAATATACACAGGACATGTTACCTGGTGAAGAGTATAAGTGAGTAGAGTGTGTTCCTCTGATGGTTTAATATAAACAGGACATGTTACCAGGTGAACAGTATAAGTGAGGAGAGTGTGTTCCTCTGATGGTTTAATACACACAGGACATGTTACCAGGTGAACAGTATAAGTGAGGAGAGTGTGTTCCCCTGATTGTTTAATATACACGGGACATGTTACCAGGTGACCAGTATAAGTAAGGAGAGTGTGTTCCCCTGATGGTTTAACATACACGGGACTTGTTACCAGGTTAACAGTATAAGTGAGGAGAGTGTGTTCCCCTGATTGTTTAATGTACACGGGAAATGTCACCAGGTGAACAGTATAAGTGAGGAGAGTGTGTTCCCCTGAAGGTTTAATATACACGGGACATGTTACGAGGTGAACAGTATAAGTGAGGAGTGTGTGTTCCCCTGATGGTTTAATATACACGGGACATGTTACCAGGTGAACAGTATAAGTGAGGAGAGTCTGTTCCCCTGATGGTTTAATATACATGGGACATGTTACCAGGTGAACAGTAGAAGTGAAGAGAGCGTGTTCCCCTGATTGTTTAATATACATGGGACATGTTACCATGTAAACAGTATAAGTGAGGAGAGAGTGCTCCCCTGATTGTTTAATAAACACGGGACATGTCACCAGGTGAACAGTATAAGTGAGGAGAGTGTGTTCCCCTGATGGTTTAATAAACACGGGACATGTTACCAGATGAACAGTATAAGTGAGGAGAGTGTGTTCCCCTGATTGTTTAATGCACACGGGACAGGTCACCAAGGGAACAGTCTAAGTGAGGAGAGTGTGTTCCCCTTATGGATTAATATCGACGGGACACATGACCAGATGAACAGAAGAAGTGAGGAGAGTGTGTTCCCCTGATGGTTTAATATACACGGGACACGTTACCAGATGAACAGTGTAAGCGAGGAGAGTGCGTTCCCCTGATTTTTTAATGCACACGGGACATGTTACCAGGTGAACAGTAGAAGTGAGGAGAGTATGTTCCCATGATGGTTTCATATACACGGGACATGTTACCAGGTGAACAGTATAAGTGAAGAGAGTGTGTTCCCCTAATGGTTTAATATACACAGGACATGTTACCAGGTGAACAGTATAAGTGAGGAGAGTGTGTTCACCTTATGGTTTAATATCGACGGGACATATGACCAAATGAACAGTATAAGTGAGGAGAGTGTGTTCCCCTGATTTTTTAATGCACACGGGACATGTTACCAGGTGAACAGTAGAAGTGAAGAGAGTGTGTTCCCCTGATGGTTTCATATACACGGGACATGTTACCAGGTGAACAGAATAATTGAAGAGAGTTTGTTCCCCTGATGGTTTAATATACACAGGACATGTTACCAGGTGAACAGTATAAGTGAGGAGAGGGTGTTCCCCTGATTGTTTAATACACACGGGACATGTCACCAGGTGAACAGTGTATGTGAGGGGAGTGTGTTCCCCTGATTGTTTAATGCACACGGGACATGTGACAAGATGAACATTATAAGTGAGGAGAGTGTGTTCCCCTGATGGTTTAATATACACCGGACATGTCACCACGTGAACAGTATAAGTGAGGAGAGTGTGTTCCCCTGATGTCTTAATGCACACGGGACATGTTACCAGGTGAACAGTATAAGTGAGGAGAGTGTGTTCCCCTGATTGTTTAATACGCACGGGACATGTTACCAGGTGAACAGGATAAGTGAGGAGAGTATGTTCCCCTGATTGTTTAATACACACGCGACATGTTACGAGGTGAACAGTAGAAGTGAGGAGAGTGTGTTCCCCTGATTGTTTAATAAACACGGGACATGTCACCAGGTGAACAGTATAAGTGAGGAGAGTGTGTTCCCCTGATGGTTTAATATACACGGGACATGTTACCAGATGAACAGTATAAGTGAGGAGAGTGTGTTCCCCCGATTTTTTAATGCACACGGGACATGTCACCAGGTGAACAGTATAAGTGTGGAGTGTGTGTTCCCCTGATGGTTTAATATACACGGGACATGTTACCAGATGAACAGTATAAGTGAGGAGAGTGTGTTCCCCTGATTGTTTAATGCACACGGGACAGGTCACCAGGGGAACAGTCTAAGTGAGGAGAGTGTGTTCCCCTTATGGTTTAATATCGACGGTACATATGACCAGATGAACAGAAGAAGTGAGGAGAGTGTGCTCCCCTGATGGTTTAATATACACGGGACACGTTACCAGATGAACAGTATAAGTGAGGAGAGTGTGTTCCCCTGATTTTTTAATGCACACGGGACATGTTACCAGGTGAACAGTAGAAGTGAGGAGAGTGTGTTCCCATGATGGTTTCATATACACGGGACATGTTACCAGGTGAACAGTATAAGTGAGGAGAGTGTGTTCCCCTGATGGTTTAATATACCCGGGACATGTTACCAGGTGAACAGTATAAGTGAGGAGAGTGTGTTCCCCTGATGGTTTAATATACACGGGACATGTCACCAGGTGAGCAGTATAAGTGAGGAGAGTGTGTTCCCCCGATTTTTTAATGCACACGGGACATGTCACCAGGTGAACAGTATAAGTGTGGAGTGTGTGTTCCCCTGATGGTTTAATATACACGGGACATGTTACCAGATGAACAGTATAAGTGAGGAGAGTGTGTTCCCCTGATTGTTTAATACACACGCGACATGTTACGAGGTGAACAGTATAAGTGAGGAGAGTTTGTTCCCCTGATGGTTTACTATACACAGGACATGTTACCAGGTGAACAGTATAAGTGAGGAGAGTGTGTTCCCCTGATGGTTTACTATACACAGGACATGTTACCAGGTGAACAGTATAAGTGAGGAGAGAGTGTTCCCTTGATTTTTTAAAGCACACGGGACGTGTTACCAGGTGAACAGTAGAAGTGAGGAGAGTGTGTTCCCATGATGGTTTCATATACACGGGACATGTTACCACGTGAACAGTATAAGTGAAGAGAGTGTGTTCCCCTGATGGTTTAATATACACAGGACATGTTACCAGGTGAACAGTCTAAGTGAGGAGAGTGAGTTCCCCTGATTGTTTAATAAACACGGGACATGTCACCAGGTGAACAGGATATGTGAGGAGAGTGTGTTCCCCTGATGGTTTACTATACACAGGACATGTTACCAGGTGAACAGTATAAGTGAGGAGAGAGTGTTCCCCTGATTTTTTAAAGCACACGGGACGTGTTACCAGGTGAACAGTAGAAGTGAGGAGAGTGTGTTCCCATGATGGTTTCATATACACGGGTCATGTTACCAGATGAACAGTATAAGTGAGGAGAGTGTGTTCCCCTGATGGTTTAATATACACGGGACATGTCACCAGGTGAACAGTCTAAGTGAGGAGAGTGTATTCCCCTGATGGTTTAATATACACGGGACATGTTACCAGATGAACAGTATAAGTGAGGAGAGTGTGTTCCCCTTATGGTTTAATATCGACGGGACATATGACCAGATGAACAGAAGAAGTGAGGAGAGTGTGTTCCCCTGATGGTTTAATATACACGGGACATGTTACCAGATGAACAGTATAAGTGAGGAGAGTGTGTTCCCCTAATTTTTTAATGCACACGGGACATGTTACCAGGTGAACAGTAGAAGTGAGGAGAGTGTGTTCCCATGATGGTTTCATATACACGGGACATGTTACCACGTGAACAGTATAAGTGAGGAGAGTGTGTTCCCCTTATGGTTTAATATCGACGGGACATATGACCAGATGAACAGAAGAAGTGAGGAGAGTGTGTTCCCCTGATGGTTTAATATACACGGGACATGTTACCAGATGAACAGTATAAGTGAGGAGAGTGTGTTCCCCTGATTTTTTAATGCACACGGGACATGTTACCAGGTGAACAGTAGAAGTCAGGAGAGTGTGTTCCCATGATGGTTTCATATACACGGGACATGTTACCAGGTGAACAGTAGAAGTGAGGAGAGTGTGTTCCCATGATGGTTTCATATACACGGGACATGTTACCAGGTGAACAGTATAAGTGAAGAGAGTGTGTTCCCCTAATGGTTTAATATACACGGGACATGTTACCAGGTGAACAGTATAAGTGAGGAGAGTGTGTTCCCCTGATGGTTTAGTATACACGGGACACGTTACCAGATGAACAGTAGAAGTGAGGAGAGTGTGTTCCCCTGATTTTTTAATGCACACGGGACATTTTACCAGGTGAACAGTAGAAGTGAGGAGAGTGTGTTCCCATGTTGGTTTCATATACACGGGACATGTTACCAGGTGAACAGGATAAGTGAAGAGAGTGTGTTCCCCTGATGGTTTAATATACACAGGACATGTTACCAGGTGAACAGTATAAGTGAGGAGAGTGTGTTCCCCTGATTGTTTAATACACACGCGACATGTTACGAGGTGACCAGTATAAGTGAGGAGAGTGTGGTACCCTGATTGTTTAATACACACAGGACATGTTACCAGGTGAACAGTATAAGTGAGGAGAGTGTGTTCCCCTGATGGTTTAGTATACACGGGACACGTTACGAGTGTGTTCCCATGTTGGTTTCATATACACGGGACATGTTACCAGGTGAACAGGATAAGTGAAGAGAGTGTGTTCCCCTGATGGTTTAATATACACAGGACATGTTGCCAGGTGAACAGTATAATTGAGTAGAGAGTGTTCCCCTGATTGTTTAATATACACGGCACATGTTACCAGGTGAACTGCATAAGTGAGGAGAGAGTGTTCCCCTGATTGTTTAATAAACACGGGACATGTCACCAGGTGAACAGTATAAGTGAGGAGAGTGTGTTCCCCTGATGGTTTAATATACACGGGACATGTTACCAGATGAACAGTATAAGTGAGGAGAGTGTGTTCCCCGATTTTTTAATGCACACGGGACATGTTCCCAGGTGAATAGTATAAGTGCGGAGTGTATGTTCCCATGATGGTTTCATATACACGGGACATGTTACCAGGTGAACAGTATAATTGAAGAGAGTGTGTTCCCCTAATGGTTTAATATACACAGGACATGTTACCAGGTGAACAGTATAAGTGAGGAGATAGTGTTCCCCTGATTGTTTAATAAACACGGGACATGTCACCAGGTGAACAGTATAAGAGAGGAGAGTGTGTTCCCCTGATGGTTTAATATACACAGGACATGTTACCAGGTGAACAGTATAAGTGAGGAGATAGTGTTCCCCTGATTGTTTAATAAACACGGGACATGTCACCAGGTGAACAGTATAAGTGAGGAGAGTGTGTTCCCCTGATGGTTTAATATACACGGGACATGTTACCAGATGAACAGTATAAGTGAGGAGAGTGTGTTCCCCTGATTTTTTAATGCAAACGGGACATGTTACCAGGTGAACAGTAGAAGTGAGGAGAGTGTGTTCCCATGATGGTTCCATATACACGGGACATGTTACCAGGAGAACAGTATAAGTGAAGAGAGTGTGTTCCCCTAATGGTTTAATATACACAGGACATGTTACCAGGTGAACAGTATAAGTGAGGAGAGTGTGTTCCCCTGATGGTTTAATATACACGGGACATGTTACCAGGTGAACAGTATAAGTGAGGAGAGTGTGTTCCCCTGATGGTTTAACATACACGGGACATGTTACGAGGTGAACAGTATAAGTGAGGAGAGTGTGTTCCCCTGAAGGTTTAATAAACACAGGACATGTTACCTGGTGAAGAGTATAAGTGAGTAGAGTGTGTTCCCCTGATGGTTTAATATACAAAGGACATGTTACCAGGTGAACAGTATAAGTGAGGAGAGTGTGTTCCTCTGATGATTTAATACTGACGGGACATGTTACCAGATGAAAAGTATAAGTGAGGAGAGTGTGTTCCCCTGATCGTTTAATACGCACGGGACATGTCACCAGGTGAACAGTATAAGTGAGGAGAGTGTGTTCCCCTGATGGTTTAATACACACGGGACATGTTACCAGATGAACATTATAAGTGAGGAGAGTGTGTTCCACTGATGGCTTAATATACACGGGACATATCACCAGGTGAACATTATAAGTGTGGAGAGTGTGTTCCCCTGATGGTTTGATACAGACGGGACATGTTACCAGGTGAACATTATAAGTGTGGAGAGTGTGTTCCCCTGATGGTTTAATACAGACGGGGCATGTTACCAGGTGAACAGTATAAGTGTGGTGAGAGTGTTCCCCTGATGGTTTAATACACACGGGACATGTTACCAGGTGAACTCTTGAAGTGAGGAGAGTATGTTCCCCTGATCGTTTAATACCCACGGGACATGTTACCAGGTGAACATTATAAGTGTGGAGAGTGTGTTCTCCTGATGGTTTAATACAGACGGGACATGTTACCAGGTGAACAGTATAAGTGAGGAGAGTGTGTTCCCCTGATGCTTTAATAAACATGGGACATGTTACCAGGTGAACAGTATAAGTGAGGAGAGTGTGTTCCCCTGATGGTTTAATATACACGGGACATGTCACCAGGTGAACAGTATAAGTGAGGAGAGTGTGTTCCCCTGATTGTTTCATACACACGGGACATGTTACCAGGTGAACTAGATAAGTGAGAAGAGTTTCTTCCCCTGATGGTTTAATACAAACGGGGACATGTTACCAGTTGAACAGTATAAGTGAGGAGAGTGTGTTCCCCTGATTGTTTGATGCACACGGGACATGTAACCAGGTGAACAGTATAAGTAAGGAGAGTGTGTTCCCTTGATGGTTTAATATACACAGGACATGTTACCATGTGAACAGTATAAGTGAGGAGATTGTGTTCACTGATGGTTTAATACACACGGGACATGTGACCAGATGAACAGTATAATTGAGGAGAGTGTGTTCCCCTGATGGTTTAATACACACGGGACATGTTACCAGGTGAACTCCATAAGTGAGGAGAGTGTGCTCCCCTGATGGTTTAACATACACGGGACATGTTACCAGGTGAAAAGTAAAAGTGAGCAGAGTGTGTTCCCCAGATTGTTTAATGCACACGGGACATGTTACTAGGTGAACTGTTTAAGAGAGCTGTTAGAGTTCCCCTGATTGTTTAATACTCACGGGACATGTTACCAGGTGAACAGTATAACTGAGGAGAGCGTGTACCCCTGAGGGTTTAATATACATGGGACATGTTACCTGGTGATTTCTGGAAGTGAGGAGAGTGTGTTCCCCTGATGGTTTAATACACACGGGACATGTTACCAGGTGAACAGTATAAGTGAGGAGAGTGTGTTCCCCTGATTGGTTAATATACACGGGACATGTCACCAGGTGAACAGTGTAAGTGAGGAGAGTGTGTTCCCCTGATGGTTTAACATACACGGAACATGTTACCAGGTGAAAAGTAAAAGTGAGCAGAGTGTGTTCCCCAGATTGTTTAATGCACACGGGACATGTTACCAGGTGAACTGTTTAAGAGAGCTGTTAGAGTTCCCCTGATTGTTTAATACTCACGGGACATGTTACCAGGTGAACAGTATAACTGAGGAGAGCGTGTTCCCCTGAGGGTTTAATATACATGGGACATGTTACCTGGTGATTTCTGGAAGTGAGGAGAGTGTGTTCCCCTGATGGTTTAATACACACGGGACATGTTACCAGGTGAACAGTATAAGTGAGGAGAGTGTGTTCCCCTGATGATTTAATATAAATGGGACATGTCACCAGGTGAACAGTATAAGTGAGGTGAGTGTGTTCCCCTGATGATTTAATATAAATGGGACATGTCACCAGGTGAACATTATAAGTGAGGAGAGTGTGTTCCCCTGATGGTTTAATACACACGGGACATGTTACCAGGTGAACAGTATAAGTGAGGAGAGTGTGTTCCCCTGATGATTTAATATAAATGGGACATGTCACCAGGTGAACAGTATAAGTGAGGTGAGTGTGTTCCCCTGATGATGTAATATAAATGGGACATGTCACCAGGTGAACAGTATAAGTGAGGAGAGTGTGTTCCCCTGATTGTCTAATAGACACGGGACATGTCACCAGGTGAACAGTATATGTGGGGAGAGTGTGTTCCCCTGATTGTTCAATACACATGGGACATGTTACCAGGTGAACAGTATAAATGAGGAGAGTGTGTTCCCCTGATTGTTTAATACACACGGGACATGTTACCAGGTGAACAGTATAAGTGAGGAGAGTGTGTTCCCCTGATTGATTAATACACACGGGACATGTTACCAGGTGAACAGTATAAGTGAGGAGATTGTGTTCCCCTGATTGTTTAATACACACGGGACATGTTACCAGGTGAACAGTATAAATGAGGAGAGTGTGTTCCCCTGATTGTTTAATACACACGGGACATGTTACCAGGTGAACAGTATAAGTGAGGAGAGTGTGTTCCCCTGATTGATTAATACACACGGGACATGTTACCAGGTGAACAGTATAAGTGGGGAGAGTGTGTTCCCCTGATTGTTCAAATCACATGGGACATGTTACCAGGTGAACAGTATAAGTGAGGAGAGTGTGTTCCCCTGATTGTCTAATAGACACGGGACATGTCACCAGGTGAACAGTATATGTGGGGAGAGTGTGTTCCCCTGATTGTTCAATACACATGGGACATGTTACCAGGTGAACAGTATAAATGAGGAGAGTGTGTTCCCCTGATTGTTTAATACACACGGGACATGTTACCAGGTGAACAGTATAAGTGAGGAGAGTGTGTTCCCCTGATTGATTAATACACACGGGACATGTTACCAGGTGAACAGTATAAGTGAGGAGATTGTGTTCCCCTGATTGTTTAATACACACGGGACATGTTACCAGGTGAACAGTATAAGTGAGGAGAGTGTGTTCCCCTGATTGATTAATACACACGGGACATGTTACCAGGTGAACAGTATAAGTGAGGAGAGTGTGTTCCCCTGATGATTTAATATACACAGGACATGTTACCAGGTGAACAGTATAAGTGAGGAGAGTGTGTTCCCCTGATTGTTTAATACACACGGGACATGTTACCAGGTGAACAGTATAAGTGAGGAGAGTGTGTTCCCCTGATTGTTCAATACACACGGCACATGTTACCAGGTGAACAGTATAAGTGAGGAGAGTGTGTTCCCATGATTGTTTAATACACACAGGTCATTTTACCAGGTGAACAGTATAAGTGAGGAGAGTGGGTTCCCCTGATTGTTTAATACACACGGGACATGTTACCAGGTGAACAGTATAAGTGAGGAGAGTGTGTTCCCCTGATTGTTTAATACACACAGGACATGTCACCAGGTGAACAGTATAAGTGCGGAGAGTGTGTTCCCCTGATGGTTTAATATACATGGGACATGTTACCAGGTGAACAGTATAAGTGAGGAGAGTGTGTTCCCCTGATGGTTTAATATACACGGGACATGTAACCAGGTGAACAGTATAAGTGAGGAGAGTGTGTTACCCTGAATGTTTAATATACATGTGACATGTTACCAGGTGAACAGTTTGAGTGAGGAGAGTGTGTTCCCCTGATTGTTTAATACACACAGGACATGTTACCAGGTGAACAGTATAAGTGAGGAGAGTGTGTCCCCCTGAATGTTTAATATACATGGGATATGTTACCAGTTGAACAGTATAAGTGAAGAGAGTGTGTTCCCCTGATTGTTTAATACACACGGGACATGTTACCAGGTGAACAGTGTAAGTGAGGAGAGTGTGTTCCCCTGATGGTTTAATACGCACGGGACATGTTACCAGGTGAACAATATAGGTGAGGAGAGTGTGTTCCCCTGATGGTTTAATACACACGGGGCATGTTACCAGGTGAACAGTGTAAGTGAGGAGAGTGTGTTCCCCTGATGGTTTAATACGCACGGGACATGTTACCAGGTGAACAGTATAAGTGAGGAGAGTGTGTTCCCCTGATTGTTTAATACACACGGGACATGTTACCAGGTGAACAGCATAAGTGAGGAGAGTGTGTTCCCCTGATTGTTTAATACACACGGGACATGTTACCTGGTGAACAGTATAATTGAGGAGAGTGTGTTCCACTGAGGGTTTAATATACATGGGACATGTTACCAGGTGAACTCAATAAGTGAGGAGAGTGTGTTCCCCTGATGGTTTAATGCACACGGGACATGTTACCAGGTGAACAGTATAAGTGAGGAGAGTGTGTTCCCCTGATTGCTTAATGCACACGGGACATGTCACCAGGTGAACTCAATAAGTGAAGAGAGTGTATTCCCCTGATGGTTTAATATACACAGGACATGTTACCAGGTGAACAGTATAAGTGAGCAGAGTGTGTTCCCCTGATGGTTTAATATACACGGGACATGTTACCTGGTGAACAGTATAATTGAGCAGAGTGTGTTCCCCTGTTGGTTTAATACACACAGGACATGTCACCAGGTGAACTCAATAAGTGAAGAGAGTGTGTTCCCCTGATGGTTTAATATACACGGGACATGTTACCAGGTGAACAGTATAAGTGAGGAGAGTATGTTCCCCTGATTGTTTAATGAACACGGGACATGTTACCAGGGGAACAGTATACCTGAAGAGAGTGTGTTCCCCTGATGGTTTAATGCACACGGGACATGTTACCAGGGGAACAGTATAAGTGAGGAGAGTGTGTTCCCCTGATGGTTTAATGCACACGGGACATGTTACCAGGGGAACAGTATACATGAGGAGAGTGTGTTCCCCTGATGGTTTAATGCACACGGGACATGTTACCAGGTGTACAGTATAAGTGAGGAGCGTGTGTTCCCCTGATGGTTTAATAAACACGGGACATGTTACCAGGTGTACAGTATAAGTGAGGAGAGTGTGTTCCCCTGATGGTTTAATAAACACGGGACATGTTACCAGGGGAACAGTATACGTGAGGAGAGTGTGTTCCCCTGATGGTTTAATACACATGGGACATGTTACCAGGTGTACAGTATAAGTGAGGAGAGTGTGTTAACCTGATGGTTTAATATACACAGGACATGTTACCAGGTGAACAGTATAAGTGAGGAGAGAGTGTTCCCCTGATGGTTTAATATACACGGGACATGTTAACAGGTGAACTGTATAAGTGAGGAGAGTGTGTTCACCTGATGGTATAATATACACGGGACATGTTACCAGGTGAACTGTATAAGTGAGGATAGTGTGTTCACCTGATGGTTTAATATACACAGGACATGTTACCAGGTGAACAGTTTAAGTGCGGAGAGTGTTTTCCCCTGATTGTTTAATATACACGGGACATGTTCCCAGGTGAACAGAATAAGTGACGAGAGAGTGTTCCCCTGATTGTTTAATGCACAAGGGACATGTTACTAGGTGAACATTATAAGTGAGGAGAGTATGTTCCCCTGATTATTTAATGCACACTGGACATGTTACCAGGTGAACATTATAAGTGAGGAGACTGTGTTCCCCTGATTGTTTAATATACACGGGACATGATACCAGATGAACAGTATAAGTGAGGAGAGTGTGTTCCTCTGATGGTTTAATATTCACGGGACATGTTCCCAGGTGAACAGAATAAGTGACGAGAGAGTGTTCCCCTGATTGTTTAATGCACAAGGGACATGTTACTAGGTGAACATTATAAGTGAGGAGAGTATGTTCCCCTGATTATTTAATGCACACGGGACATGTTGCCAGGTGAACATTATAAGTGAGGAGACTGTGTTCCCCTGATTGTTTAATATACACGGGACATGATACCAGATGAACAGTATAAGTGAGGAGAGTGTGTTCCTCTGATGGTTTAATATTCACGGGACATGTTCCCAGGTGAACAGAATAAGTGACGAGAGAGTGTTCCCCTGATTGTTTAATGCACAAGGGACATGTTACTAGGTGAACATTATAAGTGAGGAGAGTATGTTCCCCTGATTATTTAATGCACACGGGACATGTTACCAGGTGAACATTATAAGTGAGGAGACTGTGTTCCCCTGATTGTTTAATATACACGGGACATGATACCAGATGAACAGTATAAGTGAGGAGAGTGTGTTCCTCTGATGGTTTAATATTCACGGGACATGTTAGCACGTGAACAGTATAAGTGAGGAGAGTGTGTTCCCATGATGGTTTAACATACACGGGACATGTTACCAGGTGAACAGTGTAAGTGAGGAGATTGTGTTGCCCTGATGGTTTAACATACACGGGACATGTTACCAGGTGAACAGTAGAAGTGAAGAGAGTGTGTTCCCCTGATGGTTTAATGTTCACGGGACATGTCACCAGGTGAACAGTATAAGTGAGGAGAGTGTGTTCACCTGATGGTTTAAAATAAACGGGACATGTTACCAGGTGAACTGTATAAGTGAGGAGAGTGTGTTCACCTGATGGTATAATATACACAGGACATGTTACCAGGAGAACAGTTTAAGTAAGTAGAGTGTATTCCCCTCATAGTTTAATGCACACGGGACATGTTACCAGGTGAACAGTATAAGTGAGGAGAGTATCTTACCCTGATTGTTTAATGCACACGGGACATGTTACCAGGTGAACAGTATAATTGAGGAGAGTGTGTTCTACTGATTGTTTAATGCACACGGGACATTTTTCCAGGTGAACAGTATAAGTGAGGAGAGTGTGTTCCCCTGATGGTTTAATGCACACGGGACATGCTACCAGGTAAACAGTATAAGAGGGGAGAGTATGTTCCCCTTATTGTTTAATGCACAGCAGACATGTTACCAGGTGAACAGTATAAGTGAGGAGAGTGTGTTCCCCTGATTGTTTAATATACACGGGACATGTTATCAGGTGAACATTATAAGGGAGGTGAGTGTGTTCCCCTTTTGGTTCAATATACATGGGACATGTCACCAGGTGAACAGTGTAAGTGAGGAGAGTGTGTTCCCCTGATTGTTTCATGCACAGTTGACATGTTACCAGGTGAACAGTATAAGTGAGGAGAGTGTGTTCCCCTGATTGTTTAATACACATGGGACATGTTACCAGGTGAACAGTATAAGTGAGGAGAGTGTGTTCCCCTGATGGTTTAATATTCACGGGACATGTTAGCACGTGAACAGTATAAGTGAGGAGAGTGTGTTCCCATGATGGTTTAATGCACACGGGACATGTCACCAGGTGAACTGTATAAGTGAGGAGAGTGTGTTCCCCTGATTGTTTTATACACACGGGACATGTTACCAGGTGAACAGTATAAGTGGGAGAGTGTGTTCCCCTGATGGTTTAATATTCACGGGACATGTTAGCACGTGAACAGTATAAGTGAGGAGAGTGTGTTCCCATGATGGTTTAACATACACGGGACATGTTACCAGGTGAACAGTGTAAGTGAGGAGATTGTGTTCCCCTGATGGTTTAATATACACGGGACATGTCACCAGGTGAACAGTATAAGTGAAGAGAGTGTGTTCCCCTGATAGTTTAATGCACACGGGACATGTCACCAGGTGAACAGTATAAGTGAGGAGAGTGTGTTCCCCTGATTGTTTAATACACATGGGACATGTTACCAGGTGAACAGTATAAGTGGGAGAGTGTGTTCCCCTGATGGTTTAATATTCACGGGACATGTTAGCACGTGAACAGTATAAGTGAGGAGAGTGTGTTCCCATGATGGTTTAACATACACGGGACATGTTACCAGGTGAACAGTATAAGTGAGGAGAGTGTGTTGCCCTGATGGTTTAATAAACACGGGACATGTTTCTAGGTGAACAGTATAAGTGAAGAGAGAGTGTTCCCCTGATGATTTAATATGCACAGGACATGTTACCAGGTGAACAGTATAACTGAGGAGATAGTGTTCCCCTGATGTTTTAATACACCCGGGACATGTCACCAGGTGAACAGTATAAGTGAGGAGATAGTGTTCCCCTGATGGTTTAATATACACGGGACATGTCACCAGGTGAACAGTATAAGTGAGGAGAGTGTGTTGCCCTGATGGTTTAATAAACACGGGACATGTTACCAGGTGAACAGTATAAGTGAGGAGAGTGTGTTCCCCTGATGGTTTAATACACACGGGACATGTCACCAGGTGAACAGTATAAGTGAGGAGAGTGTGTTCTCCTGATGGTTTAATACACACGGGACATGTCACCATGTGAACAGTATAAGTGAGGAGAGTGTGTTCCCCTGATGGTTTAATACACACGGGACATGTCACCAGGTGAACAGTATAAGTGAGGAGAGTGTGTTCCGCTGATGGTTTAATATACTCAGGACATGTTACCAGGTGAACAGTATAAGTGAGGAGAGTGTGTTCACCTGATGCTATAATATACACAGGACATGTTACCAGGAGAACAGTTTAAGTGAGGAGAGAGTGTTCCCCTGATTGTTTAATGCACACGGGACATGTTACCAGGTGAACAGTATAAGTGAGGAGAGTGTGTTCCCCTGATGGTTTAATGCACAGCAGACATGTTACCAGGTGAACAGTATAATTGAGGAGAGTGTGTTCCCCTGATGGTTTAATGCACACGGGACATGCTACCAGGTAAACAATATAAGAGGGGAGAATGTGTTCCCCTTATTGTTTAATGCACAGCAGACATGTTACCAGGTGAACTGTATAAGTGAGGAGAGTGTGTTAACCTGATGGTTTAATATACACAGGACATGTTACCAGGTGAACAGTATAAGTGAGGAGAGTGTGTTCCCCTGATTCTTGAATATACACGGGTCATGTTACCAGGTGAACAGTATAAGTGAGGAGAGTGTGTTCCCCTGATGGTTTAATATACACAGGACATGTTACCAGGTGAACAGTATAAGTGAGGAGAGAGTGTTCCCCTGATTGTTTAATAAACACGGGACATGTTACCAGATGAACAGTATAAGTGAGGAGAGTGTGTTCCCCTGATGGTTTAATGCACACGGGACATGCTACCAGGTAAACAATATAAGAGGGGAGAATGTGTTCCCCTTATTGTTTAATGCACAGCAGACATGTTACCAGGTGAACTGTATAAGTGAGGAGAGAGTGTTCCCCTGATGGTTTAATATACACGGGACATGTTACCAGGTGAACTGTATAAGTGAGGAGAGTGTGTTCACCTGATGGTATAATATACACGGGACATGTTACCAGGTGAACTGTATAAGTGAGGAGAGTGTGTTCACCTGATGGTATAATATACACAGGACATGTTACCAGGTGAAGAGTTTAAGTGCGGAGAGTGTGTTCCCCTGATGGTTTTATACACACGGGATATGTTACCAGGTGAACAGTATAAGTGAGGAAAGTGTGTTCCCCTGATGGTTTAATACACACGGGACAAGTTACCACGTGAACAGTATATGTGAGGAGAGCGTGCTCCCCTGATGGTTTAATACACACAGGACATGTTACCAGGTGAACAGTATAAGTGAGGAGAGTGTGTTCTCCTGATTGTTTAATACACACGGGACATGTTACCAGGTGAACAGTATAAGTGAGGAGAGTGTGTTCCCCTGAATGTTTAATATACATGGGACATGTTACCAGTTGAACAGTATAAGTGAAGAGAGTGTGTTCCCCTGATTGTTTAATACACACGGGACATGTTACCAGGTGAACAGTGTAAGTGAGGAGAGTGTGTTCCCCTGATGGTTTAATACGCACGGGACATGTTACCAGGTGAACAGTATAGGTGAGGAGAGTGTGTTCCCCTGATGGTTTAATACACACGGGGCATGTTACCAGGTGAACAGTGTAAGTGAGGAGAGTGTGTTCCCCTGATGGTTTAATACGCACGGGACATGTTACCAGGTGAACAGTATAAGTCAGGAGAGTGTGTTCCCCTGATTGTTTAATACACACGGGACATGTTACCAGGTGAACAGCATAAGTGAGGAGAGTGTATTCCCATGATTGTTTAATACACACGGGACATGTTACCTGGTGAACAGTATAATTGAGGAGAGTGTGTTCCTCTGAGGGTTTAATATACATGGGACATGTTACCAGGTGAACTCAATAAGTGAAGAGAGTGTGTTCCCCTGATGGTTTAATATACACAGGACATGTTACCAGGTGAACAGTATAAGTGAGCAGAGTGTGTTCCCCTGATGGTTTAATATACACGGGACATGTTACCAGGTGAACAGTATAAGTGAGCAGAGTGTGTTCCCCTGATGGTTTAATATACACGGGACATGTTACCTGGTGAACAGTATAATTGAGCAGAGTGTGTTCCCCTGTTGGTTTAATACACACAGGACATGTCACCAGGTGAACTCAATAAGTGAAGCGAGTGTGTTCCCCTGATGGTTTAATATACACAGGACATGTTACCAGGTGAACAGTATAAGTGAGGAGAGTATGTTCCCCTGATTGTTTAATGAACACGGGACATGTTACCAGCTGAACAGTATAAGTGAGCATAGTGTGTTCCCCTGATGGTTTAATATACACGGGACATGTTACCAGGTGAACAGTATAAGTGAGGAGAGTATGTTCCCCTGATTGTTTAATGAACACGGGACATGTTACCAGGGGAACAGTATACCTGAAGAGAGTGTGTTCCCCTGATGGTTTAATGCACACGGGACATGTTACCAGGGGAACAGTATAAGTGAGGAGAGTGTGTTCCCCTGATGGTTTAATGCACACGGGACATGTTAACAGGTGAACTGTATAAGTGAGGAGAGTGTGTTCACCTGATGGTATAATATACACGGGACATGTTACCAGGTGAACTGTATAAGTGAGGATAGAGTGTTCACCTGATGGTTTAATATACACAGGACATGTTACCAGGTGAACAGTATAAGTGAGGAGAGTGTGTTCCCCTGATGGTTTAATACACACGGGATATGTTACCAGGTGAACAGTATAAGTGAGGAAAGTGTGTTCCCCTGATGGTTTAATACACACGGGACAAGTTACCAGGTGAACAGTATATGTGAGGAGAGCGTGCTCCCCTGATGGTTTAATACACACAGGACATGTTACCAGGTGAACAGTATAAGTGAGGAGAGTGTGTTCTCCTGATTGTTTAACATACACGGGACATGTTCCCAGGTGAACAGAATAAGTGACGAGAGAGTGTTCCCCTGATTGTTTAATGCACAAGGGACATGTTACTAGGTGAACATTATAAGTGAGGAGAGTATGTTCCCCTGATTATTTAATGCACACTGGACATGTTACCAGGTGAACATTATAAGTGAGGAGACTGTGTTCCCCTGATTGTTTAATATACACGGGACATGATACCAGATGAACAGTATAAGTGAGGAGAGTGTGTTCCTCTGATGGTTTAATATTCACGGGACATGTTCCCAGGTGAACAGAATAAGTGACGAGAGAGTGTTCCCCTGATTGTTTAATGCACAAGGGACATGTTACTAGGTGAACATTATAAGTGAGGAGAGTATGTTCCCCTGATTATTTAATGCACACGGGACATGTTACCAGGTGAACATTATAAGTGAGGAGACTGTGTTCCCCTGATTGTTTAATATACACGGGACATGATACCAGATGAACAGTATAAGTGAGGAGAGTGTGTTCCTCTGATGGTTTAATATTCACGGGACATGTTAGCACGTGAACAGTATAAGTGAGGAGAGTGTGTTCCCATGATGGTTTAACATACACGGGACATGTTACCAGGTGAACAGTGTAAGTGAGGAGATTGTGTTGCCCTGATGGTTTAACATACACGGGACATGTTACCAGGTGAACAGTAGAAGTGAAGAGAGTGTGTTCCCCTGATGGTTTAATGTTCACGGGACATGTCACCAGGTGAACAGTATAAGTGAGGAGAGTGTGTTCACCTGATGGTTTAAAATAAACGGGACATGTTACCAGGTGAACTGTATAAGTGAGGAGAGTGTGTTCACCTGATGGTATAATATACACAGGACATGTTACCAGGAGAACAGTTTAAGTAAGTAGAGTGTATTCCCCTCATAGTTTAATGCACACGGGACATGTTACCAGGTGAACAGTATAAGTGAGGAGAGTATCTTACCCTGATTGTTTAATGCACACGGGACATGTTACCAGGTGAACAGTATAATTGAGGAGAGTGTGTTCTACTGATTGTTTAATGCACACGGGACATTTTTCCAGGTGAACAGTATAAGTGAGGAGAGTGTGTTCCCCTGATGGTTTAATGCACACGGGACATGCTACCAGGTAAACAGTATAAGAGGGGAGAGTATGTTCCCCTTATTGTTTAATGCACAGCAGACATGTTACCAGGTGAACAGTATAAGTGAGGAGAGTGTGTTCCCCTGATTGTTTAATATACACGGGACATGTTATCAGGTGAACATTATAAGGGAGGTGAGTGTGTTCCCCTTTTGGTTCAATATACATGGGACATGTCACCAGGTGAACAGTGTAAGTGAGGAGAGTGTGTTCCCCTGATTGTTTCATGCACAGTTGACATGTTACCAGGTGAACAGTATAAGTGAGGAGAGTGTGTTCCCCTGATTGTTTAATACACATGGGACATGTTACCAGGTGAACAGTATAAGTGAGGAGAGTGTGTTCCCCTGATGGTTTAATATTCACGGGACATGTTAGCACGTGAACAGTATAAGTGAGGAGAGTGTGTTCCCATGATGGTTTAATGCACACGGGACATGTCACCAGGTGAACTGTATAAGTGAGGAGAGTGTGTTCCCCTGATTGTTTTATACACACGGGACATGTTACCAGGTGAACAGTATAAGTGGGAGAGTGTGTTCCCCTGATGGTTTAATATTCACGGGACATGTTAGCACGTGAACAGTATAAGTGAGGAGAGTGTGTTCCCATGATGGTTTAACATACACGGGACATGTTACCAGGTGAACAGTGTAAGTGAGGAGATTGTGTTCCCCTGATGGTTTAATATACACGGGACATGTCACCAGGTGAACAGTATAAGTGAAGAGAGTGTGTTCCCCTGATAGTTTAATGCACACGGGACATGTCACCAGGTGAACAGTATAAGTGAGGAGAGTGTGTTCCCCTGATTGTTTAATACACATGGGACATGTTACCAGGTGAACAGTATAAGTGGGAGAGTCTGTTCCCCTGATGGTTTAATATTCACGGGACATGTTAGCACGTGAACAGTATAAGTGAGGAGAGTGTGTTCCCATGATGGTTTAACATACACGGGACATGTTACCAGGTGAACAGTATAAGTGAGGAGAGTGTGTTGCCCTGATGGTTTAATAAACACGGGACATGTTTCTAGGTGAACAGTATAAGTGAAGAGAGAGTGTTCCCCTGATGATTTAATATGCACAGGACATGTTACCAGGTGAACAGTATAACTGAGGAGATAGTGTTCCCCTGATGTTTTAATACACCCGGGACATGTCACCAGGTGAACAGTATAAGTGAGGAGATAGTGTTCCCCTGATGGTTTAATATACACGGGACATGTCACCAGGTGAACAGTATAAGTGAGGAGAGTGTGTTGCCCTGATGGTTTAATAAACACGGGACATGTTACCAGGTGAACAGTATAAGTGAGGAGAGTGTGTTCCCCTGATGGTTTAATACACACGGGACATGTCACCAGGTGAACAGTATAAGTGAGGAGAGTGTGTTCTCCTGATGGTTTAATACACACGGGACATGTCACCAGGTGAACAGTATAAGTGAGGAGAGTGTGTTCCCCTGATGGTTTAATACACACGGGACATGTCACCAGGTGAACAGTATAAGTGAGGAGAGTGTGTTCCGCTGATGGTTTAATATACTCAGGACATGTTACCAGGTGAACAGTATAAGTGAGGAGAGTGTGTTCACCTGATGCTATAATATACACAGGACATGTTACCAGGAGAACAGTTTAAGTGAGGAGAGAGTGTTCCCCTGATTGTTTAATGCACACGGGACATGTTACCAGGTGAACAGTATAAGTGAGGAGAGTGTGTTCCTCAGATCGTTTAATGCACAGTTGACATGTTACCAGTTGAACAGTACAAGTGAGGAGAGTGTGCTCCCCTGATGGTTTAATGCACACGGGACATGTTACCAGGTGAACAGTATAAGTGAGGAGAGTGTGTTCCCCTGATGGTTTAATGCACAGCAGACATGTTACCAGGTGAACAGTATAATTGAGGAGAGTGTGTTCCCCTGATGGTTTAATGCACACGGGACATGCTACCAGGTAAACAATATAAGAGGGGAGAATGTGTTCCCCTTATTGTTTAATGCACAGCAGACATGTTAC
Organism: Heterodontus francisci; assembly: GCF_036365525.1. Classification (NCBI taxonomy): domain Eukaryota; kingdom Metazoa; phylum Chordata; class Chondrichthyes; order Heterodontiformes; family Heterodontidae; genus Heterodontus; species Heterodontus francisci. The sequence goes on along the minus strand of NW_027141614.1, from coordinate 1,752,832 downwards.
CAGGTGAACTGTATAAGTGAGGAGAGTGTGTTAACCTGATGGTTTAATATACACAGGACATGTTACCAGGTGAACAGTATAAGTGAGGAGAGTGTGTTCCCCTGATTCTTGAATATACACGGGTCATGTTACCAGGTGAACAGTATAAGTGAGGAGAGTGTGTTCCCCTGATGGTTTAATATACACAGGACATGTTACCAGGTGAACAGTATAAGTGAGGAGAGAGTGTTCCCCTGATTGTTTAATAAACACGGGACATGTTACCAGATGAACAGTATAAGTGAGGAGAGTGTGTTCCCCTGATGGTTTAATGCACACGGGACATGCTACCAGGTAAACAATATAAGAGGGGAGAATGTGTTCCCCTTATTGTTTAATGCACAGCAGACATGTTACCAGGTGAACTGTATAAGTGAGGAGAGAGTGTTCCCCTGATGGTTTAATATACACGGGACATGTTACCAGGTGAACTGTATAAGTGAGGAGAGTGTGTTCACCTGATGGTATAATATACACGGGACATGTTACCAGGTGAACTGTATAAGTGAGGAGAGTGTGTTCACCTGATGGTTTAATACACACGGGACATGTTCCCAGGTGAACAGTATAAGTGAGGAAAGTGTGTTCCCCTGATGGTTTAATACACACGGGACAAGTTACCACGTGAACAGTATATGTGAGGAGAGCGTGCTCCCCTGATGGTTTAATACACACAGGACATGTTACCAGGTGAACAGTATAAGTGAGGAGAGTGTGTTCTCCTGATTGTTTAATACACACGGGACATGTTACCAGGTGAACAGTATAAGTGAGGAGAGTGTGTTCTCCTGATTGTTTAATACACACGGGACATGTTACCAGGTGAACAGTATAAGTGAGGAGAGTGTGTTCCCCTGATGGTTTAATATACACGGGACATGTTCCCAGGTGAACAGAATAAGTGACGAGAGAGTGTTCCCATGATTGTTTAATGCACAAGGGACATGTCACCAGCTGAACTCAAAAAGTGCGGAGAGTATGTTCCCCTGATGGTTTAACATACACGGGACATGTTACCAGGTGAACAGTGTAAGTGAGGAGATTGTGTTCCCCTGATGGTTTAATATACACGGGACATGTCACCAGGTGAACAGTATAAGTGAGGAGACTGTGTTGCCCTGATGGTTTAATAAACACAGGACATGTTACCAGGTGAACAATATAAGTGAGGAGAGTGTGTTCCCCTGATGGTTTAATGTTCACGGGACATGTCACCAGGTGAACAGTATAAGTGAGGAGAGTGTGTTCACCTGATGGTTTAAAATAAACGGGACATGTTACCAGGTGAACTGTATAAGTGAGGAGAGTGTGTTCCCAAACAGTTTAATGCACACGGGACATGTTACAAGGTGAACAGTATAACTGAGGAGAGTATCTTACCCTGATTATTTAATGCACACGGGACATGTTACCAGCTGAACAGTACAAGTGAGGAGAGTGTGCTCCCCTGATGGTTTAATGCACACGGGACATGTTACCAGGTGAACAGTATAAGTGAGGAGAGTGTGTTCCCCTGATGGTTTAATGCACAGCAGACATGTTACCAGGTGAACAGTACAAGTGAGGAGAGTGTGCTCCCCTGATTGTTTAATGCACACGGGACATTGTTCCAGGTGAACAGTATAAGTGAGGAGAGTGTGTTCCCCTGATGGTTTAATGCACACGGGACATGCTACCAGGTTAGCAATATAAGAGGGGAGAGTGTGTTCCCCTTATTGTTTAATGCACAGCAGACTTGTTACCAGGTGAACATTATAAGTAAGGAGAGTGTGTTCCCCTGATTGTTTAATATACACGGGACATGTTATCAGGTGAACAGTATAAGGGAGGTGAGTGTGTTCCCCTTTTGGTTCAATATACATGGGACATGTCACCAGGTGAACAGTGTAAGTGAGGAGAGTGTGTTCCCCTGATTGTTTCATGCACAGTTGACAAGTTACCAGGTGAACAGTATAAGTGAGGAGAGTGTGTTCCCCTGATGGTTTAATATTCACGGGACATGTTAGCACGTGAACAGTATAAGTGAGGAGAGTGTGTTCCCATGATGGTTTAATATTCACGGGACATGTTAGCACGTGAACAGTATAAGTGAGGAGAGTGTGTTCCCCAGATGGTTTAATGCACACGGGACATGTCACCAGGTGAACAGTATAAGTGAGGAGAGTGTGTTCCCCTGATTGTTTAATACACACGGGACATGTTACCAGGTGAATAGTATAAGTGAGGAGAGTGTGTTCCCCTGACTGTTTAATACACATGGGACATGTTACCAGGTGAACAGTATAAGTGGGAGAGTGTGTTCCCCTGATGGTTTAATATTCACGGGACATGTTAGCACGTGAACAGTATAAGTGAGGAGAGTGTGTTCCCATGATGGTTTAACATACACGGGACATGTTACCAGGTGAACAGTGTAAGTGAGGAGATTGTGTTCCGCTGATGGTTTAATATACACTGGACATGTTACCAGGTGAACAGTATAAGTGAAGAGAGTGCGTTCCCCTGATGGTTTAATATACACGGGACATGTTTCTAGGTGAACAGTAGAAGTGAAGAGAGTGTGTTCACCTGATGGTATAATATACACAGGACATGTTACCAGGTGAACAGTATAAGTGAGGAGATAGTGTTCCCCTGATGATTTAATATGCACAGGACATGTTACCAGGTGAACAGTATAAGTGAGGAGATAGTGTTCCCCTGATGGTTTAATACACCCGGGACATGTCACCAACGTGAACAGTATAAGTGAGGAGATAGTGTTCCCCTGATGGTTTAATACACCCGGGACATGTCACCAGGTGAACAGTATAAGTGAGGAGAGTGTGTTCCCCTGATGGTTTAATATACACGGGACATGTCACCAGGTGAACAGAAGAAGTGAGGAGAGTGTGTTCACCTGATGGTTGAAAATAAACGGGTCATGTTACCAGGTGAACTGTATAAGTGAGGAGAGTGTGTTCACCTGATGGTATAATATACACAGGACATGTTTCCAGGAGAACAGTTTAAGTGAGTAGAGTGTATACCCCTCATAGTTTAATGCACACGGGACATGTTACCAGGTGAACAGCATAAGTGAGGAGAGTATCTTACCCTGATTGTTTAATGCACACGGGACATGTTACCAGGTGAACAGTATAAGTGAGGAGAGTGTGTTCCCCAGATCGTTTAATGCACACGGGACATGTTACCAGTTGAACAGTATAAGTGAGGAGAGTGTGTTCCCCTGATGGTTTAATGCACACGGGACATGTTACCAGGTGAACAGTATAATTGAGGAGAGTGTGTTCTACTGATTGTTTAATGCACACGGGACATTTTTCCAGGTGAATAGTATAAGTGAGGAGAGTGTGTTCCCCTGATGGTTTAATGCACACGGGACATGTTACCAGGAGAACAGTATAAGTGAGGAGAGTGTGTTCCGCTGATGGTTTAATATACACAGGACATGTTACCAGGTAAACAATATAAGAGGGGAGAGTGTGTTCCCCTTATTGTTTAATGCACAGCAGACATGTTACCAGGTGAACAGTATAAGTGAAGAGAGTGTGTTCCCCTGATAGTTTAATACACACGGGACATGTCACCAGGTGAACAGTATAAGTGAGGTGAGTGTGTTCCCCTTTTGGTTCAATATTCATGGGACATGTCACCAGGTGAAAAGTATAAGTGAGGAGAGTGAGTTCCCTTGATTGTTTAATGCACACAGGACATGTTACCAGGTGAACATTATAAGTGAGGAGAGTGCTTTCCCCTGATTGTTTAATGCACACAGGACATGTTACCAGGTGAACATTATAAGTGAGGAGAGTGTTTTCCCCTGATTGTTTAATGCACACAGGACATGTTACCAGGTGAACAGTATAAGTGAGGAGAGTGTGTTCCCCTGATTGTTTAATATACACAGGACTTGTTACCTGCTGAACAGTATAAGTTAGGAGAGTGTGTTCCCCTGATGGTTTAATATACACAGGACATGTTACCAGGTGAACTGTATAAGTGAGGAGAGTGTGTTCCCCTGATTGTTTAATGCACACGGGACATGTTACCAGGTGAACAGTATAATTGAGCAGAGTGTGTTCCCCTGTTGGTTTAATACACACGGGACATGTCACCAGGTGAACTCAATAAGTGAAGAGAGTGAGTTCCCCTGATGGTTCAATATACACAGGACATGTTACCAGGTGAACAGTATAAGTGAGCAGAGTGTGTTCCCATGATGGTTTAATATACACGGGACATGTTACCAGGTGGACAGTATAAGTGAGGAGAGAATGTTCCCCTGATTGTTTAATGAACACGGGACATGTTACCAGGGGAACAGTATACGTGAAGAGAGTATGTTCCCCTGATGGTTTAATGCACACGGGACATGTTACCAGGGGAACAGTATAAGTGAGGAGAGTGTGTTCCCCTGATGGTTTAATGCACACGGGACATGTTACCAGGGGAACAGTGTACCTGAGGAGAGTGTGTTCCCCTGATGTTTTAATACACACGGGACAAGTTACCAGGTGTACAGTATAAGTGAGGAGAGTGTGTTCCCCTGATGGTTTAATATACACGGGACATTTTACCAGGTGAACAGTATAAGTGAGGAGAGTGTGTTCCCCTGATGGTTTAATAAACACGGGACATGTTCCCCGGTGAACTGTATAAGTGAGGAGTGTGTGTTCACCTTATGGTTTAATATACACGGGACATGTTACCAGGTGAACTGTATAAGTGAGGAGAGTGTGTTCCCCTGATGGTTTAATACACACGGGACAAGTTACCAGGTGAACAGTATATGTGAGGAGAGCGTGTTCCCCTTATGGTTTAATACACACAGGATATGTTAACAGGAGAACAGTATAAGTGAGGAGAGTGTGTTCCCCTGATTGTTTAATGCACAAGGGACATGTTACTAGGTGAACATTATAAGTGAGGAGAGTATGTTCCCCTGATTGTTTAATGCACACGGGACATGTTACCAGGTGAACATTATAAGTGAGGAGACTGTGTTCCCCTGATTGTTTAATATACACGGGACATGTCACCAGCTGAACTCAAAAAGTGCGGAGAGTATGTTCCCCTGATGGTTTAATATACACGGGACATGTTACCAGGTGAACAGTATAAGTGAGGAGAATGTGTTCCCCTGATGGTTTAATACACACGGGACATGTCACCAGGTGAACAGTTTAAGTGAGGAGAGTGTGTTCCCCTGATGGTTTAATATACACAGGACATGTTACCAGGTGAACAACATAAGTGAGGAGAGTGTGTTCACCAGATGGTTTAATGTTCACGGGACATGTCACAAGGTGAACAGTATAAGTGAGGAGAGTGTGTTCACCTGATGGTTTAATATAAAAGGGACATGTTACCAGGTGAACAACATAAGTGAGGAGAGTGTGTTCCCCTGATGGTTTAATGTTCACGGGACATGTCACAAGGTGAACTGTATAAGTGAGGAGAGTGTGTTGACCTGATGGTTTAATATACACGGGACATGTTACCAGGTGAACAGTATAAGTGAGGAGAGTATCTTACCCTGATTGTTTAATGCACACGGGACATGTTACCAGGTGAACAGTATAAGTGCGGAGAGTGTGTTCCCCTGATGGTTTAATGCACATTTGACATGTTACCAGTTGAACAGTACAAGTGAGGAGAGTGTGTTCCCCTGATGGTTTAATATACACAGGACATGTTACCAGGAGAACAGTATAAGTGAGGAGAGTGTGTTCCCCTGATGGTTTAATATACACGGGACATGTTACCAGGTGAACAGTATAAGTGAGGAGAGTATCTTACCCTGATTGTTTAATGCACACGGGACATGTTACCAGGTGAACAGTATAAGTGCGGAGAGTGTGTTCCCCTGATGGTTTAATGCACATTTGACATGTTACCAGTTGAACAGTACAAGTGAGGAGAGTGTGTTCCCCTGATGGTTTAATGCACACGGGACATGCTACCAGGTAAACAATATAAGAGAGGAGCGTGTGTTCCCCTTATTGTTTAATGCACAGCAGACATGTTACCAGGTGAACAGTATAAGTGAGGAGAGTGTGTTCCCCTGATTGTTTAATACACACGGGACATGTTACCAAGTGATCAGTTTAAGTGAGGAGAGAGTGTTCCCCTGATGGTTTAATACTGACGGGACGTGTCACCAGGTGAAAAGTATAAGTGAGGAGAATGTGTTCCCCTGATGGTTTAATACTGACGGGACATGTCACCAGGTGAACAGTATAAGTGAGGAGAGTGTGTTCCCCTGATGGTTTAATATGCAAGGGACATGTTACCTGATGAGCAGTTTAAGTGAGGAGAGTGTGTTCCCCTGATGGTTTAATGCAAACTGGACATGTCACCAGATGAACAGTATAAGTGAGGAGAGTTTGTTCCCCTGATGGTTTAATACGCACGGGACATGTTACCAAGTGAACTGTATATGCGAGGAGAGTGTGTTCCCCTTATGGTTGAATGCAAACAGGACATGTCACCAGATGAACTGTATAAGTGAGGAGAGTTTGTTCCTTTGATTGTTTAATCTTCATGGGACATGTTACCATGTGAACAGTATAAGTGAGGAGAGTGCGTTCCCCTGATGGTTTAATATACACGGGACAAGTCAACAGTTGAACAGTATAAGTGAGGAGAGTGTGTTCCCCTGATTGTTTAATACTGACGGGACATGTCACCAGGTGAACAGTATAAGTGAGGAGAGTGCCTTCCCCTGATGGTTTAATATACATGGGACATGTTACCAGGTGAAAGGTCTAAGTGAGGAGAGTGTGTTCCCCTGATTGTTTAATACTGACGGGACATGTTACCAGGTGAACAGTATAAGTGAGGAGAGTGTGTTCCCCTGATTGTTTAATACTGACGGGACTTGTTACCAGGTGAACAGTATAAGTGAGGAGAGTGTGTTCCCCTGATTGTTTAATACTGACGGGACATGTTACCAGGTGAACAGTATAAGTGAGGAGAGTGTGTTCCCCTGATGGTTTAATATACACAGGACATGTTATTCGGTGAACAGTATAATTGAGCAGAGTGTGTTCCCGTGATGGTTTAATATACACGGGACATGTTACCAGGTGAGGAGTAGAAGTGAGGAGAGTGTGTTCCCCTCATGGTTTACTACGCACGGGACATGTTACCAGGTGAACAGTATAAGTTAGGAGAGTGTGTTCCCCTGATGGTTTAATATACACAGGACATGTTATTCGGTGAACAGTATAATTGAGCAGAGTGTGTTCCCGTGATGGTTTAATATACACGGGACATGTTACCAGGTGAACTCAATAAGTGAAGAGAGTGAGTTCCCCTGATGGTTTAATATACACAGGACATGTTACCAGGTGAACAGTATAAGTGAGCAGAGTGTGTTCCCGTGATGGTTTAATATACACGGGACATGTTACCAGGTGGACAGTATAAGTGAGGAGAGAATGTTCCCCTGATTGTTTAATGATTACGGGACATGTTACCAGGGGAACAGTATACGTGAAGAGAGTGTGTTCCCCTGATGGTTTAATGCACACGGGACATGTTACCAGGGGAACAGTGTAAGTGAGGAGAGTGTGTTCCCCTGATGGTTTAATGCACACGGGACATGTTAACAGGGGAACAGTATACATGAGGAGTGTGTGTTCCCCTGATGGTTTAATGCACACGGGACATGTTACCAGGGGAACAGTGTACGTGAGGAGAGTGTGTTCCCCTGATGTTTTAATACACACGGGACAAGTTACCAGGTGTACAGTATAAGTGAGGAGAGTGTGTTCCCCTGATGGTTTAATAAACGGGGGACATGTTACCAGGTGAACTCTATAAGTGAGGAGAGTGTGTTAACCTGATGGTTTAATATACACAGGACATGTTACCAGGTGAACAGTATAAGTGAGGAAAGTGTGTTCCCCTGATGGTTTAATACACACGGGACATGTTACCAGGTGAACTGTATAAGTGAGGAGAGTGTGTTAACCTGATGGTTTAATATACACAGGACATGTTACCAGGTGTACAGTATAAGTGAGGAGAGTGTGTTCCCCTGATGGTTTAATAAACACGGGACATGTTACCAGGTGAACTGTATAAGTGAGGAGAGTGTGTTAACCTGATGGTTTAATATACACAGGACATGTTACCAGGTGAAAAGTATACGTGAGGAGAGTGTGTTCCCCTGATGGTTTAATGAACACGGGACATGTTCCCCGGTGAACTGTATAAGTGAGGAGAGTGTGTTCACCTGATGGTTTAATATACACGGGACATGTTACCAGGTGAACTGTATAAGTGAGGAGAGTGTGTTCACCTGATGGTTAAATACACACGGGACATGTTCCCCGGTGAACTGTATAAGTGAGGAGAGTGTGTTCACCTGATGGTTTAATATACACGGGACATGTTACCAGGTGAACTGTATAAGTGAGGAGAGTGTGTTCACCTGATGGTTTAATATACACAGGACATGTTACCAGGTGAACAGTATATGTGAGGAGCACGTGTTCCCCTGATGGTTTAATACACACAGGATATGTTACCAGGAGAACAGTATAAGTGAGGAGAGTGTGTTCCCCTGATTGTTTAATGCACAAGGGACATGTTACTAGGTGAACATTATAAGTGAGAAGAGTGTGTTCCCCTGATTGTTTAATGCACACGGGACATGTTACCAGGTGAACATTATAAGTGAGGAGACTGTGTTCCCCTGATTGTTTAATATACACGGGACATGTCACCAGCTGAACTCAAAAAGTGCGGAGAGTATGTTCCCCTGATGGTTTAATATACACGGGACATGTTAGCACGTGAACAGTATAAGTGAGGAGAGTGTGTTCCCATTATTGTTTAATGCACAGTTGACATGTTACCAGGTGAACAGTATAAGTGAGGAGAATGTGTTCCACTGATTGTTTAATACACACAGGACATGTTACCAGGTGAACAGTATAAGTGGGAGAGTGTGTTCCCCTGATGGTTTAATATTCACGGGACATGTTAGCACGTGAACAGTATAAGTGAGGAGAGTGTGTTCCCATGATGTTTTAACTTAAACGGGACATGTTACCAGGTGAACCGTGTAAGTGAGGAGATTGTGTTCCCCTGATGGTTTAATATACATGGGACATGTCACCAGGTGAACAGTATAAGTGAGGAGAGTGTGTTCTCCTGATGGTTTAATACACCCGGGACATGTCAGCAGGTGAACAGTATAAGTGAGGAGAGTGTGTTCCCCTGATGGTTTAATACACACAGGACATGTTACCAGGTGAACAACATAAGTGAGGATAGTGTGTTCACCAGATGGTTTAATGTTCACGGGACATGTCACAAGGTGAACAGTATAAGTGAGGAGAGTGTGTTCACCTGATGGTTTAATATAAAAGGGACATGTTACCAGGTGAACTGTATAAGTGAGGAGAGTGTGTTCACCTGATGGTATAATATACACAGGACATGTTACCAGGAGAACAGTTTAACTGAGGAGAGTGTGTTCCCCTGATAGTTTAATGCACACGGGACATGTTACCAGGTGAACAGTATAAGTGAGGTGAGTATCTTACCCTGATTGTTTAATGCACACGGGACATGTTACCAGGTGAACAGTATAAGTGCGGAGAGTGTGTTCCCCTGATGGTTTAATGCACATTTGACATGTTACCAGTTGAACAGTACAAGTGAGGAGAGTGTGCTCCCCTGATTGTTTAATGCACACGGGACATGTTTCCAGGTGAACAGTATAAGTGAGGAGAGTGTGTTCGCCTGATGGTTTAATGCACACGGGACATGCTACCAGGTAAACAATATAAGAGAGGAGCGTGTGTTCCCCTTATTGTTTAATGCATAGCAGACATGTTACCAGGTGAACAGTATAAGTGAGGAGAGTGTGTTCCCCTGATTGTTTAATACACACGGGACATGTTACCAAGTGATCAGTTTAAGTGAGGAGAGAGTGTTCCCCTGATGGTTTAATACTGACGGGACGTGTCACCAGGTGAAAAGTATAAGTGAGGAGAATGTGTTCCCCTGATGGTTTAATACTGACGGGACATGTCACCAGGTTAACAGTATAAGTGAGGAGAGTGTGTTCCCCTGGTGGTTTAATATGCAAGGGACATGTTACCTGATGAGCAGTTTAAGTGAGGAGAGTGTGTTCCCCTGATGGTTTAATGCAAACTGGACATGTCACCAGATGAACAGTATAAGTGAGGAGACTGTGTTCCCCTGATGGTTTAATACGCACGGGACATGTTACCAAGAGAACTGTAAAAGTGAGGAGAGTGTGTTCCCCTGATGGTTTAATACGCACGGGACATGTTACCAAGTGAACTGTATAAGCGAGGAGAGTGTGTTCCCCTGATGGTTGAATGCAAACAGGACATGTCACCAGATGAACTGTATAAGTGAGGAGAGTTTGTTCCTTTGATTGTTTAATCTTCATGGGACATGTTACCATGTGAACAGTATAAGTGAGGAGAGTGCGTTCCCCTGATGGTTTAATATACACGGGACATGTCAACAGGTGAACAGTATAAGTGAGGAGAGTGTGTTCCCCTGATTGTTTAATACTGACGGGACATTTCACCAGGTGAACAGTATAAGTGAGGAGAGTGTGTTCCCCAGATGGTTTAATATACATGGGACATGTTACCAGGTGAACAGTATAAGTGTAGAGAGTGTGTTCCCCTGATGGTTTAATACTGTCTGGACATGTCACCAGGTGAACAGTATAAGTGAGGAGAGTGTGTTCCCCTGATGGTTTAATATACATGGGACATGTTACCAGGTGAAAGGTCTAAGTGAGGAGAGTGTGTTCCCCTGATTGTTTAATACTGACGGGACATGTTACCAGGTGAACAGTATAAGTGAGGAGACTGTGTTCCCCTGATTGTTTAACCTTCACGGGACATGTTTCCAGATGAACAGTATAAGTGAGGAGAGTGTGTTCCCCTGATGGTTTAATATTCACGGGACATGTTAACAGATGAACAGTATAAGTGAGGAGAGTGTGTTTCCCTGATGTTTTAATATTCACGGGACATGTTACCAGGTGAACAGTATAAGTGAGGAGAGTGTGTTTCCCTGATGGTTTAATCTTCACGGGACATGTTGCCAGGTGAACAGTATAAGTGAGGAGATTATTTTCCCCTGATGGTTTAATATACACAGGACATTTTTCCAGGTGAACAGTATAAGTGAGGAGAGTGTGTTCCCCTGATGGTTTAATGTACACGGGACATGTCACCAGGTGAAGAGTATAAGTGAGGAGAGTGTGTTCCGCTGATGGTTTAATATACACGGGACATGTCACCAGGTGAACAGTATAAGTGAGGGGAGTATGTTCCCCTGATGGTTTAATATGAACAGGACATGTTACCAGGTGAACAGTATACGTGAGGAGAGTGTGTTCCCCTGATGGTTTAATACGAACGGGACATGTTACCAGGTGAACAGTATAAATGAGGAGAGTGTGTTCCCCTGATGGTTTAATATACACAGGACATGTTACCAGATGAACTGCATAAGTGAGGAGAGTGTGTTCCCCTGATGGTTTAATACACAAGGGACATGATACCAGGTGAACAGTATAAGTGAGGAGAATGTGTTCCCCTGTTGGTTTAATATACACAGGACATGTCACCAGGTGAACAGTATATGTGAGGAGAGTGTGTTCCCCTGATTATTTAATATACACGGGATATGTTACCAGGTGAACCGTATAAGTGAGGAGAGTGTGTTCCCCTGGTGGTTTAATACACACGGGACATGTCAGCAGGTGAACAGTATAAGTGAGGAGAGTGTGTTCCCCTGATTGTTTAATATACACTGGAGATGTTACCAGGTGAACAGTATAAGTGAGGAGAGTGTGTTCCCCTGATGGTTTAATGCAAAAAGAACATGTCACCAGATGAACAGTATAAGTGAGGAGAGTGTGTTCCACTGATTGTTTAATATACACTGGACATGTTACAAGGTGAACAATATAATTGAGGAGAGTGTGTTCCCCAGATGGCTTAATACACACGGGACATGTTACCAGGTGAACAGTATAAGTGAGGAGAGTGTGTTCCCCTGATTGTTTAATATACACTGGACATGTTACCAGGTGAACAGTATAAGTGAGGAGAGTGTGTTCCCCTGATGGTTTAATGCAAACAGGACATGTCACCAGATGAACAGTATAAGTGAGGAGAGTGTGTTCCCCTGATGGTTTAATATACACTGGACATGTTACCAGGTGAACAGTATAAGTGAGGAGAGTGTGTTCCCCTGATGGTTTAATGCAAACAGGACATGTCACCAGATGAACAGTATAAGTGAGGAGAGTGTGTTCCCCTGATCGTTTAATATACACTGGACATGTTACCAGGTGAACAGTATAAGTGAGGAGAGTGTGTTCCCCTGATGGTTTAATGCAAACAGGACATTTCACCAGATGAACAGTATAAGTGAGGAGAGTGTGTTCCCCTGATGGTTTAATATACACGGGACATGTTACCAGGTGAACAGTATAAGTGAGAAGAGTGTGTTCCCCTGATGGTTTAATGCAAACAGGACATGTCACCAGATGAACCGTATATGTGAGGAGAGTGTGTTCCCCTGATGGTTTAATATACACTGGACATGTTACCAGGTGAACAGTATAAGTGAGGAGAGTGTGTAAACCTGATTGTTTAATACACACGGGACATGTTACCAGGTGAACCGTATAAGTGAGGAGAGTGTGTTTCCCTGATGGTTTAATACACACGGGACATGTTACCAGGTGAACCGTATAAGTGAGAAGAGTGTGTTCCCCTGATGGTTTAATGCAAACAGGACATGTCACCAGATGAACAGTATATGTGAGGAGAGTGTGTTCCCCTGATGGTTTAATATACAATGGACATGTTACCAGGTGAACAGTATAAGTGAGGAGAGTGTGTTCCCCCGATTGTTTGATGTTCATGGGACATGTTACCAGGTGAACAGTATAAGTGAGGAGAGTGTGTTCCCCTGATGGTTTAATGCAAACAGGACATGTCACCAGATGAACAGTGTAAGTGAGGAGAGTGTGTTCCCCTGGTGGTTTAATATTCACGGGTGATGTTACCAGGTGAACAGTGTAAGTGAGGAGAGTGTGTTCCTCTGATGGTTTAATATTCACTGGACACGTTACCAAGTGAACAGTGTAAGTGAGGTGAGTCTGTTTCCCTGATGGTTTAATACTCACGGGACATGTTTCCAGGTGAACAGTATGAGTGAGGAGAGTGTGTTCCCCTGATGGTTTAATACGCACGGGACATGTTACCAGGTGAACAGTATAAGTGAGGAGAGTGTTTTTCCCTGATGGTTTAATATAGACGGGACATGTTAGCAAGTGAACAGGATAACTGAGGAGACTGCGTTCCCCTGATGGTTTAATACGCACGGGACATGTTACCAGGTGAACAGTATAAGTGAGGAGAGTGAGTTCCCCCTGATGGTTTAATATACACGGGACATGTTACCAGGTGAACAGTATCAGTGAGGAGAGTGTGTTCCCCTGATGGTTTAATATACACGGGACATGTTACCAGGTGAACAGTATAAGTGAGGAGAGTGTGTTCCCCTGATGGTTTAATATACACGGGACATGTTACCAAGTGAACTGTATAAGTGAGGAGAGTGTTTTCCCCTGATGGTTTAATGCAAACAGGACATGTCACCAGATGAACAGTATAAGTGAGGAGAGTGTGTTCCCCCGATTGTTTAATGTTCATGGGACATGTTACCAGGTGAGCAGTATAAGTGAGGAGAGTGTGTTCCCCTGATGGTTTAATGCAAACAGGACATGTAACCAGTTGAACTGTATAAGTGAGGAGAGTGTGTTCCCCTGATGGTTTAATGCAAACAGGACATGTCTCCAGATGAACAGTGTAAGTGAGGAGAGTGTGTTCCCTTGATTGTTTAATCTTCATGGGACATGTTACCATGTAAACAGTATAAGTGAGGAGGTTGTGTTTCCCTGGTGGTTTAATATTCACGGGTGATGTTACCAGGTGAACAGTATAAGTGAGGCGAGTGTGTTCCCCTGATGGTTTAATATTCACTGGACATGTTACCAAGTGAACAGTATAAGTGAGGTGAGTGTGTTTCCCTGATGGTTTAATACTCACGGGACATGTTTCCAGGTGAACAGTATAAGTGAGGAGAGTGAGTTCCCCTGATGCTTTAATACAAACAGGACATGTCAACAGGTGAACAGTAGAAGTGAGGACAGAGTATTCCCCTGATGGTTTAATATACACAGGACATGATACCAGGAGAACAGCATAAGTGAGGAGAATGTGTTCCCCTGATGGTTTAATATACAAGGGACATGATACCAGGTGAACAGTATAAGTGAGGAGAGTGTGTTCCTCTGATGGTTTAACATGCACGGGACGTGTCACCAGGTGAAGAGTAGAAGTGAGGAGATTGTGTTCCCCTGATTGTTTAATACTGACGGGACATGTCACCAGGTGAACAGTATAAGTGAGGAGAGAGTGTTCCCCTGATGGTTTAATATGCACGGGACATGTTACCAGGTGAACAGTATAAGTGAAGAGAGTGTGTTCCCCTGATGGTTTAATATACTTGGGACATGTTACCAGGTGAACAGTATAATTGAAGAGAGTGTGTTCCCCTGATGGTTTAATACACACGGGACATGTTACCAGGTGAACAGTATAAGTGAGGAGAGTGTGTTCCCCTGATGGTCTCATATACACGGGACATGTTACCAGGTGAACAGTATAAGTGAAGAGAGTGTGTTCCCCTGATGGTTTAATATATTTCGGACATGTTACCAGGTGAACAGTATAATTGAAGAGAGTGTGTTCCCCTGATGGTTTAATACACACGGGACATGTTACCAGGTAAACAGTATAAGTGAGGAGAGTGTGTTCCCCAGATTGTTTAATACAACGGGACATGTCACCACGTGAACAGTTTAAGGGAGGAGAGTGTGTTCCCATGATGGTTTAATAAACACAGGACATGTCAAAAGGTAAACAGTATAAGTGAGGAGAGTGTGTTCCCCTGATTGTTTAATACTGACGGGACATGTCACCATGTGAACAGTTTAAGTGAGGAGAGTGTGTTCCCCTGATGGTTAAATACGCAGGGGACATGTTACCAGGTGAACAGAATAAGTGAGGAGAGTGAGTTCCCCCTGATGGTTTAATACACACCGGAGATGTTAACAGGTGTACAGAAAAGGGAGGAGAGTGTCTTCCCCTGATGGTTTAATACTGACGGGACATGTCACCAGGTGATCAGTATAAGTGAGG
This sequence comes from Heterodontus francisci, assembly GCF_036365525.1. Taxonomy (NCBI): domain Eukaryota; kingdom Metazoa; phylum Chordata; class Chondrichthyes; order Heterodontiformes; family Heterodontidae; genus Heterodontus; species Heterodontus francisci. The sequence goes on along the minus strand of NW_027141614.1, from coordinate 1,737,500 downwards.
AGAGTGTGTTCCCTTGATGGTTTAATACTGTCGGGACATTTCCCCAGGTGAACAGTATAAGTGAGGAGAGTGTGTTCCCCTGATGGTTTAATATACACGGGACATGTTACCAGGTGAACAGTATAAGTGAGGAGAGTGTGTTCCCCTGATGGTTTAATATACACGGGACATGTTACCAGATGAACAGTATAAGTGAGGAGAGTGTGTTCCCCTGATGGTTTAATAAACACGGGACATGTTACCAGGTGAACAGTATAAGTGAGGAGAGTGTGTTCCCCTGATGGTTTAATGAACACGGGACATGTTCCCCGGTGAACTGTATAAGTGAGGAGAGTGTGTTCACCTGATGGTTTAATATACACGGGACATGTTACCAGGTGAACTGTATAAGTGAGGAGAGTGTGTTCACCTGATGGTTTAATATACACAGGACATGTTACCAGGTGAACAGTATATGTGAGGAGCGCGTGTTCCCCTGATGGTTTAATACACACAGGATATGTTACCAGGAGAACAGTATAAGTGAGGAGAGTGTGTTCCCCTGATTGTTTAATGCACAAGGGACATGTTACTAGGTGAACATTATAAGTGAGAAGAGTGTGTTCCCCTGATTGTTTAATGCACACGGGACATGTTACCAGGTGAACATTATAAGTGAGGAGACTGTGTTCCCCTGATTGTTTAATATACACGGGACATGTCACCAGCTGAACTCAAAAAGTGCGGAGAGTATGTTCCCCTGATGGTTTAATATACACGGGACATGTTAGCACGTGAACAGTATAAGTGAGGAGAGTGTGTTCCCATTATTGTTTAATGCACAGTTGACATGTTACCAGGTGAACAGTATAAGTGAGGAGAATGTGTTCCACTGATTGTTTAATACACACAGGACATGTTACCAGGTGAACAGTATAAGTGGGAGAGTGTGTTCCCCTGATGGTTTAATATTCACGGGACATGTTAGCACGTGAACAGTATAAGTGAGGAGAGTGTGTTCCCATGATGTTTTAACTTACACGGGACATGTTACCAGGTGAACCGTGTAAGTGAGGAGATTGTGTTCCCCTGATGGTTTAATATACATGGGACATGTCACCAGGTGAACAGTATAAGTGAGGAGAGTGTGTTGCCCTGATGGTTTAATAAGCACGGAACATGTTACCAGGTGAACAGTATAAGTGAGGAGAGTGTGTTCTCCTGATGGTTTAATACACCCGGGACATGTCAGCAGGTGAACAGTATAAGTGAGGAGAGTGTGTTCCCCTGATGGTTTAATACACACAGGACATGTTACCAGGTGAACAACATAAGTGAGGATAGTGTGTTCACCAGATGGTTTAATGTTCACGGGACATGTCACAAGGTGAACAGTATAAGTGAGGAGAGTGTGTTCACCTGATGGTTTAATATAAAAGGGACATGTTACCAGGTGAACTGTATAAGTGAGGAGAGTGTGTTCACCTGATGGTATAATATACACAGGACATGTTACCAGGAGAACAGTTTAACTGAGGAGAGTGTGTTCCCCTGATAGTTTAATGCACACGGGACATGTTACCAGGTGAACAGTATAAGTGAGGTGAGTATCTTACCCTGATTGTTTAATGCACACGGGACATGTTACCAGGTGAACAGTATAAGTGCGGAGAGTGTGTTCCCCTGATGGTTTAATGCACATTTGACATGTTACCAGTTGAACAGTACAAGTGAGGAGAGTGTGCTCCCCTGATTGTTTAATGCACACGGGACATGTTTCCAGGTGAACAGTATAAGTGAGGAGAGTGTGTTCGCCTGATGGTTTAATGCACACGGGACATGCTACCAGGTAAACAATATAAGAGAGGAGCGTGTGTTCCCCTTATTGTTTAATGCATAGCAGACATGTTACCAGGTGAACGGTATAAGTGAGGAGAGTGTGTTCCCCTGATTGTTTAATACACACGGGACATGTTACCAAGTGATCAGTTTAAGTGAGGAGAGAGTGTTCCCCTGATGGTTTAATACTGACGGGACGTGTCACCAGGTGAAAAGTATAAGTGAGGAGAATGTGTTCCCCTGATGGTTTAATACTGACGGGACATGTCACCAGGTTAACAGTATAAGTGAGGAGAGTGTGTTCCCCTGGTGGTTTAATATGCAAGGGACATGTTACCTGATGAGCAGTTTAAGTGAGGAGAGTGTGTTCCCCTGATGGTTTAATGCAAACTGGACATGTCACCAGATGAACAGTATAAGTGAGGAGACTGTGTTCCCCTGATGGTTTAATACGCACGTGACATGTTACCAAGAGAACTGTAAAAGTGAGGAGAGTGTGTTCCCCTGATGGTTTAATACGCACGGGACATGTTACCAAGTGAACTGTATAAGCGAGGAGAGTGTGTTCCCCTGATGGTTGAATGCAAACAGGACATGTCACCAGATGAACTGTATAAGTGAGGAGAGTTTGTTCCTTTGATTGTTTAATCTTCATGGGACATGTTACCATGTGAACAGTATAAGTGAGGAGAGTGCGTTCCCCTGATGGTTTAATATACACGGGACATGTCAACAGGTGAACAGTATAAGTGAGGAGAGTGTGTTCCCCTGATTGTTTAATACTGACGGGACATTTCACCAGGTGAACAGTATAAGTGAGGAGAGTGTGTTCCCCAGATGGTTTAATATACATGGGACATGTTACCAGGTGAACAGTATAAGTGTAGAGAGTGTGTTCCCCTGATGGTTTAATACTGACTGGACATGTCACCAGGTGAACAGTATAAGTGAGGAGAGTGTGTTCCCCTGATGGTTTAATATACATGGGACATGTTACCAGGTGAAAGGTCTAAGTGAGGAGAGTGTGTTCCCCTGATTGTTTAATACTGACGGGACATGTTACCAGGTGAACAGTATAAGTGAGGAGACTGTGTTCCCCTGATTGTTTAACCTTCACGGGACATGTTTCCAGATGAACAGTATAAGTGAGGAGAGTGTGTTCCCCTGATGGTTTAATATTCACGGGACATGTTAACAGATGAACAGTATAAGTGAGGAGAGTGTGTTTCCCTGATGTTTTAATATTCACGGGACATGTTACCAGGTGAACAGTATAAGTGAGGAGAGTGTGTTTCCCTGATGGTTTAATCTTCACGGGACATGTTGCCAGGTGAACAGTATAAGTGAGGAGATTATTTTCCCCTGATGGTTTAATATACACAGGACATTTTTCCAGGTGAACAGTATAAGTGAGGAGAGTGTGTTCCCCTGATGGTTTAATGTACACGGGTCATGTCACCAGGTGAAGAGTATAAGTGAGGAGAGTGTGTTCCGCTGATGGTTTAATATACACGGGACATGTCACCAGGTGAACAGTATAAGTGAGGGGAGTATGTTCCCCTGATGGTTTAATATGAACAGGACATGTTACCAGGTGAACAGTATACGTGAGGAGAGTGTGTTCCCCTGATGGTTTAATACGAACGGGACATGTTACCAGGTGAACAGTATAAATGAGGAGAGTGTGTTCCCCTGATGGTTTAATATACACAGGACATGTTACCAGATGAACTGCATAAGTGAGGAGAGTGTGTTCCCCTGATGGTTTAATACACAAGGGACATGATACCAGGTGAACAGTATAAGTGAGGAGAATGTGTTCCCCTGTTGGTTTAATATACACAGGACATGTCACCAGGTGAACAGTATATGTGAGGAGAGTGTGTTCCCCTGATTATTTAATATACACGGGATATGTTACCAGGTGAACCGTATAAGTGAGGAGAGTGTGTTCCCCTGGTGGTTTAATACACACGGGACATGTCAGCAGGTGAACAGTATAAGTGAGGAGAGTGTGTTCCCCTGATTGTTTAATATACACTGGAGATGTTACCAGGTGAACAGTATAAGTGAGGAGAGTGTGTTCCCCTGATTGTTTAATATACACTGGACATGTTACCAGGTGAACAGTATAAGTGAGGAGAGTGTGTTCCCCTGATGGTTTAATGCAAACAGGACATGTCACCAGATGAACAGTATAAGTGAGGAGAGTGTGTTCCCCTGATGGTTTAATATACACTGGACATGTTACCAGGTGAACAGTATAAGTGAGGAGAGTGTGTTCCCCTGATGGTTTAATGCAAACAGGACATGTCACCAGATGAACAGTATAAGTGAGGAGAGTGTGTTCCCCTGATCGTTTAATATACACTGGACATGTTACCAGGTGAACAGTATAAGTGAGGAGAGTGTGTTCCCCTGATGGTTTAATGCAAACAGGACATTTCACCAGATGAACAGTATAAGTGAGGAGAGTGTGTTCCCCTGATGGTTTAATATACACGGGACATGTTACCAGGTGAACAGTATAAGTGAGAAGAGTGTGTTCCCCTGATGGTTTAATGCAAACAGGACATGTCACCAGATGAACAGTATATGTGAGGAGAGTGTGTTCCCCTGATGGTTTAATATACACTGGACATGTTACCAGGTGAACAGTATAAGTGAGGAGAGTGTGTAAACCTGATTGTTTAATACACACGGGACATGTTACCAGGTGAACCGTATAAGTGAGGAGAGTGTGTTTCCCTGATGGTTTAATACACACGGGACATGTTACCAGGTGAACCGTATAAGTGAGAAGAGTGTGTTCCCCTGATGGTTTAATGCAAACAGGACATGTCACCAGATGAACAGTATATGTGAGGAGAGTGTGTTCCCCTGATGGTTTAATATACAATGGACATGTTACCAGGTGAACAGTATAAGTGAGGAGAGTGTGTTCCCCCGATTGTTTGATGTTCATGGGACATGTTACCAGGTGAACAGTATAAGTGAGGAGAGTGTGTTCCCCTGATGGTTTAATGCAAACAGGACATGTCACCAGATGAACAGTGTAAGTGAGGAGAGTGTGTTCCCCTGGTGGTTTAATATTCACGGGTGATGTTACCAGGTGAACAGTGTAAGTGAGGAGAGTGTGTTCCTCTGATGGTTTAATATTCACTGGACACGTTACCAAGTGAACAGTGTAAGTGAGGTGAGTGTGTTTCCCTGATGGTTTAATACTCACGGGACATGTTTCCAGGTGAACAGTATGAGTGAGGAGAGTGTGTTCCCCTGATGGTTTAATACGCACGGGACATGTTACCAGGTGAACAGTATAAGTGAGGAGAGTGTTTTTCCCTGATGGTTTAATATAGACGGGACATGTTAGCAAGTGAACAGGATAACTGAGGAGAGTGCGTTCCCCTGATGGTTTAATACGCACGGGACATGTTACCAGGTGAACAGTATAAGTGAGGAGAGTGAGTTCCCCCTGATGGTTTAATATACACGGGACATGTTACCAGGTGAACAGTATCAGTGAGGAGAGTGTGTTCCCCTGATGGTTTAATATACACGGGACATGTTACCAAGTGAACTGTATAAGTGAGGAGAGTGTTTTCCCCTGATGGTTTAATGCAAACAGGGCATGTCACCAGATGAACAGTATAAGTGAGGAGAGTGTGTTCCCCCGATTGTTTAATGTTCATGGGACATGTTACCAGTTGAACTGTATAAGTGAGGAGAGTGTGTTCCCCTGATGGTTTAATGCAAACAGGACATGTCTCCAGATGAACAGTGTAAGTGAGGAGAGTGTGTTCCCTTGATTGTTTAATCTTCATGGGACATGTTACCATGTAAACAGTATAAGTGAGGAGGTTGTGTTTCCCTGGTGGTTTAATATTCACGGGTGATGTTACCAGGTGAACAGTATAAGTGAGGCGAGTGTGTTCCCCTGATGGTTTAATATTCACTGGACATGTTACCAAGTGAACAGTATAAGTGAGGTGAGTGTGTTTCCCTGATGGTTTAATACTCACGGGACATGTTTCCAGGTGAACAGTATAAGTGAGGAGAGTGAGTTCCCCTGATGCTTTAATACAAACAGGACATGTCAACAGGTGAACAGTAGAAGTGAGGACAGAGTATTCCCCTGATGGTTTAATATACACAGGACATGATACCAGGAGAACAGCATAAGTGAGGAGAATGTGTTCCCCTGATGGTTTAATATACAAGGGACATGATACCAGGTGAACAGTATAAGTGAGGAGAGTGTGTTCCTCTGATGGTTTAACATGCACGGGACGTGTCACCAGGTGAAGAGTAGAAGTGAGGAGATTGTGTTCCCCTGATTGTTTAATACTGACGGGACATGTCACCAGGTGAACAGTATAAGTGAGGAGAGAGTGTTCCCCTGATGGTTTAATATGCACGGGACATGTTACCAGGTGAACAGTATAAGTGAAGAGAGTGTGTTCCCCTGATGGTTTAATATACTTGGGACATGTTACCAGGTGAACAGTATAATTGAAGAGAGTGTGTTCCCCTGATGGTTTAATACACACGGGACATGTTACCAGGTGAACAGTATAAGTGAGGAGAGTGTGTTCCCCTGATGGTCTCATATACACGGGACATGTTACCAGGTGAACAGTATAAGTGAAGAGAGTGTGTTCCCCTGATGGTTTAATATATTTCGGACATGTTACCAGGTGAACAGTATAATTGAAGAGAGTGTGTTCCCCTGATGGTTTAATACACACGGGACATGTTACCAGGTAAACAGTATAAGTGAGGAGAGTGTGTTCCCCAGATTGTTTAATACAACGGGACATGTCACCACGTGAACAGTTTAAGTGAGGACAGTGTGTTCCCATGATGGTTTAATAAACACAGGACATGTCAAAAGGTAAACAGTATAAGTGAGGAGAGTGTGTTCCCCTGATTGTTTAATACTGACGGGACATGTCACCATGTGAACAGTTTAAGGGAGGAGAGTGTGTTCCCCTGATGGTTAAATACGCAGGGGACATGTTACCAGGTGAACAGAATAAGTGAGGAGAGTGAGTTCCCCCTGATGGTTTAATACACACCGGAGATGTTAACAGGTGTACAGAAAAGGGAGGAGAGTGTCTTCCCCTGATGGTTTAATACTGACGGGACATGTCACCAGGTGATCAGTATAAGTGAGGAGAGTGTGTTCCCTTGATGGTTTAATACTGTCGGGACATTTCCCCAGGTGAACAGTATAAGTGAGGAGAGTGTGTTCCCCTGATGGTTTAATATACACGGGACATGTGACCAGGTGAACAGTATAAGTGAGGAGAGTGTGTTCCCCTGATTGTTTAATTGTGACGGGACATGTTACCAGATGAACAGTATAAGTGAGGAGAGTGTGTTCCCCTGATGGTTTAATATACACGGGACATGTTACCAGGTGAACAGTATAAGTGAGGAGAGTGTGTTCCCCTGATGGTTTAATACACACAGGACATGTCACCAGATGAACAGTATAAGTGAGGAGAGTGTGTTCCCCCGATTGTTTAATGTTCATGGGACATGTTACCATGTGAACAGTGTAAGTGAGGAGAATGTGTTCCCCTGATGGTTTAATGCAAACAGGACATGTCACCAGATGAACAGTGTAAGTGAGGAGAGTGTGTTCCCTTGATTGTTTAATCTTCACGGGACATGTTACCATGTGAACAGTATAAGTGAGGAGAGTGTGTTTCCCTGATGTTTTAATACACACAGGACATGTCACCAGATGAAGAGCATAAGTGAGGAGAGTGTGTTCCCCCGATTGTTTAATGTTCATGGGACATGTTACCATGTAAACAGTGTAAGTGAGGAGAATGTGTTCCCCTGATGGTTTAATATACAAGGGACATGATACCAGGTGAACAGTATAAGTGAGGAGAGAGTGTTCCCCTGATGGTTTAACATGCACGGGACGTGTCACCAGGTGAAGAGTAGAAGTGAGGAGATTGTGTTCCCCTGATTGTTTAATACTGACGGGACATGTCACCAGGTGAACAGTATAAGTGAGGAGAGATTGTTCCCCTGATGGTTTAACACGCACAGGACATGTTACCAGGTGAACATTATAAGTGAGGAGAGTGTGTTCCCCTGATTGCTTAATACACACGGGACATGTTACCAGATGAACAGTATAAGTGAGGAGAGTGCATTCCCCTGATGGTTTAATATACACGGGACATGTTACCAGGTGAACAGTATAAGTGAGGAGAGGGCTTTCCCCTGATGGTTTAATATACACGGGATATGTTACCAGGTGAACAGTATAAGTGAGGAGAGTGTGTTCCCCTGATGGTTCAATATACACAGGACATGTTAGCAGGTGAAAAGTATAAGTGAGGAGAGTGTGTTCCCCTGATTGTTTAATATACACGGGACATGTTACCAGGTGAACAGTATAAGTGAGGAGAGTGCATTCCCCTGATGGTTTAATATACACGGGACATGTTACCAGGTGAACAGTATAAGTGAGGAGAGTGTGTTCCCCTGATTGCTTAATACACACGGGACATGTTACCAGATGAACAGTATAAGTGAGGAGAGTGCATTCCCCTGATGGTTTAATATACAGGGGACATGTTACCAGGTGAACAGTATAAGTGAGGAGAGGGCTTTCCCCTGATGGTTTAATATACACGGGACATGTTACCAGGTGAACAGTATAAGTGAGGAGAGTGTGTTCCCCTGATGGTTCAATATACACAGGACATGTTAGCAGGTGAAAAGTATAAGTGAGGAGAGTGTGTTCCCCTGATTGTTTAATAAACACGGGACATGTTACCAGGTGAAGAGTATAAGTGAGGAGAGTGTGTTCCCCTGATGGTTTAATATACTTGGGACATGTTACCAGGTGAACATTATAAGTGAGGAGATTGTGTTCCCCTGATGGTTTAATACACACGGGACATGTTACCAGGTAAACAGTATAAGTGAGGAGAGTGTGTTCCCCTGATGGTTTAATACTGAAGGGACATGTCACCAGGTGAACAGTATAAGTGAGGAGAGTGTGGTCCCCTGATGGTTTAATACTGTCGGGAAATTTCCCCAGGTGAACAGTATAAGTGAGGAGAGTGTGTTCCCCTGATTGTTTAATAGTGACGGGACATGTTACCAGGTGAACAGTATAAGTGAGGACAGTGTGTTCCCCTGATTGTTTAATACACACAGGACATGTTCCCAGGTGAACAGTATAAGTGAGGATAGTGTGTTCCCTTGATTGTTTAATATACATGGGACATGTTACCCGGTGAACAGTGTAAGTGAAGAGAGTGTGTTCCCCTGATTGTTTATTACTGACGGGACATGCCACCATGTGACCAGTTTAAGGGAGGAGAGTGTGTTCCCCTGATGGTTTAATACGCACGGGACATGTTACCAGGTGAACAGTATAAGTCAGGAGAGTGTGTTCCCCTGATCGTTTAATACTGACGGGACATTTCCCCAGGTGAACATTATAAGTGAGGAGAGTGTGTTCCCCTGATGGTTTAAAACACACGACATGTGAACAGGTGAACAGTATAAGTGAGGAGAGTGAGTTCCCCTGATTGTTTAATACACACGGGACATGTTACCAGGTGAACAGTATAAGAGAGGAGAGAGTGTTCCCCTGATTGTTTAACACGCACGGGACATGTTACCAGGTGAACAGTATAAGTGAGGAGAGTGTGTTCCCCTGATGGTTTAATACACACGGGACATGTTACCAGGTGAACAGTATAAGTGAGGAGAGTGTGTTCCCCTGAAGGTTTAATGCACATGGGACTTGTTACCAGGTAAACAGCATAGGTGAGGAGAGTGTGTTCCCCTTATTGTTTAATGCACAGTTGACATGTTACCTGGTGAACAGTATAAGTGAGGAGAGTGTGTTCCCATGATTGTTTAACACGCACGGGACATGTTACCAGGTGAACAGTATAAGTGAGGAGAGTGTGTTCCCCTGATGGTTTAATATACACGGGACATGTTCCCAGGTGAACAGTATAAGTGAGGAGAGTGTGTTCCCCTGATGGTTTAACATATACGGGACATGTTACCAGGTGAACAGTATAAGTGAGGAGAGTGTGATCCCCTGATGGTTTAATATAGACAGGACATGTTACCAGGTGAACAGTATAAGTGAGGAGATTGTGTTCCCCTGATGGTTTAATATACACGTGACATGTCACCAGGTGGACAGTATAAGTGAGGAGATAGTGTTCCCCTGATGGTTTAATATACACGGGACATGTCACCAGGTGAACAGTATAAGTGAGGAGAGTGTGTTGCCCTGATGGTTTAATAAACACGGGACATGTTACCAGGTGAAAAGTATAAGTGAAGAGAGAGTGTTCCCCTGATGGTTTTATATACACAGGACATGTTGCCAGGTGAACAGTGTAAGTGAGGAGAGTGTGTTTCCCTGATGGTTTAATATACACAGGACATGTTACCAGGTGAACAGTATAAGTGAGGAGAGTGTGTTCCCCTGATGGTTTTATACACACGGGATATGTTACAAGGTGAACACCATAATTGAGGAGAGTGTGTTCCCCTGATGGTTTAATATACACGGGACAGGTCACCAGCTGAACTCAATAAGTGAGGTGAGTATGTTCCCCTGATGGTTTAATATACACGGGACATGTTACCAGGTGAACAGTAGAAGTGAGGAGAGTGTGTTCCCCTTATTGTTTAATGCACACAGGACATGTAACCAGGTGAACAGTATAAGTGAGGAGTGTGTGTTCCACTGATTGTTTAATATTCACGGGACATGATAGCACGTGAACAGTATAAGTGAGGAGAGTGTGTTCCCATGATGGTTTAACATACACGGGACATGTTACGAGGTGAACAGTACAAGTGAGGAGATCGTGTTCCCGTGATGGTTTAATATACACGGGACATGTTACCAGGTGAACAGTATAAGTGAGGAGGGTGTGTTGCCCTGATGGTTTAATAAACACGGGACATGTTACCAGGTGAACAGTATAAGTGAGGAGAGTGTGTTCCCCTGATGGATTAATATACACAGGACATGTTACCAGGTGAACAGTATAAGTGAGGAGATTGTGTTCCCCTGATGGTTTAATATACACATGACATGTCACCAGGTGAACAGTATAAGTGAGGAGATAGTGTTCCCCTGATGGTTTAATATACAAAGGACATGTTACCAGGTGAACAGTATAAGTGAGGAGAGTGTGTTGCCCTGATGGTTTAATATACACGGGACATGTTACCAGGTGAACAGTATAAGTGAGGAGAGTGTGTTGCCCTGATGGTTTAATAAACACGGGACATGTTACTAGGTGAACAGTATAAGTGAAGAGAGAGTGTTCCCCTGATGGTTAAATATACACAGGACATGTTACCAGATGAACAGTATAAGTGAGGAGACTGTGTTCCACTGATTGTATAATAAACATGGGACATGTTACCAGGTGAACATTATAAGTGAGGAGAGTGTGTGAACCTGATGGTTTAATATACACAGGACATGTTACCAGGTGAACTGTATAAGTTGGGAGAGTGTGTACCCCTGACAGTTTCATGCACACGCGACATGTTACCAGGTGAACAGTATAAGTGAGGAGAGTGTGTCAACCTGATGGTTTAATATACACAGGACATGTTCCCCGGTGAACTGTATAAGTGAGGAGAGTGTGTTCCCCTGATGGTTTAATACACACGGGACAAGTTACCAGGTGAACAGTATTTGTGAGGAGAGTGTGTTCCCCTGATGGTTTAATACACGCAGGATATCTTACCAGGTGAACAGTATAAGTGAGGAGAGTGTGTGAACCTGATGGTTTAATATACACAGGACATGTTACCAGGTGAACTGTATAAGTTAGGAGAGTGTGTACCCCTGACAGTTTCATGCACACGCGACATGTTACCAGGTGAACAGTATAAGTGAGGAGAGTGTGTCAACCTGATGGTTTAATATACACAGGACATGTTCCCCGGTGAACTGTATAAGTGAGGAGAGTGTGTTCCCCTGATGGTTTAATACACACGGGACAAGTTACCAGGTGAACAGTATATGTGAGGAGAGTGTGTTCCCCTGATGGTTTAATACACGCAGGATATCTTACCAGGTGAACAGTATAAATGAGGAGAGTGTGTTCCCCTGATGGTTTAATACACACGGGATATGTTACAAGGTGAACACCATAATTGAGGAGAGTGTGTTCCCCTGATGGTTTAACATACACGGGACATGTTACCAGGTGAACAGTGTCAGTGAGGAGATTGTGTTCCCCTGATGGTTTAATATACACGGGACATGTTACCAGGTGAACAGTAGAAGTGAAGAGAGAGTGTGTTCCGCTGATGGTTTAATACACACGGGACATGTCACCAGGTGAACAGTATAAGTGAGGAGAGTGTGTTCCCCTGATGGTTTAATATACACAGGACATGTTACCAGGTGAACAATATAAGTGAGGAGAGTGTGTTCCCCTGATGGTTTAATGTACACGGGACATGTCACCAGTTGAACAATATAAGTGAGGAGAGTGTTTTCACCTGATGGTTTAATATACACAGGACATGTTACCAGGAGAACAGTTTAAGTGAGGAGAGTGTGTTCCCCTGAAGGTTTAATGCACAAGGGACATGTTACCAGGTGAACAGTATAAGTGAGGAGAGTGTGTTCCCCTGATTGTTTAATACACACGGGACATGTTACCAGGTGAACAGTATAAGTGAGGAGAGTGTGTTCCCCTGATGGTTTAATATACACAGGACATGTTCCCCGGTGAACAGTATAATTGAGGAGAGTGTGTTCTACTGATTGTTTAATGCACACGGGACATGTTACCAGGTGAACAGTATAAGTGAGGAGAGTGTGTTCCCCTGATGGTTTAATGCACACGGGACATGTTACCAGGTAAACAATATAAGAGAGGAGAGTGTGTTCCCCTTATTGTTTAATGCACAGCAGACATGTTACCAGGTGAACAGTATAAGTGAGGAGAGTGTGTTCCCCTGATTGTTTAATATACACGGGACATGTTACCAGGTGAACAGTATAAGTGAGGAGAGTGTGTTCCCCTGATTGTTTAAAGCACACGGGACATGTTACCAGGTGAACAGTATAAGTGAGGAGACTGTGTTCCCCTGATGGTTTAATATACACAGGACATGTTCCCCGGTGAACAGTATAATTGAGGAGAGTGTGTTCTACTGATTGTTTAATGCACACGGGACATGTTACCAGGTGAACAGTATAAGTGAGGAGAGTGTGTTCCCCTGATGGTTTAATATACATGGGACTTGTTACCAGTTGAACAGTTTAAGTGAGGAGAGTATGTTCCCATGATGGTTTAATAAACACAGGACATGTCACCAGGTGAACCGTATAAGTGAGGAGAGTGTGTTCCCCTGATAGTTTAATAAACACGGGACATGTTACCAGGTGAACAGTGTAAGTGAGGAGAGTGTGTTCCCCTGATTGTTTAATAGTGACGGGACATGTCACCATGTGAACAGTATAAGTGAGGAGAGTTTGTTCCCCTGATTGTTTAATACTGACGGGACATGTCACCAGGAGAACAGTATAAGTGAGGAGAGTGTGTTCCCCTGATGGTTTAATACGCACTGGACATGTTACCAGATGAACAGTATAAGTGAGGAGAGTGTGTTCCCCTGATGGTTTAATGCAAACAGGACATGTCACCAGATGAACAGTATAAGTGAGGAGAGTGTGTTCCCCTGATGGTTTATTACGCACGGGACATGTTACCAAGTGAACTGTATAAGTGAGGAGAGTCTATTCCCCTGATGGTTTAATACGCACGGGACATGTTACCAGGTGAACAGTATAAGTGAGGAGAGTGTGTACCCCTGATGGTTTAATGCAAACAGGACATGTCACCAGATGAACAGTATAAGTGAGGAGAGTGTGTTCCCCTGATGGTTTAATACGCACGGGACATGTTACCAAGTGAACTGTATAAGCGAGGAGAGTGTGTTCCGCTGATGGTTGAATGCAAACAGGACATGTTACCAGATGAACTGTATAAGTGAGGAGAGTGTGTTCCTTTGATTGTTTAATCTTCACGGGACATGTTACCATGTGAACAGTATAAGTGCGGAGATGGTGTTTCCCTGGTGGTTTAATATTCACGGGTGATGTTACCGATTTAACAGGAGAAGTGAAGAGAGTGTGTTCCCCAGATGGTTTAATACTGACGGGACATGTCACCAGGTGAACAGTATAAGTGAGGAGAGTGTGTTCCCCTGATGGTTTAATATACATGGGACATGTTAACAGGTGAACAGTATAAGTGAAGAGAGTGTGTTCCCCTGATGGTTTAATACTGACGGGACATGTCACCAGGTGAACAGTATAAGTGAGGAGATTGTGTTCCCCTGATTGTTTATCCTTCACGGGACATGTTTCCAGATGAACAGTAGAAGTGAGGAGAGTGTGTTTCCCTGATGGTTTAATATTCACGGGACATGTTACCAGGTGAACTGTATAATTGAGGAGAGTGTGTTCCCCTGATGGTTTAATATTCACGGGACATGTTAACAGATGAACAGTATAAGTGAGGAGATTGTGTTTCCCTGATGGTTTAATATTCACGGGACATGTTGCCAGGTGAACAGTATAAGTGAGGAGAGTGTGTTCCCCTGATTGTTTAAAGCACACGGGACATGTTACCAGGTGAACAGTATAAGTGAGGAGACTGTGTTCCCCTGATTGTTTAATATACACGGGACATGTTACCAGGTGAACAGTATAAGTGAGGAGAGTGTGTTCCCCTGATGGTTTAATATACATGGGACTTGTTACCAGTTGAACAGTTTAAGTGAGGAGAGTATGTTCCCATGATGGTTTAATAAACACAGGACATGTCACCAGGTGAACAGTATAAGTGAGGAGAGTGTGTTCCCCTGATAGTTTAATAAACACGGGACATGTTACCAGGTGAACAGTGTAAGTGAGGAGAGTGTGTTCCCCTGATTGTTGAATACTGACGGGACATGTCACCATGTGAACAGTGTAAGTGAGGAGAGTTTGTTCCCCTGATTGTTTAATAATGACGGGACATGTCACCAGGAGAACAGTATAAGTGAGGAGAGTGTGTTCCCCTGATGGTTTAATACGCACTGGACATGTTACCAGATGAACAGTATAAGTGAGGAGAGTGTGTTCCCCTGATGGTTTAATGCAAACAGGACATGTCACCAGATGAACAGTATAAGTGAGGAGAGTGTGTTCCCCTGATGGTTTAATACGCACGGGACATGTTACCAAGTGAACTGTATAAGCGAGGAGAGTGTGTTCCGCTGATGGTTGAATGCAAACAGGACATGTTACCAGATGAACTGTATTAGTGAGGAGAGTGTGTTCCTTTGATTGTTTATTACTCACGGGACATGTTACCAGGTGAACAGAATAAGTGAGGAGAGTGTGTTCCCCTGATGGTTTAACACGCACGGGACATGTTACCAGGTGAATAGTATAAGTGCGGAGATGGTGTTTCCCTGGTGGTTTAATATTCACGGGTGATGTTACCGATTTAACAGGAGAAGTGAAGAGAGTGTGTTCCCCAGATGGTTTAATACTGACGGGACATGTCACCAGGTGAACAGTATAAGTGAGGAGAGTGTGTTCCCCTGATGGTTTAATATACATGGGACATGTTAACAGGTGAACAGTATAAGTGAAGAGAGTGTGTTCCCCTGATGGTTTAATACTGACGGGACATGTCACCAGGTGAACAGTATAAGTGAGGAGATTGTGTTCCCCTGATTGTTTATCCTTCACGGGACATGTTTCCAGATGAACAGTAGAAGTGAGGAGAGTTTGTTCCCCTGATGGTTTAATATTCACGGGACATGTTAACAGATGAACAGTATAAGTGAGGAGATTGTGTTTCCCTGATGGTTTAATATTCACGGGACATGTTGCCAGGTGAACAGTATAAGTGAGGAGAGTGTGTTCCCCTGATTGTTTAATACTCACGGAACATGTTACCAGGTGAACAGGATAAGTGAGGAGAGTGTGTTCCCCTGATTGTTTAATATACACAGGACATGTTACCAGGTGAACAGTAAAAGTGAGGAGATTGTGTTCCCCTGATGGTTTAACACGCACGGGACATGTTACCAGGTGAACAGTAAAAGTGAGGAGAATGTGTTCCCCTGATGGTTTAATATGCACTGGACATGTTACCAGGTGAACAGTATAAGTGAGGAGAGTGTGTTCCCCTGATTGTTTATTACTCACGGGACATGTTACCAGGTGAACAGAATAAGTGAGGAGAGTGTGTTCCCCTGATGGTTTAACACGCACGGGACATGTTACCAGGTGAATAGTATAAGTGAGGAGAGTGTGTTCCCCTGATTGTTTAATACACACGGGACATGTTACCAGGTGAACAGTATAAGTGAGGCGAGTGTGTTCCCCTGATGGTTTAATATACGAGGGAAATGTTAACAGGTGAACAGTATAAGTGAGGAGAGTGTGTTCCCCTGATTGATTAATACACACGGGACATGTTACCAGGTGAACAGTATAAGTGAGGAGAGTGTGTTCCCCTGATGGCTTAATATACACGGGACATGTTACCAGGTGAACAGTATAAGTGAGGAATGTGTGTTTCCCTGATGATTTAATACACACGGGACATGTTACCAGGTGAACAGTATAAGTGAGGAGAGTGTGTTCCCCTGATGGTTTAACACGCACGGGACATGTTACCAGGTGAACAGTATAAGTGAGGAGAGTGTG
The DNA here is from genome assembly GCF_036365525.1 of Heterodontus francisci. Lineage (NCBI taxonomy): Eukaryota > Metazoa > Chordata > Chondrichthyes > Heterodontiformes > Heterodontidae > Heterodontus > Heterodontus francisci. The sequence goes on along the minus strand of NW_027141614.1, from coordinate 1,720,927 downwards.
TTCCCCTGATTGTTTAATATACCCGGGACATGTCACCAGGTGAAGAGTAGAATTGAGGCGAGTGTGTTCCCCTGATGGTTTAATACTCACGGGACATGTTACCAGGTGAACAGTATAAGTGAGGAGAGTGTGTTCCCCTGATGGTTTAACACGCACGGGACATGTTACCAGGTGAACAGTATAAGTGAGGAGAGTGTGTTCCCCTGATTGTTTAATATACCCGGGACATGTCACCAGGTGAAGAGTAGAATTGAGGCGAGTGTGTTCCCCTGATGGTTTAATATTCACGGGACATGTTACCAGGTGAACAGTATAAGTGAGGAGAGTGTGTTCCCCTGATGGTTTAATATACACGGGACATGTCACCAGGTGAACATTATAGGTGAGGAGAGTGAGTTCCCCTGATTGTTTAATACACACAGGACATGTCACCAGGTGAAGAGTATAAGTGAGGAGAGTGTGTTCCCCTGATTGTTTAATACACACGGGACATGTCACCAGGTGAACAGTATATGTGAGGAGAGTGTGTTCCCCTGATGGTTTAACACGCACGGGACATGTTACTAGGTGAACAGTATAAGTGAGTAGAGTGTGTACCGCTGATGGTTTAATATACCCGGGACATGTCAGCAGGTGAACAGTATAAGTGAGGAGAGTGTGTTCCCCTGATGGTTTAATATACCCGGGACATGTCAGCAGGTGAACAGTATAATTGAGGAGATTGTGTTCCCCTGATTGTTTAATACACACGGGACATGTCACCAGGTGAACAGTATAAGTGAGGAGAGTGTGTTCCCCTGATGGTTTAATACACACGGGACATGTCACCAGGTGAACAGTATAAGTGAGGAGAGTGTGTTCCCCTGATGGTTTAATACACACGGGACATGTCACCAGGTGAACAGTATAAGTGAGGAGAGTGAGTTCCCCTGATTGTTTAATACACACGGGACATGTCACCAGGTGAACAGTATAAGTGAGGAGAGTGTGTTCCCCTGATGGTTTAATACACACGGGACATGTCACCAGGTGAACAGTATATGTGAGGAGAGTGTGTTCCCCTGATGGTTTAACACGCACGGGACATGTTACCAGGTGAACAGTATAAGTGAGAAGAGTGTGTTCCCCTGATGGTTTAAAATACGAGGGAAATGTTACCAGGTGAACAGTATAAGTGAGGAGAGTGTGTTCCCCTGATGGTTTAATATACGAGGGAAATGTTACCAGTTGAACAGTATAAGTGAGGGGAGTGTGTTCCCCTGATTGTTTAATTCTCACGGAACATGTTACCAGGTGAACAGGATAAGTGAGGAGAGTGTGTTCCCCTGATGGTTTAATATGCACTGGACATATTACCAGGTGAACAGTATAAGTGAGGAGAGTGTGTTCCCCTGATGGTTTAACACGCACGGGACATGTTACCAGGTGAACAGTATAAGTGAGGAGAGTGTGTTCCCCTGATTGTTTAATTCTCACGGAACATGTTACCAGGTGAACAGGATAAGTGAGGAGAGTGTGTTCCCCTGATGGTTTAATATGCACTGGACATATTACCAGGTGAACAGTATAAGTGAGGAGAGTGTGTTCCCCTGATGGTTTAACACGCACGGGACATGTTACCAGGTGAACTGTATAAGTGAGGAGAATGTGTTCCCCTGATGGTTTAATATGCACTGGACATATTACCAGGTGAACAGTATAAGTGAGGAGAGTGTGTTCCCCTGATGGTTTAACACGCACGGGACATGTTACCAGGTGAACAGTATAAGTGAGGAGAGTGTGTTCCCCTGATGCTTTAATATACACAGGACATGATACCAGGTGAACAGTATAAGTGAGGAGAGAGTGTTCCCCTCATGGTTTAACACGCACGGGACATGTTACCAGGTGAACAGTATAAGTGAGGAGAGTGTGTTCCCCTGATGGTTTAACACGCACGGGACATGTTACCAGGTGAACGGTATAAGTGAGGAGAGTGTGTTCCCCTGATGGTTTAACACGCACGGGACATGATACCAGGTGAACAGTATAAGTGAGGAGAACGTGTTCCCCTGATGGTTTAATATGCACGGGACATGTTACCAGGTGAAAAGTATAAGTGAGGAGTGTGTGTTCCCCTGATTGTTTAATTCTCACCGGACATGTTACCATTTGAAAAGTATAAGCGAGGAGTGTGTGTTCCCCTGATGGTATAATATACACGGGACATGTTACCAGGTGAACAGTATAAATGAGGAGAGTGTGTTCCCCTGATTGTTTAATACGCACTGGACATGTTACCAGGTGAACAGTATAAGTGAGGAGAGTGTGTTCCCCTGATGGTTTAATATACACGGGACATGTTACCAGGTGAAAAGTATAAGTGAGGAGTGTGTGTTCCCCTGATTGTTTAATTCTCACGGGACATGTTACCAGGTGAACAGTATAAGTGAGGAGTGTGTGTTCCCCTGATTGTTTAATTCTCACGGGACATTTAACCAAGTGAACAGTATAAGTGAGGAGAGTGTGTTCCCCTGATTGTTGAATACGCACTGGACATGTTACCAGGTGAACAGTATAAGTGAGGAGAGTGTGTTCCACTGATTGTTTAATACACACGGGACATTTAACCAAGTGAACAGTATAAGTGAGGAGAGTGTGTTCCCCTGATTGTTTAATATGCACTGGACATGTTACCAGGTGAACAGTATAAGTGAGGAGAGTGTGTTCCCCTGATGGTATAATATACACGGGACATATTGCCAGGTGAACAGTATAAGTGAGGAGAGTGTGTTCCCCTGATTGTTTAATTCTCACGGGACATGTTACCAGGTGAACAGTATCAGTGAGGAGAGTGTGTTCCCCTGATGGTATAATATACACGGGACATGTTACCAGGTGAACAGTATAAGTGAGGAGAGTGTGTTCCCCTGATGGTATAATATACACGGGACATGTTGCCAGGTGAACAGTATAAGTGAGGAGAGTGTGTTCCCCTGATTGTTTAATATGCACTGGACATGTTACCAGGTGAACAGTATAAGTGAGGAGAGTGTGTTCCCCTGATGGTTTAATACGCACGGGACATGTTACCAGGTGAACAGTATAAGTGAGGAGAGTGTGTTCCCCTGATGGTTTAATACGCACGGGACATGTTACCAGGTGAACAGTATAAGTGAGGAGAGTGAGTTCCCCTGATGGTTTAATATACACAGGACATTTAACCAAGTGAACAGTATAAGTGAGGAGTGTGTGTTCCCCTGATGGTTTAATATTCACTGGACATGTTACCAGGTGAACAGTATAAGTGAGGAGAGTGTATTCCCCTGATGGTTTAATATACACGGGACATGTTACCAGGTGAACAGTATAAGTGAGGAGAGTGTGTTCCCCTGATGGTTTAATACGCACTGGACATGTTACCAGGTGAACAGTATAAGTGAGGAGAGTGTGTTCCCCTGATGTTTTAATATACACGTCACATGATACCAGGTGAACAGTATAAGTGAGGAGAACGTGTTCCCCTGATGGTTTAATATGCACGGGACATGTTACCAGGTGAAAAGTATAAGTGAGGCGAGTGTGTTCCCCTGATTGTTTAATTCTCACGGGACATTTAACCAAGTGAACAGTATAAGTGAGGAGACTGCGTTCCCCTGATTGTTTAATACACACGGGACATGTTGCCAGATGAACAGTATAAGTGAGGAGAGTGTGTTCCCCTGATTGTTTAATTCTCACGGGACATTTAACCAAGTGAACAGTATAAGTGAGGAGACTGTGTTCCCCTGATTGTTTAATACACACGGGACATGTTGCCAGATGAACAGTATAAGTGAGGAGAACGTGTTCCCCTGATGGTTTAATACGCACGGGACATGTTACCAGGTGAACAGTATAAGTGAAAAGAGTGTGTTCCCCTGATGGTTTAATATACACGGGACATGTTACCAGGTGAACAGTATATGTGAAGAGAGTGTGTTCCCCTGATTGTTTAATATACACGGGACATGTAACCAAGTGAACAGTATCTGTGAGGAGAGTGTGTTCCCCTGATGGTTTAATACGCACTGGACATGTTACCAGGTGAACAGTATAAGTGAGGAGAGTGTGTTCCACTGATTGTTTAATACTGATGGGACATGTCACCATGTGACCAGTTTAAGGGAGGAGAGTGTGTTCCCCTGATGGTTTAATACGCACGGGACATGTTACCAGGTGAACAGTATAATTGAGGAGAGTGAGTTCCCCTGATGCTTTAATACACACAGGACATGTCAACAGGTGAGCAGTATAAGTGAGGAGAGAGTGTTCCCCTGATGGTTTAATATACACAGGACATGTTACCAGGTGAACAGTATAAGTGAGGAGAGAGTGTTCCCCTGATTGTTTAACACGCACGGGACATGTTACCAGGTGAACAGTATAAGTGAGGAGAGAGTGTTCCCCTGATGGTTTAACACGCACGGGACATGTTACCAGGTGAACAGTATAAGTGAGGAGAGAGTGTTCCCCTGATTGTTTAACAGGCACGGGACATGTTACCAGGTGAACAGCATAAGTGAGGAGAGTGTGTACCACTGATGGTTTAATACACACGGGACATGTTACCAGGTGAACAGTATAAGTGAGGAGAGTGTGTTCCCCTGATTGTTTAATTTACACGGGACATGTTACCAGGTGAACAGTATAAGTGAGGAGAGTGTGTTCCCCTGATTGTTTAATATACACGGGACATGTTACCAGGTGAACAGCATAAGTGAGGAGAGTGTGTTCCCCTGATGGTTTAATATACATGGGACATGTTACCAGGTGAACAGTATAAGTGAGGAGATTGTGTTCCCCTGATTGTTTAATATACACGGGACATGTTACCAGATGAACAGTATAAGTGAGGAGAGTGTGTTCCCCTGATTGTTTAATATACACGGGACATGTTACCAGGTGAACAGTATAAGTGAGGAGAGTGTGTTCCCCTGATTGTTTAATATACACGGGACATGTTACCAGATGAACAGTATAAGTGAGGAGAGTGTGTTCCACTGATGGTTTAATATACACGGGACATGTTACCAGGTGAACAGTATAAGTGAGGAGAGTGTGTTCCCCTGATTGTTTAACACGCACGGGACATGTTACCAGGTGAACAGCATAAGTGAGGAGAGTGTGTTCCCCTGATGGTTTAATATACATGGGACATGATACCAGGTGAACAGTATAAGTGAGGAGAGTGTGTTCCGCTGATGGTTTAATACGCACGGGACATGTCACCAGGTGAACAGTATAAGTGAGGAGAGTGTGTTCCCCTGATGGTTTAATATACATGGGACATGATACCAGGTGAACAGTATAAGTGAGGAGAGTGTGTTCCCCTGATGGTTTAATACGCACGGGACATGTTACCAGGTGAACAGTATAAGTGAGGAGAGTGAGTTCCCCTGATGGTTTAATATACACGGGACATGTTACCAGGTGAACAGTATATGTGAAGAGAGTGTGTTCCCCTGATTGTTTAATATACACGGGACATGTAACCAAGTGAACAGTATCTGTGAGGAGAGTGTGTTCCCCTGATGGTTTAATACGCACTGGACATGTTACCAGGTGAACAGTATAAGTGAGGAGAGTGTGTTCCACTGATTGTTTAATACTGATGGGACATGTCACCATGTGACCAGTTTAAGGGAGGAGAGTGTGTTCCCCTGATGGTTTAATACGCACGGGACATGTTACCAGGTGAACAGTATAATTGAGGAGAGTGAGTTCCCCTGATGCTTTAATACACACAGGACATGTCAACAGGTGAGTAGTATAAGTGAGGAGAGAGTGTTCCCCTGATGGTTTAATATACACAGGACATGTTACCAGGTGAACAGTATAAGTGAGGAGAGAGTGTTCCCCTGATTGTTTAACACGCACGGGACATGTTACCAGGTGAACAGTATAAGTGAGGAGAGAGTGTTCCCCTGATGGTTTAACACGCACGGGACATGTTACCAGGTGAACAGTATAAGTGAGGAGAGAGTGTTCCCCTGATTGTTTAACAGGCACGGGACATGTTACCAGGTGAACAGCATAAGTGAGGAGAGTGTGTACCACTGATGGTTTAATACACACGGGACATGTTACCAGGTGAACAGTATAAGTGAGGAGAGTGTGTTCCCCTGATTGTTTAATTTACACGGGACATGTTACCAGGTGAACAGTATAAGTGAGGAGAGTGTGTTCCCCTGATTGTTTAATATACACGGGACATGTTACCAGGTGAACAGCATAAGTGAGGAGAGTGTGTTCCCCTGATGGTTTAATATACATGGGACATGTTACCAGGTGAACAGTATAAGTGAGGAGATTGTGTTCCCCTGATTGTTTAATATACACGGGACATGTTACCAGATGAACAGTATAAGTGAGGAGAGTGTGTTCCCCTGATTGTTTAATATACACGGGACATGTTACCAGGTGAACAGTATAAGTGAGGAGAGTGTGTTCCCCTGATTGTTTAATATACACGGGACATGTTACCAGATGAACAGTATAAGTGAGGAGAGTGTGTTCCACTGATGGTTTAATATACACGGGACATGTTACCAGGTGAACAGTATAAGTGAGGAGAGTGTGTTCCCCTGATTGTTTAACACGCACGGGACATGTTACCAGGTGAACAGCATAAGTGAGGAGAGTGTGTTCCCCTGATGGTTTAATATACATGGGACATGATACCAGGTGAACAGTATAAGTGAGGAGAGTGTGTTCCGCTGATGGTTTAATACGCACGGGACATGTCACCAGGTGAACAGTATAAGTGAGGAGAGTGTGTTCCCCTGATGGTTTAATATACATGGGACATGATACCAGGTGAACAGTATAAGTGAGGAGAGTGTGTTCCCCTGATGGTTTAATACGCACGGGACATGTTACCAGGTGAACAGTATAAGTGAGGAGAGTGAGTTCCCCTGATGGTTTAATATACACAGGACATTTAACCAAGTGAACAGTATAAGTGAGGAGAGTGTGTTCCCCTGATGGTTTAATATTCACTGGACATGTTACCAGGTGAACAGTATAAGTGAGGAGAGTGTATTCCCCTGATGGTTTAATATACACGGGACATGTTACCAGGTGAACAGTATAAGTGAGGAGAGTGTGTTCCCCTGATGGTTTAATACGCACTGGACATGTTACCAGGTGAACAGTATAAGTGAGGAGAGTGTGTTCCCCTGATGGTTTAATATACACGGGACATGAAACCAGGTGAACAGTATAAGTGAGGAGAGTGTATTCCCCTGATGGTTTAATACGCACTGGACATGTTACCAGGTGAACAGTATAAGTGAGGAGAGTGAGTTCCCCTGATGGTTTAATATGCACGGGACATGTTACCAGGTGAAAAGTATAAGTGAGGCGAGTGTGTTCCCCTGATTGTTTAATTCTCACGGGACATTTAACCAAGTGAACAGTATAAGTGAGGAGACTGTGTTCCCCTGATTGTTTAATACACACGGGACATGTTGCCAGATGAACAGTATAAGTGAGGAGAACGTGTTCCCCTGATGGTTTAATACGCACGGGACATGTTACCAGGTGAACAGTATAAGTGAAAAGAGTGTGTTCCCCTGATGGTTTAATATACACGGGACATGTTACCAGGTGAACAGTATATGTGAAGAGAGTGTGTTCCCCTGATTGTTTAATATACACTGGACATGTTACCAGGTGAACAGTATAAGTGAGGAGAGTGTGTTCCACTGATTGTTTAATACTGACGGGACATGTCACCATGTGACCAGTTTAAGGGAGGAGAGTGTGTTCCCCTGATGGTTTAATACGCACGGGACATGTTACCAGGTGAACAGTATAATTGAGGAGAGTGAGTTCCCCTGATGCTTTAATACACACAGGACATGTCAACAGGTGAGCAGTATAAGTGAGGAGAGAGTGTTCCCCTGATGCTTTAATACACACAGGACATGTTACCAGGTGAACAGTATAAGTGAGGAGAGAGTGTTCCCCTGATTGTTTAACACGCACGGGACATGTTACCAGGTGAACAGTATAAGTGAGGAGAGAGTGTTCCCCTGATTGTTTAACACGCACGGGACATGTTACCAGGTGAACAGTATAAGTGAGGAGAGAGTGTTCCCCTGATTGTTTAACAGGCACGGGACATGTTAGCAGGTGAACACCATAAGTGAGGAGAGTGTGTTCCCCTGATTGTTTAATATACAAGGGACATGTTACCAGGTGAACAGTATAAGTGAGGAGAGTGCGTTCCCCTGATTGTTTAATTTACACGGGACATGTTACCAGGTGAACAGTATGAGTGAGGAGAGTGCGTTCCCCTGATGGTTTAATATACACGGGACATGTGACCAGGTGAACAGTAGAAGTGAGGAGAGTGAGTTCCCCTGATGCTTTAACACAGTCAGGACATGTCAACAGATGAACAGTATAAGTGAGGAGAGTGTTTTCCCCTGATGGTTTAATACTGTAGGCACATTTCCCCAGGTGAACAGTATAAGTGAGGAGAGTGTGTTCCCCTGATGGTTTAATACTGACGAGACATTTCCCCAGGTGAACATTATAAGTGAGGAGAGTGTGTTCCCCTGATGGTTTAATACTGACGAGACATTTCCCCAGGTGAACATTATAAGTGAGGAGAGTGTGTTCCCCTGATGGTTTAATATACACAGGACATGTTACCAGGAGAACAGCATAAGTGAGGTGAATGTGTTTCCCTGATGGTTTAAAATACACGGGACATGTTACCAGGTGAAATGTATAAGTGAGGAGAGTGTGTTCCCCTGATTGTTTAATACTCACGGGAGATGTTACCAAGTGAGCAGGATAAGTGAGGAGAGTGTGTTCCCCTAATGGTTTAATATACATGGGACATGTTACCAGGTGAACAGTAGAAGTGAGGAGACTGAGTTCCCCTTTTTGTTAAATACACACGGGAAATGTCACCAGGTGAACAGTATAAGTGAGGAGAGTGTGTTCCCCTGATGGTTTAATATAGACAGGACATGATACCAGGTGAACAGTAAAGTGAGGAGAGTGTGTTCCCCTGATGTTTTAATGGTGTCGGGACATTTCCCCAGGTGAACAGTATAAGTGAGGAGAGAGAGTTCCCCTCATGGTTTAACACGCACGGGAAATGTTACCAGGTGAACAGTATAAGTGAGGAGAGTGTGTTCCCCTGATGGTTTAATATACACGGGACATGTTACCAGGCAAACAGTATAAGTGAGGAGAGTGTGTTCCCCTGATGGTTTAATACTGACGAGACATTTCCCCAGGTGAACAGTATAAGTGAGGAGAGTGTGTTCCCCTGATGGTTTAATATACACGGGACATGTTACCAGGTGAACAGTATAAGTGAGGAGAGTGTGTTCCCCTGATGGTTTAATATACACAGGACATGTTACCAGGAGAACAGCATAAGTGAGGAGAATGTGTTTCCCTGATGGTTTAATATACACGGGACATGTTACTAGGTGAACAGTATAAGTGAGGAGAATGTGTTCCCCTGATGGTTTAAAAAACACGGGACATGTTACCAGGTGAAATGTATAAGTGAGGAGAGTGTGTTCCCCTGATTGTTTAATACTCACGGGACATGTTACCAAGTGAGCAGCATAAGTGAGGAGAGTGTGTTCCCCTGATGGTTTAACACACACGGGACGTGTCACCAGGTTAACAGTATAAGTGAGGAGAGTGTGTTCCCCTGATGGTTTAATATACATGGGACATGTTACCAGGTGAACAGTAGAAGTGAGGAGAGTTTGTTCCCCTGATGGTTTAACACACACGGGACGTGTCACCAGGTTAACAGTATAAGTGAGGAGAGTGTGTTCCCCTGATTGTTTAATATACATGGGACATGTTAACATGTAAACAGTATAAGTGAGGAGAGTGAGTTCCCCTGATTGTTTAATATACCCGGGACATGTCATCAGGTGAACAGTGTAAGTGAGGAGAGTGTGTTCCCCTGATGGTTTAATACGCACGGGACATGTTACCAGGTGAACAGTGTAATGAGGAGAGTGAGTTCCCCTGATGGTTTAATACAAACAGGACATGTCACCAGGTGAACAGTAGAAGTGAGGAGAGTGTGTTCCCCTGATGGTTTAATATACCCGGGACATTTTACCAGGTGAACAGTAGAAGTGAGGAGAGTGAGTTCCCCTGATTGTTTAATATACCCGGGACATGTTACCAGGTGAACAGTAGAAGTGAGGAGAGTGTGTTCCCCTGATGGTTTAACACGCACGGGACATGTTACCAGGTGAACAGTATAAGTGAGGAGAGAGTGTTCCCCTCATGGTTTAACACGCACGGGACATGTTACCAGGTGAACAGTATAAGTGAGGAGAGTGTGTTCCCCTGATGGTTTAACACGCACGGGACATGTTACCAGGTGAACAGTATAAGTGAGGAGAGTGTGTTCCCCTGATGCTTTAATATACACAGGACATGATACCAGGTGAACAGTATAAGTGAGGAGAGAGTGTTCCGCTCATGGTTTAACACGCACGGGACATGTTACCAGGTGAACAGTATAAGTGAGGAGAGTGTGTTCCCCTGATGGTTTAACACGCACGGGCCATGTTACCAGGTGAACAGTATAAGTGAGGAGAGTGTGTTCCCCTGATGCTTTAATATACACAGGACATGATACCAGGTGAACAGTATAAGTGAGGAGAGAGTGTTCCCCTCATGGTTTAACACGCACGGGACATGATACCAGGTGAACAGTATAATTGAGGAGAACGTGTTCCCCTGATGGTTTAATATGCACGGGACATGTTACCAGGTGAAAAGTATAAGTGAGGAGTGTCTGTTTCCCTGATTCTTTAATTCTCACGGGACATGTTACCAGGTGAACAGTATAAGTGAGGAGAGTGTGTTCCCCTGATTGTTTAATACGCACTGGACATGTTACCAGGTGAACAGTATAAGTGAGGAGAGTGTGTTCCCCTGATGGTTTAATACGCACGGGACATGTCACCAGGTGAACTGTATAAGTGAGGAGAGTCTGTTCCCCTGATGGTTTAATACGCACGGGACATGTTACCAGGTGAACAGTATAAGTGAGGAGAGTGAGTTCCCCTGATGGTTTAATACGCACGGGACATGTTACCAGGTGAACAGTATAAGTGAGGAGAGTGAGTTCCCCTGATGGTTTAATATACACAGGACATTTAACCAAGTGAACAGTATAAGTGAGGAGATTGAGTTCCCCTGATGGTTTAATATACACTGGACATGTTACCAGGTGAACTGTATAAGTGAGGAGAACGTGTTCCCCTGATGGTTTAATTCTCACGGGACATGTTACCAGGTGAACAGTATAAGTGAGGAGAGTGTGTTCCCCTGATTGTTTAATACACACAGGACATTTAACCAAGTGAACAGTATAAGTGAGGAGAGTGTGTTCCCCTGATGGTTTAATATACACGGGACATGTTACCAGGCAAACAGTATAAGTGAGGAGAGTGTGTTCCACTGATGGTTTGATACTGTCGGGACATTTCCACAGGTGAACAGTATAAGTGAGGAGAGTGAGTTCCCCTGATAGTTTAATAATGACGGGACATGTTACCAGGTGAACAGTATAAGTGAGGAGAGTGTGTTCCCCTGATGGTTTAATACTGACGAGACATTTCCCCAGGTGAACATTATAAGTGAGGAGAGTGTGTTCCCCTGATGGTTTAATATACACAGGACATGTTACCAGGAGAACAGCATAAGTGAGGAGAATGTGTTTCCCTGATGGTTTAATATACACGGGACATGTTACTAGGTGAACAGTATAAGTGAGGAGAATGTGTTCCCCTGATGGTTTAAAATACACGGGACATGTTACCAGGTGAAATGTATAAGTGAGGAGAGTGTGTTCCCCTGATTGTTTAATACTCACGGGAGATGTTACCAAGTGAGCAGTATAAGTGAGGAGAGTGTGTTCCCCTAATGGTTTAATATACATGGGACATGTTACCAGGTGAACAGTAGAAGTGAGGAGACTGAGTTCCCCTGATTGTTTAATACACACGGGAAATGTCACCAGGTGAACAGTATAAGTGAGGAGAGTGTGTTCCCCTGATGGTTTAATATACACAGGACATGATACCAGGTGAACAGTAAAGTGAGGAGAGTGTGTTCCCCTGATGTTTTAATGCTGTCGGGACATTTCCCCAGGTGAACAGTATAAGTGAGGAGAGAGAGTTCCCCTCATGGTTTAACACGCACGGGAAATGTTACCAGGTGAACAGTATAAGTGAGGAGAGTGTGTTCCCCTGATGGTTTAATATACACGGGACATGTTACCAGGCAAACAGTATAAGTGAGGAGAGTGTGCTCCCCTGATGGTTTAATACTGACGAGACATTTCCCCAGGTGAACATTATAAGTGAGGAGAGTGTGTTCCCCTGATGGTTTAATATACACAGGACATGTTACCAGGAGAACAGCATAAGTGAGGAGAATGTGTTTCTCTGATGGTTTAATATACACGGGACATGTTACTAGGTGAACAGTATAAGTGAGGAGAATGTGTTCCCCTGATGGTTTAAAAAACACGGGACATGTTACCAGGTGAAATGTATAAGTGAGGAGAGTGTGTTCCCCTGATTGTTTAATACTCACGGGACATGTTACCAAGTGAGCAGCATAAGTGAGGAGAGTGTGTTCCCCTGATGGTTTAACACACACGGGACGTGTCACCAGGTTAACAGTATAAGTGAGGAGAGTGTGTTCCCCTGATTGTTTAATATACATGGGACATGTTACCATGTAAACAGTATAAGTGAGGAGAGTGAGTTCTCCTGATTGTTTAATATACCCGGGACATGTTACCAGGTGAACAGTATAAGTGAGGAGAGTGTGTTCCCCTGATTGTTTAATATACCCGGGACATGTCATCAGGTGAACAGTATAAGTGAGGAGAGTGTGTTCCCCTGATTGTTTAATATTCACGGGACATGTTACCAGGTGAACGTTATAAGTGAGGAGAGTGAGTTCCCCTGATTGTTTAATATACCCGGGACATGTTACCAGGTGAACAGTGTAATGAGGAGAGTGAGTTCCCCTGATGGTTTAATACAAACAGGACATGTCACCAGGTGAACAGTATAAGTGAGGAGTGAGTGTTCCCCTCATGGTTTAACACGCACGGGACATGTTACCAGGTGAACAGTATAAGTGAGGAGAGTGTGTTCCCCTGATTGTTTAATATACCCGGGACATGTTACCAGGTGAACAGTAGAAGTGAGGAGAGTGTGTTCCCCTGATGGTTTAACACGCACGGGACATGTTACCAGGTGAACAGTATAAGTGAGGAGAGAGTGTTCCCCTCATGGTTTAACACGCACGGGACATGTTACCAGGTGAACAGTATAAGTGAGGAGAGTGTGTTCCCCTGATGGTTTAACACGCACGGGACATGTTACCAGGTGAACAGTATAAGTGAGGAGAGTGTCTTCCCCTGATGCTTTAATATACACAGGACATGATACCAGGTGAACAGTATAAGTGAGGAGAGAGTGTTCCGCTCATGGTTTAACACGCACGGGACATGTTACCAGGTGAACAGTATAAGTGAGGAGAGTGTGTTCCCCTGATGGTTTAACACGCACGGGCCATGTTACCAGGTGAACAGTATAAGTGAGGAGAGTGTGTTCCCCTGATGCTTTAATATACACAGGACATGATACCAGGTGAACAGTATAAGTGAGGAGAGAGTGTTCCCCTCATGGTTTAACACGCACGGGACATGATACCAGGTGAACAGTATAAGTGAGGAGAACGTGTTCCCCTGATGGTTTAATATGCACGGGACATGTTACCAGGTGAAAAGTATAAGTGAGGAGTGTCTGTTCCCCTGATTCTTTAATTCTCACGGGACATGTTACCAGGTGAACAGTATAAGTGAGGAGAGTGTGTTCCCCTGATTGTTTAATACGCACTGGACATGTTACCAGGTGAACAGTATAAGTGAGGAGAGTGTGTTCCCCTGATGGTTTAATACGCACGGGACATGTTACCAGGTGAACAGTATAAGTGAGGAGAGTCTGTTCCCCTGATGGTTTAATACGCACGGGACATGTTACCAGGTGAACAGTATAAGTGAGGAGAGTGAGTTCCCCTGATGGTTTAATACGCACGGGACATGTTACCAGGTGAACAGTATAAGTGACGAGAGTGTGTTCCCCTGATTGTTTAATACGCACTGGACATGTTACCAGGTGAACAGTATAAGTGAGGAGAGTGTGTTCCCCTGATGGTTTAATACGCACGGGACATGTTACCAGGTGAACACTATAAGTGAGGAGAGTCTGTTCCCCTGATGGTTTAATACGCACGGGACATGTTACCAGGTGAACAGTATAAGTGAGGAGAGTGAGTTCCCCTGATGGTTTAATATACACAGGACATTTAACCAAGTGAACAGTATAAGTGAGGAGATTGAGTTCCCCTGATGGTTTAATATACACTGGACATGTTACCAGGTGAACTGTATAAGTGAGGAGAACGTGTTCCCCTGATGGTTTAATTCTCACGGGACATGTTACCAGGTGAACAGTATAAGTGAGGAGAGTGTGTTCCCCTGATTGTTTAATACACACAGGACATTTAGCCAAGTGAACAGTATAAGTGAGGAGAGTGTGTTCCCCTGATGGTTTAATATACACGGGACATGTTACCAGGCAAACAGTATAAGTGAGGAGAGTGAGTTCCCCTGATAGTTTAATAATGACGGGACATGTTACCAGGTGAACAGTATAAGTGAGGAGAGTGTGTTCCCCTGATGGTTTAATACTGACGAGACATTTCCCCAGGTGAACATTATAAGTGAGGAGAGTGTGTTCCCCTGATGGTTTAATATACACAGGACATGTTACCAGGAGAACAGCATAAGTGAGGAGAATGTGTTTCCCTGATGGTTTAATATACACGGGACATGTTACTAGGTGAACAGTATAAGTGAGGAGAATGTGTTCCCCTGATGGTTTAAAATACACGGGACATGTTACCAGGTGAAATGTATAAGTGAGGAGAGTGTGTTCCCCTGATTGTTTAATACTCACGGGACATGTTACCAAGTGAGCAGTATAAGTGAGGAGAGTGTGTTCCCCTGATGGTTTAACACACACGGGATGTGTCACCAGGTTAACAGTATAAGTGAGGAGAGTGTGTTCCCCTGATGGTTTAATATACATGGGACATGTTACCAGGTGAACAGTAGAAGTGAGGAGAGTGTGTTGCCCTGATGGTTTAACACACACGGGACGTGTCACCAGGTTAACAGTATAAGTGAGGAGAGTGAGTTCCCCTGATTATTTAATATACCCGGGACATGTCATCAGGTGAACAGTATAAGTGAGGAGAGTGTGTTCCCCTGATGGTTTAATATACACGGGACATGTTACCAGGTGAACAGTAGAAGTGAGGAGACTGAGTTCCCCTGATTGTTTAATACACACGGGACATGTCATCAGGTGAACAGTGTAAGTGAGGAGAGTGTGTTCCCCTGATGGTGTAATATACCCGGGACATGTCATCAGGTGAACAGTGTAAGTGAGGAGAGTGTGTTCCCCTGATGGTTTAATACGCACGGGACATGTTACCAGGTGAACAGTATAAGTGAGGAGAGTGAGTTCCCCTGATTGTTTAATATACCCGGGACATGTCATCAGGTGAAGAGTGTAAGTGAGGAGAGTGTGTTCCCCTGATGGTTTAATACGCACGGGACATGTTACCAGGTGAACAGTGTAATGAGGAGAGTGAGTTCCCCTGATGGTTTAATACAAACAGGACATGTCACCAGGTGAACAGTATAAGTGAGGAGAGTGTGTTCCCCTGATTGTTTAATATACCCGGGAAATGTTACCAGGTGAACAGTAGAAGTGAGGAGAGTGTGTTCCCCTGATGGTTTAACACGCACGGGACATGTTACCACGTGAAGAGTATAAGTGAGGAGAGTGTGTTCCCCTGATGGTTTAACACGCACGGGACATGTTACCAGGTGAACAGTATAAGTGAGGAGAGTGTGTTCCCCTGATGCTTTAATATACACAGGACATGATACCAGGTGAACAGTATAAGTGAGGAGAGAGTGTTCCGCTCATGGTTTAACACGCACGGGACATGTTACCAGGTGAACAGTATAAGTGAGGGGAGTGTGTTCCCCTGATGGTTTAACACGCACGGGCCATGTTACCAGCTGAACAGTATAAGTGAGGAGAGTGTGTTCCCCTGATGGTTTAATACGCACGGGACATGTTACGAGGTGAACAGTATAAGTGAGGAGAGTGTGTTCCCCTGACGGTTTAATACGCACGGGACATGTTACCAGGTGAACAGTATAAGTGAGGAGAGTGAGTTCCCCTGATGGTTTAATACGCACGGGACATGTTACCAGGTGAACAGTATAAGTGAGGAGAGTGAGTTCCCCTGATGGTTTAATACGCACGGAACATGTTACCAGGTGAACAGTATAAGTGAGGAGAGTGAGTTCCCCTGATGGTTTAATATACACGGGACATGTTACCAGGTGAACAGTATAAGTGAGGACAGTGTGTTCCCCTGATGGTTTAATATACACGGGACATGTTACCAGGTGAACAGTATAAGTGAGGACAGTGTGTTCCCCTGATGGTTTAATACGCACGGGACATGTTACCAGGTGAACAGTATAAGTGAGGAGAGTGTGTTCCCCTGATGGTTTAATACACACTGGACATGTTACCAGGTGAACTGTATATGTGAGGAGAGTGTGTTCCCCTGATGGTTTAATTCTCACGGGACATGTTACCAGGTGAACAGTATAAGTGAGGAGAGTGTGTTCCCCTGATTGTTTAATACACACAGGACATTTAACCAAGTGAACAGTATAAGTGAGGAGAGTGTGTTCCCCTGATTGTTTAATACGCACTGGACATGTTACCAGGTGAACAGTATAAGTGAGGAGCGTGTGTTCCCCTGATGGTTTAATATACAAGAAACATGATACCAGGTGAACAGTATAAGTAAGGAGAACGTGTTCCCCTGATGGTTTAATATACACGGGACATGTTACCAGGTGAACAGTATATGTGAAGAGTGTGTTTTCCCCTGATGGTCTAATATACACGGGACATGTTACCAGGTGAACAGTATATGTGAAGAGAGTGTGTTCCCCTGATTGTTTAATATACACGGGACATGTAACCAACTGAACAGTATCTGTGAGGAGAGTGTGTTCCCCTGATTGTTTAATATACACGGGACATGTTACCAGGTGAACAGTATATGTGAAGAGTGTGTGTTCCCCTGATGGTTTAATACACACAGGACATTTTACCAGGTGAACAGTATATGTGAAGAGAGTGTGTTCCCCTGATTGTTTAATATACACGGGACATGTAACCAAGTGAACAGTATCTGTGAGGAGAGTGTGTTCCCCTGATTGTTTAATACGCACAGGACATGATACCAGGTGAACAGTATAAGTGAGGAGAGTGTGTTCCCCTGATGGTTTAATATGCACGGGACATGTTACCAGATGAACAGTATAAGTGAGGACAGTGTGTTCCCCTGATGGATTAATATACACGGGACATGTTACCAGGTGAACAGTATAAGTGAGGAGAGTGTGTTCGCCTGATGGTTTAATATACACGGGACATGTTACCAGGTGAACAGTATAAGTGAGGACAGTGTGTTCCCCTGATGGATTAATAAACACGGGACATGTTACCAGGTGAACAGTATAAGTGAGGAGAGTGTGTTCCCCTGATGGTTTAATATACACGGGACATGTTACCAGGTGAACAGTAGAAGTGAGGAGACTGAGTTCCCCTGATTGTTTAATACACACGGGACATGTCATCAGGTGAACAGTGTAAGTGAGGAGAGTGTGTTCCCCTGATGGTGTAATATACCCGGGACATGTCATCAGGTGAACAGTGTAAGTGAGGAGAGTGTGTTCCCCTGATGGTTTAATACGCACGGGACATGTTACCAGGTGAACAGTATAAGTGAGGAGAGTGAGTTCCCCTGATTGTTTAATATACCCGGGACATGTCATCAGGTGAAGAGTGTAAGTGAGGAGAGTGTGTTCCCCTGATGGTTTAATACGCACGGGACATGTTACCAGGTGAACAGTGTAATGAGGAGAGTGAGTTCCCCTGATGGTTTAATACAAACAGGACATGTCACCAGGTGAACAGTATAAGTGAGGAGAGTGTGTTCCCCTGATTGTTTAATATACCGGGGAAATGTTACCAGGTGAACAGTAGAAGTGAGGAGAGTGTGTTCCCCTGATGGTTTAACACGCACGGGACATGTTACCACGTGAAGAGTATAAGTGAGGAGAGTGTGTTCCCCTGATGGTTTAACACGCACGGGACATGTTACCAGGTGAACAGTATAAGTGAGGAGAGTGTGTTCCCCTGATGCTTTAATATACACAGGACATGATACCAGGTGAACAGTATAAGTGAGGAGAGAGTGTTCCGCTCATGGTTTAACACGCACGGGACATGTTACCAGGTGAACAGTATAAGTGAGGGGAGTGTGTTCCCCTGATGGTTTAACACGCACGGGCCATGTTACCAGGTGAACAGTATAAGTGAGGAGAGTGTGTTCCCCTGATGCTTTAATATACACAGGACATGTTACCAGGTGAACAGTATAAGTGAGGGGAGTGTGTTCCCCTGATGGTTTAACACGCACGGGCCATGTTACCAGGTGAACAGTATAAGTGAGGAGAGTGTGTTCCCCTGATGCTTTAATATACACAGGACATGTTACCAGGTGAAAAGTATAAGTGAGGAGTGTCTGTTCCCCTGATTCTTTAATTCTCACGGGACATGTTACCAGGTGAACAGTATAAGTGAGGAGAGTGTGCTCCCCTGATGGTTTAATACGCACGGGACATGTTACCAGCTGAACAGTATAAGTGAGGAGAGTGTGTTCCCCTGACGGTTTAATACGCACGGGACATGTTACCAGGTGAACAGTATAAGTGAGGAGAGTGTGTTCCCCTGACGGTTTAATACGCACGGGACATGTTACCAGGTGAACAGTATAAGTGAGGAGAGTGAGTTCCCCTGATGGTTTAATACGCACGGGACATGTTACCAGGTGAACAGTATAAGTGAGGAGAGTGAGTTCCCCTGATGGTTTAATACGCACGGGACATGTTACCAGGTGAACTGTATATGTGAGGAGAGTGTGTTCCCCTGATGGTTTAATACACACTGGACATGTTACCAGGTGAACTGTATATGTGAGGAGAGTGTGTTCCCCTGATGGTTTAATTCTCACGGGACATGTTACCAGGTGAACAGTATAAGTGAGGAGAGTGTGTTCCCCTGATTGTTTAATACACACAGGACATTTAACCAAGTGAACAGTATAAGTGAGGACAGTGTGTTCCCCTGATGGTTTAATACGCACGGGACATGTTACCAGGTGAACAGTATAAGTGAGGAGAGTGTGTTCCCCTGATGGTTTAATACACACTGGACATGTTACCAGGTGAACTGTATATGTGAGGAGAGTGTGTTCCCCTGATGGTTTAATTCTCACGGGACATGTTACCAGGTGAACAGTATAAGTGAGGAGAGTGTGTTCCCCTGATTGTTTAATACACACAGGACATTTAACCAAGTGAACAGTATAAGTGAGGAGAGTGTGTTCCCCTGATTGTTTAATACGCACTGGACATGTTACCAGGTGAACAGTATAAGTGAGGAGAGTGTGTTCCCCTGATGGTTTAATATACAAGAAACATGATACCAGGTGAACAGTATAAGTAAGGAGAACGTGTTCCCCTGATGGTTTAATATACACGGGACATGTTGCCAGGTGAACAGTATATGTGAAGAGTGTGTTTTCCCCTGATGGTCTAATATACACGGGACATGTTACCAGGTGAACAGTATATGTGAAGAGAGTGTGTTCCCCTGATTGTTTAATATACACGGGACATGTAACCAACTGAACAGTATCTGTGAGGAGAGTGTGTTCCCCTGATTGTTTAATATACACGGGACATGTTACCAGGTGAACAGTATATGTGAAGAGTGTGTGTTCCCCTGATGGTTTAATACACACAGGACATTTTACCAGGTGAACAGTATATGTGAAGAGAGTGTGTTCCCCTGATTGTTTAATATACACGGGACATGTAACCAAGTGAACAGTATCTGTGAGGAGAGTGTGTTCCCCTGATTGTTTAATACGCACAGGACATGATACCAGGTGAACAGTATAAGTGAGGAGAGTGTGTTCCCCTGATGGTTTAATATGCACGGGACATGTTACCAGATGAACAGTATAAGTGAGGACATTGTGTTCCCCTGATGGATTAATATACACGGGACATGTTACCAGGTGAACAGTATAAGTGAGGAGAGTGTGTTCCCCTGATGGTTTAATATACACGGGACATGTTACCAGGTGAACAGTATAAGTGAGGACAGTGTGTTCCCCTGATGGATTAATAAACACGGGACATGTTACCAGGTGAACAGTATAAGTGAGGAGAGTGTGTTCCCCTGCTGGTTTAATATACATGGGACATGTTACCAGGTGAACAGTGTAAGTGAGGAGAGTGTGTTCCCCTGATGGTTTAATACTGACGGGACATGTTACCAGATGAACAGTATAAGTGAGGAGCTTGTGTTCCCCTGATGGTTTAATACTGACGGGACATGTTACCAGATGAACAGTATAAGTGAGGAGCTTGTGTTCCCATGATGGTTTAATACAGACGGGACATGTTACCAGGTGAACAGTATAAGTGAGGAGAGTGAGTTCCCCTAATTGTTTAATACACACGGGACATGATACCAGGTGAACAGTATAAGTGAGGAGAGTGAGTTCCCCTAATTGTTTAATATACAGGGGACATGTTACCAGGTGAAGAGTATAAGTGAGGAGAGTGTGTTTCCCTGATGGTTTAATATACACGGGACATGTTACCAGATGAACTGTATAAGTGAGGAGAGTGTGTTCCCCTGATGGTTTAATATACACGGGACATGTTACCAGGTGAACAGTATAAGTGAGGAGAGTGAGTTCCCCTGATTGTTTAATATACCCGGGACATGTCATCAGGTGAACAGTATAAGTGAGCAGAATGTGTTCCCCTGATGGTTTAATATGCACGGGACATGTTACCAGATGAACAGTATAAGTGAGGCGAGTGTGTTCCCCTGATGGTTTAATATACATGGGACATGTTACCAGGTGAACAGTATAAGTGAAGAGAGTGTGTTCCACTGATGGTTTAACACTGAGGGGACATGTTACCAGATGAACAGTATAAGTGAGGAGAGTGTGTTCCCCTGATGGTTCAATATACACGGGACATGTTACCAGGTGAACAGTATAAGTGAGGACAGTGTGTTCCCCTGATGTATTAATATACACGGGACATGTTACCAGGTGAACAGTATAAGTGAGGAGAGTGTGTTCCCCTGATTGTTTAATGCACACGGGACATGTCATCAACTGAACTGTATAAGTGAGGAGAGTGTGTTACCCTGATGGTTTAATACTGAGGGGACATGTTACCAGGTGAACAGTATAAGTGAGGAGAGTGTGTTCCCCTGATGGTTTAATATACACGGGACATGTTACCAGGTGAACAGTATAAGTGAGGAGAGTGTGTTCCCCTGATGGTTTAATATACATGGGACATGTTACCAGGTGAAAAGTTGAAGTGAGGAGAGTGTGTTCCCCTGATGGTTTAATACTGACGGGACATGTTACCAGATCAACAGTATAAGTGAGGAGCTTGTGTTCCCCTGATGGTTTAATACTGACGGGACATGTTACCAGATGAACAGTATAAGTGAGGAGAGTGTGTTCCCCTGATGGTTTAATACACACGGGACATGTTACCAGGTGAAAAGTATAAGTGAGGAGAGTGTGTTCCCCAGATGGTTTAATATACACGGATCATGTTACCAGGTGAACAGTATAAGGGAGGAGAGTGTGTTCCCCTGATGGTTTAATATACACGGGACATGTTACCAGATGAACAGTGTAAGTGAGGCGAGTGTGTTCCCCTGATGGTTTAATATACATGGGACATGTTACCAGGTGAACAGTGTAAGTGAGGAGAGTGTGTTCCCCTGATGGTTTAATATACACGGGACATGTCACCTGGTGAAAAGTTTAAGTGAGGAGAGTGTGTTCCCCTGATGGTTTAATACTGACGGGACATGTTACCAGCTGAACAGTATAAGTGAGGAGAGTGTGTTCCACTGATGGTTTAACACTGATGGGACATGTTACCAGATGAACAGTATAAGTGAGGAGAGTGTGTTCCCCTGATGGTTTAATACTGACGGGACATGTTACCAGGTGAACAGTATAAGTGAGGAGAGTGCTTTCCCCTGATGGTTTAATATACACAGGACATATTATCAGGTGAGCAGTATAAGTGAGGAGAGTGTGTTCCCTTGATGGTTTAATATACACGGGACATGTTACCAGGTGAACAGTATAAGTGAGGACAGTGTGTTCCCCTGATGGTTTAATATACACGGGACATGTTACCAGGTGAACAGTATAAGTGAGGAGAGTGTGTTCCCCTGCTGGTTTAATATACATGGGACATGTCACCAGGTGAAAAGTTTAAGTGAGGAGAGTGTGTTCCCCTGATGGTTTAATACTGACTGGACATGTTACCAGATGAACAGTATAAGTGAGGAGCTTGTGTTCCCCTGATGGTTTAATACTGACGGGACATGTTACCAGATGAACAGTATAAGTGAGGAGCTTGTGTTCCCATGATGGTTTAATACAGACGGGACATGTTACCAGATGAACAGTATAAGTGAGGAGAGTGTGTTCCCCTGATTGTTTAATGCACACGGGACATGTCATCAACTGAACTGTATAAGTGAGGAGAGTGTGTTACCCTGATGGTTTAATACTGAGGGGACATGTTACCAGGTGAACAGTATAAGTGAGGAGAGTGTGTTCCCCTGATGGTTTAATACACACGGGACATGTTACCAGGTGAAAAGTATAAGTGAGGAGAGAGTGTTCCCCTGATGGTTTAATATACACGGGACATGTTAATAGGTGAACAGTATATGTGAAGAGAGTGTGTTCCCCTGATGGTTTAATATAGAAGAAACATGATACCAGGTGAGCAGTATAAGAGAGGAGAGTGTGTTCCCCTGATGGCTTAACACGCACGGGACGTGTCACCAGGTGAAGAGTAGAAGTGAGGAGAGTGTGTTCCCCTGATGGTCTAATATACACGGGACATGTTACCAGGTGAACAGTATATGTGAAGAGAGTGTGTTCCCCTGATTGTTTAATATACACGGGATATGTAACCAAGTGAACAGTATCTGTGAGGAGAGTGTGTTCCCCTGATTGTTTAATACGCACAGGACATTTTACCATGTGAACAGTATAAGTGAGGAGAGTGTGTTCCCCGGATGGTTTAATATACACAGGACATGTCACCAGGGGAACAGTATAAGTGAGCAGAATGTGTTCCCCTGATGGTTTAATATACACAGGACATGTCACCAGGTGAACAGTATAAGTGAGGAGAGTGAGTTCCCCTGATTGTTTAATACACACGGGACATGTCACCAGGGGAACAGTATAAGTGAGCAGAATGTGTTCCCCTGATGGTTTAATATACACAGGACATGTCACCAGGTGAACAGTATAAGTGAGGAGAGTGAGTTCCCCTGATTGTTTAATACACACGGGACATGTCACCAGGGGAACAGTATAAGTGAGCAGAATGTGTTCCCCTGATGGTTTAATATGCACGGGACATCTTACCAGATGAACAGTATAAGTGAGGAGAGTGTGTTCCCCTGATGGTTTAATATACAGGGGACATGTTACCAGGTGAACAGTATAACTGAAGAGAGTGTGTTCCACTGATGGTTTAACACTGAGGGGACATGTTACCAGATGAACAGTATAAGTGAGGAGAGTATGTTCCCCTGATGGTTTAATATACACGGGACATGTTACCAGGTGAACAGTATTAGTGAGGAGAGTGTGTTCCCTTGATGGTTTAATATACACGGGACATGTTACCAGGTGAACAGCAGAAGTGAGGACAGTGTGTTCCCCTGATGGTTTAATATACACAGGACATATTATCAGGTGAGCAATATAAGTGAGGAGAGTGTGTTCCCTTGATGGTTTAATATACACGGGACATGTTACCAGGTGAACAGTAGAAGTGAGGACAGTGTGTTCCCCTGATGGTTTAATATACACGGGACATGTTACCAGGTGAACAGTATAAGTGAGGAGAGTGTGTTCCCCTGCTCGTTTAATATACATGGGACATGTTACCAGGTGAACAGTGTAAGTGAGGAGAGTGTGTTCCCCTGATGGTTTAATATACACGGGACATGTCACCAGGTGAAAAGTTTAAGTGAGGAGAGTGTGTTCCCCTGATGGTTTAATACTGAAGGGACATGTTACCAGATGAACAGTATAAGTGAGGAGCTTGTGTTCCCCTGATGGTTTAATACTGACGGGACATGTTACCAGATGAACAGTAAAAGTGAGGAGCTTGTGTTCCCCTGATGGTTTAATACAGACGGGACATGTTACCAGATGAACAGTATAAGTGAGGAGAGTGTGTTCCCCTGATGGTTTAATACTCAGGGGACATGTTACCAGGTGAACAGTATAAGTGAGGAGAGTGTGTTCCCCTGATGGCTTAATGCACACAGGACATGTTACCAGGTGAACAGTATAACTGAAGAGAGTGTGTTCCACTGATGGTTTAATACTGAGGGGACATGTTACCAGATGAACAGTATAAGTGAGGAGAGCGTGTTCCCCTGATGGTTTAATATACACGGGACATGTTACCAGTTGAACAGTATAAGTGAGGAGAGTGCTTTCCCCTGATTGTTTAATATACACAGGACATGTTACCAGGTGAACAGTATAAGTGAGGAGATTGTGTTCCCCTGATTGTTTAATATACATGGGACATGTTACCAGTTGAACAGTATAAGTGAGGAGAGTGTGTTCCCCTGATGGTTTAATATACAGGGGACATGTTACCAGGTGAACAGTATAACTGAAGAGAGTGTGTTCCACTGATGGTTTAACACTGAGGGGACATGTTACCAGATGAACAGTATAAGTGAGGAGAGTGTGTTCCCCTGATGGTTTAATATACACGGGACATGTTACCAGGTGAACAGTATTAGTGAGGAGAGTGTGTTCCCTTGATGGTTTAATATACACGGGACATGTTACCAGGTGAACAGTAGAAGTGAGGACAGTGTGTTCCCCTGATGGTTTAATATACACAGGACATATTATCAGGTGAGCAATATAAGTGAGGAGAGTGTGTTCCCTTGATGGTTTAATATACACGGGACATGTTACCAGGTGAACAGTAGAAGTGAGGACAGTGTGTTCCCCTGATGGTTTTATATACATGGGACATGTTACCAGGTGAACAGTGTAAGTGAGGAGAGTGTGTTCCCCTGATGGTTTAATATACACGGGACATGTCACCAGGTGAAAAGTTTAAGTGAGGAGAGTGTGTTCCCCTGATGGTTTAATACTGAAGGGACATGTTACCAGATGAACAGTATAAGTGAGGAGCTTGTGTTCCCCTGATGGTTTAATACTGACGGGACATGTTACCAGATGAACAGTAAAAGTGAGGAGCTTGTGTTCCCCTGATGGTTTAATACAGACGGGACATGTTACCAGATGAACAGTATAAGTGAGGAGAGTGTGTTCCCCTGATGGTTTAATACTCAGGGGACATGTTACCAGGTGAACAGTATAAGTGAGGAGAGTGTGTTCCCCTGATGGCTTAATGCACACAGGACATGTTACCAGGTGAACAGTATAAGTGAGGAGAGTGTGTTCCCCTGATGGTTTAATACACACGGGACATGTTACCAGGTGAAAAGTATAAGTGAGGAGAGTGTGTTCCCCTGATGGTTTAATATGCACGGATCATGTTACCAGGTGAACAGTATAAGTGAGGAGAGTGTGTTCCCCTGATGGTTTAATATACACGGGACATGTTACCAGATGAACAGTGTAAGTGAGGCGATTGTGTTCCCCTGATGGTTTAATATACATGGGACATGTTACCAGGTGAACAGTGTAAGTGAGGAGAGTGTGTTCCCCTGATGGTTTAATATACACGGGACATGTCACCTGGTGAAAAGTTTAAGTGAGGAGAGTGTGTTCCCCTGATGGTTTAATACTGACGGGACATGTTACCAGGTGAACTGTATAAGTGAGGAGAGTGTGTTCCACTGATGGTTTAATACTGACGGGACATGTTACCAGATGAACAGTATAAGTGAGGAGCTTGTGTTCCCCTGATGGTTTAATACTGACGGGACGTGTTACCAGGTGAAATGTATAAGTGAGGAGAGTGTGTTCCCCTGATGGTTTAATACTGACGGGACATGTTACCAGATGAACAGTATAAGTGAGGAGAGTGTGTTCCCCTGATGGCTTAATGCACACAGGACATGTTACCAGGTGAACAGTATAACTGAAGAGAGTGTGTTCCACTGATGGTTTAATACTGAGGGGACATGTTACCAGATGAACAGTATAAGTGAGGAGAGCGTGTTCCCCTGATGGTTTAATATACACGGGACATGTTACCAGATGAACAGTATAAGTGAGGAGAGTGTGTTCCCCTGATGGCTTAATGCACACAGGACATGTTACCAGGTGAACAGTATAACTGAAGAGAGTGTGTTCCACTGATGGTTTAATACTGAGGGGACATGTTACCAGATGAACAGTATAAGTGAGGAGAGCGTGTTCCCCTGATGGTTTAATATACACGGGACATGTTACCAGTTGAACAGTATAAGTGAGGAGAGTGCTTTCCCCTGATTGTTTAATATACACAGGACATGTTACCAGGTGAACAGTATAAGTGAGGAGATTGTGTTCCCCTGATTGTTTAATATACATGGGACATGTTACCAGTTGAACAGTATAAGTGAGGAGAGTGTGTTCCCCTGATGGTTTAATATACACGGGACATGTTACCAGTTGAACAGTATAAGTGAGGAGAGTGCTTTCCCTTGATGGTTTAATATACACGGGACATGTTACCAGGTGAACAGTATCAGTGAGGAGAGTGTGTTCCCCTGATGGTTTAATATACACGGGACATGTTACCAGGTGAACAGTATAAGTGAGGAGAGTGTGTTCCCCTGATGGTTTAATACTGACGGGACATGTTACCAGGTGAACAGTATAAGTGAGGAGAGTGTGTTCCCCTGCTGGTTTAATATTTGCGTATGTCAGAAATATGAGGATGACCAGGGGGACCATAGGTCCGGTCAAGGACAATAGCGGGAGACTGTGTGTTGAGCCGGAAGAGATAAGTGAGGTTTTGAATGAGTACTTCTCTTCGGTATTTACGAATGAGAAGGGGTGTATTACTGAAGAGGACGGTGTGAAACAGACTGGTAAGCTCGAGGAAGTGCTCGTTAGGAGGGAAGATGTGTTGGGGTTTTTGAATAACTTGAAGATAGACAAGTCTCCCGGGCCTGACGGGGTATATCCAAGGATGTTATGGGAAGCAAGGGATGAAATTGCAGAGCCGTTGGCAATGATCTTTTCATCTTCTCTGCTGACGGGGGTGGTACCAGGTGATTGGAGGGTGGCAAATGTTGTGCCCCTGTTCAAGAAAGGGAATAGGAACAACCCTGGGAATTACAGGCCAGTTAGTCTTACTTCGGTGGTAGGCAAGTTGATGGAAAAGGTGCTGAGGGATAGGATTTCTGAGCATCTGGAAAGACACTGCTTGATTCGGGACAGTCAGCACGGTTTTGTGAGGGGTAGGTCTTGCCTCACAAGCCTGATTGAATTCTTTGAGCAGGTGACCAAGCAAGTGGATGAGGGTAAACCAGTGGATGTGGTGTACATGGATTTTAGTAAGGCATTTGATAAGGTCCCCCATGGTAGACTTATGGAGAAAGTCAGGAGGCATGGGATAGTGGGGAATGTGGCCAGTTGGATTAAGAATTGGCTAACTGATAGAAGGCAGAGAGTGGTCTTAGATGGTAAATACTCAGCCTGGAGCCCAGTTACCAGTGGCGTGCCGCAGGGATCAGTTCTGGGTCCTCTCCTGTTTGTGATTTTTATTAACGACTTGGATGAGGAAGTCGAAGGGTGGGTCAGTAAATTTGCAGATGATACAAAGGTTGGTGGAGTTGTGGATACCGAGGAGGGCTATTGTCGTCTGCAAAGGGACTTGGATAGGTTGCAGTGCTGGGCTGAAAAGTGGCAGATGGAGTTTAACCCTGAAAAGTGTGAGGTCGTCCATTTTGGAAGGACAAACATGAATGCAAAATACTGGGTTAACGGTAGGGTTCTTGGGCATGTGGAGGAGCAGAGAGACCTTGGGGTCTATGTGCATAGATCATTGAAAGTTGCAACTCAAGTGGATAGGGCTGTGAAGAAGGCATATGGGGTGTTAGCGTTCATTAGCAGAGGGATTGAATTTAAGAGCCGTGAGGTGATGATGCAGCTGTACAGGACCTTGGTAAGGCCTCATTTGGAGTACTGTGTGCAGTTCTGGTCGCCTCATTTTAGGAAGGATGTGGAAGCCTTGGAGAGGGTGCAGAGGAGATTTACCAGGATGTTGCCTGGAATGGAGAATAAGTCTTACGAGGAAAGGCTGAACATTCTAGGCCTCTTCTCATTAGAAAGGAGAAGGATGAGGGGTGACATGATAGAGGTTTATAAGATGATCAGGGGAATAGATAGGGTAGACAGTCAGAAACTTTTTCCCCGGGTGGAGCAAAGCGTTACAAGGGGTCATAAATTTAAGGTGAAGGGTGGGAGATATAAGGGGGATGTCAGGGGAAGGTTCTTTACCCAGAGAGTGGTCGAGGCATGGAATGCCTTGCCCGGGGAAGTTGTTGAGTCAGAAACTTTAGGGACTTTCAAAAGGCTTTTGGATAGGTATATGGATAAAGGAGAATGATGGGGTATAGATTAAATTGTCCTTGACAGAGGACAAAGGATCGGCACAACATTGTGGGCCGAAGGGCCTGTTCTGTGCTGTATGTTCTATGTTATGTTCTATGAACAGTATTAGTGAGGAAAATGTGTTCCCCTGATGGTTTAATATACACGGGACATGTTACCAGGTGAACAGTATAAGTGAGGAGAGTGTGTTCCCCTGATGGTTTAATACTGACGGGACATGTTACCAGATGAACAGTATAAGTGAGGAGCTTGTGTTCCCCTGATGGTTAAATACTGACGGGACATGTTACCAGGTGAACAGTATAAGTGAGGAGAGTGTGTTCCCCTGATTGTTTAATACACACGGGACATGTTACCAGATGAACAGTATAAGTGAGGAGAGTGTGTTCCCCTGATGGTTTAATATGCTCGGGACATGTTACCAGATGAACAGTATAAGTGAGGAGACTGTGTTCCCCTGATTGTTTAATACACACGGGACATGTCATCAACTGAACTGTATAAGTGAGGAGAGTGTGTTCCCCTGATGGTTTAATATACACGGGACATGTCACCAGGTGAAAAGTTTAAGTGAGGAGAGTGTGTTCCCTGATGGTTTAATACTGACGGGACATGTTACCAGATGAACAGTATATGTGAGGAGCTTGTGTTCCCCTGATGGTTTAATACTGACGGGACATGTTACCAGATGAACAGTATAAGTGAGGAGCTTGTGTTCCCATGATGGTTTAATACAGACGGGACATGTTACCAGATGAACAGTATAAGTGAGGAGAGTTTGTTCCCCTGATGGTTTAATGCTGAGGGGACATGTTACCAGGTGAACAGTATAAGTGAGGAGAGTGTGTTCCCCTGATGGTTTAATACACACGGGACATGTTACCAGGTGAAAAGTATAAGTGAGGAGAGTGTGTTCCCCTGATGGTTTAATATACACGGGACATGTTACCAGATGAACAGTGTAAGTGAGGAGAGTGTGTTCCCCTGATGGTTTAATATACACGGGACATGTCACCTGGTGAAAAGTTTAAGTGAGGAGAGTGTGTTCCCCTGATGGTTTAATACTGACGGGACATGTTACCAGGTGAACTGTATAAGTGAGGAGAGTGTGTTCCCCTGATGGTTTAATACTGACGGGACATGTTACCAGATGAAGAGTATAAGTGAGGAGCTTGTGTTCCCCTGATGGTTTAATACTGACGGGACATGTTACCAGATGAACAGTATAAGTGAGGAGAGTGTGTTCCCCTGATGGTTTAATATACACGGGACATGTTACCAGGTGAACAGTATAAGTGAGGAGAGTGTGTTCCCCTGATGGTTTAAGGCACACAGGACATGTTACCAGGTGAACAGTATAACTGAAGAGAGTGTGTTCCACTGATGGTTTAATACTGAGGGGACATGTTACCAGATGAACAGTATAAGTGAGGAGAGCGTGTTCCCCTGATGGTTTAATATACACGGGACATGTTACCAGTTGAACAGTATAAGAGAGGAGAGTGCTTTCCCCTGATGGTTTAATATACACAGGACATGTTACCAGGTGAACAGTATAAGTGAGGAGATTGTGTTCCCCTGATTGTTTAATATACATGGGACATGTTACCAGTTGAACAGTATCAGTGAGGAGAGTGTGTTCCCCTGATGGTTTAATATACACGGGACATGTTACCAGTTGAACAGTATAAGTGAGGAGAGTGCTTTCCCTTGATGGTTTAATATACACGGGACATGTTACCAGGTGAACAGTATCAGTGAGGAGAGTGTGTTCCCCTGATGGTTTAATATATACGGGACATGTTACCAGGTGAACACTATAAGTGAGGAGAGTGTGTTCCCCTGATGGTTTAATATACACGGGACATGTTACCAGTTGAACAGTATAAGTGAGGAGAGTGCTTTCCCTTGATGGTTTATTATACACGGGACATGTTACCAGGTGAACAGTATCAGTGAGGAGAGTGTGTTCCCCAGATGGTTTAATATACACGGGACATGTTAACAGGAGAACAGTATAAGTGAGGAGAGTGTGTTCCCCTGCTGGTTTAATATACACGGGACATGTTACCAGTTGAACAGTATAAGTGAGGAGAGTGCTTTCCCTTGATGGTTTAATATACACGGGACATGTTACCAGGTGAACAGTATCAGTGAGGAGAGTGTGTTCCCCTGATGGTTTAATATACACGGGACATGTTACCAGGTGAACAGTATAAGTGAGGAGAGTGTTTTCCCCTGCTGGTTTAATATACACGGGACATGTCACCAGGTGAACAGTATAAGTGAGGAGAGTGTGTTCCCCTGATGGTTTAATACACACGGGACATGTTACCAGATGAACAGTATAAGTGAGGAGAGTGTGTTCCCCTGATGGTTGAATATACACGGGACATGTTACCAGATGAACAGTATAAGTGAGGAGATTTTGTTCCCCTGATTGTTTAATATACACGGGACATGTCACCAGGTGAGCAGTATAAGTGAGGCGAGTGTGTTCCCCTGATGGTTTAATACGCACGGGACATGTTACCAGGTGAACAGTATAAGTGAGGAGAATGTTTTCCCCTGTTTGTTTCATGCACACGGGACATGTTACCAGGTGAACAGTGTAAGTGAGGAGAGTGTGTTCCCCTGATGTTTTAATATACACGGGACATGTTACCAGGTGAACAGTATAAGCGAGGAGAGTATGTTCCCCTGATTGTTTAATACGCACGGGGCATGTCACCAGGTGAACAGTATAAGTGCGGAGAGTGTGTTCCCCTGATGGTTTAATACTGACGGGATATGTTACAAGATGAACAGTATAAGTGAGGAGAGTGTGTTCCCCTGATGGTTTAATACGCACGGGACATGTCACCAAGTGAACTGTATAAGTGAGGGGAGTGTGTTCCCCTGATGGTTTAATATACACGGGACCAGTTACCAGGTGAACAGTATAACTGAGGAGAGTTTGTTCCCCTGATTGTTTAATACACACGGGACATGTTACCAGGTGAACAGTATAACTGAGGAGAGTGTGTTCCCCTGATTGTTTAATACACACGGGACATGTTACCAGATGAACAGTATAAGTGAGGAGAGTGTGTTCCCCTGATGGTGTAATACACACGGGAAATGTTACGAGATGAACAGTATAAGTGAGGAGAGTGTGTTCCCGTGATGGTTTAATATATACGGGACATGTTTCCAGGCGAACAGTATAAGTGAGGAGAGTGTGCTCCCTTGATAGTTTAATATACACGGGACATGTTACCAGATGAACAGTATAAGTGAGGAGAGTGTGTTCCCCTGATGGTTTTTTACGCAAGGGACGTGTTACCAGGTGAACAGCATAAGTGAGGAGACTGTGTTCCCCTGATGGTTTAATATACACGGGACATGTTACCAGTTGAACAGTATAAGTGAGGAGAGTGTGTTCCCCTGATGGTTTAATACACACGGGACATGTTACCAGGTGAACAGTA
This sequence comes from Heterodontus francisci, assembly GCF_036365525.1. Taxonomy (NCBI): domain Eukaryota; kingdom Metazoa; phylum Chordata; class Chondrichthyes; order Heterodontiformes; family Heterodontidae; genus Heterodontus; species Heterodontus francisci. The sequence goes on along the minus strand of NW_027141614.1, from coordinate 1,688,480 downwards.
TCAGTGAGGAGAGTGTGTTCCCCTGATTGTTTAATACACACGGGACATGTTACCATGTGAACAGTATAAGTGAGGACAATGTTTTCCCCTGTTAGTTTCATGCACACGTGACATGTTACCAGGTGAACAGTATAAGTGAGGAGAGTGTGTTCTCCTGATTGTTTAATACACACGGGACATGTCACCAGGTGAACAGTATAAGTGATGAGAGGGTGTTCCCCTGATTGTTTAATACACACGGGACATGTTACCAGGTGAACAGTATAAGGAGAAGAGTGTGTTCCCCTGATGGTTTAATACTGACGGGACATGTTACCAGGTGAACAGTATAAGTGAGGAGAGTGTGTTCCACTGATTGTTTAATACACATGGGACATGTCACCAGATGAACAGTTTAAGAGAGAAGAGATTGTTGCCCTGATGGTTTAATATACATGGGACATGTTACCAGGTGAACAGTTTATGAGAGAAGAGATTGTTGCCCTGATGGTTTAATATACATGGGACATGTCACCAGGTGAGCAGAATAAGTGAGGAGATTGTGTTCCCCTGATGGTTTAATATACACAGGACATGTCACCAGGTGAACTGTAATAGTGAGGAGAGTATGTTCCCCTGATTGTTTAATACGCACGGGACATGTTACCAGGTGAACAGTATAAGTGAGGAGAATGTGTTCCCCTGATTGTTTAATACACACGGGACATGTCACCAGGTGAACAGTATAAGTGAGGAGAGTGTGTTCCCCAGATGCTTTAATATACACAGGACATGTTACCAGGCGAACAGTATAAGTGAGGAGAGTGTGTTCCCCTGATGGTTTAATACGCACGGGACATGTCACCAGGTGAACTGTATAAGTGAGGAGAGTGTGTTCCCCTGATTGTTTAATACACACGGGACATGTTACCTGATGAACAGTATAAGTGAGGAGAGTGTGTTCCCCTGATTGTTTAATACAAATAGGACATGTTACCAGATGAACAGTATAAGTGAGGAGAGTGTGTTCCCCTAATTCTTTCATACACACGGGACATGTTACCAGGTGAACAGAATAAGTGAGGAGAGTGTGTTCCCCTGATGGTTTAATATACACGGGACATGTTACCAGATGAACAGTATAAGTGAGGAGAGTGTGTTCCCCTGATTGTTCAATACACACGGGACATGTTACCAGATGAACAGTATAAGTGAGGAGAGTGTGTTCCCCTGATTGTTTAATACACACGGGACATGTTACCAGGTGAACAGTAGAAGTGAGGAGAGTGTGTTCCCCTGATGGTTTAATGCGCACAGGACATGTTACCAGGTGAACAGTATAAGTGAGGAGAGTGTGTTCCCCTGATGGTTTAATACTGACGGGACATGTTACCAGTTGAACTGTATAAGTGAGGAGAGTGTGTTCCCCTGATGGCTTAATATACACGGGACATGTTACCAGGTGAACAGTATAAGTGAGGAGAGTGTGTTCCCTGGATGGTTTAATACTGACGGGACATGTTACCAGATGAACTGTATAAGTGAGGAGAGTGTGTTCCCCTGATTGTTTAATACACACGGGACATGTTACCAGATGAAAAGTATAAGTGAGGAGAGTGTGTTCCCCTGATTGTTTAATACTGACGTGATATGTTACCAGATGAACAGTATAAGTGAGGAGAGTGTGTTCCCCTGATGGTTTAATACACCACGGGACATGTTACCAGATGAACAGAATAAGTGAGGAGAGTGTGTTCCCCTGATGGTTGAATACACACAGGACATGTTACCAGGTGAACAGTATAAGTGAGGAGAGTGTGTTCCCCTGATTGATTAATACACATGGGACATGTTACCTGGTGAACAGTATAAGTGAGGAGAGTGTGTTCCCCAGATGCTTTAATATACACAGGACATGTTACCAGGCGAACAGTATAAGTGAGGAAAGTGTGTTCCCCTGATTGTTTAATGCACACAGGACATGTCACCAGGCGAACAGTGTAAATGACGAGAATGTGTTCCCCTGAAGGTTTAATAAACACGGGACATGTTACCAGGTGAACAGTATAAGTGAGGAGAGTGTGTTCCCCTGATTGTATAATACTGACGGGACATGTAACCAGGTGAACAGTATAAGTGAGGAGAGTGTGTTCCCCTGCTTGTTTAATACTGACGGGAAATGTTACCAGGTGAACAGTATAAGTGAGGAGAGTGTGTTCCCCTGATGGTTTAATACACACGGGATATGTTACCAGGTGAACAGTATAAGTGAGGAGAGTGTGTTCCCCTGATGGTTTAATACACACGGGACATGTTACCAGGTGAACAGTATAAGTGAGGAGAGTGTGTTCCCCTGATGGTTTAATACACACAGGACATGTTACTAGGTGAACAGTATAAGTGAGGAGAGTGTGTTCCCCTGATGGTTTAATATACACGGGACATGTAACCAGGTGAACAGTATAAGTGAGGAGAATGTGTTCCCCTGATTGTTTAATACATAAGGGACATTTTACCAGGTGAACAGTAAAGTGAGGAGAGTGTGTTCCCCTGATTGTTTAAAACGAACGGGACCTGTTACCAGGTGAACAGTAAACTGAGGAGAGTGTGTTCCCCTGATTGTTTAAAACGAACGGGACCTGTTACCAGGTGAACAGTATGAGTGAGGAGAGTGAGTTCCCCTGATGGTTTAATTTACACGGGACATGTTACCAGGTGAACAGCATAAGTGAGGAGAGTGTGTTCCCCTGATGCTTTAATATACACGGGACAAGTTACCAGGTGAACAGTAGAAGTGCGGAGAGTTTGTTCCCAAATTATTTAATACTGACGGGACTTGTTACCAGGTGAACTGTATAAGTGAGGAGAGTGTGTTCCCCTGATTGTTCAATACACACGGGACATATTACCAGGCGAACCGTATAAGTGAGGAGAGTGTGTTCCCATGATGGTTTAATACACACGGGACATATTAACAGGCGAAGAGTATAAGTGAGGAGAGTGTGTTCCCCTGATGGTTTAATACACACGGGACATATTAACAGGCGAAGAGTATAAGTGAGGAGAGTGTGTTCCCCTGATTGTTTAATGCACACGGGACATGTCACCTGGCGAACAGTATAAGTGAGGAGAGTGTGTTCCCCTGATTGTTCAATACACACGGGACATATTACCAGGCGAACAGTATAAGTGAGGAGAGTGTGCTCCCCTGATTGTTTAATGCACACGGGACATGTCACCTGGCGAACAGTATAAGTGAGGAGAGAGTGTTCCCCTGATTGTTTCATACACACGGGACATGTCACCAGGTGAACAGTATAAGTGAGGAGAATGTGTTCCCCTGATTGTTTAATACTGATGGGACATGTTGCCAGGTGAACAGTATAAGTGAGGAGAGTGTGTTCCCCTGATGGTTTAATACAAACGGGACATTTTACCAGGTGAACAGTATAGGTGAGGAGAGTGTGTTCCCCTGATGGTTTAATATAAACGGGACATTTTACCAGGTGAACAGTATAAGTGAGGAGACTGTATTTCCCTGATTGTTTAATATACACGGGACATGTTACCAGGTGAACAGTATAAGTGAGGAGAGTGTGTTCCCCTGATGGTTTAATATACACGGGACATGTTAAAGGTGAACAGTATAAGTGAGGAGAGTGTGTTCCCCTGATTGTTTAATACACACAGGACATGTTACCAGGTGAACAGTATAAGTGAGGAGAGTGTGTTCCCCTGATGGTTTAATATACACGGGACATGTTACCAGGTGAACAGTATAAGTGAGGAGAGTGTGTTCCCCTGATGGTTTAATATACACAGGACATGTTACCACGTGAACAGTATAAGTGAGGAGAGTGTGTTCCCCTGATGGTTTAATATACACGGGACATGACACCAGTTGAACAGTATGATTGAGTAGAGTGACTTCCCCTGATGGTTTAATATAGACAGGACATGTTACCAGGTGAACAGTATAAGTGAGGAGAGTGTGGTCCCCTGATGGTTTAATATACACGGGACATGTTACCAGGTGAACAGTATGATTGCGTTGAGTGAGTTCCCCTGATGGTTTCATATAGACGGGACATGTCACCAGGTGAACAGTATAAGTGAGGAGAGTGTGTTCCCCTGATTGTTTAATACTGACAGGACATGTTACCAGGTGAACAGTATAATTGAGGAGAGTGTGTTCCCCTGATGATTTAATATACACGGGACATGTTACCAGGTGAACAGTGTAAGTGAGGAGAATGTGTTCCCCTGATGGTTTAATAACCACGGGACATGTTACCAGGTGAACAGTATAAGTGAGGAGAATGTGTTCCCCTGATTGTTTAATACTGATGGGACATGTTGCCAGGTGAACAGTATAAGTGAGGAGAGTGCGTTCCCCTGATGGTTTAATATACACGGGACATGTAAACAGGTGAACAGTATAAGTGAGGAGAATCTGTTCCCCTGATGGTTTAATATACACGGGACATGTTACCAGGTGAACAGTATAAGTGAGGAGAATGTGTTCCCCTGATGGTTTAATACACACGGGACATGTTACCAGGTGAACAGTATAAGTGAGGAGAGTGTGTTCCCCTGATGGTTTAATATACACGGGATTTGACACCAGTTGAACAGTATGATTGAGTAGAGTGACTTCCCCTGATGGTTTAATAAAGACAGGACATGTCAATAGGTGAACAGTATAAGTGAGGAGAGTGTGTTCCCCTGATGGTTTAATATACACGGGACATGACACCAGTTGAACAGTATGATTGAGTAGAGTGACTTCCCCTGATGGTTTAATATGGACAGGACATGTTACCAGGTGAACAGTATAAGTGAGGAGAGTGTGTTCCCCTGATGGTTTAATATACACGGGACATGACACCAGGTGAACAGTATAAGTGAGGTGAGTATGTTCCCCTGATGGTATAATATAAACGGGACATGTTGCCAGGTGAACAGTATAAGTGTGGAGAGTGTGTTCCCCTGATTGTTTAATACTGACAGGACATGTCACCAGGTGAACAGTATAAGTGAGGAGAGTGTGTTCCCCTGATGGTTTAATATACACGGGACATGTTACCACGTGAACAGTATAAGTGAGGAGAATGTGTTCCCCTGATTGTTTAATACTGATGGGACATGTTGCCAGGTGAACAGTATAAGTAAGGAGAGTGCGTTCCCCTGATGGTTTAATATACACGGGACATGTAAACAGGTGAACAGTATAAGTGAGGAGAATGTCTTCCCCTGATGGTTTAATATACACGGGACATGTTACCAGGTGAACAGTATAAGTGAGGAGAGTGTGTTCCCCTGATGGTTTAATATACATGGGACATGTTACCAGGTGAACAGTATAAGTGAGGAGACTGTGTTCCCCTGATGGTTTAATATACATGGGACATGTTACCAGGTGAACAGTATAAGTGAGGAGAGCGTGTTCCCCTGATTCTTTAATACATATGGGACATGTTACCAGGCGAACAGTATAAGTGAGGAGAGTGTGTTCCCCTGATGGTTTAATATACACGGGACATGTTACCAGGTGAACAGTATAAGTGAGGAGAAAGTGTTCCCCTGATGGTTTAATATACACGGGACATGTTACCAGGTGAACAGTATAAGTGAGGAGAGTGTGTTCCCCTGATGGTTTAATATACATGGGACATGTTACCACGTGAACAGTATAAGTGAGGAGACTGTGTTCCCCTGATGGTTTAATATACATGGGACATGTTACCAGGTGAACATTAGAAGTGAGGAGAATGTGTTCCCCTGATGGTTTAATATACACGGGACATGACACCAGTTGAACAGTATGATTGAGTAGAGTGACTTCCCCTGATGGTTTAATATGGACAGGACATGTTACCAGGTGAACAGTACAAGTGCGGAGAGTGTGATCCCCTGATGGTTTAATATACGCGGGACATGACACCAGTTGAACAGCATGATTGAGTAGAGTGACTTCCCCTGATGGTTTAATATACATGGGACATGTTACCAGGTGAACAGTATAAGTGAGGAGACTGTGTTCCCCTGATGGTTTAATATACATGGGACATGTTACCAGGTGAACAGTATAAGTGAGGAGACTGTGTTCCCCTGATGGTTTAATATACATGGGACATGACACCAGGTGAACAGTATAAGTGAGGAGAGTGTGGTCCCCTGATGGTTTAATATACACGGGACATGACACCAGTTGAACAGCATGATTGAGTAGAGTGACTTCCCCTGATGGTTTAATATACACGGGACTTGTTACCAGGTGAACATTATAAGTGAGGAGAGTGTGTTCCCCTGATGGTTTAATATACACGGGACATGACACCAGGTGAACAGTATAAGTGAGGTGAGTATGTTCCCCTGATGGTATAATATAAACGGGACATGTTGCCAGGTGAACAGTATAAGTGTGGAGAGTGTGTCCCCCTGATTGTTTAATACTGACAGGACATGTCACCAGGTGAACAGTATAAGTGAGGAGACTGTGTTCCCCTGATGGTTTAATATACATGGGACATGTTACCAGGTGAACAGTATAAGTGAGGAGACTGTGTTCCCCTGATGGTTTAATATACATGGGACATGACACCAGGTGAACAGTATAAGTGAGGAGAGTGTGGTCCCCTGATGGTTTAATATACACGGGACTTGTTACCAGGTGAACATTATAAGTGAGGAGAATGTGTTCCCCTGATGGTTTAATATACATGGGACATGTTACCAGGTGAACAGTATAAGTGAGGAGACTGTGTTCCCCTGATGGTTTAATATACATGGGACATGTTACCAGGTGAACAGTATAAGTGAGGAGAGCGTTTTCCCCTGATTCTTTAATACATAAGGGACATGTTACCAGGCGAACAGTATAAGTGAGGAGAGTGTGTTCCCCTGATTGTTTAATACATAAGGGACATGTTACCAGGCGAACAGTATAAGTGAGGAGAGTGTGTTCCCCTGATGGTTTAATATACACGGGACATGTTACCAGGTGAACAGTATAAGTAAGGAGAGTGCGTTCCCCTGATGGTTTAATATACACGGGACATGTAAACAGGTGAACAGTATAAGTGAGGAGAATGTCTTCCCCTGATGGTTTAATATACACGGGACATGTTACCAGGTGAACAGTATAAGTGAGGAGAATGTGTTCCCCTGATGGTTTAATATACAAGGGACATGTTACCAGGTGAACAGTATAAGTGAGGAGAGTGTATTCCCCGGATGGTTTAATATACATGGGACATGTTACCAGGTGAACAGTATAAGTGAGGAGACTGTGTTCCCCTGATGGTTTAATATACATGGGACATGTTACCAGGTGAACAGTATAAGTGAGGAGAGCGTGTTCCCCTGATTCTTTAATACTTAAGGGACATGTTACTAGGCGAACAGTATAAGTGAGGAGAGTGTGTTCCCCTGATGGTTTAATATACAAGAAACATGATACCAGGTGAACAGTATAAGTGAGGAGAAAGTGTTCCCCTGATGGTTTAATATACACGGGACATGTTACCAGGTGAACAGTATAAGTGAGGAGAGTGTGTTCCCCTGATGGTTTAATATACATGGGACATGTTACCACGTGAACAGTATAAGTGAGGAGAAAGTGTTCCCCTGATGGTTTAATATACACGGGACATGTTACCAGGTGAACAGTATAAGTGAGGAGAGTGTGTTCCCCTGATTCTTTAATACATAAGGGACATGTTACCAGGCGAACAGTATAAGTGAGGAGAGTGTGTTCCCCTGATGGTTTAATATACACGGGACATGTTACCAGGTGAACAGTATAAGTGAGGAGAAAGTGTTCCCCTGATTGCTTAATATACACGGGACATGTTACCAGGTGAACAGTATAAGTGAGGAGAGTGTGTTCCCCTGATGGTTTAATATACACGGGACATGTAAACAGGTGAACAGTATAAGTGAGGAGAGTGTGTTCCCCTGATTGCTTAATATACACGGGACATGTTCCCAGGTGAACAGAATAATTGAGGAGAGAGTGTTCCCCTGATTGCTTAATATTGACGGGACATGTTCCCAGGTGAACAGAATAATTGAGGAGAGTGTGTTCCCCTGATGGTTTAATATACACGGGACATGTAAACAGGTGAACAGTGTAAGTGAGGAGAATGTGTTCCCCTGATTGTTTAATACTGATGGGACATGTTGCCAGGTGAACAGTATAAGTAAGGAGAGTGCGTTCCCCTGATGGTTTAATATACACGGGACATGTTACCAGGTGAACAGTATAAGTGAGGAGACTGTGTTCCCCTGATGGTTTAATATACATGGGACATGTTACCAGGTGAACAGTATAAGTGAGGAGAGCGTGTTCCCCTGATTCTTTAATACTTAAGGGACATGTTACTAGGCGAACAGTATAAGTGAGGAGAGTGTGTTCCCCTGATGGTTTAATATACAAGAAACATGATACCAGGTGAACAGTATAAGTGAGGAGAAAGTGTTCCCCTGATGGTTTAATATACACGGGACATGTTACCAGGTGAACAGTATAAGTGAGGAGAGTGTGTTCCCCTGATGGTTTAATATACATGGGACATGTTACCACGTGAACAGTATAAGTGAGGAGAAAGTGTTCCCCTGATGGTTTAATATACACGGGACATGTTACCAGGTGAACAGTATAAGTGAGGAGAGTGTGTTCCCCTGATTCTTTAATACATAAGGGACATGTTACCAGGCGAACAGTATAAGTGAGGAGAGTGTGTTCCCCTGATGGTTTAATATACACGGGACATGTTACCAGGTGAACAGTATAAGTGAGGAGAAAGTGTTCCCCTGATTGCTTAATATACACGGGACATGTTACCAGGTGAACAGTATAAGTGAGGAGAGTGTGTTCCCCTGATGGTTTAATATACACGGGACATGTAAACAGGTGAACAGTATAAGTGAGGAGAGTGTGTTCCCCTGATTGCTTAATATACACGGGACATGTTCCCAGGTGAACAGAATAATTGAGGAGAGAGTGTTCCCCTGATTGCTTAATATTGACGGGACATGTTCCCAGGTGAACAGAATAATTGAGGAGAGTGTGTTCCCCTGATGGTTTAATATACACGGGACATGTAAACAGGTGAACAGTGTAAGTGAGGAGAATGTGTTCCCCTGATTGTTTAATACTGATGGGACATGTTGCCAGGTGAACAGTATAAGTAAGGAGAGTGCGTTCCCCTGATGGTTTAATATACACGGGACATGTAAACAGGTGAACAGTATAAGTGAGGAGAGTGTGTTCCCCTGATTGTTTAATACACACGGGACATGTCACCAGGTGAACAGTATAAGTGAGGAGAATGTATTCCCCTGATGGTTTAATATACACGGGACATGTTACCAGGTGAACAGTATAAGTGAGGAGAGTGTGTTCCCCTGATGGTTTAATATACATGGGACATGTTACCAGGTGAACAGTATAAGTGAGGAGACTGTGTTCCCCTGATGGTTTAATATACATGGGACATGTTACCAGGTGCACATTATAAGTGAGGAGAGCGTGTTCCCCTGATTCTTTAATACATATGGGACATGTTACCAGGCGAACAGTATAAGTGAGGAGAGTGTGTTCCCCTGATGGTTTAATATACACGGGACATGTTACCAGGTGAACAGTATAAGTGAGGAGAAAGTGTTCCCCTGATGGTTTAATATACACGGGACATGTTACCAGGTGAACAGTATAAGTGAGGAGAGTGTGTTCCCCTGATGGTTTAATATACATGGGACATGTTACCACGTGAACAGTATAAGTGAGGAGACTGTGTTCCCCTGATGGTTTAATATACATGGGACATGTTACCAGGTGAACATTAGAAGTGAGGAGAATGTGTTCCCCTGATGGTTTAATATACACGGGACATGACACCAGTTGAACAGTATGATTGAGTAGAGTGACTTCCCCTGATGGTTTAATATGGACAGGACATGTTACCAGGTGAACAGTACAAGTGCGGAGAGTGTGATCCCCTGATGGTTTAATATACGCGGGACATGACACCAGTTGAACAGCATGATTGAGTAGAGTGACTTCCCCTGATGGTTTAATATACATGGGACATGTTACCAGGTGAACAGTATAAGTGAGGAGACTGTGTTCCCCTGATGGTTTAATATACATGGGACATGTTACCAGGTGAACAGTATAAGTGAGGAGACTGTGTTCCCCTGATGGTTTAATATACATGGGACATGACACCAGGTGAACAGTATAAGTGAGGAGAGTGTGGTCCCCTGATGGTTTAATATACACGGGACATGACACCAGTTGAACAGCATGATTGAGTAGAGTGACTTCCCCTGATGGTTTAATATACACGGGACTTGTTACCAGGTGAACATTATAAGTGAGGAGAATGTGTTCCCCTGATGGTTTAATATACATGGGACATGTTACCAGGTGAACAGTATAAGTGAGGAGACTGTGTTCCCCTGATGGTTTAATATACATGGGACATGTTACCAGGTGAACAGTATAAGTGAGGAGAGCGTTTTCCCCTGATTCTTTAATACATAAGGGACATGTTACCAGGCGAACAGTATAAGTGAGGAGAGTGTGTTCCCCTGATTGTTTAATACATAAGGGACATGTTACCAGGCGAACAGTATAAGTGAGGAGAGTGTGTTCCCCTGATGGTTTAATATACACGGGACATGTTACCAGGTGAACAGTATAAGTAAGGAGAGTGCGTTCCCCTGATGGTTTAATATACACGGGACATGTAAACAGGTGAACAGTATAAGTGAGGAGAATGTGTTCCCCTGATGGTTTAATATACAAGGGACATGTTACCAGGTGAACAGTATAAGTGAGGAGAGTGTATTCCCCGGATGGTTTAATATACATGGGACATGTTACCAGGTGAACAGTATAAGTGAGGAGACTGTGTTCCCCTGATGGTTTAATATACATGGGACATGTTACCAGGTGAACAGTATAAGTGAGGAGAGCGTGTTCCCCTGATTCTTTAATACTTAAGGGACATGTTACTAGGCGAACAGTATAAGTGAGGAGAGTGTGTTCCCCTGATGGTTTAATAAACAAGAAACATGATACCAGGTGAACAGTATAAGTGAGGAGAAAGTGTTCCCCTGATGGTTTAATATACACGGGACATGTTACCAGGTGAACAGTATAAGTGAGGAGAGTGTGTTCCCCTGATGGTTTAATATACATGGGACATGTTACCACGTGAACAGTATAAGTGAGGAGAAAGTGTTCCCCTGATGGTTTAATATACACGGGACATGTTACCAGGTGAACAGTATAAGTGAGGAGAGTGTGTTCCCCTGATTCTTTAATACATAAGGGACATGTTACCAGGCGAACAGTATAAGTGAGGAGAGTGTGTTCCCCTGATGGTTTAATATACACGGGACATGTTACCAGGTGAACAGTATAAGTGAGGAGAAAGTGTTCCCCTGATTGCTTAATATACACGGGACATGTTACCAGGTGAACAGTATAAGTGAGGAGAGTGTGTTCCCCTGATGGTTTAATATACACGGGACATGTAAACAGGTGAACAGTATAAGTGAGGAGAGTGTGTTCCCCTGATTGCTTAATATACACGGGACATGTTACCAGTTGAACAGTATAACTGAGGAGAAAGTGTTCCCCTGATTGCTTAATATTGACGGGACATGTTCCCAGGTGAACAGAATAATTGAGGAGAGTTTGTTCCCCTGATGGTTTAATATACACGGGACATGTAAACAGGTGAACAGTGTAAGTGAGGAGAATGTGTTCCCCTGATTGTTTAATACTGATGGGACATGTTGCCAGGTGAACAGTATAAGTAAGGAGAGTGCGTTCCCCTGATGGTTTAATATACACGGGACATGTAAACAGGTGAACAGTATAAGTGAGGAGAGTGTGTTCCCCTGATGGTTTAATATACATGGGACATGTTACCAGGTGAACAGTATAAGTGAGGAGACTGTGTTCCCCTGATGGTTTAATATACATGGGACATGTTACCAGGTGAACAGTATAAGCGAGGAGAGCGTGTTACCCTGATTCTTTAATACATAAGGGACATGTTACCAGGCGAACAGTATAAGTGAGGAGAGTGTGTTCCCCTGATGGTTTAATATACACGGGACATGTTACCAGGTGAACAGTATAAGTGAGGAGAAAGTGTTCCCCTGATGGTTTAATATACACGGGACATGTTACCAGGTGAACAGTATAAGTGAGGAGAGTGTGTTCCCCTGATGGTTTAATATACATGGGACATGTTACCACGTGAACAGTATAAGTGAGGAGACTGTGTTCCCCTGATGGTTTAATATACATGGGACATGTTACCAGTTGAACATTATAAGTGAGGAGAATGTGTTCCCCTGATGGTTTAATATACACGGGACATGACACCAGTTGAACAGTATGATTGAGTAGAGTGACTTCCCCTGATGGTTTAATATGGACAGGACATGTTACCAGGTGAACAGTACAAGTGCGGAGAGTGTGATCCCCTGATGGTTTAATATACGCGGGACATGAAACCAGGTGAACAGTATAAGTGAGGAGACTGTGTTCCCCTGATGGTTTAATATACACGGGACATGACACCAGTTGAACAGCATGATTGAGTAGAGTGACTTCCCCTGATGGTTTAATATACATGGGACTTGTTACCAGGTGAACATTATAAGTGAGGAGAATGTGTTACCCTGATGGTTTAATATACATGGGACATGTTACCAGGTGAACAGTATAAGTGAGGAGACTGTGTTCCCCTGATGGTTTAATATACATGGGACATGTTACCAGGTGAACAGTATAAGTGAGGAGAGCGTTTTCCCCTGATTCTTTAATACATAAGGGACATGTTACCAGGCGAACAGTATAAGTGAGGAGAGTGTGTTCCCCTGATTGTTTAATACTGACGGGACATGTCACATGGTGAACAGCGTAAGTGGGGAGAGTGTGTTCCCCTGATTGTTTAATATACACGGGACATGTTACCAGGTGAACAGTATAAGTGAGGAGAAAGTGTTCCCCTGATGGTTTAATATACACGGGACATGTTACCACGTGAACAGTATAAGTGAGGAGAGTGTGTTCCCCTGATTGTTTAATACTGACGGGACATGTCACATGGTGAACAGCGTAAGTGAGGAGAGCGTTTTCCCCTGATTCTTTAATACATAAGGGACATGTTACCAGGTGAACAGTATAACTGAGGAGAGAGTGTTCCCCTGATTGCTTAATATTGACGGGACATGTTCCCAGGTGAACAGTATAAGTAAGGAGAGTGCGTTCCCCTGATGGTTTAATATACACGGGACATGTAAACAGGTGAACAGTATAAGTGAGGAGAATGTGTTCCCCTGATGGTTTAATATACTAGGGACATGTTACCAGGTGAACAGTATAAGTGAGGAGAGTGTGTTCCCCGGATGGTTTAATATACATGGGACATGTTACCAGGTGAACAGTATAAGTGAGGAGACTGTGTTCCCCTGATGGTTTAATATACATGGGACATGTTACCAGGTGAACAGTATAAGTGAGGAGAGCGTGTTCCCCTGATTCTTTAATAATTAAGGGACATGTTACTAGGCGAACAGTATAAGTGAGGAGAGTGTGTTCCCCTGATGGTTTAATATACAAGAAACATGATACCAGGTGAACAGTATAAGTGAGGAGAAAGTGTTCCCATGATGGTTTAATATACACGGGACATGTTACCAGGTGAACAGTATAAGTGAGGAGAGTGTGTTCCCCTGATGGTTTAATATACATGGGACATGTTACCACGTGAACAGTATAAGTGAGGAGAAAGTGTTCCCCTGATGGTTTAATATACACGGGACATGTTACCAGGTGAACAGTATAAGTGAGGAGAGTGTGTTCCCCTGATTCTTTAATACATAAGGGACATGTTACCAGGCGAACAGTGTAAGTGAGGTGAGTGTGTTCCCCTGATGGTTTAATATACACGGGACATGTTACCAGGTGAACAGTATAAGTGAGGAGAAAGTGTTCCCCTGATTGCTTAATATACACGGGACATGTTACCAGGCGAACAGTATAAGTGAGGAGAGTGTGTTCCCCTGATGGTTTAATATACACGGGACATGTTACCAGGCGAACAGTATAAGTGAGGAGAGTGTGTTCCCCTGATGGTTTAATATACACGGGACATGTTACCAGGTGAACAGTATAACTGAGGAGAGAGTGTTCCCCTGATTGCTTAATATTGACGGGACATGTTCCCAGGTGAACAGAATAATTGAGGAGAGTGTGTTCCCCTGATGGTTTAATATACACGGGACATGTAAACAGGTGAACAGTATAAGTGAGGAGAGTGTGTTCCCCTGATTGTTTAATATACACGGGACATGTAAACAGGTGAACAGTATAAGTGAGGAGAGTGTGTTCCCCTGATGGTTTAATATACACGGGACATGTAAACAGGCGAACAGTATAAGTGAGGAGAGTGTGTTCCCCTGATGGTTTAATATACACGGGACATGTTACCAGGTGAACAGTATAAGTGAGGAGAAAGTGTTCCCCTGATGGTTTAATATACACGGGACATGTTACCAGGTGAACAGTATAAGTGAGGAGAGTGTGTTCCCCTGATGGTTTAATATACATGGGACATGTTACCACGTGAACAGTATAAGTGAGGAGACTGTGTTCCCCTGATGGTTTAATATACATGGGACATGTTACCAGGTGAACATTATAAGTGAGGAGATAGTGTTCCCCTGATTGTTTAATAAACACGGGACATGTCACCAGGTGAACAGTATAAGAGAGGAGAGGGTGTTCCCCTGATGGTTTAATATACATGGGACATGTTACCAGGTGAACAGTATAAGTGAGGAGACTGTGTTCCCCTGATTCTTTAATACTTAAGGGACATGTTACCAGGCGAACAGTATAAGTGAGGAGAGTGTGTTCCCCTGATTGTTTAATACTGACGGGACATGTCACATGGTGAACAGCGTAAGTGGGGAGAGTGTGTTCCCCTGATGGTTTAATATACACGGGACATGTAAACAGGTGAACAGTATAAGTGAGGAGAATGTCTTCCCCTGATGGTTTAATATACACGGGACATGTTACCAGGTGAACAGTATAAGTGAGGAGAAAGTGTTCCCCTGATGGTTTAATACTTAAGGGACATGTTACCAGGTGAACAGTATAAGTGAGGAGAAAGTGTTCCCCTGATGGTTTAATATACACGGGACATGTTACCAGGTGAACAGTATAAGTGAGGAGAGTGTGTTCCCCTGATGGTTTAATATACATGGGACATGTTACCACGTGAACAGTATAAGTGAGGAGAAAGTGTTCCCCTGATGGTTTAATATACACGGGACATGTTACCAGGTGAACAGTATAAGTGAGGAGAAAGTGTTCCCCTGATGGTTTAATACTTAAGGGACATGTTACCAGTTGAACATTAGAAGTGAGGAGAAAGTGTTCCCCTGATGGTTTAATATACACGGGACATGTTACCAGGTGAACAGTATAAGTGAGGAGAGTGTGTTCCCCTGATGGTTTAATATACATGGGACATGTTACCACGTGAACAGTATAAGTGAGGAGAAAGTGTTCCCCTGATGGTTTAATATACACGGGACATGTTACCAGGTGAACAGTATAAGTGAGGAGAAAGTGTTCCCCTGATGGTTTAATACTTAAGGGACATGTTACCAGTTGAACATTAGAAGTGAGGAGAAAGTGTTCCCCTGATGGTTTAATATACACGGGGCATGTTACCAGGTGAACAGTATAAGTGAGGAGAGTGTGTTCCCCTGATGGTTTAATATACATGGGACATGTTACCACGTGAACAGTATAAGTGAGGAGAAAGTGTTCCCCTGATGGTTTAATATACACGGGACATGTTACCAGGTGAACAGTATAAGTGAGGAGAGTGTGTTCCCCTGATTCTTTAATACATAAGGGACATGTTACCAGGCGAACAGTATAAGTGAGGAGAGTGTGTTCCCCTGATGGTTTAATATACACGGGACATGTTACCAGGTGAACAGTATAAGTGAGGAGAAAGTGTTCCCCTGATGGTTTAATATACACGGGACATGTTACCAGGTGAACAGTATAACTGAGGAGAGAGTGTTCCCCTGATTGCTTAATATTGACGGGACATGTTCCCAGGTGAACAGTATAAGTGAGGAGAGTGTGTTCCCCTGATGGTTTAATATACACGGGACATGTAAACAGGTGAACAGTATAAGTGAGGAGAGTGTGTTCCCCTGATTGTTTAATATACACGGGACATGTAACCAGGTGAACAGTATAAGTGAGGAGAATGTGTTCCCCTGATTGCTTAATATACACGGGACATGTTACCAGGTGAACAGTATAAGTGAGGAGAAAGTGTTCCCCTGATTGCTTAATATACACGGGACATGTTACCAGGTGAACAGTATAAGTGAGGAGAGTGTGTTCCCCTGATGGTTTAATATACACGGGACATGTAAACAGGTGAACAGTATAAGTGAGGAGAGTGTGTTCCCCTGATTGTTTAATACTGATGGGACATGTTGCCAGGTGAACAGTATAAGTAAGGAGAGTGCGTTCCCCTGATGGTTTAATATACACGGGACATGTAAACAGGTGAACAGTATAAGTGAGGAGAATGTGTTCCCCTGATGGTTTAATATACACGGGACATGTTACCAGGTGAACAGTATAAGTGAGGAGAATGTGTTCCCTGATGGTTTAATATACATGGGACATGTTACCAGGTGAACAGTATAAGTGAGGAGAGTGTGTTCCCCTGATGGTTTAATATACATGGGACATGTTACCAGGTGAACAGTATAAGTGAGGAGACTGTGTTCCCCTGATGGTTTAATATACATGGGACATGTTACCAGGTGAACAGTATAAGTGAGGAGAGTGTGTTCCCCTGATTGTTTAATACTGACGGGACATGTCACCAGGTGAAAAGTATAAGTGAGGAGAGTGTGTTCCCCTGATTGTTTAATAAATAAGGGACATGTTACCAGGCGAACAGTATAAATGAGGAGAGTGAGTTCCCCTGATTGTTTAATATACACGGGACATGTTAGCAGGTGAACAGTATAAGTGAGGAGAGATTGTTGCCCTGATTGTTTAATACTGACGGGACATGTTACCATGTGAACAGTATAAGTGAGGAGAGTGTGCTCCCCTGATGTTTTAATATACACGGGACATGTTACCAGGTGAACAGTATAAGTGAGGAGAGTGTGTTCCCCTGATTGTTTAATGCTGACGGGACATGTTCCCAGGTGAACAGTATAAGTGAGGAGAGTGTGTTCCCCTGATGTTTTAATATACACGGGACATGTTACCAGGTGAACAGTATAAGTGAGGGGAGTGTGTTCCCCAGATTGTTTAATATACACGGGACATTTTACCAGGTGAACAGTATAAGTGAGGAGAATGTGTTCCCCTGATGGTTTAAAACTGACGGGACATGTCACCAGGTGAACAGTATAAGTGAGGAGAGTATGTTCCCCTGATGCTTTAATATACACAGGACATGTTAGCAGGCGAACAGTATAAGTGAGGAGAGTGAGTTCCCCTGATTGTTTAATGCAAACAGGACATGTTAACAGGTGAACAGTATAAGTGAGGAGAGTGTGTTCCCCTGATGTTTTAATATACATGGGACATGTTACCAGGTGAACAGTATAAGTGAGGAGAGTGTGTTCCCCTGATTGTTTAATACACATGGGACATGTTACCAGGTGAACAGTAAAGTGAGGAGAGTGTGTTCCACTGATTGTTTAATACACACGGGACATGTCACTAGGTGAACAGTAAAGTGAGGAGAGTGTGTTCCACTGATTGTTTAATACACACGGGACATGTCACTAGGTGAACAGTAAAGTGAGGAGAGTGTGTTCCACTGATTGTTTAATACACACGGGACATGTCACTAGGTGAACAGTAAAGTGAGGAGAGTGTGTTCCACTGATTGTTTAATACACACGGGACATGTCACTAGGTGAACAGTAAAGTGAGGAGAGTGTGTTCCACTGATTGTTTAATACACATGGGACATGTTACCAGGTGAACAGTAAAGTGAGGAGAGTGTGTTCCACTGATTGTTTAATACACACGGGACATGTCACTAGGTGAACAGTAAAGTGAGGAGAGTGTGTTCCACTGATTGTTTAATACACACGGGACATGTTACCAGGTGAACAGTAAAGTGAGGAGAGTGTGTTCCCCTGATTGTTTAAAACGAACGGGACATGTCACTAGGTGAACAGTAAAGTGAGGAGAGTGTCTTCCCCTGATTGTTTCATACACATGGGACATGTTACCAGGTGAACAGTATAAGTGAGGAGAGTGTCTTCCCCTGATTGTTTCATACACATGGGACATGTTACCAGGTGAACAGTAGAAGTGCGGAGAGTTTGTTCCCCTGATTGTTTAATACTGACGGGACTTGTTACCAGGTGAACTGTATAAGTGAGGAGAGTGTGTTCCCCTGATTGTTCAATACACACGGGACATATTACCAGGCGAACAGTATAAGTGAGGAGAGTGTGTTCCCCTGATTGTTCAATACACACGGGACATATTACCAAGCGAACAGTATAAGTGAGGAGAGTGTGTTCCCCTGATGGTTTACTACACACGGGACATATTACCAGGCGAACAGTATAAGTGAGGAGAGTGTGTTCCCCTGATTGTTTAATGCACACGGGACATGTCACCTGGCGAACAGTATAAGTGAGGAGAGTGTGTTCCCCTGATTGTTCAATACACACGGGACATGTCACCTGGCGAACAGTATAAGTGAGGAGAGTGTGTTCCCCTGATTGTTTAATGCACACGGCACATGTCACCTGGCGAACAGTATAAGTGAGGAGAGTGTGTTCCCCTGATTGTTTCATACACACGGGACATGTCACCAGGTGAACAGTATAAGTGAGGAGAGTGTGTTCCCCTGATTGTTTAATACTGATGGGACATGTTGCCAGGTGAACAGTATAAGTGAGGAGAGTGTGTTCCCCTGATGGCTTAATATAAACGGGACATTTTAACAGGTGAACAGTATAGGTGAGGAGAGTGTGTTCCCCTGATGGTTTAATATAAACGGGACATTTTACCAGGTGAACAGTATAAGTGAGGAGAGTGTGTTCCACTGATGGTTTAATATACACGGGACATGTTAAAGGTGAACAGTATAAGTGAGGAGAAAGTGTTCCCCTGATTGTTTAATACACACAGGACATGTTACCAGGTGAACAGTATAAGTGAGGAGAGTGTGTTCCCCTGATGGTTTAATATACACGGGACATGTTACCAGGTGAACAGTATAAGTGAGGAGAGTGTGTTCCCCTGATGGTTTAATATACACGGGACATGTTACCAGGTGAACAGTATAAGTGAGGAGAGTGTGTTCCCCTGATGGTTTAATATACACGGGACATGACACCAGTTGAACAGTATGATTGAGTAGAGTGACTTCCCCTGATGGTTTAATATAGACGGGACATGTCACCAGGTGAACAGTATAATTGAGGAGAGTGTGTTCCCCTGATGGTTTAATATACACGGGACATGTTACCAGGTGAACAGTGTAAGTGAGGAGAATGTGTTCCCCTGATGGTTTAATAACCACGGGACATGTTACCAGGTGAACAGTATAAGTGAGGAGAATGTGTTCCCCTGATTGTTTAATACTGATGGGACATGTTGCCAGGTGAACAGTATAAGTGAGGAGAGTGCGTTCCCCTGATGGTTTAATATACACGGGACATGTAAACAGGTGAACAGTATAAGTGAGGAGAATGTGTTCCCCTGATGGTTTAATATAGACGGGACATTTCACCAGGTGAACAGTATAAGTGAGGTGAGTATGTTCCCCTGATGGTATAATATAAACGGGACATGTTACCAGGTGAACAGTATAAGTGAGGAGAGTGTGTTCCCCTGATTGTTTAATACTGACGGGACATGTAACCAGGTGAACAGTATAAGTGAGGAGAGTGTGTTCCTCTGATGGTTTAATACTGACAGGACATTTCACCAGTTGAACAGTATAAGTGAGGAGAGTGTGTTCCCCTGATTGTTTAATAAACACGGGACATGTCACGAGGTGAACAGTATAAGTGAGGAGAGTGTGTTACCCTGATGCTTTAATATACACAGGACATGTCACCAGGCGAACAGTATAAGTGAGGAGAGCGTGTTCCCCTGATGGTTTAATACACACAGGACATGTTACCAGGTGAAAAGTATAAGTGAGGAGAGTGTGTTCCCCTGATGGTTTAATATACACGGGACATGTAAACAGGTGAACAGTATAAGTGAGGAGAGTGTGTTCCCCTGATTGTTTAATATTCACGGGACATGTTACCAGGTGAACAGTATAAGTAAGGAGAGTGCATTCCCCTGATGGCTTAATATACACGGGACATGTAAACAGGTGAACAGTATAAGTGAGGAGAGTGTGTTCCCCTGATTGTTTAATGCATAAGGGACATGTTACCAGGCGAACAGTATAAGTGAGGAGAATGTGTTCCCCTGATGGTTTAATATACACGGGACATGTTACCAGGTGAACAGTATAAGTGAGGAGAGTGTGTTCCCCTGATGGCTTAATATACACGGGACATGTAAACAGGTGAACAGTATAAGTGAGGAGAGTGTGTTCCCCTGATTGTTTAATGCATAAGGGACATGTAAACAGGTGAACAGTGTAAGTGAGGAGAGTGTGTTCCCCTGATTGTTTAATATACACGGGACATGTTACCAGCTGAACAGTATAAGTGAGCAGAATGTGTTCCCCTGATGGTTTAATATACACGGGACATGTTACCAGGTGAACAGTATAAGTGAGGAGAGCGTGTTCCCCTGATTGTTTAATGCATAAGGGACATGTTACCAGGCGAACAGTATAAGTGAGGAGAATGTGTTCCCCTGATGGTTTAATATACACGGGACATGTTACCAGCTGAACAGTATAAGTGAGCAGAATGTGTTCCCCTGATGGTTTAATATACACGGGACATGTTACCAGCTGAACAGTATAAGTGAGCAGAATGTGTTCCCCTGATGGTTTAATATACACGGGACATGTTACCAGCTGAACAGTATAAGTGAGCAGAATGGGTTCCACTGATGGTTTAATATACACGGGACATGTAAACAGGTGAACAGTATATGTGAGGAGAGTGTGTTCCCCAGATTGTTTAATACTGACGGGACATGTCACATGGTGAACAGTATAAGTGAGGAGAGTGTGTTCCCCAGATTGTTTAATACTGACGGGACATGTCACATGGTGAACAGTATAAGTGAGGAGAGTGTGTTCCCCTGATGGTTTAATACTGACGGGACATGTCACATGGTGAACAGTATAAGTGAGGAGAGTGTGTTCCCCTGATGGTTTAATATACACGGGACATGTAAACAGGAGAACAGTATAACTGAGGAGAGAGTGTTCCCCTGATTGCTTAATATTGACGGGACATGTTCCCAGGTGAACAGTATAAGTGAGGAGAGTGTGTTCCCCTGATGGTTTAATATACACGGGACATGTTACCAGGTGAACATTATAAGTGAGGAGAATGTGTTCCCCTGATTGTTTAATATACACGGGACATGTTACCAGGTGAACATTATAAGTGAGGAGAATGTGTTCCCCTGATTGTTTAATACTGATGGGACATGTTGCCAGGTGAACAGTATAAGTGAGGAGAGTGCGTTCCCCTGATGGTTTAATATACACGGGACATGTAAACAGGTGAACAGTATAAGTGAGGAGAATGTGTTCCCCTGATGGTTTAACATACACGGGACATGTTACCAGGTGAACAGTATAAGTGAGGAGAATGTGTTCCCCTGATGGTTTAATATACACGGGACATGTTACCAGGTGAACAGTATAAGTGAGGAGAGTGTGTTCCCCTGATGGTTTAATATACACGGGACATGTTACCAGGTGAACAGTATAAGTGAGGAGACTGTGTTCCCCTGATGGTTTAATATACATGGGACATGTTACCAGGTGAACAGTATAAGTGAGGAGAGTGTGTTCCCCTGATTGTTTAATACTGACGGGACATGTCACCAGGTGAAAAGTATAAGTGAGGAGAGTGTGTTCCCCTGATTGTTTAATAAATAAGGGACATGTTACCAGGTGAACAGTATAAGTGAGGAGAGTGTGTTCCCCTGATGGTTTAATATACATGGGACATGTTACCAGGTGAACAGTATAAGTGAGGAGACTGTGTTCCCCTGATGGTTTAATATACATGGGACATGTTACCAGGTGAACAGTATAAGTGAGGAGAGTGTGTTCCCCTGATTGTTTAATACTGACGGGACATGTCACCAGGTGAAAAGTATAAGTGAGGAGAGTGTGTTCCCCTGATTGTTTAATAAATAAGGGACATGTTACCAGGCGAACAGTATAAGTGAGGAGAGAGTGTTCCCCTGATTGTTTAATATACACGGGACATGTTACCAGGTGAACAGGATAAGTGAGGAGAGTGTGTTCCCCTGATTGTTTAATACTGACGGGACATGTTCCCAGGTGAACAGTATAAGTGAGGAGAGTGTGTTCCCCTGATGTTTTAATATACACGGGACATGTTACAAGCAGAAGAGTATAAGTGAGGAGAATGTGTTCCCCTGATGGTTTAAAACTGACGGGACATGTCACCAGGTGAACAGTATAAGTGAGGAGTGTATGTTCCCCTGATGCTTTAATATACACAGGACATGTTACCAGGCGAACAGTATAAGTGAGGAGAGTGAGTTCCCCTGATTGTTTAATGCAAACAGGACATGTTAACAGGTGAACAGTATAAGTGAGGAGAGTGTGTTCCCCTGATTGTTTAATACTGACGGGACATGTAACCAGGTGAACAGTATAAATGAGGAGATTTTTTTGCCCTGATTGTTTAATACTGACGGGACATGTTACCAGGTGAACAGTATAAGTGAGGAGAGTGTGCTCCCCTGATGTTTTAATATACACGGGACATGTTACCAGGTGAACAGTAGAAGTGAGGAGAGTTTGTTGCCCTGATTGTTTAATAAACACAGGACATGTCACTAGGTGAACTGCATAAGTGAGGAGAGTGTGTTCCCCTGATTGTTTAATACACACGGGACATGTCACTAGGTGAACTGCATAAGTGAGGAGAGTGTGTTCCCCGGATTGTTTAATACACACGGGACATGTTACCAGGCGAACAGTATAAGTGAGGAGAGGGTGTTCCCCTGATTGTTTAATGCACACGGGACATGTCACCAGGTGAACAGTGTAAGTGAGGAGAGTGTGTTCCCCTGATTGTTTAATACTGACGGGACATGTAACCAGGTGAACAGTGTAAGTGAGGAGAGTGTCTTCCCCTGATTGTTTAATACTGACGGGACATGTAACCAGGTGAACAGTGTAAGTGAGGAGAGTGTGTTCCCCTGATTGTTTAATACTGACGGGACATGTAACCAGGTGAACAGTATAAGTGAGGAGAGTGTGTTCCCCTGATTGTTTAATACTGACGGGACATGTAACCAGGTGAACAGTGTAAGTGAGGAGAGTGTGTTCCCCTGATTGTTTAATACTGACGGGAAATGTAACCAGGTGAACAGTATAAGTGAGGAGAGTGTGTTCCTCTGATGGTTTAATACTGACAGGACATTTCACCAGTTGAACAGTATAAGTGAGGAGAGTGTGTTCCCCTGATTGTTTAATAAACACGGGACATGTCACGAGGTGAACAGTATAAGTGAGGAGAGTGTGTTACCCTGATGCTTTAATATACACAGGACATGTCACCAGGCGAACAGTATAAGTGAGGAGAGCGTGTTCCCCTGATGGTTTAATACACACAGGACATGTTACCAGGTGAAAAGTATAAGTGAGGAGAGTGTGTTACCCTGATGCTTTAATATACACAGGACATGTTACCAGGCAAACAGTATAAGTGAGGAGATTGTGTTCCCCTGATTGTTTAATATACACAGGACATGTTACCACGTGAACAGCATAAGTGAGGAGAGTGTGTTCCCCTGATGGTTTAATACACACGGGACATGTTACCAGGTGAACAGTAGAAGTGAGGAGAGTGTGTTCCCCTGATGGTTTAATACACACGGGTCATGTTACCAGGTGAACATTATAAGTGAGGAGAATGAGTTCCCCTGATTGTCAAATGCATAAGGGACATGTTACCAGGCGAACAGCATAAGTGAGGAGAGTGTGTTCCCCTGATTGTTTAATACACACGGGACATGTTACCAGGTGAACATTATAAGTGAGGAGAATGAGTTCCCCTGATTGTTTAATACACACGGGACATGTTACCACGTGAACAGCATAAGTGAGGAGAGTGTGTTCCCCTGATGGTTTAATACACACGGGACATGTTACCAGGTGAACAGTAGAAGTGAGGAGAGTGTGTTCCCCTGATGGTTTAATACACACGGGTCATGTTACCAGGTGAACATTATAAGTGAGGAGAATGAGTTCCCCTGATTGTCAAATGCATAAGGGACATGTTACCTGGCGAACAGCATAAGTGAGGAGAGTTTCTTCCCCTGATTGTTTAATACTGACGGGAGATGTCACCAGGAGAACAGAATAAGTGAGGAGAGTGTGTTCCCCTGATTGTTTAATACTGAAGGGACATGTCACAAGGTGAACAGTATAAGTGAGGAGAGTGTGTTCCCCTGATTGTTTAATGCACACAGGACATGTCACCAGGCGAACAGTGCAATTGAGGAGAGTGTGTTCCCCTGATGGTTTAATAAACACGGGAGATGTTACCAGGTGAGCAGTATAAGTGAGGAGAGAGTGTTCCCCTGATTATTTAATATAGACGGGACATCTCACCAGGCGAACAGTGCAAGTGAGGAGAGTGTGTTCCCCATGATGGTTTAATAAACACGGGAGATGTTACCAGGTGAACAGTATAAGTGAGGAGAGTGTGTTCCCCTGATTGTTTAATACTGACGGGACATGTTACCAGGTGAAAAGTATAAGTGAGGACAGTGTGTTACCATGATGCTTTAATATACACAGGACATGTTACGAGGCGAACAGTATAAGTGAGGAGATTGTGTTCCCCTGATGGTTTAATAAACACGGGACATGTTACCTTTTGAACAGTATAAGTGAGGAGATTGTGTTCCCCTGATTGTTTAATACTGACGGGACATGTAACCAGGTGAACAGTATCAGTGAGGAGAGTTTGTTCCCCTGATTGTTTAATACTGACGGGACATGTCACCAGGAGAACAGAATAAGTGAGGAGAGTGTGTTCCACTGATTGTTTAATACTGACGGGACATGTCACAAGGTGAACAGTATAAGTGAGGAGAGTGTGTTCCCCTTATTGCTTAATACTGACGGGACATGTTACTAGGTGAACAGTATAAGTGGGGAGAGTGAGTTCCCCTGATGGTTTAATATACACGGGACATGTTACCAGGTGAGCAGTATAAGTGAGGAGAGAGTGTTCCCCTGATTGTTTAATATAGACGGGACATGTCACCAGGTGAACAGTATAAGTGAGGAGAGTGTGTTCCCCTGATGCTTTAATATACGCAGGACATGTTACCAGGCGAACAGCATAAGTGAGGAGAGTGTGTTCCCCTGATTGTTTAATACTGACGGGACATGTAACCAGGTGAACAGTATAAGTGAGGAGAGTGTGTTCCCCTGATTGTTTAATACTGACGGAACATGTTAGCAGGTGAACAGGAAAAGTGAGGAGAGTGTGTTCCCCTGATTGTTTAATACACACGGGACATGTTACCAGGTGAACAGTATAAGTGAGGAGAGTGTGCTCCCCTGATGTTTTAATATACACGGGACATGTTACCAGGTGAACAGTAGAAGTGAGGAGAGTTTGTTGCCCTGATTCTTTAATACTGACGGGACATGTTACCAGGTGATCTGTATAAGTGAGGAGAGTGTGTTCCCCTGATTGTTTAATACACACGGGACATGTTACCAGGTGAACTGTAGTTGTGCGGAGAGTGTGCTCCCCTGATGGTTTAATACACACGGGACATGTCACTAGGTGAACAATAAAAGTGAGGAGAGTGTGTTCCCCTGATTGTTGAATACTGACGGGACATGTCACCAGGCGAAGAGTAGAAGTGAGGAGAGTGTGTTCCCCTGATTGTTTAAAGCACACAGGACATGTCACTCGGTGAACAGTATAAGTGAGGAGAGTGTGCTCCCCTCATGGTTTAATATACACGGGACATGTTACCACGTGAACAGCATAAGTGAGGAGAGTGTGTTCCCCTGATGGTTTAATACACACGGGACATGTTACCAGGTGAACAGCAGAAGTGAGGAGAGTATGTTCCCCTGATGGTTTAATATACACGGGACATGTTACCAGGTGAACAGTATAAGTGAGGAGAGTTTGTTGCCCTGATTGTTTAATACTGGCGGGACATGTTACCAGGTGAACAGTATAAGTGAGGAGAGTGTGTTCCCCTGATTGTTTAATACACACAGGACATGTTACCAGGCAAACAGTATAAGTGAGGAGATTGTGTTCCCTTGATGGTTTAATAAACACGGGACATGTTACCACGTGAACTGCATAAGTGAGGAGAGGGTGTTCCCCTGATGGTTTGATACACACGGGACATGTTACCAGGTGAACAGTAGAAGTGAGGAGAGTTTGTTGCCCTGATTGTTTAATATACATGGGACATGTTACCAGGTGAACAGTATAAGTGAGGAGAATGAGTTCCCCTGATTGTCTAATACATAAGGGACATGTTACCAGGCGAACAGCATAAGTGAGGAGAGTGTGTTCCCCTGATTGTTTAATGCACACAGGACATGTCACCAGGCGAACAGTATAAGTGAGGAGAGTGTGTTCCCCTGATTGTTTAATATAGACGGGACATGTCACCAGGTGAACAGTGTAAGTGAGGAGAGTGTGTTCCCCTGATGCTTTAATATACACAGGACATGTTACCAGGCGAACAGTATAAGTGAGGAGAGTGTGTTCCCCTGATTGTTTAATACTGACGGGACATGTAACCAGGTGAACAGTATAAGTGAGGAGAGTGTGTTCCCCTGATTGTTTAATATAGACGGGACATGTCACCAGGTGAACAGTGTAAGTGAGGAGAGTGTATTCCCCTGATGCTTTAATATACACAGGACATGTTACCAGGCGAACAGTATAAGTGAGGAGAGTGAGTTCCCCTGATGGTTTAATAAACACGGGAGATGTTACCAGGTGAACAGTATAAGTGAGGAGAGTGTGTTCCCCTGATTGTTTAATGCACACGGGACATCTTACCAGGTGAACAGCATAAGTGAGGAGAGTGTGTTCCCCTGATTGTTTAATACTGACGGAACATGTTAGCAGGTGAACAGTGTAAGTGAGGAGAGTGTGTTCCCCTGATGGTTTAATGCACACAGGACATGTCACTAGGTGAACAGTATAAGTGAGGAGAGTTTGTTCCCCTGATTGTTTAATACTGATGGGACATGTTGCCAGGTGAACAGTTTTAGTGAGGAGAGTGTGATCCCCAGATTGTTTAATACACACGGGACATCTTACCAGGTGAACAGTATAAGTGAGCAGAGTGTGTTCCCCTGATTGTTTTTTATAGACTGGACATGTAACCAGGTGAACAGTATAAGTGAGGAGAGCGTGTTCCCCTGATGGTTTAAAACGTACGGGACGTGTTACCAGGTGAACAGTATAAGTGAGGAGAGCGTGTTCCCCAGATTGTTTAATACACACGGGTCATGTTACCAGGTAAACAGTACAGGTGAGGAGTCTGTGTTCCTTTGATGGTTTAATATACACGGGACATCTTACCAGGTGAACAGTATAAGTGAGGAGAGTGTGTTCCCAAGATTGTTTAATACACCCGGGTCATGTTACCAGGTAAACAGTATAAGTGAGGAGACTGTGTTCCTTTGATGGTTTAGTATACAAGGGACATGTTACCAGGTGAACAGTATAAGTGAGGAGAGTGTGTTCCCCAGATTGTTTAATACACACGGGACATGTTGCCAGGTGAACAGTATAAGTTACGAGAGAGTGTTTCCCTGATGTTTTAATAAACACGGGACATATTCCCAGGTATACAGTATAAGTGAGGAGAGTGCGTTCCCCAGATTGTTTAATACACACGGGTCATGTTACCAGGTAAACTTTACAGGTGAGGAGACTGTGTTCCTTTGATGGTTTAATATACACGGGGCATGGCATGAGGTGAACAGCATAAGGGTGGAGAGTGTGTTCCCCTGATGGTTTAATACACACAGGACATGTTACCAGGTGAACAGTATGAGTGAGGAGAGTGTGTTCCCCTTTTGGTTTAATATACACGAGGCATGTTGCCAGATGAACAGTATTAGTGAGGAGAGTGTGTTCCCCTGATGGTTTAATATACACGGGACATGTTACCAGGTGAACAGTATAAGTGAGGAGAGTGTGTTCCCCTGATGGTTTAATATACACGGGACATGTTACCAGGTGAACAGTATAAGTGAGGAGAGTGTGTTCCCCTGATTGTTTAATACACACTGGACATGTTACCAGGTGAACAGTATAAGTGAGGAGAGTGTGTTCCCCTGATTGTTTAATATACACAGGACATGTTACCAGGTGAACAGTATAAGTGAGGAGAGTGTGTTCCCCTGATTGTTTAATACACACTGGACATGTTACCAGGTGAACAGTATAAGTGAGGCGAGTGTGTTCCCCTGATGGTTTAACATAAACGGGACATGTTACCAGGTGAACAGTATAAGTGAGGCGAGTGTGTTCCCCTGATGGTTTAACATAAACGGGACATGTTACCAGGTGAACAGTATAAGTGAGGAGAGTGTTTTCCCCTGATTGTTTAATACACACGGGTCATGTTACCAGGTGAACAGTATAAGTGAGGAGAGTGTGTTCCCCTGATGGTTTAATACACACGGGACATGTTACCAGGTGAAGAGTATAAGTGAGGAGAGTGTGTTCCCCTCATTGTTTAATACACACAGGACATGTTACCAGGTGAACAGTATAAGTGAGGAGAGTGTGTTCCCTTGATTGTTTAATGCACACGGGACATGTTACCAGGTGAACTGTATAAGTGAGGAGAGTGTGTTCCGCTGATGGTTTAATATACGCGGGACATCTTCCCAGGTGAACAGTATAAGTGAGCAGAGTGTGATCCCCTGATTGTTTAATATACACGGGACATGTTACCAGGTGAACAGTATAAGTGAGCAGAGTGTGTTCCCCTGATTGTTTAATATACACGGGACATGTTACCAGGTGAACAGTATAAGTGAGCAGAGTGTATTCCCCTGATTGTTTAATACACATGGGACATGTTACCAGGTGAACAGTTTAAGTGAGGCGAGTGTGTTCCCCAGATTGTTTAATGTACACGGGACATGTTACCAGGTGAGCAGTATAAGTGAGGAGAGTGTGTTCCCCTGATTGTTTAATACACACTGGACATGTTACCAGGTGAACAGTATAAGTGAGGAGAGTGTGTTCCCGTGATGGTTTAATATACACGGGACATGTTACCAGGTGAACAGTAGAAGTGAGGCGAGTGTGTTCCCCTGATGGTTTAATATAAACGGGACATGTTACCAGGTGAACAGTATAAGTGAGGAGAGTGTTTTCCCCTGATAGTTTAATACACACGGGACATGATACCAGGTGAAGAGTATAAGTGAGGAGAGTGTGTTCCCCTCATTGTTTAATACACACAACATGTTCCCAGGTGAACAGTATAAGTGAGCAGAGTGTTTTCCCCTGATTGTTTAATACACAAGGGACATGTTACCAGGTGAACAGTATAAGTGAGGAGAGTGTGTTCCCCTGATTGCTTAATACACAAGGGACATGTCACCAGGAGAACAGTATAAGTGAGGAGAGTGTTTTCCCCTAATGTTTTAATAGACACGGGACAAGTTAACAGGTGAACAGTATAAATCAGGAGAGTGTGTTCCCCTGATTGTTTAATACACAAGGGACATGTTACCAGGTGAACAGTATAAGTGAGGAGAGTGTGTTCCCCTGATTGCTTAATACACAAGGGACATGTCACCAGGAGAACAGTATAAGTGAGGAGAGTGTTTTCCCCTAATGTTTTAATAGACACGGGACAAGTTAACAGGTGAACAGTATAAATCAGGAGAGTGTGTTCCCCTGATTGTTTAATACACAAGGGACATGTTACCAGGTGAACAGTATAAGTGAGGAGAGTGTGTTCTCCTGATTGTTTAATACACAAGGGACATGTTACCAGGTGAACAGTATAAGTGAGGAGAGTGTGTTCCCCTGATTATTTAATACACACAGGACATGTTACCAGGTGAACAGTATAAGTGAGGAGAGTGTGTTCCCCTGATGGTTTAATACACACGGGACATGTTACCAGGTGAAGAGTATAAGTGAGGAGAGTGTGTTCCCCTGATGGTTTAATATACGCGGGACATCTTCCCAGGTGAACAGTATAAGTGAGCAGAGTGTGTTCCCCTGACTGTTTAATACACAAGGGACATGTTACCAGTTAAACAGTAGAAGTGAGGAGAGTGTTTTCCCCTGATTGTTTAATACACAAGGGACATGTTACCAGGTGAACAGTATAAGTGAGGAGAGTGTTTTCCCCTGATTGTTTAATACACACGGGACATGTTACCAGGTGAACAGTATAAGTGAGCAGAGTGTGTTCCCCTGATTGTTTAATACACAAGGGACATGTTACCAGGTGAACAGTATAAGTGAGGCGAGTGTGTTCCCCTGATGGTTTAATATACACGGGACATGTTACCAGGTGAACAGTATAAGTGAGCAGAGTGTGTTCCCCTGATTGTTTAATACACAAGGGACATGTTACCAGGTGAACAGTATAAGTGAGGAGAGTGTTTTCCCCTGATTGTTTAATACACAAGGGACATGTCACCAGGAGAACAGTATATGTGAGGAGAGTGTGTTCCCCTGATTGTTTAATACACAAGGGAAATGTTACCAGGTGAACAGTATAAGTGAGGAGAGTGTGTTCCCCTGATTGTTTAATACACAAGGGACATGTCACCAGGAGAACAGTATATGTGAGGAGAGTGTGTTCCCCTGATTCTTTAATACACAAGGGACATGTCACCAGGAGAAAAGTATATGTGAGGAGAGTGTTTTTCGCTGATGTTTTAATACACACGGGACATGTTACCAGGTGAACAGTATAAGTGAGGCGAGTGTGTTCCCCTGATGGTTTAATGTACACGAGACATGTTACCAGGTGAACAGTATAAGTGAGGAGAGGGTGTTCCCCTGATGGTTTAATACACACGGGACATGTTACCAGATGAACAGTATAAGTGAGGAGAGTGTGTTCCCCTAATGTTTTAATAGACACGGGACAAGTTACCAGGTGAACAGTATAAGTGAGGAGAGTCGGTTCCTCTGATTGTTTAATATACACGGGACATGTTACCCGGTGAACAGTGTAAGTGAGGAGAGTTTGTTCCCCTGATTGTTTAATACTCACGCGACATGTTACCAGGTGAACAGTTTAAGTGAGGAGAGTGTGTTCCCGTGATGGTTTAATACACACGGGACATGTTACCAGGTGAACAGTATAAGTGAGGCGAGTGTGTTCCCTCGATGGTTTAATATACACGGGACATGTTACGAGGTGAACAGTATAAGTGAGGAGAATGTTTCCCCCTGATAGTTTAATACACACAGGACATTTCATCAGGTGAACAGAATAAGTGAGGAGAGGGCTTTCCCCTGATGGTTTAATATACACGGGATATGTTACCAGGTGAACAGTATAAGTGAGCAGAGTGTGTTCCCCTGATTTTTTAATACACAAGGGACATGTTACCAGGTGAACAGTATAAGTGAGGAGAGTGTGTTCCCCTGATGGTTTAATACACACGGGACATGTTACCAGGTGAACAGTATAAGTGAGCAGAGTGTGTTCCCCTGATTGTTTAATACACAAGGGACATGTTACCAGGTGAAAAGTATAAGTGAGGAGAGTGTGTTCCCCTGATGGTTTAATACACACGGGACATGTTACCAGGTGAACAGTATAAGTGAGGAGAGTGTGTTCCCCTGATTATTTAATACACACAGGACATGTTACCAGGTGAACAGTATAAGTGAGGCGAGTGTGTTCCCCTGATGGTTTAATATAAACGGGACATGTTACCAGGTGAACAGTATAAGTGAGGAGAGTGTTTTCCCCTGATTGTTTAATACACAAGGGACATGTCACCAGGAGAACAGTATGTGTGAGGAGAGTGTGTTCCCCTGATTGTTTAATACACAATGGACACGTTACCAGGTGAACAGTATAAGTGAGCAGAGTGTGTTCCCCTGATTGTTTAATACACAAGGGACATGTTACCAGGTGAACAGTATAAGTGAGGAGAGTGTTTTCCCCTGATTGTTTAATACACAAGGGACATGTTACCAGGAGAACAGTATATGTGAGGAGAGTGTGTTCCCCTGATTGTTTAATACGCAAGGGACATGTTACCAGGTGAACAGTATAAGTGAGGAGAGTGTGTTCCCCTAATTGTTTAATACGCAAGGGACATGTTACCAGGTGAACAGTATAAGTGAGGAGAGTGTGTACCCCTGATTGTTTAATACACAAGGGACAAGTTACCAGGTGAAAAGTATAAGTGAGGAGAGTGTTTTCCCCTGATTCTTTAATACACAAGGGACATGTTACCAGGTGAACAGTATAAGTGAGGAGAGTGTGTTCCCCTGATTGTTTAATACACAAGGGACATGTTACCAGGTGAACAGTATAAGTGAGGAGAGTGTTTTTCGCTGATGTTTTAATACACACGGGACATGTTACCAGGTGAACAGTATAAGTGAGGCGAGTGTGTTCCCCTGATGGTTTAATACACACAGGACATGTTACCAGGTGAACAGTATAAGTGAGGAGAGGGTGTTCCCCTGATGTTTTAATACACACTTTACATGTTACCAGGTGAACAGTATAAGTGAGGAGAGGGTGTTCCCCTGATGTTTTAATACACACGGGACATGTTACCCGATGAACAGTATAAGTGAGGAGAGTGTGTTCCCCTAATGTTTTAATAGACACGGGACAAGTTACCAGTTGAACAGTATAAGTGAGGAGAGTCTGTTCCCCTGATGGTTTAATATACACGAGACGTGTTGCCAGGTGAACAGTATAAGTGAGGAGAGTCTGTTCCTCTGATGGTTTAATATACACGGGACGTGTTACCAGGTGAAGAGTATAAGTGAGGAGAGTGTGTTCCCCTCATTGTTTAATACACACAGGACATGTTACCAGGTGAACAGTATAAGTGAGGAGAGTGTTTTCCCCTGATTGTTTAATACACAAGGGACATGTTCCCAGGTGAACAGTATAAGTGAGCAGAGTGTGTTCCCCTGATTGTTTAATACACAAGGGACATGTTACCAGGTGAACAGTATAAGTGAGGAGAGTGTTTTCCCCTGATTGTTTAATACACAAGGGACATGTTCCCAGGTGAACAGTATAAGTGAGGAGAGTGTGTTCCCCTGATTGTTTAATACACAAGGGACATGTTCCCAGGTGAACAGTATAAGTGAGCAGAGTGTGTTCCCCTCATTGTTTAATACACACAGGACATGTTACCAGGTGAACAGTATAAGTGAGGAGAGTGTTTTCCCCTGATTGTTTAATACACAAGGGACATGTTACCAGGTGAACAGTATAAGTGAGGAGAGTGTGTTCCCCTGATTGTTTAATACACAAGGGACATGTTACAAGGTGAACAGTAGAAGTGAGGAGAGTGTTTTCCCCTGATTGTTTAATACACAAGGGACATGTTACCAGGTGAACAGTATAAGTGAGGAGAGTGTGTTCCCCTGATGGTTTAATACACACAGGACATGTTACCAGGTGAAGAGTATAAGTGAGGTGAGTGTGTTCCCTTGATTGTTTAATACACACAGGACATGTTACCAGGTGAACAGTATAAGTGAGGAGAGTGAGTTCCCCTGATTGTTTAATACTCACGGGACATGTTACCAGGTGAAGAGTATAAGTGAGGAGAGTGTGTTCCCTTGACTGTTTAATACACACAGGACATGATACCAGTTGAACAGTATAAGTGAGGAGACAGTGTTCCACTGATGGTTTAATATACACGGGACATCTTCCCAGGTGAACAGTATAAGTGAGCAGAGTGTGTTCCCCTGATTGTTTAATACACAAGGGACATGTTACCAGGTGAACAGTATAAGTGAGGAGAGTGTGTTCCCCTGATAGTTTAATGCACACGGGACATGTTACCAGGTGAACAGTATAAGTGAGGAGAGTGTTTTCCCTTGATTGTTTAATACACACAGGACATGTTACCAGGTGAAGAGTATAAGTGAGGTGAGTGTGTTCCCTTGATTGTTTAATACACACAGGACATGTTACCAGGTGAACAGTATAAGTGAGGAGAGTGTGTTCCCTTGATTGTTTAATACACACAGGACATGTTACCAGGTGAAGAGTATAAGTGAGGTGAGTGTGTTCCCTTGATTGTTTAATACACACAGGACATGTTACCAGGTGAAGAGTATAAGTGAGGTGAGTGTGTTCCCTTGATTGTTTAATATACACAGGACATGTTACCAGGTGAACAGTATAAGTGAGGAGAGTGAGTTCCCCTGATTGTTTAATACTCACGGGACATGTTACCAGGTGAAGAGTATAAGTGAGGAGAGTGTGTTCCCCTGATGGTTTAATATACACGGGACATGTTACCAGTTGAACAGTATAAGTGAGGAGACAGTGTTCCACTGATGGTTTAATATACACGGGACATCTTCCCAGGTGAACAGTATAAGTGAGCAGAGTGTGTTCCCCTGATTGTTTAATACACAAGGGACATGTTACCAGGTGAACAGTATAAGTGAGGAGAGTGTGTTCCCCTGATGGTTTAATATAAACGGGACATGTTACCAGGTGAACAGTATAAGTGAGGAGAGTGTTTTCCCCTGATAGTTTAATACACACGGGACATGTTACCAGGTGAAGAGTATAAGTGAGGAGAGTGTGTTCCCCTCATTGTTTAATACACACAGGACATGTTACCAGGTGAACAGTATAAGTGAGGAGAGTGTTTTCCCCTGATTGTTTAATACACAAGGGACATGTTACCAGGTGAACAGTATAAGTGAGGAGAGTGTGTTCCCCTGATTGTTTAATACACAAGGGACATGTTACCAGGTGAACAGTATAAGTGAGGAGAGTGTTTTTCGCTGATGTTTTAATACACACGGGACATGTTACCAGGTGAACAGTATAAGTGAGGCGAGTGTGTTCCCCTGATGGTTTAATATACACGAGACATGTTACCAGGTGAATAGTATAAGTGAGGAGAGGGTGTTCCCCTGATGTTTTAATACACACGGGACATGTTACCAGGTGAACAGTATAAGTGAGGAGAGGGTGTTCCCCTGATGTTTTAATACACACGGGACATGTTACCAGATGAACAGCATAAGTGAGGAGAGTGTGTTCCCCTAATGTTTTAATAGACACGGGACAAGTTCCCAGGTGAACAGTATAAGTGAGGAGAGTCTGTTCCCCTGATGGTTTAATATACACGAGACGTGTTACCAGGTGAACAGTGTAAGTGAGGAGAGTGTGTTCCCCTGATTGTTTAATACACACGGGATATGTTACCAGGTGAACAGTTTAAGTGAGGAGAGTGTGTTCCCGTGATGGTTTAATACACACGGGACATGTTACCAGGTAAACAGAAAAAGTGAGGCGGGTGTGTTCCCCTGAAGGTTTAATATACACGGGACATGTTACCAGGTGAACAGTATAAGTGAGGAGAGTGTTTTCCCCTGATAGTTTAATACACACGGGACATGTTACCAGGTGAACAGTATAAGTGAGGAGAGTGTGTTCCCCTGATGGTTTAATACACACAGGACATGTTACCAGGTGAAGAGTATAAGTGAGGTGAGTGTGTTCCCTTGATTGTTTAATACACACAGGACATTTCACCAGGTGAACAGGATAAGTGAGGAGACTGTGTTCCCCAGATGGTTTAATACACACAGGACATGTTACCAGGTGAAGAGTATAAGTGAGGTGAGTGTGTTCCCCTGATTGTTTAATACACACAGGACATTTCACCAGGTGAACAGGATAAGTGAGGAGAGTGTGTTCCCCAGATGGTTTAATACACACAGGACATGTTACCAGGTGAAGAGTATAAGTGAGGTGAGTGTGTTCCCCTGATTGTTTAATACACACAGGACATTTCACCAGGTGAACAGGATAAGTGAGGAGACTGTGTTCCCCAGATGGTTTAATACACACAGGACATGTTACCAGGTGAAGAGTATAAGTGAGGTGAGTGTGTTCCCTTGATTGTTTAATACACACAGGACATGTTACCAGGTGAACAGTATAAGTGAGCAGAGTGTGTTCCCCTGATTGTTTAATACACAAGGGACATGTTACCAGGTGAACAGTATAAGTGAGGAGAGTGTGTTCCCCTGATGGTTTAATACACACGGGACATGTTACCAGGTGAAGAGTATAAGTGAGGAGAGTGTGTTCCCCTGATTATTTAATACACACAGGACATGTTACCAGGTGAACAGTATAAGTGAGGAGAGTGTGTTCCCCTGATGTTTTAATACACACGGGACATGTTACCAGATGAACAGTATAAGTGAGGAGAGTGTGTTCCCCTAATGTTTTAATAGACACGGGACAAGTTACCAGGTGAACAGTATAAGTGAGGAGAGTGTGTTTCGCTGATGTTTTAATACACACGGGACATGTTACCAGGTGAACAGTGTAAGTGAGGCGAGTGTGTTCCCCAGATTGTTTAATATACACAGGACATGTTACCAGGTGAACAATGTAAGTGAGGAGAGTGTGTTCCCCTGATTGTTTAATATACACAGGACATGTTACCATGTGAACAGTATAAGTGAGAAGAGTGTGTTCCCCTGATGTTTTAATACAGACGGGACATGTTAACAGGTGAACAGAATAGGTGAGGAGAGTGTGTTCCCCTGATTTTTTAATACACACGGGACATGTTACCAGGTGAACGGTATAAGTGAGGAGAGTGTGTTCCCCTGATGTTTTAATACACACAGGACATGTTACCAGGTGAACAGTATAAGTGAGGAGAGTGTGTTCACCTAATGTTTTAATGGACACGGGACGGGTTACCAGGTGAACAGTATAAGTGAGGAGAGTGTGTTCCCCTAATGTTTTAATATACACGGGACATGTTAGCAGGTGAACAGTATACGTGAGGCGAGTGTGTTCCCCAGGTTGTTTAATATAAACGGGACATGTTACCAGCTGAACAGTATAAGTGAGGAGAGTGTGTTCCCCTGATGGTTTAATACACACGGGACATGTTACGAGGTGAAGAGTATAAGTGAGGAGAGTGTGTTCCCCTGATTGTTTCATACACACAGTACATGTTACCAGGTGAACAGTATAAGTGAGGAAAGTTTGTTCCCCTGATTGTTTAATAAACACAGGACATTTCACCAGGTGAACAGTATAAGTGAAGAGAGTGTGTTCCCCAGATTGTTTAATACACTCGGGACATGTTACCAGGTGAACAGTAGAAGTGAGGAGAGTGTGTTCCCCTGATGGTTTAATGCGCACAGGACATGTTACCAGGTGAACAGTATAAGTGAGGAGAGTGTGTTCCGCTGATGGTTTAATACTGACGGGACATGTCACCAGTTGAACGGTATAAGTGAGGAGAGTGTGTTCCCCTGATGGCTTAATATACACGGGACATGTTACCAGGTGAACAGTATAAGTGAGGAGAGTGTGTTCCCTGGATGGTTTAATACTGACGGGACATGTTACCAGATGAACTGTATAAGTGAGGAGAGTGTGTTCCCCTGATTGTTTAATACACACGGTACATGTTACCAGATGAAAAGTATAAGTGAGGAGAGAGTGTTCCCCTGATTGTTTAATACTGACGTGATATGTTAC
The DNA here is from genome assembly GCF_036365525.1 of Heterodontus francisci. Taxonomy (NCBI): domain Eukaryota; kingdom Metazoa; phylum Chordata; class Chondrichthyes; order Heterodontiformes; family Heterodontidae; genus Heterodontus; species Heterodontus francisci. The sequence continues at coordinate 1,650,493 of NW_027141614.1, read as the reverse complement.
CAGATGAACAGTATAAGTGAGGAGAGTGTGTTCCCCTGATGGTTTAATACACCACGGGACATGTTACCAGATGAACAGAATAAGTGAGGAGAGTGTGTTCCCCTGATGGTTGAATACACACAGGACATGTTACCAGGTGAACAGTATAAGTGAGGAGAGTGTGTTCCCCTGATTGATTAATACACATGGGACATGTTACCTGGTGAACAGTATAAGTGAGGAGAGTGTGTTCCCCAGATGCTTTAATATACACAGGACATGTTACCAGGCGAACAGTATAAGTGAGGAAAGTGTGTTCCCCTGATTGTTTAATGCACACAGGACATGTCACCAGGCGAACAGTGTAAATGACGAGAATGTGTTCCCCTGATGGTTTAATAAACACGGGACATGTTACCAGGTGAACAGTATAAGTGAGGAGAGTGTGTTCCCCTGATTGTATAATACTGACGGGACATGTAACCAGGTGAACAGTATAAGTGAGGAGAGTGTGTTCCCCTGCTTGTTTAATACTGACGGGAAATGTTACCAGGTGAACAGTATAAGTGAGGAGAGTGTGTTCCCCTGATGGTTTAATACACACGGGATATGTTACCAGGTGAACAGTATAAGTGAGGAGAGTGTGTTCCCCTGATGGTTTAATACACACGGGACATGTTACCAGGTGAACAGTATAAGTGAGGAGAGTGTGTTCCCCTGATGGTTTAATACACACAGGACATGTTACTAGGTGAACAGTATAAGTGAGGAGAGTGTGTTCCCCTGATGGTTTAATATACACGGGACATGTAACCAGGTGAACAGTATAAGTGAGGAGAATGTGTTCCCCTGATTGTTTAATACATAAGGGACATTTTACCAGGTGAACAGTAAAGTGAGGAGAGTGTGTTCCCCTGATTGTTTAAAACGAACGGGACCTGTTACCAGGTGAACAGTAAACTGAGGAGAGTGTGTTCCCCTGATTGTTTAAAACGAACGGGACCTGTTACCAGGTGAACAGTATGAGTGAGGAGAGTGTGTTCCCCTGATTGTTTCATACACACGGGACATATTACCAGGTGAACAGTATAAGTGAGGAGAGTGAGTTCCCCTGATGGTTTAATTTACACGGGACATGTTACCAGGTGAACAGCATAAGTGAGGAGAGTGTGTTCCCCTGATGCTTTAATATACACGGGACAAGTTACCAGGTGAACAGTAGAAGTGCGGAGAGTTTGTTCCCAAATTATTTAATACTGACGGGACTTGTTACCAGGTGAACTGTATAAGTGAGGAGAGTGTGTTCCCCTGATTGTTCAATACACACGGGACATATTACCAGGCGAACAGTATAAGTGAGGAGAGTGTGTTCCCCTGATTGTTTAATGCACACGGGACATGTCACCTGGCGAACAGTATAAGTGAGGAGAGTGTGTTCCCCTGATTGTTCAATACACACGGGACATATTACCAGGCGAACAGTATAAGTGAGGAGAGTGTGTTCCCCTGATTGTTTAATGCACACGGTACATGTCACCTGGCGAACAGTATAAGTGAGGAGAGAGTGTTCCCCTGATTGTTTCATACACACGGGACATGTCACCAGGTGAACAGTATAAGTGAGGAGAATGTGTTCCCCTGATTGTTTAATACTGATGGCACATGTTGCCAGGTGAACAGTATAAGTGAGGAGAGTGTGTTCCCCTGATGGTTTAATACAAACGGGACATTTTACCAGGTGAACAGTATAGGTGAGGAGAGTGTGTTCCCCTGATGGTTTAATATAAACGGGACATTTTACCAGGTGAACAGTATAAGTGAGGAGACTGTATTTCCCTGATTGTTTAATATACACGGGACATGTTACCAGGTGAACAGTATAAGTGAGGAGAGTGTGTTCCCCTGATGGTTTAATATACACGGGACATGTTACCAGGTGAACAGTATAAGTGAGGAGAGTGTGTTCCCCTGATGGTTTAATATACACAGGACATGTTACCACGTGAACAGTCTATGTGAGGAGAGTGTGTTCCCCTGATGGTTTAATATACACGGGACATGACACCAGTTGAACAGTATGATTGAGTAGAGTGACTTCCCCTGATGGTTTAATATAGACAGGACATGTTACCAGGTGAACAGTATAAGTGAGGAGAGTGTGGTCCCCTGATGGTTTAATATACACGGTACATGTTACCAGGTGAACAGTATGATTGAGTTGAGTGAGTTCCCCTGATGGTTTAATATAGACGGGACATGTCACCAGGTGAACAGTATAAGTGAGGAGAGTGTGTTCCCCTGATTGTTTAATACTGACAGGACATGTTACCAGGTGAACAGTATAATTGAGGAGAGTGTGTTCCCCTGATGGTTTAATATACACGGTACATGTCACCTGGCGAACAGTATAAGTGAGGAGAGAGTGTTCCCCTGATTGTTTCATACACACGGGACATGTCACCAGGTGAACAGTATAAGTGAGGAGAATGTGTTCCCCTGATTGTTTAATACTGATGGGACATGTTGCCAGGTGAACAGTATAAGTGAGGAGAGTGTGTTCCCCTGATGGTTTAATACAAACGGGACATTTTACCAGGTGAACAGTATAGGTGAGGAGAGTGTGTTCCCCTGATGGTTTAATATAAACGGGACATTTTACCAGGTGAACAGTATAAGTGAGGAGACTGTATTTCCCTGATTGTTTAATATACACGGGACATGTTACCAGGTGAACAGTATAAGTGAGGAGAGTGTGTTCCCCTGATGGTTTAATATACACGGGACATGTTACCAGGTGAACAGTATAAGTGAGGAGAGTGTGTTCCCCTGATGGTTTAATATACACAGGACATGTTACCACGTGAACAGTATAAGTGAGGAGAGTGTGTTCCCCTGATGGTTTAATATACACGGGACATGACACCAGTTGAACAGTATGATTGAGTAGAGTGACTTCCCCTGATGGTTTAATATAGACAGGACATGTTACCAGGTGAACAGTATAAGTGAGGAGAGTGTGGTCCCCTGATGGTTTAATATACACGGGACATGTTACCAGGTGAACAGTATGATTGAGTTGAGTGAGTTCCCCTGATGGTTTAATATAGACGGGACATGTCACCAGGTGAACAGTATAAGTGAGGAGAGTGTGTTCCCCTGATTGTTTAATACTGACAGGACATGTTACCAGGTGAACAGTATAATTGAGGAGAGTGTGTTCCCCTGATGGTTTAATATACACGGGACATGTTACCAGGTGAACAGTGTAAGTGAGGAGAATGTGTTCCCCTGATGGTTTAATAACCACGGGACATGTTACCAGGTGAACAGTATAAGTGAGGAGAATGTGTTCCCCTGATTGTTTAATACTGATGGGACATGTTGCCAGGTGAACAGTATAAGTGAGGAGAGTGCGTTCCCCTGATGGTTTAATATACACGGGACATGTAAACAGGTGAACAGTATAAGTGAGGAGAATGTGTTCCCCTGATGGTTTAATATACACGGGACATGTTACCAGGTGAACAGTATAAGTGAGGAGAATGTGTTCCCCTGATGGTTTATTATACACGGGACATGTTACCAGGTGAACAGTATAAGTGAGAAGAGTGTGTTCCCCTGATGGTTTAATATACACGGGATTTGACACCAGTTGAACAGTATAAGTGAGGAGAGTGTGTTCCCCTGATGGTTTAATATACACGGGACATGACACCAGTTGAACAGTATGATTGAGTAGAGTGACTTCCCCTGATGGTTTAATAAAGACAGGACATGTCACCAGGTGAACAGTATAAGTGAGGAGAGTGTGTTCCCCTGATGGTTTAATATACACGGGACATGACACCAGTTGAACAGTATGATTGAGTAGAGTGACTTCCCCTGATGGTTTAATATGGACAGGACATGTTACCAGGTGAACAGTATAAGTGAGGAGAGTGTGTTCCCCTGATGGTTTAATATACACGGGACATGACACCAGGTGAACAGTATGATTGAGTAGAGTGAGTTCCCCTGATGGTTTAATATAGACGGGACATTTCACCAGGTGAACAGTATAAGTGAGGTGAGTATGTTCCCCTGATGGTATAATATAAACGGGACATGTTGCCAGGTGAACAGTATAAGTGTGGAGAGTGTGTTCCCCTGATTGTTCAATGCACACAGGACATGTCACCAGGGGAACAGTATAATTGAGGAGAGTGTGTTCCCCTTATTGTTTAATACTGACAGGACATGTCACCAGGTGAACAGTATAATTGAGGAGAGTGTGTTCCCCTGATGGTTTAATATACACGGGACATGTAAACAGGTGAACAGTATAAGTGAGGAGAGTGTGTTCCCCTGATTGTTTAATAACCACGGGACATGTTACCAGGTGAACAGTATAAGTGTGGAGAGTGTGTTCCCCTGATTGTTCAATGCACACAGGACATGTCACCAGGGGAACAGTATAATTGAGGAGAGTGTGTTCCCCTTATTGTTTAATACTGACAGGACATGTCACCAGGTGAACAGTATAATTGAGGAGAGTGTGTTCCCCTGATGGTTTAATATACACGGGACATGTTACCAGGTGAACAGTATAAGTGAGGAGAGCGTGTTCCCCTGATTCTTTAATACATAAGGGACATGTTACCAGGCGAACAGTATAAGTGAGGAGAGTGTGTTCCCCTGATGGTTTAATATACACGGGACATGTTACCAGGTGAACAGTATAAGTGAGGAGAAAGTGTTCCCCTGATTCTTTAATACATAAGGGACATGTTACCAGGCGAACAGTATAAGTGAGGAGAGTGTGTTCCCCTGATGGTTTAATATACACGGGACATGTTACCAGGTGAACAGTATAAGTGAGGAGAGTGTGTTCGCCTGATGGTTTAATATACATGGGACATGTTACCACATTGAACAGTATAAGTGAGGAGAGTGTGTTCCCCTGATGGTTTAATATACACGGGACATGACACCAGTTGAACAGTATGATTGAGTAGAGTGACTTCCCCTGATGGTTTAATATGGACTGGACATGTTACCAGGTGAACAGTACAAGTGCGGAGAGTGTGATCCCCTGATGGTTTAATATACGCGGGACATGACACCAGGTGAACAGTATAAGTGAGGAGACTGTGTTCCCCTGATGGTTTAATATACACGGGACATGTTACCAGGTGAACAGTATAACTGAGGAGAGAGTGTTCCCCTGATTGCTTAATATTGACGGGACATGTTCCCAGGTGAACAGTATAAGTAAGGAGAGTGCGTTCCCCTGATGGTTTAATATACACGGGACATGTAAACAGGTGAACAGTATAAGTGAGGAGAATGTCTTCCCCTGATGGTTTAATATACACGGGACATGTTACCAGGTGAACAGTATAAGTGAGGAGAATGTGTTCCCCTGATGGTTTAATATACAAGGGACATGTTACCAGGTGAACAGTATAAGTGAGGAGAGTGTGTTCCCCGGATGGTTTAATATACATGGGACATGTTACCAGGTGAACAGTATAAGTGAGGAGACTGTGTTCCCCTGATGGTTTAATATACATGGGACATGTTACCAGGTGAACAGTATAAGTGAGGAGAGCGTGTTCCCCTGATTCTTTAATACTTAAGGGACATGTTACTAGGCGAACAGTATAAGTGAGGAGAGTGTGTTCCCCTGATGGTTTAATATACAAGAAACATGATACCAGGTCAACAGTATAAGTGAGGAGAAAGTGTTCCCCTGATGGTTTAATATACACGGGACATGTTACCAGGTGAACAGTATAAGTGAGGAGAGTGTGTTCCCCTGATGGTTTAATATACATGGGACATGTTACCACATGAACAGTATAAGTGAGGAGAAAGTGTTCCCCTGATGGTTTAATATACACGGGACATGTTACCAGGTGAACAGTATAAGTGAGGAGAGTGTGTTCCCCTGTTTCTTTAATACATAAGGGACATGTTACCAGGCGAACAGTATAAGTGAGGAGAGTGTGTTCCCCTGATGGTTTAATATACACGGGACATGTTACCAGGTGAACAGTATAAGTGAGGAGAAAGTGTTCCCCTGATTGCTTAATATACACGGGACATGTTACCAGGTGAACAGTATAAGTGAGGAGAGTGTGTTCCCCTGATGGTTTAATATACACGGGACATGTAAACAGGTGAACAGTTTCAGTGAGGAGAGTGTGTTCCCCTGATTGCTTAATATACACGGGACATGTTACCAGGTGAACAGTATAACTGAGGAGAGAGTGTTCCCCTGATTGCTTAATATTGACGGGACATGTTCCCAGGTGAACAGAATAATTGAGGAGAGTGTGTTCCCCTGATGGTTTAATATACACGGGACATGTAAACAGGTGAACAGTATAAGTGAGGAGAATGTCTTCCCCTGATGGTTTAATATACACGGGACATGTTACCAGGTGAACAGTATAAGTGAGGAGAGTGTGTTCCCCTGATGGTTTAATATACATGGGACATGTTACCAGGTGAACAGTATAAGTGAGGAGACTGTGTTCCCCTGATGGTTTAATATACATGGGACATGTTACCAGGTGAACAGTATAAGTGAGGAGAGCGTGTTCCCCTGATTCTTTAATACATAAGGGACATGTTACCAGGCGAACAGTATAAGTGAGGAGAGTGTGTTCCCCTGATGGTTTAATATACACGGGACATGTTACCAGGTGAACAGTATAAGTGAGGAGAAATTGTTCCCCTGATGGTTTAATATACACGGGACATGTTACCAGGTGAACAGTATAAGTGAGGAGAGTGTGTTCCCCTGATGGTTTAATATACATGGGACATGTTACCACGTGAACAGTATAAGTGAGGAGACTGTGTTCCCCTGATGGTTTAATATACATGGGACATGTTACCAGGTGAACATTATAAGTGAGGAGAATGTGTTCCCCTGATGGTTTAATATACACGGGACATGACACCAGTTGAACAGTATGATTGAGTAGAGTGACTTCCCCTGATGGTTTAATATGGACAGGACATGTTACCAGGTGAACAGTATAAGTGCGGAGAGTGTGTTCCCCTGATGGTTTAATATACGCGGGACATGACACCAGGTGAACAGTATAAGTGAGGAGACTGTGTTCCCCTGATGGTTTAATATACACGGGACATGACACCAGTTGAACAGCATGATTGAGTAGAGTGACTTCCCCTGATGGTTTAATATACATGGGACATGTTACCAGGTGAACATTATAAGTGAGGAGAATGTGTTCCCCTGATGGTTTAATATACATGGGACATGTTACCAGGTGAACAGTATAAGTGAGGAGACTGTGTTCCCCTGATGGTTTAATATACATGGGACATGTTACCAGGTGAACAGTATAAGTGAGGAGAGCGTTTTCCCCTGATTCTTTAATACATAAGGGACATGTTACCAGGCGAACAGTATAAGTGAGGAGAGTGTGTTCCCCTGATTGTTTAATATACACGGGACATGTTACCAGGTGAACAGTATAACTGAGGAGAGAGTGTTCCCCTGATTGCTTAATATTGACAGGACATGTTCCCAGGTGAACAGCATAAGTAAGGAGAGTGCGTTCCCCTGATGGTTTAATATACACGGGACATGTAAACAGGTGAACAGTATAAGTGAGGAGAATGTCTTCCCCTGATGGTTTAATATACACGGGACATGTTACCAGGTGAACAGTATAAGTGAGGAGAATGTGTTCCCCTGATGGTTTAATATACACGGGACATGTTACCAGGTGAACAGTATAAGTGAGGAGAGTGTGTTCCCCTGATGGTTTAATATACATGGGACATGTTACCAGGTGAACAGTATAAGTGAGGAGAAAGTGTTCCCCTGATGGTTTAATACTTAAGGGACATGTTACCAGGCGAACAGTATAAGTGAGGAGAGTGTGTTCCCCTGATGGTTTAATATACACGGGACATGTTACCAGGTGAACAGTATAAGTGAGGAGAAAGTGTTCCCCTGATGGTTTAATATACACGGGACATGTTACCAGGTGAACAGTATAAGTGAGGAGAGTGTGTTCCCCTGATGGTTTAATATACATGGGACATGTTACCACGTGAACAGTATAAGTAAGGAGAAAGTGTTCCCCTGATGGTTTAATATACACGGGACATGTTACCAGGTGAACAGTATAAGTGAGGAGAGTGTGTTCCCCTGATTCTTTAATACATAAGGGACTTGTTACCAGGCGAACAGGATAAGTGAGGAGAGTGTGTTCCCCTGATGGTTTAATATACACGGGACATGTTACCAGGTGAACAGTATAAGTGAGGAGAAAGTGTTCCCCTGATGGTTTAATATACACGGGACATGTTACCAGGTGAACAGTATAACTGAGGAGAGAGTGTTCCCCTGATTGCTTAATAGTGACGGGACATGTTCCCAGGTGAACAGTATAAGTGAGGAGAGTGTGTTCCCCTGATGGTTTAATATACACGGGACATGTAAACAGGTGAACAGTATAAGTGAGGAGAGTGTGTTCCCCTGATGGTTTAATATACACGGGACATGTAAACAGGTGAACAGTATAAGTGAGGAGAATGTGTTCCCCTGATGGTTTAATATACACGGGACATGTTAACAGGTGAACATTATAAGTGAGGAGAATGTGTTCCCCTGATTGTTTAATACTGATGGGACATGTTGCTAGGTGAACAGTATAAGTGAGGAGAGTGCGTTCCCCTGATGGTTTAATATACACCGGACATGTAAACAGGTGAACAGTATAAGTGAGGAGAATGTGTTCCCCTGATGGTTTAATATACACGGGACATGTTACCAGGTGAACAGTATAAGTGAGGAGAATGTGTTCCCCTGATGGTTTAATATACACGGGACATGTTACCAGGTGAACAGTATAAGTGAGGAGAGTGTGTTCCCCTGATGGTTTAATATACATGGGACATGTTACCAGGTGAACAGTATAAGTGAGGAGACTGTGTTCCCCTGATGGTTTAATATACATGGGACATGTTACCAGGTGAACAGTATAAGTGAGGAGAGTGTGTTCCCCTGATTGTTTAATAAATAAGGGACATGTTACCAGGCGAACAGTATAAGTGAGGAGAGTGTGCTCCCCTGATGTTTTAATATACACGGGACATGTTACCAGGTGAACAGTATAAGTGAGGAGAGTGTGTTCCCCTGATTGTTTAATACTGACGGGACATGTTCCCAGGTGAACAGTATAAGTGAGGAGAGTGTGTTCCCCTGATGTTTTAATATACACGGGACATGTTACCAGGTGAACAGTATAAGTGAGGGGAGTGTGTTCCCCAGATTGTTTAATATACACGGGACATTTTACCAGGTGAACAGTATAAGTGAGGAGAATGTGTTCCCCTGATGGTTTAAAACTGACGGGACATGTCACCAGGTGAACAGTATAAGTGAGGAGAGTATGTTCCCCTGATGCTTTAATATACACAGGACATGTTACCAGGCGAACAGTATAAGTGAGGAGAGTGAGTTCCCCTGATTGTTTAATGCAAACAGGACATGTTAACAGGTGAACAGTATAAGTGAGGAGAGTGTGTTCCCCTGATGTTTTAATATACATGGGACATGTTACCAGGTGAACAGTAGAAGTGAGGAGAGTTTGTTGCCCTGATTGTTTAATAAACACAGGACATGTCACTAGGTGAACTGCATAAGTGAGGAGAGTGTTTTCCCCTGATTGTTTAATAAACACAGGACATGTCACTAGGTGAACTGCATAAGTGAGGAGAGTGTGTTCCCCTGATTGTTTAATACACACGGGACATGTTACCAGGTGAACAGTAAAGTGAGGAGAGTGTGTTCCCCTGATTGTTTAAAACGAACGGGACATGTCACTAGGTGGGTCACTTGATGGAAAAGGTGCTGAGGGATAGGATTTCTGAGCATCTGGAAAGACACTGCTTGATTCGGGACAGTCAGCACGGTTTTGTGAGGGGTAGGTCTTGCCTCACAAGCCTGATTGAATTCTTTGAGCAGGTGACCAAGCAAGTGGATGAGGGTAAACCAGTGGATGTGGTGTACATGGATTTTAGTAAGGCATTTGATAAGGTCCCCCATGGTAGACTTATGGAGAAAGTCAGGAGGCATGGGATAGTGGGGAATGTGGCCAGTTGGATTAAGAATTGGCTAACTGATAGAAGGCAGAGAGTGGTCTTAGATGGTAAATACTCAGCCTGGAGCCCAGTTACCAGTGGCGTGCCGCAGGGATCAGTTCTGGGTCCTCTCCTGTTTGTGATTTTTATTAACGACTTGGATGAGGAAGTCGAAGGGTGGGTCAGTAAATTTGCAGATGATACAAAGGTTGGTGGAGTTGTGGATACCGAGGAGGGCTATTGTCGTCTGCAAAGGGACTTGGATAGGTTGCAGTGCTGGGCTGAAAAGTGGCAGATGGAGTTTAACCCTGAAAAGTGTGAGGTCGTCCATTTTGGAAGGACAAACATGAATGCAAAATACTGGGTTAACGGTAGGGTTCTTGGGCATGTGGAGGAGCAGAGAGACCTTGGGGTCTATGTGCATAGATCATTGAAAGTTGCAACTCAAGTGGATAGGGCTGTGAAGAAGGCATATGGGGTGTTAGCGTTCATTAGCAGAGGGATTGAATTTAAGAGCCGTGAGGTGATGATGCAGTTGTACAGGACCTTGGTAAGGCCTCATTTGGAGTACTGTGTGCAGTTCTGGTCGCCTCATTTTAGGAAGGATGTGGAAGCCTTGGAGAGGGTGCAGAGGAGATTTACCAGGATGTTGCCTGGAATGGAGAATAAGTCTTACGAGGAAAGGCTGAACATTCTAGGCCTCTTCTCATTAGAACGGAGAAGGATGAGGGGTGACATGATAGAGGTTTATAAGATGATCAGGGGAATAGATAGGGTAGACAGTCAGAAACTTTTTCCCCGGGTGGAGCAAAGCGTTACAAGGGGTCATAAATTTAAGGTGAAGGGTGGGAGATATAAGGGGGATGTCAGGGGAAGGTTCTTTACCCAGAGAGTGGTCGAGGCATGGAATGCCTTGCCCGGGGAAGTTGTTGAGTCAGAAACTTTAGGGACTTTCAAAAGGCTTTTGGATAGGTATATGGATAAAGGAGAATGATGGGGTATAGATTAAATTGTCCTTGACAGAGGACAAAGGATCGGCACAACATTGTGGGCCGAAGGGCCTGTTCTGTGCTGTATGTTCTATGTTCTATGTTCTATGTAGGTGAACAGTATAAGTGAGGAGAGAGTGTTCCCCTGATGGTTTAATATACACGGGACATGTTACCAGGTGAACAGTATAAGTGAGGAGAGTGTGTTCCCCTGATGGTTTAATATACACGGGACATGTTACCAGGTGAACAGTATAAGTGAGCAGAGTGTGTTCCCCTGATTGTTTAATATACACGGGACAAGTTACCAGGTGAACAGTAGAAGTGAGGAGAGTGTGTTCCCATGATTGTTTAATACTGACGGGACTTGTTACCAGGTGAACTGTATAAGTGAGGAGAGTGTGTTCCCCTGATTGTTCAATACACACGGGACATATTACCAGGCGAACAGTATAAGTGAGGAGAGTGTGTTCCCCTGATTGTTCAATACACACGGGACATATTACCAAGCGAACAGTATAAGTGAGGAGAGTGTGTTCCCCTGATGGTTTAATACACACGGGACATATTACCAGGCGAACAGTATAAGTGAGGAGAGTGTGTTCCCCTGATTGTTTAATGCACACGGGACATGTCACCTGGCGAACAGTATAAGTGAGGAGAGTGTGTTCCCCTGATTGTTCAATACACACGGGACATATTACCAGGCGAACAGTATAAGTGAGGAGAGTGTGTTCCCCTGATTGTTTAATGCACACGGGACATGTCACCTGGCGAACAGTATAAGTGAGGAGAGTGTGTTCCCCTGATTGTTTAATGCACACGGGACATGTCACCTGGCGAACAGTATAAGTGAGGAGAGTGTGTTCCCCTGATTGTTTCATACACACGGGACATGTCACCAGGTGAACAGTATAAGTGAGGAGAATCTGTTCCCCTGATTGTTTAATACTGATGGGACATGTTGCCAGGTGAACAGTATAAGTGAGGAGAGTGTGTTCCCCTGATGGTTTAATATAAACGGGACATTTTAACAGGTGAACAGTATAGGTGAGGAGAGTGTGTTCCCCTGATGGTTTAATACAAACGGGACATTTTACCAGGTGAACAGTATAAGTGAGGAGACTGTATTTCCCTGATTGTTTAATATACACGGGACATGTTACCAGGTGAACAGTATAAGTGAGGAGAGTGTGTTCCCCTGATGGTTTAATATACACGGGACATGTTAAAGGTGAACAGTATAAGTGAGGAGAGTGTGTTCCCCTGATTGTTTAATACACACAGGACATGTTACCAGGTGAACAGTATAAGTGAGGAGAGTGTGTTCCCCTGATGGTTTAATATACACGGGACATGTCACCAGGTGAACAGTATAAGTGAGGAGAGTGTGTTCCCCTGATTGTTTAATACTGACAGGACATGTCACCAGGTGAACAGTATAATTGAGGAGAGTGTGTTCCCCTGATGGTTTAATATACACGGGACATGTTACCAGGTGAACAGTGTAAGTGAGGAGAATGTTTTCCCCTGATGGTTTAATAACCACGGGACATGTTACCAGGTGAACAGTATAAGTGAGGAGAGTGCGTTCCCCTGATGGTTTAATATACACGGGACATGTAAACAGGTGAACAGTATAAGTGAGGAGAATGTGTTCCCCTGATGGTTTAATATACACGGGACATGTTACCAGGTGAACAGTATAAGTGAGGAGAATGTGTTCCCCTGATGGTTTAATATACACGGGACATGTTACCAGGTGAACAGTATAAGTGAGGAGAGTGTGTTCCCCTGATGGTTTAATATACACGGGACATGTTACCAGGTGAACAGTATAAGTGAGGAGAGTGTGTTCCCCTGATGGTTTAATATACACGGGACATGTTACCAGGTGAACAGTATAAGTGAGGAGAGTGTGTTCCCCTGATGGTTTAATATACACGGGACATGACACCAGTTGAACAGTATAAGTGAGGAGAGTGTGTTCCCCTGATGTTTTAATATAGACGGGACATGTTACCAGGTGAACAGTATAAGTGAGGAGAGTGTGTTCCCCTGATTGTTTAATACACAATGGACACGTTACCAGGTGAACAGTATAAGTGAGCAGAGTGTGTTCCCCTGATTGTTTAATACACAAGGGACATGTTACCAGGTGAACAGTATAAGTGAGGAGAGTGTTTTCCCCTGATTGTTTAATACACAAGGGACATGTTACCAGGAGAACAGTATATGTGAGGAGAGTGTGTTCCCCTGATTGTTTAATACGCAAGGGACATGTTACCAGGTGAACAGTATAAGTGAGGAGAGTGTGTTCCCCTGATTGTTTAATACGCAAGGGACATGTTACCAGGTGAACAGTATAAGTGAGGAGAGTGTGTACCCCTGATTGTTTAATACACAAGGGACAAGTTACCAGGTGAACAGTATAAGTGAGGAGAGTGATTTCCCCTGATACTTTAATACACAAGGGACATGTTACCAGGTGAACAGTATAAGTGAGGAGAGTGTGTTCCCCTGATTTTTTAATACACACGGGACATGTTACCAGGTGAACAGTATAAGTGAGGCGAGTGTGTTCCCCTGATGGTTTAATATACACGAGACATGTTACCAGGTGAACAGTATAAGTGAGGAGAGGGTGTTCCCCTGATGTTTTAATACACACTGGACATTTTACCAGGTGAACAGTATAAGTGAGGAGAGGGTGTTCCCCTGATGTTTTAATACACACGGGACATGTTACCAGATGAACAGTATAAGTGAAGAGAGTGTGTTCCCCTAATGTTTTAATAGACACGGGACAAGTTACCAGTTGAACAGTATAAGTGAGGAGAGTCTGTTCCCCTGATGGTTTAATATACACGAGACGTGTTACCAGGTGAACAGTATAAGTGAGGAGAGTCTGTTCCTCTGATGGTTTAATATACACGGGACGTGTTACCAGGTGAACAGTATAAGTGAGGCGAGGGTGTTCCCCTGATGTTTTAATACACACAGGACGTGTTACCAGGTGAAGAGTATAAGTGAGGAGAGTGTTTTCCCCTGATTGTTTAATACACAAGGGACATGTTCCCAGGTGAACAGTATAAGTGAGCAGAGTGTGTTCCCCTCATTGTTTAATACACACAGGACATGTTACCAGGTGAACAGTATAAGTGAGGAGAGTGTTTTCCCCTGATTGTTTAATACACTAGGGACATGTTCCCAGGTGAACAGTATAAGTGAGGAGAGTGTGTTCCCCTGATTGTTTAATACACAAGGGACATGTTCCCAGGTGAACAGTATAAGTGAGCAGAGTGTGTTCCCCTCATTGTTTAATACACAAGGGACATGTTCCCAGGTGAACAGTATAAGTGAGGAGAGTGTTTTCCCCTGATTGTTTAATACACTAGGGACATGTTCCCAGGTGAACAGTATAAGTGAGGAGAGTGTGTTCCCCTGATTGTTTAATACACAAGGGACATGTTACAAGGTGAACAGTATAAGTGAGGAGAGTGTTTTCCCCTGATTGTTTAATACACAAGGGACATGTTACCAGGTGAACAGTATAAGTGAGGAGAGTCTGTTCCCCTGATTGTTTAATACACAAGGGACATGTTACAAGGTGAACAGTATAAGTGAGGAGAGTGTTTTCCCCTGATTGTTTAATACACAAGGGACATGTTCCCAGGTGAACAGTATAAGTGAGGAGAGTGTTTTCCCCTGATTGTTTAATACACAAGGGACATGTTACCAGGTGAACAGTATAAGTGAGGAGAGTGTGTTCCCCTGATTGTTTAATACACAAGGGACATGTTACAAGGTGAACAGTATAAGTGAGGAGAGTGTTTTCCCCTGATTGTTTAATACACAAGGGACATGTTACCAGGTGAACAGTATAAGTGAGGAGAGTCTGTTCCCCTGATGGTTTAATATACACGAGACGTGTTACCAGGTGAACAGTATAAGTGAGGAGAGTGTGTTCCCCTGATGGTTTAATACACACAGGACATGTTACCAGGTGAAGAGTATAAGTGAGGTGAGTGTGTTCCCTTGATTGTTTAATACACACAGGACATGTTACCAGTTGAACAGGATAAGTGAGGAGACAGTGTTCCACTGATGGTTTAATATACACGGGACATCTTCCCAGGTGAACAGTATAAGTGAGCAGAGTGTGTTCCCCTGATTGTTTAATACACAAGGGACATGTTACCAGGTGAACAGTATAAGTGAGGAGAGTGTGTTCCCCTGATAGTTTAATGCACACGGGACATGTTACCAGGTGAACAGTATAAGTGAGGAGAGTGTGTTCCCCTGATGGTTTAATATAAACGGGACATGTTACCAGGTGAACAGTATAAGTGAGGAGAGTGTTTTCCCCTGATAGTTTAATACACACGGGACATGTTACCAGGTGAACAGTATAAGTGAGGAGAGTGTTTTCCCCTGATTGTTTAATACACATGGGACATGTTACCAGGTGAACAGTATAAGTGAGGAGAGTATGTTCCCCTAATGGTTTAATACACACGGGACATGTTACCAGGTGAAGAGTATAAGTGAGGAGAGTGTGTTCCCCTCATTGTTTAATACACACAGGTCATGTTACCAGGTGAACAGTAAAAGTGAGGAGAGTGTTTTCCCCTGATTGTTTAATACACAAGGGACATGTTACCAGGTGAACAGTATAAGTGAGGAGAGTGTGTTCCCCTGATTGTTTAATACACAAGGGACATGTTACCAGGTGAACAGTATAAGTGAGGAGAGTGTGTTCCCCTGATTGTTTAATACACAAGGGACATGTCACCAAGAGAACAGTATATGTGAGGAGAGTGTTTTTCGCTGATGTTTTAATACACACGGGACATGTTACCAGGTGAACAGTATAAGTGAGGCGAGTGTGTTCCCCTGATGGTTTAATATACACGAGACATGTTACCAGGTGAATAGTATAAGTGAGGAGATGGTGTTCCCCTGATGTTTTAATACACACGGGACATGTTACCAGGTGAACAGTATAAGTGAGGAGAGGGTGTTCCCCTGATGTTTTAATACACACGGGACATGTTACCAGATGAAAAGCATAAATGAGGAGAGTGTGTTCCCCTAATGTTTTAATAGACAAGGGACAAGTTCCCAGGTGAACAGAATAAGTGAGGAGAGTCTGTTCCCCTGATGGTTTAATATACACGAGACATGTTACCAGGTGAACAGTTTAAGTGAGGAGAGTGTGTTCCCATGATGGTTTAATACACCCGGGACATGTTACCAGGTGAACAGAAAATGTGAGGCGATTGTGTTCCCCTGAAGGTTTAATATACACGGGACATGTTACCAGGTGAACAGTATAAGTGAGGAGAGTGTTTTCCCCTGATAGTTTAATACACACGGGACATGTTACCAGGTGAACAGTATAAGTGAGGAGAGTGTGTTCCCCTGATGGTTTAATACACACAGGACATGTTACCAGGTGAAGAGTATAAGTGAGGTGAGTGTGTTCCCTTGATTGTTTAATACACACAGGACATTTCACCAGGTGAACAGGATAAGTGAGGAGACTGTGTTCCCCAGATGGTTTAATACACACAGGACATGTTACCAGGTGAAGAGTATAAGTGAGGTGAGTGTGTTCCCTTGATTGTTTAATACACACAGGACATTTCACCAGGTGAACAGGATAAGTGAGGAGACTGTGTTCCCCAGATGGTTTAATACACACAGGACATGTTACCAGGTGAAGAGTATAAGTGAGGTGAGTGTGTTCCCCTGATTGTTTAATACACACAGGACATTTCACCAGGTGAACAGGATAAGTGAGGAGAGTGTGTTCCCCAGATGGTTTAATACACACAGGACATGTTACCAGGTGAAGAGTATAAGTGAGGTGAGTGTGTTCCCCTGATTGTTTAATACACACAGGACATTTCACCAGGTGAACAGGATAAGTGAGGTGACTGTGTTCCCCAGATGGTTTAATACACACAGGACATGTTACCAGGTGAAGAGTATAAGTGAGGTGAGTGTGTTCCCCTGATTGTTTAATACACACAGGACATTTCACCAGGTGAACAGGATAAGTGAGGAGACTGTGTTCCCCAGATGGTTTAATACACACAGGACATGTTACCAGGTGAAGAGTATAAGTGAGGTGAGTGTGTTCCCTTGATTGTTAAATACACACAGGACATGTTACCAGGTGAACAGTATAAGTGAGCAGAGTGTGTTCCCCTGATGGTTTAATACACACGGGACATGTTACCAGGTGAAGAGTATAAGTGAGGAGAGTGTGTTCCCCTGATTATTTAATACACACAGGACATGTTACCAGGTGAACAGTATAAGTGAGGAGAGTGTGTTCCACTGATAGTTTAATAGACACGGGACATGTTCCCAGGTGAACAGTATAAGTGAGGAGAGTGTGTTCCCCTAATGTTTTAATAGACACGGGACAAGTTACAAGGTGAACAGTATAAGTGAGGAGAGTGTGTTCCCTGATTGTTTAATACACACGGGACATGTTACCAGGTGAACACTATAAGTGAGGAGAGTGTGTTCCCCTGATTGTTTAATACTCACAGCACATGTTACCAGGTGAACAGTTTAAGTGAGGAGAGTGTGTTTCGCTGATGTTTTAATACACACGGGACATGTTACCAGGTGAACAGTATAAGTGAGGCGAGTGTGTTGCCCAGATTGTTTAATATACACAGGACATGTTACCAGGTGAACAATGTAAGTGAGGAGAGTGTGTTCCCCTGATTGTTTAATATACACGAGACATGTTACCAGGTGAACAGTATAAGTGAGGAGAGTGTGTTCCCCTGATTGTTTAATATACACGGGACATGTTACCAGGTGAACAGTATAAGTGAGCAGAGTGTGTTCCCCTGATTGTTTAATACACTCTGTACATGTTACCAGGTGAACAGTATAAGTGAGGCGAGTGTTTTCCCCAGATTGTTTAATATACACGGGACATGTTACCAGCGGAACAGTATAAGTGAGGAGAGTGTGTTCCCCTGATTGTTTAATATACACAGGACATGTTACCAGGTGAACAGTACAAGTGCGGAGTGTGTGTTCCCCTGATGGTTTAAAATACACGGGACATGTTACCAGGTGAACAGTACAAGTGCGGAGTGTGTGTTCCCCTGATGGTTTAATATACACGGGACATGTCACCAAGTGAACAGTATATGTGAAGAGAGTGTGTTCCCCTGATGGTTTCATATCCACGAGACATGTTACCATGTGAACAGTATAAGTGAGAAGAGTGTGTTCCCCTGATGTTTTAATACAGACGGGACATGTTAACAGGTGAACAGAATAGGTGAGGAGAGTGTGTTCCCCTGATTTTTTAATACACACGGGACATGTTACCAGGTGAACGGTATAAGTGAGGAGAGTGTGTTCCCCTGATGTTTTAATACACACAGGACATGTTACCAGGTGAACCGTATAAGTGAGGAGATTGTGTACCCCTGATGGTTTAATACAGACGGGACATGTTACCAGATGAACAGTATAAGTGAGGAGAGTGTGTTCCCCTAATGTTTTAATGGACACGGGACGGGTTACCAGGTGAACAGTATAAGTGAGGAGAGTGTGTTCCCCTAATGTTTTAATATACACGGGACATGTTACCAGGTGAACAGTATACGTGAGCCGAGTGTGTTCCCCAGGTTGTTTAATATACACGGGACATGTTACCAGCTGAACAGTATAAGTGAGGAGAGTGTGTTCCCCTGATGGTTTAATACACACGGGACATGTTACGAGGTGAAGAGTATAAGTGAGGAGAGTGTGTTCCCCTGATTGTTTCATACACACAGTACATGTTACCAGGTGAACAGTATAAGTGAGGAAAGTTTGTTCCCCTGATTGTTTAATAAACACAGGACATTTCACCAGGTGAACAGTATAAGTGAAGAGAGTGTGTTCCCTTTGATTGTTTAATACACAAGGGACTTGTTACCAGGTGAACAGTATAAGTGAGCAGAGTGTGTTCCCCTGATGTTTTAATACACACGGGACATTTTGCCAGGTGAACAGTATAAGTGAGGAGAGTGTGTTCCCCAGATTGTTTAATACACACGGGAAATGTTACCAGGTGAACAGTATAGGTGAGGAGAGGCTGTTCCCTTGATGTTTTAATACACACGGGACATGTTACCAGGTGAACAGTATAAGTGAGGCGAGTGTGTTCCCCAGATTGTTTAATATACACAGGACATGTTACCAGGTGAACAGTATCAGTGAGGAGAGTGTGTTCCCCTGATGGTTTAATATACACGGGACATGTTACCAGGTGAACAGTTTAAGTGAGGAGAGTGTGTTTCGCTGATGTTTTTATACACACGGGACATGTTACCTGGTGAACAGTATAAGTGAGGCGAGTGTGTTCCCCAGATTGTTTAATATACACAGGACATGTTACCAGGTGAACAGTATCAGTGAGGAGAGTGTGTTCCCCTGATGGTTTAATATACACGGGACATGTTACCAGGTGAACAGTTTAAGTGAGGAGAGTGTGTTTCGCTGATGTTTTAATACACACGGGACATGTTACCAGGTGAACAGTATAAGTGAGGCGAGTGTGTTCCCCAGATTGTTTAATATACACAGGACATGTTACCAGGTGAACAGTATCAGTGAGGAGAGTGTGTTCCCCTGATGGTTTAATATACACGGGACATGTTACCAGGTGAACAGTTTAAGTGAGGAGAGTGTGTTTCGCTGATGTTTTAATACACACCGGACATGTTACCAGGTGAACAGTATAAGTGAGGCGAGTGTGTTCCCCAGATTGTTTAATATACACAGGACATGTTACCAGGTGAACAGTATCAGTGAGGAGAGTGTGTTCCCCTGATGGTTTAATATACACGGGACATGTTACCAGGTGAACAGTTTAAGTGAGGAGAGTGTGTTTCGCTGATGTTTTAATACACACGGGACATGTTACCAGGTGAACAGTATAAGTGAGGCGAGTGTGTTCCCCAGATTGTTTAATATACACAGGACATGTTATCAGGTGAACAGTATCAGTGAGGAGAGTGTGTTCCCCTGATGGTTTAATATACACGGGACATGTTACCAGGTGAACAGTTTAAGTGAGGAGAGTGTGTTTCGCTGATGTTTTAATACACACGGGACATGTTACCAGGTGAACAGTATAAGTGAGGCGAGTGTGTTCCCCAGATTGTTTAATATACACAGGACATGTTACCAGGTGAACAGTATCAGTGAGGAGAGTGTGTTCCCCTGATCGTTTAATATACACGGGACATGTTACCAGGTGTACAGTTTAAGTGAGGAGGGTGTGTTTCGCTGATGTTTTTATACACACGGGACATGTTACCAGGTGAACATGATAAGTGATGAGAGTGTGTTCCCCAGATTGTTTCATACACACGGGACATGTTACCAGGTGAACAGTATAGGTGAGGAGAGTGTGTTCCCCTAATGTTTTAATAGACACGGGACAAGTTACCAGGTGAACAGTATAAGTGAGGAGAGTGTGTTCCCCTAATGTTTTAATAGACACGGGACAAGTTACCAGGTGAACAGTATAAGTGAGGAGAGTGTGTTCCCCTGATGGTTTAATATACACGAGACATGTTGCCAGGTGAACATTATAAGTGAGGAGAGTGTGTTCCCCTGATGTTTTAATACACACGGGACATGTTACCAGGTGAACAGTATAAGTGAGGAGAGTGTGTTCCCCTAATGTTTTAATAGACACGGGACAAGTTACCAGGTGAACAGTATAAGTGAGGAGAGTGTGTTCCCCTGATGGTTTAATATACACGAGACATGTTGCCAGGTGAACATTATAAGTGAGGAGAGTGTGTTCCCCTGATGTTTTAATACACACGGGACATGTTACCAGGTGAACAGTATAAGTGAGGAGAGTGTGTTCCCCTGATGGTTTAATATACACGAGACACATTACCAGGTGAACAGTATAAGTGAGGAGAGTGTGTTCCCCTGATTGTTTAATATACACAGGACATCTTACCAGGTGAACAGTATAAGTGAGGAGAGTGTGTTCCCCTAATGTTTTAATAGACACGGGACAAGTTACCAGGTGAACAGTATAAGTGAGGAGAGTGTGTTCCCCTGATGGTTTAATATACACGAGACATGTTGCCAGGTGAACATTAAAAGTGAGGGGAGTGTGTTCCCCTGATGGTTTAATATACACAGGACATGTTACCAGTTGAACAGTTTAAGTTAGGAGAGTGTGTTTCGTTGTTGTTTTAATACACACGGGACATGTTACCAGGTGAACAGTATAAGTGAGGGGAGTGTGTTCCCCAGATTGTTTAATATACACGGGACATTTTACCAGGTGAACAGTATAAGTGTGGAGAGTGTGTTCTCCTGTTTGTTTAATACACACGGGACATGTTAACAGGTGAACAGTATAAGTGAGGAGATTGTGTTCCCCTGTTTGTTTAATACACACGGGACATGTTACCAGGTGAACAGTATAAGTGAGGAGAGTGTGTTCCCCTGATTGTTTAATACACACGGGACATGTTACCAGGTGAACAGTATAAGTGAGGAGAGTGTGTTCCCCTGCTTGTTTAATACACACGGGACATGTTACCAGGTGAACAGTATAAGTGAGGAGAGTGTGTTCCCCTGTTTGTTTAATACACACGGGACATGTTGCCAGGTGAACAGTATAGGTGAGGAGAGTGTGTTCCCCTGATTGTTTAATATACACAGGACATGTTACCAGGTGAACGGTATTAGTGCGGAGAGTGTGTTCCCCTGACTGTTTAATATACACGGGACATGTCACCAGGTGAACAGAAGAAGTGAGGACAGTGTGTTCCCCTTATGTTTTAATACACACGGGACATGTTACCAGGTGAACAGTATAAGTGAGGCGAGTGTGTTCCCCAGATTGTTTAATATACACGGGACATGTTACCAGGTGAACAGTATAAGTGAGGAGAGTGTGTTCCCCTGTTTGCTTAATACACACGGGACATGTTACCAGGTGAACAGTATAAGTGAGGAGATTGTGTTCCCCTGTTTGTTTAATACACACGGGACATGTTACCAGGTGAACAGTATAAGTGAGGAGAGTGTGTTCCCCTGATTGTTTAATACACACGGGACATGTTACCAGGTGAACAGTATAAGTGAGGAGAGTGTGTTCCCCTGTTTGTTTAATACACACGGGACATGTTACCTGGTGAAAAGTATAAGTGAGGAGAGTCTGTTCCCCTGTTTGTTTAATACACACGGGACATGTTACCAGGTGAACAGTATAAGTGAGGAGATTGTGTTCCCCTGTTTGTTTAATACACACGGGACATGTTACCAGGTGAACAGTATAAGTGAGGAGAGTGTGTTCACCTGATTGTTTAATACACACGGGACATGTTACCAGGTGAACAGTATAAGTGAGGAGATTGTGTTCCCCTGTTTGTTTAATACACACGGGACATGTTACCAGGTGAACAGTATAAGTGAGGAGACTGTGTTCCCCTGATTGTTTATTATAAACGGGACATGTCACCAGGTGAACAGAAGAAGTGAGGACAGTGTGTTCCCCTTATGTTTTAATACACACGGGACATGTTACCAGGTGAACAGTATAAGTGAAGAGAGTTTGTTCCGTTGATTGTTGTTTATACATGGGACATTTCACCAGGTGAACAGTGTAAGTGAGGAGAGTGTGTTCCCCTGATGTTTTAATACATCCGGGACATGTTACCAGGTGAACAGTTTAAGTGAGGAGAGTGGGTTCCCCTGATGTTTTAATACACACGGGACATTTTGCCAGGTGAACAGTATAAGTGAGGAGAGTGTGTTCCCCAGATTGTTTAATACACAGGGGACATGTTACCAGGTGAACAGTATAATTGAGGAGAGGGTGTTCCCCTGATGTTTTAATACACACGGTACATGTTACCAGATGAACAGTATAAGTGAGGAGAGTGTGTTCCCCTAATGTTTTAATAGACACGGGACAAGTTACCAGGTGAACAGTATAAGTGAGGAGAGTGTGTTTCGCTGATGGTTTAAAACACACGGGACATGTTACCAGGTGAACAGTGTAAGTGAGGAGAGTGTGTTCCCCTGATGGTTTAAAACACACGGGACATGTTACCAGGTGAACAGTGTAAGTGAGGAGAGTGTGTTCCCCTGATGGTTTAATATACACGAGACATGTTACCAGGTGAACAGTATAAGTGAGGAGAGTGTGTTCCCCTGATTGTTTAATACACACGGGACATGTTTCCAGTTGAACAGTGTAAGTGAGGAGAGTGTGTTCCCCTGATGGTTTAATATACACGAGACCTGTTACCAGGTGAACAGTATAAGTGAGGAGAGTGTGTTTCGCTGATGTTTTAATACACACGGGACATGTTACCAGGTGAACAGTATAAGTGAGGCGAGTGTGTTCCCCAGATTGTTTAATATACACGGGACATGTTACCAGGTGAACAGTATAAGTGAGCAGAGTGTGTTCCCCTGATTGTTTAATACACACGGGACATGTTGCCAGGTGAGCAGTATAAGTGAGGTGAGCGTGTTCCCCAGATTGTTTAATATACACGGGACATGTTACCAGGTGAACCGTATAAGTGAGGAGAGTGTGTTCCCCTGTTTGTTTAATACACACGGGACATGTTACCAGGTGAGCAGTATAAGTGAGCAGAGTGTGTTCCCCAGATTGTTTTATATACACGTGACATGTTACCAGGTGAACAGTATAAGTGAGGTGAGCGTGTTCCCCAGATTGTTTAATAAACACGGGACATGTTACCAGGTGAACAGTATAAGTGAGTTGCGTGTGATCCCCTGATTGTTTAATACACACGGGACATGTTACCAGGTGAACAGTATAAGTGAGCAGAGTGAGTTCCCCTGATGGTTTAATATACACGAGACATGTTACCAGGTGAACAGTATAAGTGAGGAGAATGTGTTCCACAGATTGTTTAATACACACGGGACATGTTACCAGGTGAACAGTATAAGTGAGCAGAGTGTGTTCCCATGATGTTTTAATACACACGGGACATGTTGCCAGGTGAACAGTATAAGTGAGGAGAGTGTGTTCCCCAGATCGTTTAATACACACGGGACATGTTACCATGTGAACAGTACAGGTGAGGAGACTGTGTTCCACTGATAGTTTAATGTACACGGGACATGTTGCCAGGTGAACAGTATAAGTGAGGAGAGTGTGTTCCCCAGATCGTTTAATACACACGGGACATGTTACCAGGTGAACAGTATAAGTGAGGCGAGTGTGTTCCCCAGATTGTTTAATATACACAGGACATGTTACCAGGTGAACAGTATCAGTGAGGAGAGTGTGTTCCCCTGATGGTTTAATATACACGGGACATGTTACCAGGTGAACAGTTTAAGTGAGGAGAGTGTGTTTCGCTGATGTTTTTATACACACGGGACATGTTACCTGGTGAACAGTATAAGTGAGGCGAGTGTGTTCCCCAGATTGTTTAATATACACAGGACATGTTACCAGGTGAACAGTATCAGTGAGGAGAGTGTGTTCCCCTGATGGTTTAATATACACGGGACATGTTACCAGGTGAACAGTTTAAGTGAGGAGAGTGTGTTTCGCTGATGTTTTAATACACACGGGACATGTTACCAGGTGAACAGTATAAGTGAGGCGAGTGTGTTCCCCAGATTGTTTAATATACACAGGACATGTTACCAGGTGAACAGTATCAGTGAGGAGAGTGTGTTCCCCTGATGGTTTAATATACACGGGACATGTTACCAGGTGAACAGTTTAAGTGAGGAGAGTGTGTTTCGCTGATGTTTTAATACACACCGGACATGTTACCAGGTGAACAGTATAAGTGAGGCGAGTGTGTTCCCCAGATTGTTTAATATACACAGGACATGTTACCAGGTGAACAGTATCAGTGAGGAGAGTGTGTTCCCCTGATGGTTTAATATACACGGGACATGTTACCAGGTGAACAGTTTAAGTGAGGAGAGTGTGTTTCGCTGATGTTTTAATACACACGGGACATGTTACCAGGTGAACAGTATAAGTGAGGCGAGTGTGTTCCCCAGATTGTTTAATATACACAGGACATGTTATCAGGTGAACAGTATCAGTGAGGAGAGTGTGTTCCCCTGATGGTTTAATATACACGGGACATGTTACCAGGTGAACAGTTTAAGTGAGGAGAGTGTGTTTCGCTGATGTTTTAATACACACGGGACATGTTACCAGGTGAACAGTATAAGTGAGGCGAGTGTGTTCCCCAGATTGTTTAATATACACAGGACATGTTACCAGGTGAACAGTATCAGTGAGGAGAGTGTGTTCCCCTGATCGTTTAATATACACGGGACATGTTACCAGGTGTACAGTTTAAGTGAGGAGGGTGTGTTTCGCTGATGTTTTTATACACACGGGACATGTTACCAGGTGAACATGATAAGTGATGAGAGTGTGTTCCCCAGATTGTTTCATACACACGGGACATGTTACCAGGTGAACAGTATAGGTGAGGAGAGTGTGTTCCCCTAATGTTTTAATAGACACGGGACAAGTTACCAGGTGAACAGTATAAGTGAGGAGAGTGTGTTCCCCTAATGTTTTAATAGACACGGGACAAGTTACCAGGTGAACAGTATAAGTGAGGAGAGTGTGTTCCCCTGATGGTTTAATATACACGAGACATGTTGCCAGGTGAACATTATAAGTGAGGAGAGTGTGTTCCCCTGATGTTTTAATACACACGGGACATGTTACCAGGTGAACAGTATAAGTGAGGAGAGTGTGTTCCCCTAATGTTTTAATAGACACGGGACAAGTTACCAGGTGAACAGTATAAGTGAGGAGAGTGTGTTCCCCTGATGGTTTAATATACACGAGACATGTTGCCAGGTGAACATTATAAGTGAGGAGAGTGTGTTCCCCTGATGTTTTAATACACACGGGACATGTTACCAGGTGAACAGTATAAGTGAGGAGAGTGTGTTCCCCTGATGGTTTAATATACACGAGACACATTACCAGGTGAACAGTATAAGTGAGGAGAGTGTGTTCCCCTGATTGTTTAATATACACAGGACATCTTACCAGGTGAACAGTATAAGTGAGGAGAGTGTGTTCCCCTAATGTTTTAATAGACACGGGACAAGTTACCAGGTGAACAGTATAAGTGAGGAGAGTGTGTTCCCCTGATGGTTTAATATACACGAGACATGTTGCCAGGTGAACATTAAAAGTGAGGGGAGTGTGTTCCCCTGATGGTTTAATATACACAGGACATGTTACCAGTTGAACAGTTTAAGTTAGGAGAGTGTGTTTCGTTGTTGTTTTAATACACACGGGACATGTTACCAGGTGAACAGTATAAGTGAGGGGAGTGTGTTCCCCAGATTGTTTAATATACACGGGACATTTTACCAGGTGAACAGTATAAGTGTGGAGAGTGTGTTCTCCTGTTTGTTTAATACACACGGGACATGTTAACAGGTGAACAGTATAAGTGAGGAGATTGTGTTCCCCTGTTTGTTTAATACACACGGGACATGTTACCAGGTGAACAGTATAAGTGAGGAGAGTGTGTTCCCCTGATTGTTTAATACACACGGGACATGTTACCAGGTGAACAGTATAAGTGAGGAGAGTGTGTTCCCCTGTTTGTTTAATACACACGGGACATGTTGCCAGGTGAACAGTATAGGTGAGGAGAGTGTGTTCCCCTGATTGTTTAATATACACAGGACATGTTACCAGGTGAACGGTATTAGTGCAGAGAGTGTGTTCCCCTGACTGTTTAATATACACGGGACATGTCACCAGGTGAACAGAAGAAGTGAGGACAGTGTGTTCCCCTTATGTTTTAATACACACGGGACATGTTACCAGGTGAACAGTATAAGTGAGGCGAGTGTGTTCCCCAGATTGTTTAATATACACGGGACATGTTACCAGGTGAACAGTATAAGTGAGGAGAGTGTGTTCCCCTGTTTGCTTAATACACACGGGACATGTTACCAGGTGAACAGTATAAGTGAGGAGATTGTGTTCCCCTGTTTGTTTAATACACACGGGACATGTTACCAGGTGAACAGTATAAGTGAGGAGAGTGTGTTCCCCTGATTGTTTAATACACACGGGACATGTTACCAGGTGAACAGTATAAGTGAGGAGAGTGTGTTCCCCTGTTTGTTTAATACACACGGGACATGTTACCTGGTGAAAAGTATAAGTGAGGAGAGTCTGTTCCCCTGTTTGTTTAATACACACGGGACATGTTACCAGGTGAACAGTATAAGTGAGGAGATTGTGTTCCCCTGTTTGTTTAATACACACGGGACATGTTACCAGGTGAACAGTATAAGTGAGGAGAGTGTGTTCACCTGATTGTTTAATACACACGGGACATGTTACCAGGTGAACAGTATAAGTGAGGAGATTGTGTTCCCCTGTTTGTTTAATACACACGGGACATGTTACCAGGTGAACAGTATAAGTGAGGAGACTGTGTTCCCCTGATTGTTTATTATAAACGGGACATGTCACCAGGTGAACAGAAGAAGTGAGGACAGTGTGTTCCCCTTATGTTTTAATACACACGGGACATGTTACCAGGTGAACAGTATAAGTGAAGAGAGTTTGTTCCGTTGATTGTTGTTTATACATGGGACATTTCACCAGGTGAACAGTGTAAGTGAGGAGAGTGTGTTCCCCTGATGTTTTAATACATCCGGGACATGTTACCAGGTGAACAGTTTAAGTGAGGAGAGTGGGTTCCCCTGATGTTTTAATACACACGGGACATTTTGCCAGGTGAACAGTATAAGTGAGGAGAGTGTGTTCCCCAGATTGTTTAATACACAGGGGACATGTTACCAGGTGAACAGTATAATTGAGGAGAGGGTGTTCCCCTGATGTTTTAATACACACGGTACATGTTACCAGATGAACAGTATAAGTGAGGAGAGTGTGTTCCCCTAATGTTTTAATAGACACGGGACAAGTTACCAGGTGAACAGTATAAGTGAGGAGAGTGTGTTTCGCTGATGGTTTAAAACACACGGGACATGTTACCAGGTGAACAGTGTAAGTGAGGAGAGTGTGTTCCCCTGATGGTTTAAAACACACGGGACATGTTACCAGGTGAACAGTGTAAGTGAGGAGAGTGTGTTCCCCTGATGGTTTAATATACACGAGACATGTTACCAGGTGAACAGTATAAGTGAGGAGAGTGTGTTCCCCTGATTGTTTAATACACACGGGACATGTTTCCAGTTGAACAGTGTAAGTGAGGAGAGTGTGTTCCCCTGATGGTTTAATATACACGAGACCTGTTACCAGGTGAACAGTATAAGTGAGGAGAGTGTGTTTCGCTGATGTTTTAATACACACGGGACATGTTACCAGGTGAACAGTATAAGTGAGGCGAGTGTGTTCCCCAGATTGTTTAATATACACGGGACATGTTACCAGGTGAACAGTATAAGTGAGCAGAGTGTGTTCCCCTGATTGTTTAATACACACGGGACATGTTGCCAGGTGAGCAGTATAAGTGAGGTGAGCGTGTTCCCCAGATTGTTTAATATACACGGGACATGTTACCAGGTGAACCGTATAAGTGAGGAGAGTGTGTTCCCCTGTTTGTTTAATACACACGGGACATGTTACCAGGTGAGCAGTATAAGTGAGCAGAGTGTGTTCCCCAGATTGTTTTATATACACGTGACATGTTACCAGGTGAACAGTATAAGTGAGGTGAGCGTGTTCCCCAGATTGTTTAATAAACACGGGACATGTTACCAGGTGAACAGTATAAGTGAGTTGCGTGTGATCCCCTGATTGTTTAATACACACGGGACATGTTACCAGGTGAACAGTATAAGTGAGCAGAGTGAGTTCCCCTGATGGTTTAATATACACGAGACATGTTACCAGGTGAACAGTATAAGTGAGGAGAATGTGTTCCACAGATTGTTTAATACACACGGGACATGTTACCAGGTGAACAGTATAAGTGAGCAGAGTGTGTTCCCATGATGTTTTAATACACACGGGACATGTTGCCAGGTGAACAGTATAAGTGAGGAGAGTGTGTTCCCCAGATCGTTTAATACACACGGGACATGTTACCATGTGAACAGTACAGGTGAGGAGACTGTGTTCCACTGATAGTTTAATGTACACGGGACATGTTACCAGGTGAACAGTATAAGTGAGGAGAGTGTGTTCCCCTGATGGTTTAATATACACGGGACATGTTGCCTGGTGAACAGTATAAGTGAGGAGAGTGTGTTCCCCTGATGTTTTAATAAACGGAGGACATGTCACCAGGTGAACAGTATAAGTGGGGAGAGTGTGTTCTCCTGATGGTTTAATACACACACAGGACATGTTACCAGGTGAGCAGTATAAGTGAGGAGAGTGTGTTCCCCTGATTGTTTAATACACACGGGACATGTTACCTGGTGAACAGCATAAGCGAGGAGAGAGTGTTCCCCTGATGGTTTAATATAGACGGGACATGTTGACAGGTGAACAGTATAAGTGAGGAGAGCGCGTTCCCCTGATGTTTTAAGACACACGGGACATTTTGCCAGGTGAACAGTGTAAGTGAGGAGAGTGTGTTCCCCTGATGGTTTAATATACACGAGACATGTTACCAGCTGAACAGTATAAGTGAGGAGAGTGTGTTCCCCTGATTGTTTAATACACACGGGAAATGTTACCAGGTGAACAGTATAGGTGAGGAGAGGGTGTTCCCCTGATGTTTTAATACACACGGGACATGTTATCAGGTGAACATGATAAGTGATGAGAGTGTGTTCCCCAGATTGTTTAATACACACGGGACATGTTACCAGGTGAGCAGTATAGGTGAGGAGACTGTGTTGCATTGATGGTTTAATAGACACGGGACATGTTACCAGGTGAACAGTATAAGTGAGGAGAGTGTGTTCCCCTGATGGTTTAATATACACGAGACATGTTGCCAGGTGAACATTAAAAGTGAGGAGAGTGTGTTCCCCTGATGGTTTAATATACACAGGACATGTTACCAGGTGAACAGTTTAAGTTAGGAGAGTGTGTTTCGCTGATGTTTTAATACACACGGGACATGTTACCAGGTGAACAGTATAAGTGAGGCGAGTGTGTTCCCCAGATTGTTTAATATACACGGGACATGTTACCAGGTGAACAGTATAAGTGAGGCGAGTGTGTTCCCCAGATTGTTTAATATACACGGGACATGTTACCAGGTGAAAAGTATAAGTGAGGCGAGTGTGTTCCCCTGTTTGTTTAATACACACGGGACATGTTACCAGGTGAACAGTATAAATGAGGAGAGTGTGTTCCCCTGATTGTTTAATAAACACGGGACATGTTACCAGGTGAACAGTATAAGTGAGGAGAGTGTGTTCCCCTGATGGTTTAATATACACGGGACATGTTACCAGGTGAACAGTATAAGTGAGGAGAGTGTGTTCCCCTGATTGTTTAATAAACACGGGACATGTTACCAGGTGAACAGTATAAGTGAGGAGAGTGTGTTCCACTGATTGTTTTTTACATATGGGACATTTCACCAGGTGAACAGTATAAGTGAGGAGACTGTGTTCCCCTGATGTTTTAATACACACGGGACATGTTACCAGGTGAACAGTATAAGTGAGGAGAGTGTGTTCCCCTGATTGTTCAATATACACGGGACATGTCACCAGGTGAACAGAAGAAGTGAGGACAGTGTGTTCCCCTTATGTTTTAATACACACGGGACATGTTACCAGGTGAACAGTATAAGTGAAGAGAGTTTGTTCCCCTGATTGTTTTTTATACATGGGACATTTCACCAGGTGAACAGTATAAGTGAGGAGAGTGTGTTCCCCTGATGTTTTAATACACACGGGACATTTTGCCAGGTGAACAGTATAAGTGAGGAGAGTTTGTTCCGTTGATTGTTTTTTATACATGGGACATTTCACCAGGTGAACAGTATAAGTGAGGAGAGTGGGTTCCCCTGATGTTTTAATACACACGGGACATTTTGCCAGGTGAACAGTATAAGTGAGGAGAGTGTGTTCCCCAGATTGTTTAATACACAGGGCACATGTTACCAGGTGAACAGTATAAGTGAGGAGAGGGTGTTCCCCTGATGTTTTAATATACACGGGACATGTTAACAGGTGAACAGTATAAGTGAGGAGAGTGTGTTCCCCTGATGGTTTAATACACACGGGACATGTTACCAGGTGAACAGTATAAGTCAGGAGAGTGTGTTCCCCTGATGGTTTAATATACACGGGACATGTTTCCAGGTGAACAGTGTAAGTGAGGAGAGTGTGTTCCCCTGATGGTTTAATATACACGAGACATGTTACCAGGTGAACAGTATAAGTGAGGAGAGTGTGTTCCCCTGATTGTTTAATATACACAGGACATGTTACCAGGTGAACAGTATAAGTGAGGCGAGTGTGTTCCCCAGATTGTTTAATATACACGGACATGTTACCAGGTGAACAGTATAAGTGAGCAGAGTGTGTTCCCCTGATTGTTTAATACACACGGGACATGTTGCCAGGTGAGCATTATAAGTGAGGTGAGCGTGTTCCCCAGATTGTTTAATATAAACGGGACATGTTACCAGGTGAAAAGTATAAGTGAGGCGAGTGTGTTCCCCTGTTTGTTTAATACACACGGGACATGTTACCAGGTGAACAGTATAAATGAGGAGAGTGTGTTCCCCTGATTGTTTAATAAACACGGGACATGTTACCAGGTGAACAGTATAAGTGAGGAGAGTGTGTTCCCCTGATTGTTTAATAGACACGGGACATGTTACCAGGTGAACAGTATAAGTGAGGAGAGTGTGTTCCCCTGATTGTTTAATAAACACGGGACATGTTACCAGGTGAACAGTATAAGTGAGGAGAGTGTGTTCCCCTGTTTGTTGAATACACACGGGACATGTTACCAGGTGAACAGTATAAGTGAGGAGAGTGTGTTCCCCTGTTTGTTTAATACACACGGGACATGTTACCAGGTGAACAGTATAAGTGAGGAGACTGTGTTCCCCTGATGTTTTAATACACACGGGACATGTTACCAGGTGAACAGTATAGGTGCGGAGAGTGTGTTCCCCTGATTGTTCAATATACACGAGACATGTTACCAGGTGAACAGTATAAGTGAGGAGAGTGTGTTCCCCTGATTGTTTAATATACACAGGACATGTTACCAGGTGAACAGTATAAGTGAGGCGAGTGTGTTCCCCAGATTGTTTAATATACACGGACATGTTACCAGGTGAACAGTATAAGTGAGCAGAGTGTGTTCCCCTGATTGTTGAATACACACGGGACATGTTGCCAGGTGAGCATTATAAGTGAGGTGAGCGTGTTCCCCAGATTGTTTAATATACACGGGACATGTTACCAGGTGAACCGTATAAGTGAGGTTAGTGTGTTCCCCTGTTTGTTTAATACACACGGGACATGTTACCAGGTGAGCAGCATAAGTGAGCAGAGTGTGTTCCCCAGATTGTTTTATATACACGTGACATGTTACCAGGTGAACAGTATAAGTGAGGAGCGTGTGTTCCCCTGATTGTTTAAGACGCACGGGACATGTTACCAGGTGAACAGTATAAGTGAGGTGAGCTTGTTCCCCAGATTGTTTAATATACACGGGACATGTTAGCAGGTGAACCGTATAAGTGAGGAGAGTGTGTTCCCCTGTTTGTTTAATACACACGGGACATGTTACCAGGTGAACAGTATAAGTGAGCAGAGTGAGTTCCCCTGATGGTTTAATAGACACGAGACATGTTACCAGGTGAACAGTATAAGTGAGGAGAATGTGTTCCCCTGATGTTTTAATACACACGGGACATGTTACCAGGTGAACAGTATAAGTGAGCAGAGTGTGTTCCCCTGATGTTTTAATACACACGGGACATGTTACCAGGTGAACAGTATAAGTGAGGAGAGTGTGTTCCCCAGATTGTTTAATACACACGGGACATGTTACCATGTGAACCCTATAGGTGAGGTGAATGTGTTCCACTGATAGTTTAATGTACACGGGACATGTTGCCTGGTGAACAGTATAAGTGAAGAGAGTGTGTTCCCCTGATGTTTTAATAAACGCAGGACATGTCACCAGGTGAACAGTATAAGTGAGGAGAGTGTGTTCCCCTGATTGTTTAATACACACACAGGACATGTCACCAGGTGAACAGTATAAGTGAGGAGAGTGTGTTCCCCTGATTGTTTAATACACACACAGGACTTGTTACCAGGTGAACAGTATAAGTGAGGAGAGTGTGTTCCCCTGATTGTTTAATACACACGGGACATGTTACCTGGTGAACAGCATAAGTGAGGAGAGAGTGTTCCCCTGATGGTTTAATATAGACGGGACATGTTGACAGGTGAACAGTATCGGTGAGGAGAGTGTGTTCCCCTGATAGTTTAATATACACGGGACATGTTACCAGGTGAACAGTTTAAGTGAGGAGAGTGTGTTCCCCTGATTGTTTAATACTCACGGGACATGTTACCAGGTGAACAGTATAATTGAGGAGAGTGTGTTCCCCTGATGGTTTAATACACACGGGACATTTTGCCAGGTGAACAGTATAAGTGAGGAGAGTGTGTTCCCCTGATGGTTTAATACACACGGGACATGTTACCAGGTGAACAGTATAAGTGAGGAGAGTGTGTTCCCCTGATGGTTTAATATACACGGGACATGTTACCAGGTGAACAGTTTAAGTGAGGAGAGTGTGTTCCCCTGATTGTTTAATACTCACGGGACATGTTACCAGGTGAACAGTATAATTGAGGAGAGTGTGTTCCCCTGATGGTTTAATACACACGGGACATGTTACCAGGTGAACAGTGTAAGTGAGGAGAGTGTGTTCCCCTGATTGTTTAATACACACGGGACATGTTACCAGATGAACAGTATAAGTGAGGAGAGTGTGTTCCCCTAATGTTTTAATAGACACGGGACAAGTTACCAGGTGAACAGTATAAGTGAGGAGAGTGTGTTCCCCTGATGGTTTAATATACACGGGACATGTTACCAGGTGAACAGTATAACTGAGGAGAGTGTGTTCCCCTGATGGTTTAATACACACAGGACATGTTACCAGGTGAACAGTATAAGTGAAGAGAGTGTGTTCCCCTGATGGTTTAATACACACGGGACATGTTACCAGGTGAACAGTATAAGTGAGGAGGCTGTGAGAGAGGGGAATGGCAAGGGGAGTGTGGAGGGGAGAGGATGGGAATGGGGAGGCTGTGGGAGAGGGGCGTGGTAAGCGGAAGGTGGAGGGGAGCGGAGGGAGGAGAGGGGTAGCGAGTGGGAGTGGCAGAGGGAAGTGAGTGAAGGGAGTGTGGGAGTGTTGAAGGGGAGCGGAGTGGAGGAGGGATGTAGGGGACGGTGAGTGGGTGAGGGGAGTGGGACAGGGGAGTGGAAAGGGAGTGGGAAAGGGTAGTGGGGGA
Source organism: Heterodontus francisci (assembly GCF_036365525.1). NCBI lineage: Eukaryota > Metazoa > Chordata > Chondrichthyes > Heterodontiformes > Heterodontidae > Heterodontus > Heterodontus francisci. The sequence continues at coordinate 1,615,913 of NW_027141614.1, read as the reverse complement.
GGGGAGTGGAAGCGGAGTGGGGAGGGGAGTGGAAGGGGAGTGGGGGAGGTGAGTGGAAGGGGAGTGGGGGAGGGGAGTGGGGGAGGGGAGTGGAAGTGGAGTGGGCGAGCAAAGTTGGAAGGACTGTGGGAGGGGAGTTTGAGGGGAGTTGGAAGGGGAGGGGAGTGGAAGGGGAGTGGGGGAAGGGAGGGGAGAGGGAGGGGAAGGTGGAGGGGAGCGGAGGGAGGAGAGGGGTAGCGAGTGGGAGTGGCGGAGGGAAGTGTGTAAAGGGAGTGTGGGAGTGTTGAAGGGGAGCGGAGTGGAGGAGGGATGTGGGGGACGGTGAGTGGGTGAGGGGAGTGGGACAGGGGAGTGGAAAGGGAGTGGGAAAGGGTAGTGGGGGAGGGGAGTGGAAGGGGAGTGGGAAGGGGAGTGGGAAAGGGTAGTGGGGGAGGGGAGTGGAAGCGGAGTGGGGAGGGAGTGGAAGGGGAGTGGGGGAGGTGAGTGGAAGGGGAGTGGGAAGGGGAGTGGGAAAGTGTAGTGGGGGAGGGGAGTGGAAGCGGAGTGGGGAGGGAGTGGAAGGGGAGTGGGGGAGGTGAGTGGAAGGGGAGTGGGGGGGAGTGGAGTGGAAGGGGAGTGGGGGAGGGGAGTGGGGAGGGGAGTGGAAGGGGAGTGGGGGAAGGGAGGGGAGGGGGAGGGGAAGGTGGAGGGGAGCGGAAGGAGGAGAGGGGTAGCGAGTGGGAGTGGCGGAGAGAAGTGTGTAAAGGGAGTGTGGGAGTGTTGAAGGGGAGCGGAGTGGAGGAGGGATGTGGGGGACGGTGAGTGGGTGAGGGGAGTGGGACAGGGGAGTGGAAAGGGAGTGGGAAAGGGTTGTGGGGGAGGGGAGTGGAAGCGGAGTGGGGAGGGAGTGGAAGGGGGGAATGGGAGTGGAGGAGGGGGAGTGGGGGAGGGGTGTGATGTAGGGTAGTGGTGGAGGGGGGTTGGGGAGGGGAGTTGGGGAGGGGAGTGGGGTAGGGGAATGGGGAGGGGGGTTGGGGAGCGGAATGGAGGAGGGAAGTTTATGATGCGAGTGGGGGAGGGTAGTGGAGAGGAGTGAAGCGGAGGGGAGTGGGGGAGGGGTGTGATGTCGGGTAGTGGTGGAGGGGGGTTGGGGAGGGGAGTTGGGGAGGGGAGTGGGGTAGGGGAATGGGGAGGGGGGTTGGGGAGCGGAATGGAGGAGGGAAGTTTGGGAGGCAAGTGGGGGAGGGGAGTGGAGAGGAGTGGAGAGGAGGGGAGTGGGGGAGGGGATTGGGAAGGGGAGTGGGGAGGAGAGATGAGGGGGAGAGGAGAGGGGTAGAGAGTGGGAGTGGTGGAGGGAAGTGGGGGAGGAGATTGTGGGAGGAGAGAAGGTGAGGGGACTGGGGTAGGGGAGTGGGTGTGGGGAGTGGTGCAGGGGATTGGGTGTGTGGAGGGGAGTGGGGTAGGGGTGTGGGAGTGGAGTGTGGAGGAAGGGAGTGGGTGTGTGGAGGGGAGTGGGGGAGGTGAGTGCGGGAGGGGAGTGGGGGAGGGATTTGGGGGAGGGCAGATGGGGAGGTGAGTGGGGTTGGGGAGTGGGGGAGGGGCATGGGGGAGTGGAGTGGAGGGGAGAGTTTGGGGAGGGGATTTGGGTCGGAGAATGGGGGAGGGTGTTGGGGAGCGGAGTAGGGGAGGGGATTGGGGGAGGGGAGTGGAGTGGGGGAGGAGATTGGGGGAGGGGAGTGGGGGAGGAGATTGGGGGAGGGGAATGGGGGAGGAGTGTGGAGTAGGGGTTTGGGGGAGGGGAGTGGGATAGGGGAAGGGGAGGGGTATTGGAGAACGGGGTGGGGGAGCGGAGTGGAGTAGGGAAGTTTGGGAGGCGAGTGGGGGAGCTGAGTGGGGGAGGGGAGTGATATAGGGGAGTGGGAGAGGGGAGTGGGGTAGGGGAGTTGGGGCGGGGAGTGGGCAAGGGGAGCTGGGGAGCGCAGTGGGGTAGAGGAGTGGGGGTGGAGAGTGGGAGTGAGCGGGGGAGGGGAGTGGGATTGGGGGAGGTGAGTGGGAGGAAGTTGGTGGGGGGATTTGGGGAGATGAGTGGGGGAGAGAAGTTGGGGAAGTGAGTGGGGTTGGGGTGTGAGGGAGGGGAGTTAGGGAGGGGAGTTGAGTGGGAGGGAGTTGGTGAGGGGAGTTGGGGAGGTGAGGGGGGAGGGGAGTGGGGGAGGGGAGTTAGGGAGGGGAGTTAGGGAGGTGAGTGGGAGGGAGTTAGTGAGGGGAGTTGGGGAGTTGAGTGGGGGAGGGGAGTGGGGGTGCGGAGTTAGGGAGGTGGGTGGGGTAGGGGAGTGGGGGAGGGGAGTGGGTGAGGGGAGCTGGGGAGGGGATTTGGGTAGGGGAATGGGGAGGGGGTTTGGGGAGCGGAGTGGAGTAGGGAAGTTTTGGATGCGAGTGGATGATGGGAGTGGTGTAGGGGAGTGGGGGAGGGGAATGACATAGGGGAGTGGGGGAGGGGAGCTGGTGAGCTGAGTGGGGTAGGGAAGTGGGGCAGGGGTGTGGGGGAGGGAGATTGGGTAGGGGAGTGGGGTAGGAGAGTGGGGGAGGGGAGTGCAAAGGGGTGTGAGAAGGGGAGTGAGGGAGGGGAGTGGGAATGGGATTGGGGGAGGTGAGTGGAAGGGCAGTGGGGGAGGGGAGTGGGGGAGCGTAGTGGGAACGAGATTGGGCTAGGGGAGTTTGAAGTGGAGTTGGAAGGAGAGTTGGAAGGGGAGTGGGGGTGGGGAGCTGAAGGGGAGTGGGGGAGGGGAGTGGGAAGGAGATTGGGGGAGGGGAGTTGGAAGGGGACTGGGGAAGGGGAGTGAAAGTGGAGTGGGGTTGGGGTGTGGAAGGGGAGTGGGGTAGGGGAGTGGGGGAGGGGTGTGGGGTAGGGGAATGGAAAGGGAGTGGGGTAGGGGAGTGGGGGATGGGAGTGATGTAGGGTCGTGGTTGAGGGCGGTTGGGGGAGGGGAGTTGGGGAGGGGAGTGGGGTAGGGGAATGGGGGAGGGGGGTTGGGGAGCGGAATGGAGGAGGGCAGTTTGGGAGGCGAGTGTGGGAGGGGAGTGGAGAGGAGGGGAGTGGGGGAGGTGAGCGAGAGGGAGTTAGTGAGGGGAGTTGGTGAGGTGAGGGGGAGGGAGTTGGTGAGGGGGATTGGGGAGGTAAGGGGGGTGGGGGAGTGAGGGAGGGGAGTTAGGGAGGGGAGTGGGGTGAGGGAGTGAGGGAGGGGAGTTAGGGAGGGGAGTGGGGGAGGTGAGTGGGAGCGAGTTAGTGAGGGGAGTTGGGGAGGTGAGGGGGAGGGGAGTGGGGGAGGCGAGTTAGGGAGGGGAGTTAAGGAGGTGAGTGGGAGGGAGTTGGTGAGGGGAGTTGGGGAGGTGAGTGGTGGAGGGGAGTGGGCTTGCGGAGTTAGGGATGTGAGTGGGGTTGGGGTGTGGGGGAGTGGAGTGGGTAAGGGGAGCTGGGGATGGGATTTGGGTAGGGGAATGGGGGAGGGTGTTTGGGGAGCGGAGTGGAGTAGGGAAGTTTGGGAGGCGAGTGGGGGATGGGAGTGGTGTTGGGGAGTGGGGGAGGGGTGTGATATATGCGAGTGGGGGAGGGGAGTGGGGTAGGGGAGTTGGGGCGGGGAGTGGGCAAGGGGAGCTGGGGAGCGCAGTGGGGTAGGGGAGTGGGGGTGGAGAGTGGGGGTGAGCGGGGGAGGGGAGTGGGATAGGGAAGTGGGGACCGTGAGTGGGAGGGAGTTGGGCAGGGGAGTGAGTGAGGGGAGTTGGGGAGGGGTGTGAGGGAGGGGAGTTAGGGAGAGGAGTGGGGGAGGTGAGTGGGAGGGAGTTGGTGGGGAGAGTTGGGGAGATGAGTGGGGGAGGGGAATGGGGGAGGGAAGGTGGTGATCTGAGAGGGGTAGGGGAGTGAGGGAGGGGAGTTAGGGAGGGGAGTGGGGGAGGTGAGTGGGAGGGAGTTAGTGAGTGGAGTTATGGAGGTGAGTGGGAGGGAGTTGGGAAGGTGAATGGGGGAGGGGAGTTGGGGTAGGGGAGTGGGGGAGGGGAGTGGGTAAGGGGTGCTGGGGAGGGGATTTGGGTAGGGGAATGGGGGCGTGTGTTTGGGGAGCGGAGTGGAGTATTGAAGTTTGGGAGGCGAGTGGGGAATGGGAGTGGTGTAGGGGAGGGGGGAGGAGAATGACAGAGGGGAGTGGAGGAAGGGATCTGGTGAGGGGAGTGGGGTAGTGGAGTGGGGGAGGGGTGTGATATAGGGGAGTGCGGGAGGGGAGTGGGGTAGGGGAGTTGGTGCGGGGAGTGGGAAATGGGAGCTGGGGAGTGCAGTGGGGTAGGGGAGTGGGGGTGGAGAGTGGGGGTGAGCGGTGGATTGGAGTGGGATAGGGGAGTTGGGCAGGTGAGTGGGTAAGGGGAGTTGGGGAGGGGAGTTAGGGAGGGGAGTGGGGGAGGTGAGTAGGAGGGAGTTGTTGGGGGGAGTTGGGGAGATGTGGGGGAGGGGTGTGAGGGAGGGGAGTTAGGGAGGGGAGTGGGGGAGGTGAGTGGGAGGGAGTTAGTGAGTGGAGTTGTGGAGGTGAGGGGGTGGGGTGTGGGGGAGGGGAGTTATGCAGGTGAGTGGGAGGGAGTTGGGAAGGTGAGTTGGGGAGGGGAGTTGGCGTGCAGAGTTAGGGAGGTGAGTTGCGTCGGGGAGTTGGGGAGGGGAGTTAGGGAGGGGAGTGGGGGAGGTGAGTGGGAGGGAGTTGTTGGGGGGAGTTGGGGAGATGAGTGGGGGAGGGGAGTGGGGGAGGGAAGTTGGTGACGTGAGTGGGGTAGGGGAGTGAGTGAGGGGATTTAGGGAGGGGAGTGGGGGAGGTGAGAGGGAGGACTTAGTGAGGGGAGTTGGGGAGGTGAGGGGGAGGGGAGTGGGGGAGGGGAGTTAGGGATGTGAGTGGGGCAGAGGAGTGGGGGAGGGGAGTGGGTAAGGGGAGCTGGGGAGGGGATATGGGTAGGGGAATAGGGGAGGGGGTTTGGGGAGCGGAGTGGAGTAGGGAAGTTTGGGAGGCGAGTGGGGGAAGGGAGTGGTGTAGGGGAGTGGGGGAGGGGATTGACATAGGGGAGTGGGGGAGGGGAGCTGGAGAGGGGAGTGGGGTAGGGGAGTGGGGGAGGGGAATGGTGCAGGGGAGTGGGGGTGGGGAGTGCGGGAGGGGTGTTGGGGAAGGGAGTGGGGGAGGGGAATGAGGGATTGGAGTGGGGGAGGTGAGTGGGGGAGGGGAGTGGGGGAGGGGAGTGAAATAGTGATGTGGGGAAGTGGAGTGGGAGGAGTGGAGTGGGGGAGTGGAGTGGGGGAGGGTAGTGGGGGAGAGGAGTGGGGGAGGGGAGTGGGGGAGGTGAGTGGGGGAGGGGAGTGGGGTAGGGGTGTTGGGGATGGGAGTGGGGGAGGGGAGTGGGGGAGGGGAGTTAGGGATGTGAGTGGGGCAGGGGAGTGGGGGAGGGGAGTGGGTAAGGGGAGCTGGGGAGGGGATATGGGTGGGGGAATAGGGGAGGGGGTTTGGGGAGCGGAGTGGAGTAGGGAAGTTTGGGAGGCGAGTGGGGGATGGGTGTGGTGTAGGGGAGTGGGGGAGGGGATTGACATAGGGGAGTGGGGGAGGGGAGCTGGTGAGGGGAGTGGAGTAGGGGAGTGGGGGAGGGGTGTGAGGGAGGGAGTTTGGGGAGGGGTGTGGGGGAGGGGAGCGGGGGAGGGCTGTGGGGTAGGGGAGTGGTGGAGGGGAATGGGGGATTGGAGTGGGGGAGGGGAGTGGGGGAGGGGTGTTGGGGATGGGAGTGGGGGAGGGGAGTGATATTGCGCTGTGGGGAAGTGGAGTGGGAGGAGTAGAGTGGGGGAGTGGAGTGGGGGAGGGGAGTGGGGTAGGGGTGTTGGGGATGGGAGTGAGGTAGGGGAGTGGGGGAGTGGAGTGGGGGAGTGGAGTGGGGGAGTGGAGTGGGGGAGGGGAGTGGGGTAGGGTTGTTGGGGAGGGGAGTGGGGTAGGGGAGTGGGGTAGGGGAGTGCGGTAGGGGTGTTGGGGAGTGGAGTGGGGGAGTGGAGTGGGGGAGGGGAGTGGTGGAGAGGAGTGGGGGAGTGGAGTGGGGGAGGGGAGTGGTGGAGGGGTGTGGGGGAGGGGAGTGGGGGAGGGAGTTTGGGGAGGGGAGTGGGGGAGGGGAGTGATATAGTGGAGTGGGGTAGGGGTGTGGGGTAGGGGAGTGGGATAGGGGTGTTGGGGAGGGGAGTGGGGTAGGGGTGTTGGGGAGGGGAGTGGGGGAGGGGAGTGATATAGTGGTGTGGGGTAGGGGTGTGGGGGAGGGGAGTGGGGTAGGGGAGTGGAGTAGGGGAGTGGGATAGGGGTGTTGGGGAGGGGAGTGGGGTAGGGGTGTTGGGGAGGGGAGTGGGGGAGGGGAGTGATATAGTGGTGTGGGGTAGGGGTGTGGGGGAGGGGAGTGGGGTAGGGGTGTTGGGGAGGGGAGTGAGGGAGGGGAGTGGGGGAGGGGAGTGGGGTAGTGGTGTTGGGCAGGGGAGTGTGGGAGGGGAGTGGGGGAGTGGAGTGGGGGAGGGGAGTGGGGGAGGGGAGTGGGGGAGGGAGTTTGGGGAGGGGAGTGGGGGAGGGGAGTGGGGGAGGGGAGTGGGGGAGGGGTGTTGGGGAGGGGAGTGGGGGAGGGGAGTGGGGGAGGGGAGTGGGGTAGGGGAGTTTGGGGAGGGGAGTGGGGGAGGGAGTTTGGGGAGGGGAGTGGGGGAGGGGAGTGGGGGAGGGGAGTGGGGTAGGGGTGTTGGGGAGGGGAGTGGGGGAGGGGAGTGGGGGAGGGAGTTTGGGGAGGGGAGTGGGGGAGGGGAGTGGGGGAGTGGATTGGGGTAGGGGAGTGGGGGAGGGGAGTGGGGGAGGGAGTTTGGGGAGGGGAGTGGGGGAGGGGAGTGGGGTAGGGGTGTTGGGGAGGGGAGTGGCGGAGGGGAGTGGGGGAGGGGAGTGGGGTAGGGGTGTTGGGGAGGGGAGTGGGGGAGGGGAGTGGTGGAGAGGAGTGCCTTGGAACATGTACTGACATTAATGGTGCTATATAAATACAAGTTGTTGTTGTGTTGGACATATATCACCTTTCCTTCATCATGACTGGGTGAAAATGCTGTAACTCCTTCTCCAACACCATTGTGAGATGACCTTCACCACACAGACTGCAGAGGTTCAAGGTAATGGACCAGCATCACCTTCTCAATGGACAACTGGGGATGGACAATATCTGCTGGTCTAGTGACAGACACATCCTAACAATGAAGACAAATATCTGTCTGTGTAAAATGGATGAAAAGTCTTTGCACAAAGAGAATCATAGAGAGATACTGCACTGAAACAGACCCTTTGGCCCATCGAGTCTGTGCTGACCAACAGCCACCCATTTATATATCCGACATTAATCCCATATTCCCTACCACATCCCCACCATCCTCCAACCACCTAACGAGACTAGGGACATTTACAATGGCCAATTTATCAATCAAACTGCAAGTCTTTGTCTGTGGGAGGAAAACAGAGCACCCGGCAGAAACCCACATGGTCACAGGCAAAACTTGCAAATTCCACACAGGCAGCACCCAGAACAGAACCCGGGACACTGGAGCTGTGAGACTGTGGCAGTAAACAGAACCGAACCCAGGTCACTGGAGCTGTGAGACTGTGGCAGTAAACAGAACCGAACCCAGGTCACTGGAGCTGTGAGACTGTGGCAGTAAACAGAACAGAACCCAGGTCACTGGAGCTGTGAGACTGTGGCAGTAAACAGAACCGAACCCAGGTCACTGGAGCTGTGAGACTGTGGCAGTAAACAGAACAGAACCCAGGTCACTGGAGCTGTGAGACTGTGGCAGGAAACAGAACCGAACCCGGGACACTGGAGCTGTGAGACTGTGGCAGTAAACAGAACAGAACCCAGGTCACTGGAGCTGTGAGACTGTGGCAGTAAACAGAACCGAACCCAGGTCACTGGAGCTGTGAGACTGTGGCAGTAAACAGAACCGAACCCGGGACACTGGAGCTGTGAGACTGTGGCAGTAAACAGAACCGAACCCGGGTCACTGGAGCTGTGAGGCTGTGGCAGTCAACAGAACCGAACCCAGGTCACTGGAGCTGTGAGGCTGTGGCAGTAAACAGAACCGAACCCAGGTCACTGGAGCTGTGAGGCTGTGGCAGTGAACAGAACCGAACCCGGGTCACTGGAGCTGTGAGACTGTGGCAGGAAACAGAACCGAACCCAGGTCACTGGAGCTGTGAGACTGTGGCAGTAAACAGAACTGAACCCGGGTCACTGGAGCTGTGAGACTGTGGCAGTAAACAGAACCGAACCCAGGTCACTGGAGCTGTGAGACTGTGGCAGTAAACAGAACCGAACCCAGGTCACTGGAGCTGTGAGACTGTGGCAGTAAACAGAACCGAACCCAGGTCACTGGAGCTGTGAGGCTGTGGCAGTAAACAGAACCGAACCCGGGTCACTGGAGCTGTGAGACTGTGGCAGTAAACAGAACTGAACCCGGGACACTGGAGCTGTGAGACTGTGGCAGTGAACAGAACCGAACCCGGGTCACTGGAGCTGTGAGACTGTGGCAGGAAACAGAACCGAACCCGGGACACTGGAGCTGTGAGACTGTGGCAGTAAACAGAACCGAACCCAGGTCACTGGAGCTGTGAGACTGTGGCAGTAAACAGAACCGAACCCAGGTCACTGGAGCTGTGAGACTGGCAAAAAACAGAACCGAACCTGGGACACTGGAGCTGTGAGACTGTGGCAGTAAACAGAACCGAACCCGGGTCACTGGAGCTGTGAGACTGTGGCAGTAAACAGAACCGAACCCGGGTCACTGGAGCTGTGAGACTGTGGCAGTAAACAGAACTGAACCCGGGACACTGGAGCGGTGAGACTGTGGCAGTAAACAGAACTGAACCCGGGTCACTGGAGCTGTGAGACTGTGGCAGTAAACAGAACTGAACCCGGGACACTGGAGCTGTGAGCCTGTGGCAGTAAACAAAACCGAACCCAGGTCACTGGAGCTGTGAGGCTGTGGCAGTCCCCAGAACCGAACCCGGGACACTGGAGCTGTGATGCTGTGGCAGTAAACAGAACCGAACCCGGGACACTGGAGCTGTGAGACTGTGGCAGTAAACAGAACCGAACCCAGGTCACTGGAGCTGTGAGACTGTGGCAGTAAACAGAACCGAACCCAGGACACTGGAGCTGTGAGACTGTGGCAGTACGCAGAACCGAACCCAGGTCACTGGAGCTGTGAGACTGTGGCAGTAAACAGAACCGAACCCAGGTCACTGGAGCTGTGAGACTGTGGCAGTAAACAGAAACGAACCCGGGTCACTGGAGCTGTGAGACTGTGGCAGTAAACAGAACCGAACCCGGGTCACTGGAGCTGTGAGACTGTGGCAGTAAACAGAACCGAACCCAGGTCACTGGAGCTGTGAGACTGTGGCAGTAAACAGAACCGAACCCGGGTCACTGGAGCTGTGAGACTGTGGCAGTAAACAGAACCGAACCCAGATCACTGGAGCTGTGAGACTGTGGCAGTAAACAGAACTGAACCAGGGACACTGGAGCGGTGAGACTGTGGCAGTAAACAGAACCGAACCCAGGTCACTGGAGCTGTGAGACTGCGGCAGTAAACAGAACTGAACCCGGGTCACTGGAGCTGTGAGAATGTGGCAGTAAACAGAACCGAACCCGGGTCACTGAAGCTGTGAGACTGTGGCAGTAAACAGAACCGAACCCAGGTCACTGGAGCTGTGAGACTGTGGCAGTAAACAGAACCGAACCCGGGTCACTGGAGCTGTGAGACTGTGGCAGTAAACAGAACCGAACCCGGGTCACTGGAGCTGTGAGACTGTGGCAGTAAACAGAACCGAACCCGGGACACTGGAGCTGTGAGGCTGTGGCAGTCCCCAGAACCGAACCCGGGACACTGGAGCTGTGAGACTGTGGCAGTACGCAGAACCGAACCCAGGTCACTGGAGCTGTGAGACTGTGGCAGTAAACAGAACCGAACCCAGGTCACTGGAGCTGTGAGACTGTGGCAGTAAACAGAACCGAACCCGGGTCACTGGAGCTGTGAGACTGTGGCAGTAAACAGAACTGAACCCGGGTCACTGGAGCTGTGAGACTGTGGCAGTAAACAGAACTGAACCCGGGTCACTGGAGCTGTGAGACTGTGGCAGTAAACAGAACCGAACCCAGGTCAGTGGAGCTGTGAGACTGTGGCAGTAAACAGAACTGAACCCGGGTCACTGGAGCTGTGAGACTGTGGCAGTAAACGGAACTGAACCCGGGTCACTGGAGCTGTGAGACTGTGGCAGTAAACAGAACCGAACCCAGGTCACTGGAGCTGTGAGACTGTGGCAGTAAACAGAACCGAACCCGGGACACTGGAGCTGTGAGACTGTGGCAGTAAACAGAACCGAACCCGGGACACTCGAGCTGTGAGACTGTGGCAGTAAACAGAACCGAACCCGGGTCACTGGAGCTGTGAGACTGTGGCAGTAAACAGAACTGAACCCGGGACACTGGAGCTGTGAGACTGTGGCAGTAAACAGAACCGAACCCGGGTCACTGGAGCTGTGAGACTGTGGCAGTCCCCAGAACCGAACCCAGGACACTGGAGCTGTGAGACTGTGGCAGTAAACAGAACCGAACCCGGGACACTGGAGCTGTGAGACTGTGGCAGGAAACAGAACTGAACCCGGGACACTGGAGCTGTGAGACTGTGGCAGTAAACAGAACCGAACCCAGGACACTGGAGCTGTGAGACTGTGGCAGTAAACAGAACCGAACCCGGGACACTGGAGCTGTGAGACTGTGGCAGTAAACAGAACCGAACCCGGGACACTGGAGCTGTGAGACTGTGGCAGTAAACAGAACCGAACCCAGGACACTGGAGCTGTGAGACTGTGGCAGTAAACAGAACCGAACCCGGGACACTGGAGCTGTGAGACTGTGGCAGTAAACAGAACCGAACCCGGGACACTGGAGCTGTGAGACTGTGGCAGTAAACAGAACCGAACCCAGGTCACTGGAGCTGTGAGACTGTGGCAGTAAACAGAATTGAACCCGGGACACTGGAGCTGTGAGACTGTGGCAGTAAACAGAACCGAACCCAGGTCACTGGAGCTGTGAGGTTGCGGCAGTAAACAGAACCGAACCCGGGACACTGGAGCTGTGAGACTGTGGCAGTAAACAGAACCGAACCCGGGACACTGGAGCTGTGAGACTGTGGCAGTAAACAGAACTGAACCCGGGACACTGGAGCTGTGAGACTGTGGCAGTAAACAGAACCGAACCCAGGTCACTGGAGCTGTGAGACTGTGGCAGTAAACAGAACCGAACGCGGGACACTGGAGCTGTGAGGTTGCGGCAGTAAACAGAACCGAACCCAGGTCACTGGAGCTGTGAGACTGTGGCAGTAAACAGAACCGAACCCGGGACACTGGAGCTGTGAGACTGTGGCAGTAAACAGAACCGAACCCGGGACACTGGAGCTGTGAGGCTGTGGCAGTAAACAGAACCGAACCCGGGACACTGGAGCTGTGAGACTGTGGCAGTAAATAGAACCGAACCCAGGTCACTGGAGCTGTGAGGCTGTGGCAGTAAACAGAACCGAACCCGGGTCACTGGAGCTGTGAGGTTGCGGCAGTAAACAGAACCGAACCCAGGTCACTGGAGCTGTGAGACTGTGGCAGTAAACAGAACCGAACCCAGGTCACTGGAGCTGTGAGACTGTGGCAGTAAAAAGAACCGAACCCGGGTCACTGGAGCTGTGAGACTGTGGCAGTAAACAGAACCGAACCCGGGTCACTGGAGCTGTGAGACTGTGGCAGTAAACAGAACCGAACCCGGGTCACTGGAGCTGTGAGACTGTGGCAGTAAACAGAACCGAACCCAGGTCACTGGAGCTGTGAGGCTGTGGCAGTAAACAGAACCGAACCCGGGACACTGGAGCAGTGAGACTGTGGCAGTAAACAGAACCGAACCCGGGACACTGGAGCTGTGAGACTGTGGCAGTAAACAGAACCGAACCCGGGACACTGGAGCTGTGAGACTGTGGCAGTAAACAGAACCGAACCCAGGTCACTGGAGCTGTGAGACTGTGGCAGTAAACAGAACCGAACCCGGGTCACTGGAGCTGTGAGACTGTGGCAGTAAACAGAACCGAACCCAGGTCACTGGAGCTGTGAGGCTGTGGCAGTAAACAGAACCGAACCCAGGTCACTGGAGCTGTGAGACTGTGGCAGTACGCAGAACCGAACCCGGGACACTGGAGCTGTGAGACTGTGGCAGTAAACAGAACCGAACCCGGGACACTGGAGCTGTGAGACTGTGGCAGTAAACAGAAACGAACCCAGGTCACTGGAGCTGTGAGACTGTGGCAGTAAACAGAACCGAACCCGGGTCACTGGAGCTGTGAGACTGTGGCAGTAAACAGAACCGAACCCAGGTCACTGGAGCTGTGAGACTGTGGCTGTAAACAGAACCGAACACGGGTCACTGGAGCTGCGAGGCTGTGGCAGTAAACAGAACTGAACCCAGGTCACTGGAGCTGTGAGACTGTGGCAGTAAACAGAACCGAACCTGGGTCACTGGAGCTGTGAGACTGTGGCAGTAAACAGAACCGAACCTGGGACACTGGAGCTGTGAGGCTGTGGCAGTAAACAGAACCGAACCCATGTCACTGGAGCTGTGAGACTGTGGCAGTAAACAGAACCGAACCCGGGTCACTGGAGCTGTGAGACTGTGGCAGTAAACAGAACCGAACCCGGGTCACCAGAGCTGTGAGACTGTGGCAGTAAACAGAACCGAACCCGGGTCACTGGAGCTGTGAGACTGTGGCAGTAAACAGAACCGAACCCATGTCACTGGAGCTGTGAGACTGTGGCAGTAAACAGAACCGAACCCGGGTCACTGGAGCTGTGAGACTGTGGCAGTAAACAGAACTGAACCCAGGACACTGGAGCTGTGAGGCTGTGGCAGTCCCCAGAACCGAACCCGGGACACTGGAGCTGTGATGCTGTGGCAGTAAACAGAACCGAACCCGGGACACTGGAGCTGTGAGACTGTGGCAGTAAACAGAACCGAACCCAGGTCACTGGAGCTGTGAGACTGTGGCAGTAAACAGAACCGAACCCAGGACACTGGAGCTGTGAGACTGTGGCAGTACGCAGAACCGAACCCAGGTCACTGGAGCTGTGAGACTGTGGCAGTAAACAGAACCGAACCCAGGTCACTGGAGCTGTGAGACTGTGGCAGTAAACAGAACCGAACCCGGGTCACTGGAGCTGTGAGACTGTGGCAGTAAACAGAACCGAAACCGGGTCACTGGAGCTGTGAGACTGTGGCAGTAAACAGAACCGAACCCAGGTCACTGGAGCTGTGAGACTGTGGCAGTAAACAGAACCGAACCCGGGTCACTGGAGCTGTGAGACTGTGGCAGTAAACAGAACCGAACCCAGATCACTGGAGCTGTGAGACTGTGGCAGTAAACAGAACTGAACCCGGGACACTGGAGCGGTGAGACTGTGGCAGTAAACAGAACCGAACCCAGGTCACTGGAGCTGTGAGACTGCGGCAGTAAACAGAACTGAACCCGGGTCACTGGAGCTGTGAGAATGTGGCAGTAAACAGAACCGAACCCGGGTCACTGAAGCTGTGAGACTGTGGCAGTAAACAGAACCGAACCCAGGTCACTGGAGCTGTGAGACTGTGGCAGTAAACAGAACCGAACCCGGGTCACTGGAGCAGTGAGACTGTGGCAGTAAACAGAACCGAACCCGGGTCACTGGAGCTGTGAGACTGTGGCAGTAAACAGAACCGAACCCGGGACACTGGAGCTGTGAGGCTGTGGCAGTCCCCAGAACCGAACCCGGGACACTGGAGCTGTGAGACTGTGGCAGTAAACAGAACCGAACCCAGGTCACTGGAGCTGTGAGACTGTGGCAGTAAACAGAACCGAACCCAGGTCACTGGAGCTGTGAGACTGTGGCAGTAAACAGAACCGAACCCGGGTCACTGGAGCTGTGAGACTGTGGCAGTAAACAGAACTGAACCCAGGTCACTGGAGCTGTGAGACTGTGGCAGTAAACAGAACCGAACCCGGGACACTGGAGCTGTGAGACTGTGGCAGTAAACAGAACCGAACCCGGGACACTGGAGCTGTGAGACTGTGGCAGTAAACAGAACTGAACCCGGGTCACTGGAGCTGTGAGACTGTGGCAGTAAACAGAACTGAACCCGGGTCACTGGAGCTGTGAGACTGTGGCAGTAAACAGAACCGAACCCAGGTCAGTGGAGCTGTGAGACTGTGGCAGTAAACAGAACTGAACCCGGGTCACTGGAGCTGTGAGACTGTGGCAGTAAACGGAACTGAACCCGGGTCACTGGAGCTGTGAGACTGTGGCAGTAAACAGAACCGAACCCAGGTCACTGGAGCTGTGAGACTGTGGCAGTAAACAGAACCGAACCCGGGTCACTGGAGCTGTGAGACTGTGGCAGTAAACAGAACCGAACCCGGGACACTGGAGCTGTGAGACTGTGGCAGTAAACAGAACCGAACCCGGGACACTGGAGCTGTGAGACTGTGGCAGTAAACAGAACCGAACCCGGGTCACTGGAGCTGTGAGACTGTGGCAGTAAACAGAACTGAACCCGGGACACTGGAGCTGTGAGACTGTGGCAGTAAACAGAACCGAACCCGGGTCACTGGAGCTGTGAGACTGTGGCAGTCCCCAGAACCGAACCCAGGACACTGGAGCTGTGAGACTGTGGCAGTAAACAGAACCGAACCCGGGACACTGGAGCTGTGAGACTGTGGCAGTAAACAGAACTGAACCCGGGACACTGGAGCTGTGAGACTGTGGCAGTAAACAGAACCGAACCCAGGACACTGGAGCTGTGAGACTGTGGCAGTAAACAGAACCGAACCCGGGACACTGGAGCTGTGAGACTGTGGCAGTAAACAGAACCGAACCCGGGACACTGGAGCTGTGAGACTGTGGCAGTAAACAGAACCGAACCCAGGACACTGGAGCTGTGAGACTGTGGCAGTAAACAGAACCGAACCCGGGACACTGGAGCTGTGAGACTGTGGCAGTAAACAGAACCGAACCCGGGACACTGGAGCTGTGAGACTGTGGCAGTAAACAGAAACGAACCCAGGTCACTGGAGCTGTGAGACTGTGGCAGTAAACAGAATTGAACCCGGGACACTGGAGCTGTGAGACTGTGGCAGTAAACAGAACCGAACCCAGGTCACTGGAGCTGTGAGGTTGCGGCAGTAAACAGAACCGAACCCGGGACACTGGAGCTGTGAGACTGTGGCAGTAAACAGAACCGAACCCGGGACACTGGAGCTGTGAGACTGTGGCAGTAAACAGAACTGAACCCGGGACACTGGAGCTGTGAGACTGTGGCAGTAAACAGAACCGAACCCAGGTCACTAGAGCTGTGAGACTGTGGCAGTAAACAGAACCGAACGCGGGACACTGGAGCTGTGAGGTTGCGGCAGTAAACAGAACCGAACCCAGGTCACTGGAGCTGTGAGACTGTGGCAGTAAACAGAACAGAACCCGGGACACTGGAGCTGTGAGACTGTGGCAGTAAACAGAACCGAACCCGGGACACTGGAGCTGTGAGGCTGTGGCAGTAAACAGAACCGAACCCGGGACACTGGAGCTGTGAGACTGTGGCAGTAAATAGAACCGAACCCAGGTCACTGGAGCTGTGAGGCTGTGGCAGTAAACAGAACCGAACCCGGGTCACTGAAGCTGTGAGGTTGCGGCAGTAAACAGAACCGAACCCAGGTCACTGGAGCTGTGAGACTGTGGCAGTAAACAGAACCGAACCCAGGTCACTGGAGCTGTGAGACTGTGGCAGTAAAAAGAACCGAACCCGGGTCACTGGAGCTGTGAGACTGTGGCAGTAAACAGAACCGAACCCGGGTCACTGGAGCTGTGAGACTGTGGCAGTAAACAGAACCGAACCCGGGTCACTGGAGCTGTGAGACTGTGGCAGTAAACAGAACCGAACCCAGGTCACTGGAGCTGTGAGGCTGTGGCAGTAAACAGAACCGAACCCGGGACACTGGAGCAGTGAGACTGTGGCAGTAAACAGAACCGAACCCGGGACACTGGAGCTGTGAGACTGTGGCAGTAAACAGAACCGAACCCGGGACACTGGAGCTGTGAGACTGTGGCAGTAAACAGAACCGAACCCAGGTCACTGGAGCTGTGAGACTGTGGCAGTAAACAGAACCGAACCCGGGTCACTGGAGCTGTGAGACTGTGGCAGTAAACAGAACCGAACCCAGGTCACTGGAGCTGTGAGGCTGTGGCAGTAAACAGAACCGAACCCAGGTCACTGGAGCTGTGAGACTGTGGCAGTACGCAGAACCGAACCCGGGACACTGGAGCTGTGAGACTGTGGCAGTAAACAGAACCGAACCCGGGACACTGGAGCTGTGAGACTGTGGCAGTAAACAGAACCGAACCCAGGTCACTGGAGCTGTGAGACTGTGGCAGTAAACAGAACCGAACCCGGGTCACTGGAGCTGTGAGACTGTGGCAGTAAACAGAACCGAACCCAGGTCACTGGAGCTGTGAGACTGTGGCTGTAAACAGAACCGAACCCGGGTCACTGGAGCTGTGAGGCTGTGGCAGTAAACAGAACTGAACCCAGGTCACTGGAGCTGTGAGACTGTGGCAGTAAACAGAACCGAACCTGGGTCACTGGAGCTGTGAGACTGTGGCAGTAAACAGAACCGAACCTGGGTCACTGGAGCTGTGAGACTGTGGCAGTAAACAGAACCGAACCTGGGTCACTGGAGCTGTGAGGCTGTGGCAGTAAACAGAGCCGAACCCATGTCACTGGAGCTGTGAGACTGTGGCAGTAAACAGAACCGAACCCGGGTCACTGGAGCTGTGAGACTGTGGCAGTAAACAGAACCGAACCCGGGTCACCAGAGCTGTGAGACTGTGGCAGTAAACAGAACCGAACCCAGGTCACTGGAGCTGTGAGGCTGTGGCAGTAAACAGAACCGAACCCAGGACACTGGAGCTGTGAGACTGTGGCAGTAAACAGAACCGAACCCGGGACACTGGAGCTGTGAGACTGTGGCAGTAAACAGAACCGAACCCAGGTCACTGGAGCTGTGAGACTGTGGCAGTAAACAGAACCGAACCCAGGTCACTGGAGCTGTGAGACTGTGGCAGTAAACAGAACCGAACCCGGGACACTGGAGCTGTGAGACTGTGGCAGTACGCAGAACCGAACCCAGGTCACTGGAGCTGTGAGACTGTGGCAGTAAACAGAACCGAACCCGGGTCACTGGAGCTGTGAGACTGTGGCAGTAAACAGAACCGAACCCAGGTCACTGGAGCTGTGAGACTGTGGCAGTAAACAGAACCGAACCCGGGACACTGGAGCTGTGAGACTGTGGCAGTAAACAGAACCGAACCGAGGTCACTGGAGCTGTGAGGCTGTGGCAGTAAACAGAACCGAACCCAGGTCACTGGAGCTGTGAGACTGTGGCAGTAAACAGAACCGAACCCGGGTCACTGGAGCTGTGAGACTGTGGCAGTAAACAGAACCGAACCCAGGTCACTGGAGCTGTGAGACTGTGGCAGTAAACAGAACCGAACCCGGGTCACTGGAGCTGTGAGACTGTGGCAGTAAACAGAACCGAACCCAGGTCACTGGAGCTGTGAGACTGTGGCAGTAAACAGAACCGAACCCAGGTCACTGGAGCTGTGAGGCTGTGGCAGTCCCCAGAACCGAACCCGGGTCACTGGAGCTGTGAGACTGTGGCAGTAAACAGAACCGAACCCGGGTAACTGGAGCTGTGAGACTGTGGCAGTAAACAGAACCGAACCCGGGACACTGGAGCTGTGAGACTGTGGCAGTAATCAGAACCGAACCCAAGTCACTGGAGCTGTGAGACTGTGGCAGTAAACAGAACCGAACCCAGGTCACTGGAGCTGTGAGACTGTGGCAGTAAACAGAACCGAACCCGGGACACGGGAGCTGTGAGACTGTGACAGTAAACAGAACCGAACCCAGGTCACTGGAGCTGTGAGACTGTGGCAGTACGCAGAACAGAACCCAGATCACTGGAGCTGTGAGACTGTGGCAGTAAACAGAACCGAACCCAGGTCACTGGAGCTGTGAGACTGTGGCAGTAAACAGAACCGAACCCAGGTCACTGGAGCTGTGAGACTGTGGCAGTAAACAGAACCGAACCCGGGACACGGGAGCTGTGAGACTGTGACAGTAAACAGAACCGAACCCAGGTCACTGGAGCTGTGAGACTGTGGCAGTACGCAGAACAGAACCCAGATCACTGGAGCTGTGAGACTGTGGCAGTAAACAGAACCGAACCCAGGTCACTGGAGCTGTGAGACTGTGGCAGTAAACAGAAACGAACCCGGGACACGGGAGCTGTGAGTCTGTGACAGTAAACAGAACCGAACCCAGGTCACTGGAGCTGTGAGACTGTGGCAGTAAACAGAACCGAACCCAGGTCACTGGAGCTGTGAGACTGTGGCAGTAAACAGAACCGAACCCAGGACACTGGAGCTGTGAGACAGTGGCAGTAAACAGAACCGAACCCAGGTCACTGGAGCTGTGAGACTGTGGCAGTAAACAGAACCGAACCCGGGAGACTGGAGCTGTGAGGCTGTGGCAGTAAACAGAACCGAACCCAGGTCACTGAAGCTGTGAGACTGTGGCAGTACGCAGAACCGAACCCGGGTCACTGGAGCTGTGAGACTGTGGCAGTAAACAGAACCGAACCCAGGTCACTGGAGCTGTGAGACTGTGGCAGTAAACAGAACCGAACCCAGGTCACTGGAGCTGTGAGACTGTGGCAGTAAACAGAACCGAACCCAGGTCACTGGAGCTGTGAGAGTGTGGCAGTAAACAGAACCGAACCCGGGTCGCTGGAGCTGTGAGACTGTGGCAGTAAACAGAACCGAACCCGGGACACTGGAGCTGTGAGACTGTGGCAGTAAACAGAACTGAACCCAGGTCACTGGAGCTGTGAGACTGTGGCAGTAAACAGAACCGAACCCGTTCACTGGAGCAGTGAGACTGTGGCAGTAAACAGAACCGAACCCAGGTCACTGGAGCTGTGAGACTGTGGCAGTAAACAGAACCGAACCCGGGTCACTGGAGCTGTGAGGCTGTGGCTGTAAACAGAACAGAACCCAGGTCACTGGAGCTGTGAGGCTGTGGCAGTCCCCAGAACCGAACCCGGGTCACTGGAGCTGTGAGACTGTGGCAGTAAACAGAACCGAACCCGGGACATTGGAGCTGTGAGGCTGTGGCAGTAAACAGAACCGAACCCTGGTCACTGGAGCTGTGAGACTCTGGCAGTAAACAGAACCGAACCCAGGTCACTGGAGCTGTGAGGCTGTGGCAGTCCCCAGAACCGAACCCGGGTCACTGGAGCTGTGAGACTGTGGCAGTAAACAGAACCGAACCCGGGACATTGGAGCTGTGAGGCTGTGGCAGTAAACAGAACCGAACCCTGGTCACTGGAGCTGTGAGACTCTGGCAGTAAACAGAACCGAACCCAGGTCACTGGAGCTGTGAGGCTGTGGCAGTCCCCACAACCGAACCCGGGTCACTGGAGCTGTGAGACTGTGGCAGTAAACAGAACCGAACCCGGGTCACTGGAGCTGTGAGACTGTGGCAGTAAACAGAACCGAACCCGGGACACTGGAGCTGTGAGACTGTGGCAGTAAACAGAACCGAACCCGGGTCACTGGAGCTGTGAGACTGTGGCAGTAAACAGAACCGAACCCGGGACACTGGAGCTGTGAGACTGTGGCAGTAAACAGAACCGAACCCGGGTCACTGAAGCTGTGAGACTGTGGCAGTACGCAGAACAGAACCCAGATCACTGGAGCTGTGAGACTGTGGCAGTAAACAGAACCGAACCCAGGTCACTGGAGCTGTGAGATTGTGGCAGTAAACAGAACCGAACCCAGGTCACTGGAGCTGTGAGGCTGTGGCAGTAAACAGAACCGAACCCAGGTCACTGGAGCTGTGAGACTGTGGCAGTAAACAGAACCGAACCCAGGTCACTGGAGCTGTGAGGCTGTGGCAGTAAACAGAACTGAACCCGGGACACTGGAGCTGTGAGGCTGTGGCAGTAAACAGAACCGAACCCAGGTCACTGGAGCTGTGAGACTGTGGCAGTAAACAGAACCGAACCCAGGTCACTGGAGCTGTGAGACTGTGGCAGTGAACAGAACCGAACCCGGGACACTGGAGCTGTGAGACTGTGGCAGTAAACAGAACCGAACCCAGGTCACTGGAGCTGTGAGACTGTGGCAGTAAAAAGAACCGAACCCGGGTCACTGGAGCTGTGAGGCTGTGTCAGTAAACAGAACTGAACCCGGGACACTGGAGCTGTGAGACTGTGGCAGTGAACAGAACCGAACCCAGGTCACTGGAGCTGTGAGACTGTGGCAGTAAACAGAACCGAACCCAGGTCACTGGAGCTGTGAGGCTGCGGCAGTACGTAGAACCGAACCCAGGTCACTGGAGCTGTGAGACTGTGGCAGTAAACAGAACCGAACCCAGGTCACTGGAGCTGTGAGACTGTGGCAGTAAAAAGAACCGAACCCGGGTCACTGGAGCTGTGAGGCTGTGTCAGTAAACAGAACTGAACCCGGGACACTGGAGCTGTGAGACTGTGGCAGTGAACAGAACCGAACCCAGGTCACTGGAGCTGTGAGACTGTGGCAGTAAACAGAACCGAACCCAGGTCACTGGAGCTGTGAGGCTGCGGCAGTACGTAGAACCGAACCCAGGTCACTGGAGCTGTGAGACTGTGGCAGTAAACAGAACCGAACCCAGGTCACTGGAGCTGTGAGATTGTGGCAGTAAACAGAACCGAACCCAGGTCACTGGAGCTGTGAGGCTGTGGCAGTAAACAGAACCGAACCCAGGTCACTGGAGCTGTGAGATTGTGGCAGTAAACAGAACCGAACCCAGGTCACTGGAGCTGTGAGGCTGTGGCAGTAAACAGAACCGAACCCAGGTCACTGGAGCTGTGAGACTGTGGCAGTAAACAGAACCGAACCCAGGTCACTGGAGCTGTGAGGCTGTGGCAGTGAACAGAACCGAACCCGGGACACTGGAGCTGTGAGACTGTGGCAGTAAACAGAACCGAACCCAGGTCACTGGAGCTGTGAGACTGTGGCAGTAAAAAGAACCGAACCCGGGTCACTGGAGCTGTGAGGCTGTGTCAGTAAACAGAACTGAACCCGGGACACTGGAGCTGTGAGACTGTGGCAGTGAACAGAACCGAACCCAGGTCACTGGAGCTGTGAGACTGTGGCAGTAAACAGAACCGAACCCAGGTCACTGGAGCTGTGAGGCTGCGGCAGTACGTAGAACCGAACCCAGGTCACTGGAGCTGTGAGACTGTGGCAGTAAACAGAACCGAACCCGGGTCACTGGAGCTGTGAGGCTGTGGCAGTAAACAGAACCGAACCCAGGTCACTGGAGCTGTGAGACTGTGGCAGTAAACAGAACCGAACCCAGGTCACTGGAGCTGTGAGACTGTGGCAGTAAACAGAACCGAACCCAGGTCACTGGAGCTGTGAGGCTGTGGCAGTACGTAGAACCGAACCCAGGTCACTGGAGCTGTGAGACTGTGGCAGTAAACAGAACCGAACCCGGGTCACTGGAGCTGTGAGGCTGTGGCAGAAAACAGAACCGAACCCAGGTCACTGGAGCTGTGAGGCTGTGGCAGTAAACAGAACCGAACCCAGGTCACTGGAGCTGTGAGACTGTGGCAGTAAACAGAACCGAACCCAGGTCACTGGAGCTGTGAGGCTGTGGCAGTCCCCAGAACCGAACCCGGGTCACTGGAGCTGTGAGACTGTGGCAGTAAACAGAACCGAACCCGGGTCACTGGAGCTGTGAGACTGTGGCAGTAAACAGAACCGAATCCGGGACACTGGAGCTGTGAGACTGTGGCAGTAAACAGAACCGAACCCAGGTCACTGGAGCTGTGAGACTGTGGCAGTAAACAGAACCGAACCCAGGTCACTGGAGCTGTGAGACTGTGGCAGTAAACAGAACCGAACCCGGGACACTGGAGCTGTGAGACTGTGGCAGTGAACAGTACCGAACCCAGGACAATGCAGCTGTGAGACTGTGGCAGTAAACAGAACCGAACCCAGGTCACTGGAGCTGTGAGGCTGTGGCAGTAAACAGAACCGAACCCAGGTCACTGGAGCTGTGAGACTGTGGCAGTAAACAGAACCGAACCCGGGACACTGGAGCTGTGAGGCTGTGGCAGTAAACAGAACCGAACCCGGGACACTGGAGCTGTGAGACTGTGGCAGTAAACAGAACTGAACCCAGGTCACTGGAACTGTGAGACTGTGGCAGTTAACAGAACTGAACCCGGGACACTGGAGCTGTGAGACTGTGGCAGTAAACAGAACTGAACCCAGGTCACTGGAGCTGTGAGACTGTGGCAGTAAACAGAACCGAACCCGGGTCTCTGGAGCTGTGAGACTGTGGCAGTAAACAGAACCGAACCCAGGTCACTGGAGCTGTGAGGCTGTGGCAGAAAACAGAACCGAACCCAGGTCACTGGAGCTGTGAGACTGTGGCAGTAAACAGAACCGAACCCAGGTCACTGAAGCTGTGAGATTGTGGCAGTAAACAGAACCGAACCCAGGTCACTGAAGCTGTGAGACTGTGGCAGTAAACAGAACCGAACCCGGGTCACTGGAGTTGTGAGGCTGTGGCAGTAAACAGAACCGAACCCGGGTCACTGGAGCTGTGAGGCTGTGGCAGTACGCAGAACCGAACCCAGGTCACTGGAGCTGTGAGACTGTGGCAGTAAACAGAACCGAACCCGGGTCACTGGAGTTGTGATGCTGTGGCAGTAAACAGAACCGAACCCAGGTCACTGGAGCTGTGAGGCTGTGGCAGTAAACAGAACCGAACCCGGGTCACTGGAGCTGTGAGACTGTGGCAGTAAACAGAACCGAACCCGGGACACTGGAGCTGTGAGACTGTGGCAGTAAACAGAACCGAACCCGGGACACTGGAGCTGTGAGACTGTGGCAGTAAACAGAACTGAACCCAGGTCACTGGAGCTGTGAGACTGTGGCAGTAAACAGAACCGAACCCAGGTCACTGGAGCTGTGAGGCTGTGGCAGTAAACAGAACCGAACCCAGGTCACTGGAGCTGTGAGGCTGTGGCAGTAAACAGAACCGAACCCAGGACACTGGAGCTGTGAGACTGTGGCAGTAAACAGAACCGAACCCGGGACACTGGAGCTGTGAGACTGTGGCAGTAAACAGAACCGAACCCAGGTCACTGGAGCTGTGAGACTGTGGCAGTAAACAGAACCGAACCCAGGTCACTGGAGCTGTGAGACTGTGGCAGTAAACAGAACCGAACCCGGGACACTGGAGCTGTGAGACTGTGGCAGTACGCAGAACCGAACCCAGGTCACTGGAGCTGTGAGACTGTGGCAGTAAACAGAACCGAACCCGGGTCACTGGAGCTGTGAGGCTGTGGCAGTAAACAGAACCGAACCGAGGTCACTGGAGCTGTGAGGCTGTGGCAGTAAACAGAACCGAACCCAGGTCACTGGAGCTGTGAGACTGTGGCAGTAAACAGAACCGAACCCGGGTCACTGGAGCTGTGAGACTGTGGCAGTAAACAGAACCGAACCCAGGTCACTGGAGCTGTGAGACTGTGGCAGTAAACAGAACCGAACCCGGGTCACTGGAGCTGTGAGACTGTGGCAGTAAACAGAACCGAACCCAGGTCACTGGAGCTGTGAGACTGTGGCAGTAAACAGAACCGAACCCAGGTCACTGGAGCTGTGAGGCTGTGGCAGTCCCCAGAACCGAACCCGGGTCACTGGAGCTGTGAGACTGTGGCAGTAAACAGAACCGAACCCGGGTCACTGGAGCTGTGAGACTGTGGCAGTAAACAGAACCGAACCCGGGACACTGGAGCTGTGAGACTGTGGCAGTACGCAGAACTGAACCCAGGACACTGGAGCTGTGAGACTGTGGCAGTAAACAGAACCGAACCCGTGACACTGGAGCTGTCAGACTGTCGCAGTAAACAGAACTGAACCCAGGACACTGGAGCTGTGAGGCTGTGGCAGTAAACAGAACCGAACCCAGGTCACTGGAGCTGTGAGGCTGTGGCAGTAAACAGAACCGAACCCAGGTCACTGGAGCTGTGAGGCTGTGGCAGTAAACAGAACCGAACCCAGGTCACTGGAGCTGTGAGACTGTGGCAGTAAACAGAACCGAACCCAGGACACTGGAGCTGTGAGACTGTGGCAGTAAACAGAACCGAACCCAGGTCACTGGAGCTGTGAGACTGTGGCAGTAAACAGAACCGAACCCAGGTCACTGGAGCGGTGAGACTGTGGCAGTAAACAGAACCGAACCCGGGAGACTGGAGCTGTGAGGCTGTGGCAGTAAACAGAACCGAACCCAGGTCACTGAAGCTGTGAGACTGTGGCAGTAAACAGAACCGAACCCAGGTCACTGGAGCTGTGAGACTGTGGCAGTAAACAGAACCGAACCCAGGTCACTGGAGCTGTGAGACTGTGGCAGTAAACAGAACCGAACCCGGGTCACTGGAGCTGTGAGACTGTGGCAGTAAACAGAACCGAACCCAGGTCACTGGAGCTGTGAGAGTGTGGCAGTAAACAGAACCGAACCCGGGTCGCTGGAGCTGTGAGACTGTGGCAGTAAACAGAACCGAACCCGGGACACTGGAGCTGTGAGACTGTGGCAGTAAACAGAACTGAACCCAGGTCACTGGAGCTGTGAGACTGTGGCAGTAAACAGAACCGAACCCGTTCACTGGAGCTGTGAGACTGTGGCAGTAAACAGAACTGAACCCAGGTCACTGGAGCTGTGAGACTGTGGCAGTAAACAGAACCGAACCCGTTCACTGGAGCTGTGAGGCTGTGGCAGTAAACAGAACCGAACCCGGGACACTGGAGCTGTGAGACTGTGGCAGTAAACAGAACTGAACCCAGGTCACTGGAGCTGTGAGACTGTGGCAGTAAACAGAACCGAACCCGTTCACTGGAGCTGTGAGACTGTGGCAGTAAACAGAACCGAACCCAGGTCACTGGAGCTGTGAGACTGTGGCAGTAAACAGAACCGAACCCAGGTCACTGGAGCTGTGAGACTGTGGCAGTAAACAGAACCGAACCCAGGTCACTGGAGCTGTGAGACTGTGGCAGTAAACAGAACCGAACCCGGGTCACTGGAGCTGTGATGCTGTGGCAGTAAACAGAACCGAACCCAGGTCACTGGAGCTGTGAGGCTGTGGCAGTCCCCAGAACCGAACCCGGGTCACTGGAGCTGTGAGACTGTGGCAGTAAACAGAACCGAACCCGGGACACTGGAGCTGTGAGGCTGTGGCAGTAAACAGAACCGAACCCAGGTCACTGGAGCTGTGAGACTCTGGCAGTAAACAGAACCGAACCCAGGTCACTGGAGCTGTGAGGCTGTGGCAGTAAACAGAACCGAACCCGGGTCACTGGAGCTGTGAGAATGTGGCAGTAAACAGAACCGAACCCGGGTCACTGGAGCTGTGAGACTGTGGCAGTCCCCAGAACCGAGCCCGGGTCACTGGAGCTGTGAGACTGTGGCAGTAAACAGAACCGAACCCGGGACACTGGAGCTGTGAGACTGTGGCAGTAAACAGAACCGAACCCAGGTCACTGGAGCTGTGAGGCTGTGGCAGTAAACAGAACCGAACCCAGGACACTGGAGCTGTGAGACTGTGGCAGTAAACAGAACCGAACCCAGGTCACTGGAGCTGTGAGACTGTGGCAGTAAACAGAACCGAACCCGGGACACTGGAGCTGTGAGGCTGTGGCAGTAAACAGAACCGAACCCAGGTCACTGGAGCTGTGAGACTGTGGCAGTAAACAGAACCGAACCCGGGTCACTGGAGCTGTGAGACTGTGGCAGTAAACAGAACCGAACCCGGGACACTGGAGCTGTGAGACTGTGGCAGTAAACAGAACCGAACCCAGGTCACTGGAGCTGTGAGACTGTGGCAGTAAACAGAACCGAACCCGGGACACTGGAGCTGTGAGACTGTGGCAGTAAACAGAACCGAACCCAGGTCACTGGAGCTGTGAGACTGTGACAGTAAACAGAACCGAACCCAGGTCACTGGAGCTGTGAGACTGTGGCAGTAAACAGAACCGAACCCGGGACACTGGAGCTGTGAGGCTGTGGCAGTAAACAGAACCGAACCCAGGTCACTGAAGCTGTGAGACTGTGGCAGTAAACAGAACCGAACCCAGGTCACTGGAGCTGTGAGACTGTGGCAGTAAACAGAACCGAACCCGGGTCACTGGAGCTGTGAGACTGTGGCAGTCCCCAGAACCGAACCCGGGTCACTGGAGCTGTGAGACTGTGACAGTAAACAGAACCGAACCCAGGTCACTGGAGCTGTGAGAGTGTGGCAGTAAACAGAACCGAACCCGGGTCACTGGAGCTGTGAGACTGTGGCAGTAAACAGAACCGAACCCAGGTCACTGGAGCTGTGAGACTGTGGCAGTAAACAGAACCGAACCCGGGACACTGGAGCTGTGAGGCTGTGGCAGTAAACAGAACTGAACCCGGGTCACTGGAGCTGTGAGACTGTGACAGTAAACAGAACCGAACCCAGGTCACTGGAGCTGTGAGAGTGTGGCAGTAAACAGAACCGAACCCGGGTCACTGGAGCTGTGAGACTGTGGCAGTAAACAGAACCGAACCCAGGTCACTGGAGCTGTGAGACTGTGGCAGTAAACAGAACCGAACCCGGGACACTGGAGCTGTGAGACTGTGACAGTAAACAGAACTGAACCCGGGTCACTGGAGCTGTGAGACTGTGGCAGTAAACAGAACTGAACCCAGGTCACTGGAGCTGTGAGACTGTGGCAGTTAACAGAACCGAACCCGGGACACTGGAGCTGTGAGACTGTGGCAGTAAACAGAACTGAACCCGGGTCACTGGAGCTGTGAGACAGTGGCAGTAAACAGAACCGAACCCAGGTCACTGGAGCTGTGAGACTGTGGCAGTAAACAGAACCGAACCCGGGTCACTGGAGCTGTGAGACTGTGGCAGTAAACAGAACCGAACCCGTTCACTGGAGCTGTGAGACTGTGGCAGTAAACAGAACCGAACCCAGGTCACTGGAGCTGTGAGACTGTGGCAGTAAACAGAACCGAACCCGGGACACTGGAGCTGTGA
The DNA here is from genome assembly GCF_036365525.1 of Heterodontus francisci. Taxonomy (NCBI): domain Eukaryota; kingdom Metazoa; phylum Chordata; class Chondrichthyes; order Heterodontiformes; family Heterodontidae; genus Heterodontus; species Heterodontus francisci. The sequence goes on along the minus strand of NW_027141614.1, from coordinate 1,588,633 downwards.
GACTGTGGCAGTAAACAGAACTGAACCCAGGTCACTGGAGCTGTGAGACTGTGGCAGTTAACAGAACCGAACCCGGGACACTGGAGCTGTGAGACTGTGGCAGTAAACAGAACTGAACCCGGGTCACTGGAGCTGTGAGACTGTGGCAGTAAACAGAACCGAACCCAGGTCACTGGAGCTGTGAGACTGTGGCAGTAAACAGAACCGAACCCGGGTCACTGGAGCTGTGAGACTGTGGCAGTAAACAGAACCGAACCCAGGTCACTGGAGCTGTGAGGCTGTGGCAGTAAACAGAACCGAACCCAGGTCACTGGAGCTGTGAGGCTGTGGCAGTACGCAGAACCGAACCCAGGTCACTGGAGCTGTGAGACTGTGGCAGTAAACAGAACCGAACCCGGGTCACTGGAGTTGTGAGGCTGTGGCAGTAAACAGAACCGAACCCAGGTCACTGGAGCTGTGAGGCTGTGGCAGTAAACAGAACCGAACCCGGGTCACTGGAGCTGTGAGACTGTGGCAGTAAACAGAACCGAACTCGGGACACTGGAGCTGTGAGACTGTGGCAGTAAACAGAACCGAACCCGGGACACTGGAGCTGTGAGACTGTGGCAGTAAACAGAACTGAACCCAGGTCACTGGAGCTGTGAGACTGTGGCAGTAAACAGAACCGAACCCAGGTCACTGGAGCTGTGAGACTGTGGCAGTAAACAGAACCGAACCCAGGTCACTGGAGCTGTGAGACTGTGGCAGTAAACAGAACCGAACCCGGGACACTGGAGCTGTGAGACTGTGGCAGTACGCAGAACCGAACCCAGGTCACTGGAGCTGTGAGACTGTGGCAGTAAACAGAACCGAACCCAGGTCACTGGAGCTGTGAGGCTGTGGCAGTCCCCAGAACCGAACCCGGGTCACTGGAGCTGTGAGACTGTGGCAGTAAACAGAACCGAACCCGGGTCACTGGAGCTGTGAGACTGTGGCAGTAAACAGAACCGAACCCGGGACACTGGAGCTGTGAGACTGTGGCAGTAATCAGAACCGAACCCAGGTCACTGGAGCTGTGAGACTGTGGCAGTAAACAGAACCGAACCCAGGTCACTGGAGCTGTGAGACTGTGGCAGTAAACAGAACCGAACCCGGGACACGGGAGCTGTGAGACTGTGGCAGTACGCAGAACAGAACCCAGATCACTGGAGCTGTGAGACTGTGGCAGTAAACAGAACCGAACCCAGGTCACTGGAGCTGTGAGGCTGTGGCAGTAAACAGAACCGAACCCAGGTCACTGGAGCTGTGAGGCTGTGGCAGTAAACAGAACCGAACCCAGGTCACTGGAGCTGTGAGACTGCGGCAGTAAACAGAACCGAACCCAGGACACTGGAGCTGTGAGACTGTGGCAGTAAACAGAACCGAACCCAGGTCACTGGAGCTGTGAGACTGTGGCAGTAAACAGAACCGAACCCAGGTCACTGGAGCTGTGAGGCTGTGGCAGTAAACAGAACCGAACCCAGGTCACTGAAGCTGTGAGACTGTGGCAGTACGCAGAACCGAACCCGGGTCACTGGAGCTGTGAGACTGTGGCAGTAAACAGAACCGAACCCAGGTCACTGGAGCTGTGAGAGTGTGGCAGTAAACAGAACCGAACCCGGGTCGCTGGAGCTGTGAGACTGTGGCAGTAAACAGAACCGAACCCGGGACACTGGAGCTGTGAGACTGTGGCAGTAAACAGAACTGAACCCAGGTCACTGGAGCTGTGAGACTGTGGCAGTAAACAGAACCGAACCCGTTCACTGGAGCAGTGAGACTGTGGCAGTAAACAGAACCGAACCCAGGTCACTGGAGCTGTGAGACTGTGGCAGTAAACAGAACCGAACCCGGGTCACTGGAGCTGTGAGGCTGTGGCAGTAAACAGAACCGAACCCAGGTCACTGGAGCTGTGAGGCTGTGGCAGTAAACAGAACCGAACCCAGGTCACTGGAGCTGTGAGGCTGTGGCAGTCCCCAGAACCGAACCCGGGTCACTGGAGCTGTGAGACTGTGGCAGTAAACAGAACCGAACCCAGGTCACTGGAGCTGTGAGACTGTGGCAGTAAACAGAACCGAACCCAGGTCACTGAAGCTGTGAGACTGTGGCAGTAAACAGAACCGAACCCGGGACACTGGAGCTGTGAGGCTGTGGCAGTAAACAGAACCGAACCCAGGTCACTGGAGCTGTGAGACTCTGGCAGTAAATAGAACCGAACCCAGGTCACTGGAGCTGTGAGGCTGTGGCAGTCCCCAGAACCGAACCCGGGTCACTGGAGCTGTGAGACTGTGGCAGTAAACAGAACCGAACCCGGGTCACTGGAGCTGTGAGACTGTGGCAGTCCCCAGAACCGAGCCCGGGTCACTGGAGCTGTGAGACTGTGGCAGTAAACAGAACCGAACCCAGGTCACTGGAGCTGTGAGACTCTGGCAGTAAACAGAACCGAACCCGGGTCACTGGAGCTGTGAGACTGTGGCAGTAAACAGAACCGAACCCGGGACACTGGAGCTGTGAGGCTGTGGCAGTAAACAGAACCGAACCCAGGTCACTGGAGCTGTGAGACTGTGGCAGTAAACAGAACCGAACCCAGGTCACTGGAGCTGTGAGGCTGTGGCAGTCCCCAGAACCGAACCCGGGTCACTGGAGCTGTGAGACTGTGGCAGTAAACAGAACCGAACCCGGGTCACTGGAGCTGTGAGACTGTGGCAGTAAACAGAACCGAACCCGGGACACTGGAGCTGTGAGACTGTGGCAGTAAACAGAACCGAACCCGGGACACTGGAGCTGTGAGACTGTGGCAGTAAACAGAACCGAACCCGGGACACTGGAGCTGTGAGACTGTGGCAGTAAACAGAACCGAACCCAGGTCACTGGAGCTGTGAGGCTGTGGCAGTAAACAGAACCGAACCCGGGTCACTGGAGCTGTGAGACTGTGGCAGTAAACAGAACCGAACTCGGGACACTGGAGCTGTGAGACTGTGGCAGTAAACAGAACCGAACCCGGGACACTGGAGCTGTGAGACTGTGGCAGTAAACAGAACTGAACCCAGGTCACTGGAGCTGTGAGACTGTGGCAGTAAACAGAACCGAACCCAGGTCACTGGAGCTGTGAGACTGTGGCAGTAAACAGAACCGAACCCAGGTCACTGGAGCTGTGAGACTGTGGCAGTAAACAGAACCGAACCCGGGACACTGGAGCTGTGAGACTGTGGCAGTACGCAGAACCGAACCCAGGTCACTGGAGCTGTGAGACTGTGGCAGTAAACAGAACCGAACCCGGGTCACTGGAGCTGTGAGGCTGTGGCAGTAAACAGAACCGAACCCAGGTCACTGGAGCTGTGAGGCTGTGGCAGTAAACAGAACCGAACCCAGGTCACTGGAGCTGTGAGACTGTGGCAGTAAACAGAACCGAACCCGGGTCACTGGAGCTGTGAGACTGTGGCAGTAAACTGAACCGAACCCAGGTCACTGGAGCTGTGAGACTGTGGCAGTAAACAGAACCGAACCCGGGTCACTGGAGCTGTGAGACTGTGGCAGTAAAAAGAACCGAACCCGGGTCACTGGAGCTGTGAGACTGTGGCAGTAAACAGAACCGAACCCGGGACACTGGAGCTGTGAGACTGTGGCAGTAATCAGAACCGAACCCAGGTCACTGGAGCTGTGAGACTGTGGCAGTAAACAGAACCGAACCCAGGTCACTGGAGCTGTGAGACTGTGGCAGTAAACAGAACCGAACCCGGGACACGGGAGCTGTGAGACTGTGGCAGTACGCAGAACAGAACCCAGATCACTGGAGCTGTGAGACTGTGGCAGTAAACAGAACCGAACCCAGGTCACTGGAGCTGTGAGGCTGTGGCAGTAAGCAGAACCGAACCCAGGTCACTGGAGCTGTGAGGCTGTGGCAGTAAACAGAACCGAACCCAGGTCACTGGAGCTGTGAGACTGCGGCAGTAAACAGAACCGAACCCAGGACACTGGAGCTGTGAGACTGTGGCAGTAAACAGAACCGAACCCAGGACACTGGAGCTGTGAGACTGTGGCAGTAAACAGAACCGAACCCAGGTCACTGGAGCTGTGAGACTGTGGCAGTAATCAGAACCGAACCCGGGACACTGGAGCTGTGAGGCTGTGGCAGTAAACAGAACCGAACCCAGGTCACTGGAGCTGTGAGACTGTGGCAGTAAACAGAACCGAACCCAGGTCACTGAAGCTGTGAGACTGTGGCAGTACGCAGAACCGAACCCGGGTCACTGGAGCTGTGAGACTGTGGCAGTAAACAGAACCGACCCCAGGTCACTGAAGCTGTGAGACTGTGGCAGTACGCAGAACCGAACCCGGGTCACTGGAGCTGTGAGACTGTGGCAGTAAACAGAACCGAACCCGGGTCACTGGAGCTGTGAGACTGTGGCAGTAAACAGAACCGAACCCGGGACACTGGAGCTGTGAGACTGTGGCAGTAAACAGAACTGAACCCAGGTCACTGGAGCTGTGAGACTGTGGCAGTAAACAGAACCGAACCCGGGACACTGGATCTGTGAGACTGTGGCAGTAAACAGAACTGAACCCAGGTCATGGAGCTGTGAGACTGTGGCAGTAAACAGAACCGAACCCAGGTCACTGAAGCTGTGAGACTGTGGCAGTAAACAGAACCGAACCCAGGTCACTGGAGCTGTGAGACTGTGGCAGTAAACAGAACCGAACCCAGGTCACTGGAGCTGTGAGAGTGTGGCAGTAAACAGAACCGAACCCGGGTCACTGGAGCTGTGAGACTGTGGCAGTAAACAGAACCGAACCCGGGACACTGGAGCTGTGAGACTGTGGCAGTAAACAGAACCGAACCCGGGACACTGGAGCTGTGAGACTGTGGCAGTAAACAGAACCGAACCCGGGACACTGGAGCTGTGAGACTGTGGCAGTAAACAGAACCGAACCCGGGACACTGGAGCTGTGAGACTGTGGCAGTACGCAGAACTGAACCCAGTTCACTGGAGCTGTGAGACTGTGGCAGTAAACAGAACCGAACCAGGGACACTGGAGCTGTGAGGCTGTGGCAGTAAACAGAACTGAACCCAGGTCACTGGAGCTGTGAGACTGTGGCAGTAAACAGAACCGAACCCGGGGCACTGGAGCTGTAAGGCTGTGGCAGTAAACAGAACTGAACCCAGGTCACTGGAGCTGTGAGACTGTGGCAGTAAACAGAACCGAACCCGGGACACTGGAGCTGTGAGGCTGTGGCAGTAAACAGAACTGAACCCAGGTCACTGGAGCTGTGAGACTGTGGCAGTAAACAGAACCGAACCCAGGTCACTGGAGCTGTGAGACTGTGGCAGTAAACAGAACCGAACCCGGGTCACTGGAGCTGTGAGGCTGTGGCAGTAAACAGAACTGAACACAGGTCACTGGAGCTGTGAGACTGTGGCAGTAAACAGAACCGAACCCAGGTCACTGGAGCTGTGAGACTGTGGCAGTAAACAGAACCGAACCCGGGAGACTGGAGCTGTGAGGCTGTGGCAGTAAACAGAACCGAACCCAGGTCACTGAAGCTGTGAGACTGTGGCAGTACGCAGAACCGAACCCGGGTCACTGGAGCTGTGAGACTGTGGCAGTAAACAGAACCGAACCCAGGTCACTGGAGCTGTGAGACTGTGGCAGTAAACAGAACCGAACCCGGGTCACTGGAGCTGTGAGACTGTGGCAGTAAACAGAACCGAACCCGGGTCACTGGAGCTGTGAGACTGTGGCAGTAAACAGAATCGAACCCGGGACACTGGAGCTGTGAGACTGTGGCAGTAAACAGAACTGAACCCAGGTCACTGGAGCTGTGAGACTGTGGCAGTAAACAGAACCGAACCCAGGTCACTGGAGCTGTGAGACTGTGGCAGTACGCAGAACCGAACCCAGGTCACTGGAGCTGTGAGACTGTGGCAGTAAACAGAACCGAACCCGGGTCACTGGAGCTGTGAGGCTGTGGCAGTAAACAGAACCGAACCCAGGTCACTGGAGCTGTGAGGCTGTGGCAGTAAACAGAACCGAACCCAGGTCACTGGAGCTGTGAGGCTGTGGCAGTAAACAGAACCGAACCCGGGACACTGGAGCTGTGAGGCTGTGGCAGTAAACAGAACCGAACCCAGGTCACTGGAGCTGTGAGACTGTGGCAGTAAACAGAACCGAACCCAGGTCACTGGAGCTGTGAGGCTGTGGCAGTCCCCAGAACCGAACCCTGGTCACTGGAGCTGTGAGACTGTGGCAGTAAACAGAACCGAACCCGGGTCACTGGAGCTGTGAGACTGTGGCAGTCCCCAGAACCGAGCCCGGGTCACTGGAGCTGTGAGACTGTGGCAGTAAACAGAACCGAACCCAGGTCACTGGAGCTGTGAGACTGTGGCAGTAAACAGAACCGAACCCAGGTCACTGGAGCTGTGAGGCTGAGGCAGTCCCCAGAACCGAACCCTGGTCACTGGAGCTGTGAGACTGTGGCAGTAAACAGAACCGAACCCGGGTCACTGGAGCTGTGAGACTGTGGCAGTAAACAGAACCGAACCCGGGACACTGGAGCTGTGAGGCTGTGGCAGTAAACAGAACCGAACCCAGGTCACTGGAGCTGTGAGACTGTGGCAGTAAACAGAACCGAACCCAGGTCACTGGAGCTGTGAGGCTGTGGCAGTCCCCAGAACCGAACCCGGGTCACTGGAGCTGTGAGACTGTGGCAGTAAACAGAACCGAACCCGGGTCACTGGAGCTGTGAGACTGTGGCAGTAAACAGAACCGAACCCGGGACACTGGAGCTGTGTGACTGTGGCAGTAAACAGAACCGAACCCGGGACACTGGAGCTGTGAGACTGTGGCAGTAAACAGAACCGAACCCAGGTCACTGGAGCTGTGAGACTGTGGCAGTAAACAGAACCGAACCCAGGTCACTGGAGCTGTGAGGCTGTGGCAGTAAACAGAACCGAACCCAGGTCACTGGAGCTGTGAGACTGTGGCAGTAAACAGAACCGAACCCGGGACACTGGAGCTGTGAGGCTGTGGCAGTAAACAGAACCGAACCCAGGTCACTGAAGCTGTGAGACTGTGGCAGTACGCAGAACCGAACCCGGGTCACTGGAGCTGTGAGACTGTGGCAGTAAACAGAACCGAACCCAGGTCACTGGAGCTGTGAGAGTGTGGCAGTAAACAGAACCGAACCCGGGTCACTGGAGCTGTGAGACTGTGGCAGTAAACAGAACCGAACCCGGGACACTGGAGCTGTGAGACTGTGGCAGTAAACAGAACTGAACCCAGGTCACTGGAGCTGTGAGACTGTGGCAGTAAACAGAACCGAACCCGGGACACTGGAGCTGTGAGACTGTGGCAGTAAACAGAACTGAACCCAGGTCATGGAGCTGTGAGACTGTGGCAGTAAACAGTACCGAACCCGGGTCACTGGAGATGTGAGACTGTGGCAGTAAACAGAACCGAACCCAGGTCACTGAAGCTGTGAGACTGTGGCAGTAAACAGAACCGAACCCAGGTCACTGGAGCTGTGAGACTGTGGCAGTAAACAGAACCGAACCCAGGTCACTGGAGCTGTGAGAGTGTGGCAGTAAACAGAACCGAACCCGGGTCACTGGAGCTGTGAGACTGTAGCAGTAAACAGAACCGAACCCGGGACACTGGAGCTGTGAGACTGTGGCAGTAAACAGAACCGAACCCGGGACACTGGAGCTGTGAGACTGTGGCAGTAAACAGAACCGAACCAGGGACACTGGAGCTGTGAGGCTGTGGCAGTAAACAGAACTGAACCCAGGTGACTGGAGCTGTGAGACTGTGGCAGTAAACAGAACCGAACCCGGGACACTGGAGCTGTGAGGCTGTGGCAGTAAACAGAACTGAACCCAGGTCACTGGAGCTGTGAGACTGTGGCAGTAAACAGAACCGAACCCGGGACACTGGAGCTGTGAGACTGTGGCAGTAAACAGAACTGAACCCAGGTCACTGGAGCTGTGAGACTGTGGCAGTAAACAGAACCGAACCCAGGTCACTGGAGCTGTGAGACTGTGGCAGTAAACAGAACCGAACCCAGGTCACTGGAGCTGTGAGACTGTGGCAGTAAACAGAACCGAACCCAGGTCACTGGAGCTGTGAGACTTTGGCAGTAAACAGAACCGAACCCAGGTCACTGGAGCTGTGAGACTGTGGCAGTAAACAGAACCGAACCCGGGTCACTGGAGCTGTGAGGCTGTGGCAGTAAACAGAACTGAACCCAGGTCACTGGAGCTGTGAGACTGTGGCAGTAAACAGAACCGAACCCAGGTCACTGGAGCTGTGAGACTGTGGCAGTAAACAGAACCGAACCCGGGAGACTGGAGCTGTGAGTCTGTGGCAGTAAACAGAACCGAACCCAGGTCACTGAAGCTGTGAGACTGTGGCAGTACTCAGAACCGAACCCGGGTCACTGGAGCTGTGAGACTGTGGCAGTGAACAGAACCGAACCCAGGTCACTGGAGCTGTGAGAGTGTGGCAGTAAACAGAACCGAACCCGGGTCACTGGAGCTGTGAGACTGTGGCAGTAAACAGAACCGAACCCGGGACACTGGAGCTGTGAGACTGTGGCAGTAAACAGAACTGAACCCAGGTCACTGGAGCTGTGAGACTGTGGCAGTAAACAGAACCGAACCCGGGTCACTGGAGCTGTGAGACTGTGGCAGTAAACAGAACCGAACCCGGGTCACTGGAGCTGTGAGACTGTGGCAGTAAACAGAACCGAACTCGGGACACTGGAGCTGTGAGACTGTGGCAGTAAACAGAACCGAACCCGGGACACTGGAGCTGTGAGACTGTGGCAGTAAACAGAACTGAACCCAGGTCACTGGAGCTGTGAGACTGTGGCAGTAAACAGAACCGAACCCAGGTCACTGGAGCTGTGAGACTGTGGCAGTAAACAGAACCGAACCCAGGTCACTGGAGCTGTGAGACTGTGGCAGTAAACAGAACCGAACCCGGGACACTGGAGCTGTGAGACTGTGGCAGTACGCAGAACCGAACCCAGGTCACTGGAGCTGTGAGACTGTGGCAGTAAACAGAACCGAACCCGGGTCACTGGAGCTGTGAGGCTGTGGCAGTAAACAGAACCGAACCCAGGTCACTGGAGCTGTGAGGCTGTGGCAGTAAACAGAACCGAACCCAGGTCACTGGAGCTGTGAGACTGTGGCAGTAAACAGAACCGAACCCGGGTCACTGGAGCTGTGAGACTGTGGCAGTAAACTGAACCGAACCCAGGTCACTGGAGCTGTGAGACTGTGGCAGTAAACAGAACCGAACCCGGGTCACTGGAGCTGTGAGACTGTGGCAGTAAAAAGAACCGAACCCGGGTCACTGGAGCTGTGAGACTGTGGCAGTAAACAGAACCGAACCCGGGACACTGGAGCTGTGAGACTGTGGCAGTAATCAGAACCGAACCCAGGTCACTGGAGCTGTGAGACTGTGGCAGTAAACAGAACCGAACCCAGGTCACTGGAGCTGTGAGACTGTGGCAGTAAACAGAACCGAACCCGGGACACGGGAGCTGTGAGACTGTGGCAGTACGCAGAACAGAACCCAGATCACTGGAGCTGTGAGACTGTGGCAGTAAACAGAACCGAACCCAGGTCACTGGAGCTGTGAGGCTGTGGCAGTAAGCAGAACCGAACCCAGGTCACTGGAGCTGTGAGGCTGTGGCAGTAAACAGAACCGAACCCAGGTCACTGGAGCTGTGAGACTGCGGCAGTAAACAGAACCGAACCCAGGACACTGGAGCTGTGAGACTGTGGCAGTAAACAGAACCGAACCCAGGACACTGGAGCTGTGAGACTGTGGCAGTAAACAGAACCGAACCCAGGTCACTGGAGCTGTGAGACTGTGGCAGTAATCAGAACCGAACCCGGGACACTGGAGCTGTGAGGCTGTGGCAGTAAACAGAACCGAACCCAGGTCACTGGAGCTGTGAGACTGTGGCAGTAAACAGAACCGAACCCAGGTCACTGAAGCTGTGAGACTGTGGCAGTACGCAGAACCGAACCCGGGTCACTGGAGCTGTGAGACTGTGGCAGTAAACAGAACCGACCCCAGGTCACTGAAGCTGTGAGACTGTGGCAGTACGCAGAACCGAACCCGGGTCACTGGAGCTGTGAGACTGTGGCAGTAAACAGAACCGAACCCGGGTCACTGGAGCTGTGAGACTGTGGCAGTAAACAGAACCGAACCCGGGACACTGGAGCTGTGAGACTGTGGCAGTAAACAGAACTGAACCCAGGTCACTGGAGCTGTGAGACTGTGGCAGTAAACAGAACCGAACCCGGGACACTGGATCTGTGAGACTGTGGCAGTAAACAGAACTGAACCCAGGTCATGGAGCTGTGAGACTGTGGCAGTAAACAGAACCGAACCCAGGTCACTGAAGCTGTGAGACTGTGGCAGTAAACAGAACCGAACCCAGGTCACTGGAGCTGTGAGACTGTGGCAGTAAACAGAACCGAACCCAGGTCACTGGAGCTGTGAGAGTGTGGCAGTAAACAGAACCGAACCCGGGTCACTGGAGCTGTGAGACTGTGGCAGTAAACAGAACCGAACCCGGGACACTGGAGCTGTGAGACTGTGGCAGTAAACAGAACCGAACCCGGGACACTGGAGCTGTGAGACTGTGGCAGTAAACAGAACCGAACCCGGGACACTGGAGCTGTGAGACTGTGGCAGTAAACAGAACCGAACCCGGGACACTGGAGCTGTGAGACTGTGGCAGTACGCAGAACTGAACCCAGTTCACTGGAGCTGTGAGACTGTGGCAGTAAACAGAACCGAACCAGGGACACTGGAGCTGTGAGGCTGTGGCAGTAAACAGAACTGAACCCAGGTCACTGGAGCTGTGAGACTGTGGCAGTAAACAGAACCGAACCCGGGGCACTGGAGCTGTAAGGCTGTGGCAGTAAACAGAACTGAACCCAGGTCACTGGAGCTGTGAGACTGTGGCAGTAAACAGAACCGAACCCGGGACACTGGAGCTGTGAGGCTGTGGCAGTAAACAGAACTGAACCCAGGTCACTGGAGCTGTGAGACTGTGGCAGTAAACAGAACCGAAACCAGGTCACTGGAGCTGTGAGACTGTGGCAGTAAACAGAACCGAACCCGGGTCACTGGAGCTGTGAGGCTGTGGCAGTAAACAGAACTGAACACAGGTCACTGGAGCTGTGAGACTGTGGCAGTAAACAGAACCGAACCCAGGTCACTGGAGCTGTGAGACTGTGGCAGTAAACAGAACCGAACCCGGGAGACTGGAGCTGTGAGGCTGTGGCAGTAAACAGAACCGAACCCAGGTCACTGAAGCTGTGAGACTGTGGCAGTACGCAGAACCGAACCCGGGTCACTGGAGCTGTGAGACTGTGGCAGTAAACAGAACCGAACCCAGGTCACTGGAGCTGTGAGACTGTGGCAGTAAACAGAACCGAACCCGGGTCACTGGAGCTGTGAGACTGTGGCAGTAAACAGAACCGAACCCGGGTCACTGGAGCTGTGAGACTGTGGCAGTAAACAGAATCGAACCCGGGACACTGGAGCTGTGAGACTGTGGCAGTAAACAGAACTGAACCCAGGTCACTGGAGCTGTGAGACTGTGGCAGTAAACAGAACCGAACCCAGGTCACTGGAGCTGTGAGACTGTGGCAGTACGCAGAACCGAACCCAGGTCACTGGAGCTGTGAGACTGTGGCAGTAAACAGAACCGAACCCGGGTCACTGGAGCTGTGAGGCTGTGGCAGTAAACAGAACCGAACCCAGGTCACTGGAGCTGTGAGGCTGTGGCAGTAAACAGAACCGAACCCAGGTCACTGGAGCTGTGAGGCTGTGGCAGTAAACAGAACCGAACCCGGGACACTGGAGCTGTGAGGCTGTGGCAGTAAACAGAACCGAACCCAGGTCACTGGAGCTGTGAGACTGTGGCAGTAAACAGAACCGAACCCAGGTCACTGGAGCTGTGAGGCTGTGGCAGTCCCCAGAACCGAACCCTGGTCACTGGAGCTGTGAGACTGTGGCAGTAAACAGAACCGAACCCGGGTCACTGGAGCTGTGAGACTGTGGCAGTCCCCAGAACCGAGCCCGGGTCACTGGAGCTGTGAGACTGTGGCAGTAAACAGAACCGAACCCAGGTCACTGGAGCTGTGAGACTGTGGCAGTAAACAGAACCGAACCCAGGTCACTGGAGCTGTGAGGCTGTGGCAGTCCCCAGAACCGAACCCTGGTCACTGGAGCTGTGAGACTGTGGCAGTAAACAGAACCGAACCCGGGTCACTGGAGCTGTGAGACTGTGGCAGTAAACAGAACCGAACCCGGGACACTGGAGCTGTGAGGCTGTGGCAGTAAACAGAACCGAACCCAGGTCACTGGAGCTGTGAGACTGTGGCAGTAAACAGAACCGAACCCAGGTCACTGGAGCTGTGAGGCTGTGGCAGTCCCCAGAACCGAACCCGGGTCACTGGAGCTGTGAGACTGTGGCAGTAAACAGAACCGAACCCGGGTCACTGGAGCTGTGAGACTGTGGCAGTAAACAGAACCGAACCCGGGACACTGGAGCTGTGTGACTGTGGCAGTAAACAGAACCGAACCCGGGACACTGGAGCTGTGAGACTGTGGCAGTAAACAGAACCGAACCCAGGTCACTGGAGCTGTGAGACTGTGGCAGTAAACAGAACCGAACCCAGGTCACTGGAGCTGTGAGGCTGTGGCAGTAAACAGAACCGAACCCAGGTCACTGGAGCTGTGAGACTGTGGCAGTAAACAGAACCGAACCCGGGACACTGGAGCTGTGAGGCTGTGGCAGTAAACAGAACCGAACCCAGGTCACTGAAGCTGTGAGACTGTGGCAGTACGCAGAACCGAACCCGGGTCACTGGAGCTGTGAGACTGTGGCAGTAAACAGAACCGAACCCAGGTCACTGGAGCTGTGAGAGTGTGGCAGTAAACAGAACCGAACCCGGGTCACTGGAGCTGTGAGACTGTGGCAGTAAACAGAACCGAACCCGGGACACTGGAGCTGTGAGACTGTGGCAGTAAACAGAACTGAACCCAGGTCACTGGAGCTGTGAGACTGTGGCAGTAAACAGAACCGAACCCGGGACACTGGAGCTGTGAGACTGTGGCAGTAAACAGAACTGAACCCAGGTCATGGAGCTGTGAGACTGTGGCAGTAAACAGTACCGAACCCGGGTCACTGGAGATGTGAGACTGTGGCAGTAAACAGAACCGAACCCAGGTCACTGAAGCTGTGAGACTGTGGCAGTAAACAGAACCGAACCCAGGTCACTGGAGCTGTGAGACTGTGGCAGTAAACAGAACCGAACCCAGGTCACTGGAGCTGTGAGAGTGTGGCAGTAAACAGAACCGAACCCGGGTCACTGGAGCTGTGAGACTGTAGCAGTAAACAGAACCGAACCCGGGACACTGGAGCTGTGAGACTGTGGCAGTAAACAGAACCGAACCCGGGACACTGGAGCTGTGAGACTGTGGCAGTAAACAGAACCGAACCAGGGACACTGGAGCTGTGAGGCTGTGGCAGTAAACAGAACTGAACCCAGGTGACTGGAGCTGTGAGACTGTGGCAGTAAACAGAACCGAACCCGGGACACTGGAGCTGTGAGGCTGTGGCAGTAAACAGAACTGAACCCAGGTCACTGGAGCTGTGAGACTGTGGCAGTAAACAGAACCGAACCCGGGACACTGGAGCTGTGAGACTGTGGCAGTAAACAGAACTGAACCCAGGTCACTGGAGCTGTGAGACTGTGGCAGTAAACAGAACCGAACCCAGGTCACTGGAGCTGTGAGACTGTGGCAGTAAACAGAACCGAACCCAGGTCACTGGAGCTGTGAGACTGTGGCAGTAAACAGAACCGAACCCAGGTCACTGGAGCTGTGAGACTTTGGCAGTAAACAGAACCGAACCCAGGTCACTGGAGCTGTGAGACTGTGGCAGTAAACAGAACCGAACCCGGGTCACTGGAGCTGTGAGGCTGTGGCAGTAAACAGAACTGAACCCAGGTCACTGGAGCTGTGAGACTGTGGCAGTAAACAGAACCGAACCCAGGTCACTGGAGCTGTGAGACTGTGGCAGTAAACAGAACCGAACCCGGGAGACTGGAGCTGTGAGTCTGTGGCAGTAAACAGAACCGAACCCAGGTCACTGAAGCTGTGAGACTGTGGCAGTACGCAGAACCGAACCCGGGTCACTGGATCTGTGAGACTGTGGCAGTGAACAGAACCGAACCCAGGTCACTGGAGCTGTGAGAGTGTGGCAGTAAACAGAACCGAACCCGGGTCACTGGAGCTGTGAGACTGTGGCAGTAAACAGAACCGAACCCGGGACACTGGAGCTGTGAGACTGTGGCAGTAAACAGAACTGAACCCAGGTCACTGGAGCTGTGAGACTGTGGCAGTAAACAGAACCGAACCCGGGTCACTGGAGCTGTGAGACTGTGGCAGTAAACAGAACCGAACCCGGGTCACTGGAGCTGTGAGGCTGTGGCAGTAAACAGAACCGAACCCAGGTCACTGGAGCTGTGAGACTGTGGCAGTAAACAGAACCGAACCCGTTCACTGGAGCAGTGAGACTGTGGCAGTAAACACAACCGAACCCAGGTCACTGGAGCTGTGAGGCTGTGGCAGTACGCAGAACCGAACCCAGGTCACTGGAGCTGTGAGACTGTGGCAGTAAACAGAACCGAACCCGGGTCACTGGAGCTGTGAGGCTGTGGCAGTAAACAGAACCGAACCCAGGTCACTGGAGCTGTGAGGCTGTGGCAGTCCCCAGAACCGAACCCGGGTCACTGGAGCTGTGAGACTGTGGCAGTAAACAGAACCGAACCCGGGACACTGGAGCTGTGAGGCTGTGGCAGTAAACAGAACCGAACCCAGGTCACTGGAGCTGTGAGACTGTGGCAGTAAACAGAACCGAACCCAGGTCACTGGAGCTGTGAGGCTGTGGCAGTCCCCAGAACCGAACCCGGGTCACTGGAGCTGTGAGACTGTGGCAGTAAACAGAACCGAACCCGGGTTACTGGAGCTGTGAAACTGTGGCAGTCCCCAGAACCGAACCCGGGTCACTGGAGCTGTGAGACTGTGGCAGTAAACAGAACCGAACCCGGGACACTGGAGCTGTGAGGCTGTGGCAGTAAACAGAACCGAACCCAGGTCACTGGAGCTGTGAGACTGTGGCAGTAAGCAGAACCGAACCCAGGTCACTGGAGCTGTGAGGCTGTGGCAGTCCCCAGAACCGAACCCGGGTCACTGGAGCTGTGAGACTGTGGCAGTAAACAGAACCGAACCCGGGTCACTGGAGCTGTGAGACTGTGGCAGTAAACAGAACCGAACCCGGGACACTGGAGCTGTGAGACTGTGGCAGTAAACAGAACCGAACCCGGGACACTGGAGCTGTGAGACTGTGGCAGTAAACAGAACCGAACCCAGGTCACTGGAGCTGTGAGACTGTGGCAGTAAACAGAACCGAACCCGGGTCACTGAAGCTGTGAGACTGTGGCAGTACGCAGAACAGAACCCAGAGCACTGGAGCTGTGAGACTGTGGCAGTAAACAGAACCGAACCCAGGTCACTGGAGCTGTGAGGCTGTGGCAGTAAACAGAACCGAACCCAGGTCACTGGAGCTGTGAGACTGTGGCAGTAAACAGAACCGAACCCGGGACACTGGAGCTGTGAGGCTGTGGCAGTAAACAGAACCGAACCCAGGTCACTGAAGCTGTGAGACTGTGGCAGTACGCAGAACCGAAGCCGGGTCACTGGAGCTGTGAGACTGTGGCAGTAAACAGAACCGAACCCAGGTCACTGGAGCTGTGAGAGTGTGGCAGTAAACAGAACCGAACCCGGGTCACTGGAGCTGTGAGACTGTGGCAGTAAACAGAACCGAACCCAGGTCACTGGAGCTGTGAGACTGTGGCAGTAAACAGAACCGAACCCAGGTCACTGGAGCTGTGAGAGTGTGGCAGTAAACAGAACCGAACCCGGGTCACTGGAGCTGTGAGACTGTGGCAGTAAACAGAACCGAACCCGGGACACTGGAGCTGTGAGACTGTGGCAGTAAACAGAACCGAACCCGGGACACTGGAGCTGTGAGACTGTGGCAGTAAACGGAACTGAACCCAGGTCATGGAGCTGTGAGACTGTGGCAGTAAACAGAACCGAACCCAGGTCACTGAAGCTGTGAGACTGTGGCAGTAAACAGAACCGAACCCAGGTCACTGGAGCTGTGAGACTGTGGCAGTAAACAGAACCGAACCCAGGTCACTGGAGCTGTGAGAGTGTGGCAGTAAACAGAACCGAACCCGGGTCACTGGAGCTGTGAGACTGTGGCAGTAAACAGAACCGAACCCGGGACACTGGAGCTGTGAGACTGTGGCAGTAAACAGAACCGAACCCGGGACACTGGAGCTGTGAGACTGTGGCAGTAAACAGAACTGAACCCAGTTCACTGGAGCTGTGAGACTGTGGCAGTAAACAGAACCGAACCAGGGACACTGGAGCTGTGAGGCTGTGGCAGTAAACAGAACTGAACCCAGGTCACTGGAGCTGTGAGACTGTGGCAGTAAACAGAACCGAACCCGGGACACTGGAGCTGTGAGGCTGTGGCAGTAAACAGAACTGAACTCAGGTCACTGGAGCTGTGAGACTGTGGCAGTAAACAGAACCGAACCCGGGACACTGGAGCTGTGAGGCTGTGGCAGTAAACAGAACCGAACCCAGGTCACTGGAGCTGTGAGACTGTGGCAGTAAACAGAACCGAACCCGGGACACTGGAGCTGTGAGGCTGTGGCAGTAAACAGAACTGAACCCAGGTCACTGGAGCTGTGAGACTGTGGCAGTAAACAGAACCGAACCCAGTTCACTGGAGCTGTGAGACTGTGGCAGTAAACAGAACCGAACCCGGGTCACTGGAGCTGTGAGGCTGTGGCAGTAAACAGAACTGAACCCAGGTCACTGGAGCTGTGAGACTGTGGCAGTAAACAGAACCGAACCCAGGTCACTGGAGCTGTGAGACTGTGGCAGTAAACAGAACCGAACCCAGGTCACTGAAGCTGTGAGACTGTGGCAGTGAACAGAACCGAACCCAGGACACTGGAGCTGTGAGACTGTGGCAGTAAACAGAACCGAACCCAGGTCACTGGAGCTGTGAGGCTGTGGCAGTAAACAGAACCGAACCCAGGTCACTGGAGCTGTGAGAATGTGGCAGTAAACAGAACCGAACCCAGGTCACTGGAGCTGTGAGACTGTGGCAGTAAACAGAACAGAACCCAGGTCACTGGAGCTGTGAGACTGTGGCAGTAAACAGAACCGAACCCCGGTCACTGGAGCTGTGAGACTGTGGCAGTAAACAGAACCGAACCCGGGTCACTGGAGCTGTGAGACTGTGGCAGTAAACAGAACAGAACCCGGGTCACTGGAGCTGTGAGACTGTGGCAGTAAACAGAACCGAACCCGGGTCACTGGAGCTGTGAGACTGTGGCAGTAAACAGAACCGAACCCGGGACACTGGAGCTGTGAGACTGTGGCAGTAAACAGAACAGAACCCAGGTCACTGGAGCTGTGAGGCTGTGGCAGTAAACAGAACTGAACCCAGGTCACTGGAGCTGTGAGACTGTGGCAGTAAACAGAACCGAACCCAGGTCACTGGAGCTGTGAGACTGTGGCAGTAAACAGAACCGAACCCGGGACACTGGAGCTGTGAGGCTGTGGCAGTAAACAGAACAGAACCCAGGTCACTGGAGCTGTGAGGCTGTGGCAGTCCCCAGAACCGAACCTGGGTCACTGGAGCTGTGAGACTGTGGCAGTAAACAGAACCGAACCCGGGTCACTGGAGCTGTGAGACTGTGGCAGTAAACAGAACCGAACCCGGGACACTGGAGCTGTGAGACTGTGGCAGTAAACAGAACTGAACCCAGGTCACTGGAGCTGTGAGACTGTGGCAGTAAACAGAACCGAACCCGGGACACTGGAGCTGTGAGACTGTGGCAGTAAACAGAACCGAACCCAGGTCACTGGAGCTGTGAGACTGTGGCAGTAAACAGAACCGAATCCAGGTCACTGGAGCTGTGAGACTGTGGCAGTAAACAGAACCGAATCCGGGACACTGGAGCTGTGAGACTGTGGCAGTACGCAGAACCGAACCCAGATCACTGGAGCTGTGAGACTGTGGCAGTAAACAGAACCGAACCCAGGTCACTGGAGCTGTGAGGCTGTGGCAGTAAACAGAACCGAACCCAGGTCACTGGAGCTGTGAGACTGTGGCAGTAAACAGAACCGAACCCGGGACACTGGAGCTGTGAGGCTGTGGCAGTAAACAGAACCGAACCCGGGTCACTGAAGCTGTGAGACTGTGGCAGTACGCAGAACCGAACCCGGGTCACTGGAGCTGTGAGACAGTGGCAGTAAACAGAACCGAACCCAGGTCACTGGAGCTGTGAGAGTGTGGCAGTAAACAGAACCGAACCCGGGTCACTGGAGCTGTGAGACTGTGGCAGTAAACAGAACCGAACCCGGGACACTGGAGCTGTGAGACTGTGGCAGTAAACAGAACTGAACCCAGGTCACTGGAGCTGTGAGACTGTGGCAGTAAACAGAACCGAACCCGGGACACTGGAGCTGTGAGACTGTGGCAGTAAACAGAACTGAACCCAGGTCATGGAGCTGTGAGACTGTGGCAGTCAACAGAACCGAACGCAGGTCACTGAAGCTGTGAGACTGTGGCAGTACGCAGAACCGAACCCGGGTCACTGGAGCTGTGAGACTGTGGCAGTAAACAGAACCGAACCCAGGTCACTGGAGCTGTGAGAGTGTGGCAGTAAACAGAACCGAACCCGGGTCACTGGAGCTGTGAGACTGTGGCAGTAAACAGAACCGAACCCGGGACACTGGAGCTGTGAGACTGTGGCAGTAAACAGAACCGCACCCGGGACACTGGAGCTGTGAGACTGTGGCAGTAAACAGAACTGAACCCAGTTCACTGGAGCTGTGAGACTGTGGCAGTAAACAGAACCGAACCAGGGACACTGGAGATGTGAGACTGTGGCAGTAAACAGAACCGCACCCGGGACACTGGAGCTGTGAGGCTGTGGCAGTAAACAGAACTGAACCCAGGTCACTGGAGCTGTGAGACTGTGGCAGTAAACAGAACCGAACCCGGGACACTGGAGCTGTGAGGCTGTGGCAGTAAACAGAACTGAACCCAGGTCACTGGAGCTGTGAGACTGTGGCAGTAAACAGAACCGAACCCGGGACACTGGAGCTGTGAGGCTGTGGCAGTAAACAGAACTGAACCCAGGTCACTGGAGCTGTGAGGCTGTGGCAGTAAACAGAACTGAACCCAGGTCACTGGAGCTGTGAGACTGTGGCAGTAAACAGAACCGAACCCAGGTCACTGGAGCTGTGAGACTGTGGCAGTAAACAGAACCGAACCCAGGTCACTGGAGCTGTGAGGCTGTGGCAGTAAACAGAACCGAACCCAGGTCACTGGAGCTGTGAGAATGTGGCAGTAAACAGAACCGAACCCAGGTCACTGGAGCTGTGAGACTGTGGCAGTAAACAGAACCGAACCCGGGTCACTGGAGCTGTGAGACTGTGGCAGTAAACAGAACCGAACCCAGGTCACTGGAGCTGTGAGTCTGTGGCAGTAAACAGAACCGAACCCAGATCACTGGAGCTGCGAGACTGTGGCAGTAAACAGAACAGAACCCGGGTCACTGGAGCTGTGAGACTGTGGCAGTAAACAGAACCGAACCCGGGTCACTGGAGCTGTGAGACTGTGGCAGTAAACAGAACCGAACCCGGGACACTGGAGCTGTGAGACTGTGGCAGTACGCAGAAGAGAACCCAGATCACTGGAGCTGCGAGACTGTGGCAGTAAACAGAACAGAACCCAGGTCACTGGAGCTGTGAGGCTGTGGCAGTAAACAGAACTGAACCCAGGTCACTGGAGCTGTGAGACTGTGGCAGTAAACAGAACCGAACCCAGGTCACTGGAGCTGTGAGACTGTGGCAGTAAACAGAACCGAACCCAGGTCACTGGAGCTGTGAGGCTGTGGCAGTAAACAGAACGGAACCCAGGTCACTGAAGTTGTGAGACTGTGGCAGTACGCAGAACCGAACCCGGGTCACTGGAGCTGTGAGACTGTGGCAGTAAACAGAACCGAACCCAGGTCACTGGAGCTGTGAGACTGTGGCAGTAAACAGAACCGAACCCGGGACACTGGAGCTGTGAGACTGTGGCAGTAAACAGAACTGAACCCAGGTCACTGGAGCTGTGAGACTGTGGCAGTAAACAGAACCGAACCCGGGACACTGGAGCTGTGAGACTGTGGCAGTAAACAGAACTGAACCCAGGTCATGGAGCTGTGAGACTGTGGCAGTAAACAGAACCGAACCAAGGTCACTGAAGCTGTGAGACTGTGGCAGTACGCAGAACCGAACCCGGGTCACTGGAGCTGTGAGACTGTGGCAGTAAACAGAACCGAACCCAGGTCACTGGAGCTGTGAGAGTGTGGCAGTAAACAGAACCGAACCCGGGTCACTGGAGCTGTGAGACTGTGGCAGTAAACAGAACCGAACCCGGGACACTGGAGCTGTGAGACTGTGGCAGTAAACAGAACCGCACCCGGGACACTGGAGCTGTGAGACTGTGGCAGTAAACAGAACTGAACCCAGTTCACTGGAGCTGTGAGACTGTGGCAGTAAACAGAACCGAACCAGGGACACTGGAGCTGTGAGACTGTGGCAGTAAACAGAACCGCACCCGGGACACTGGAGCTGTGAGGCTGTGGCAGTAAAGAGAACTGAACCCAGGTCACTGGAGCTGTGAGACTGTGGCAGTAAACAGAACCGAACCCGGGACACTGGAGCTGTGAGACTGTGGCAGTAAACAGAACTGAACCCAGGTCACTGGAGCTGTGAGACTGTGGCAGTAAACAGAACCGAACCCGGGACACTGGAGCTGTGAGGCTGTGGCAGTAAACAGAACCGAACCCAGTTAACTGGAGCTGTGAGACTGTGGCAGTAAACAGAACCGAACCCAGGTCACTGGAGCTGTGAGGCTGTGGCAGTCCCCAGAACCGAACCCGGGTCACTGGAGCTGTGAGACTGTGGCAGTAAACAGAACCGAACCCGGGTCACTGGAGCTGTGAGACTGTGGCAGTAAACAGAACCGAACCCGGGACACTGGAGCTGTGAGACTGTGGCAGTAAACAGAACCGAACCCGGGACACTGGAGCTGTGAGACTGTGGCAGTAAACAGAACCGAACCCGGGACACTGGAGCTGTGAGACTGTGGCAGTAAACAGAACCGAACCCAGGTCACTGGAGCTGTGAGACTGTGGCAGTAAACAGAACCGATCCCGGGACACTGGAGCTGTGAGGCTGTGGCAGTAAACAGAACCGAACCCAGGTCACTGAAGCTGTGAGACTGTGGTAGTAAACAGAACCGAACCCGGGACACTGGAGCTGTGAGACTGTGGCAGTAAACAGAACCGAACCCAGGTCACTGGAGCTGTGAGAGTGTGGCAGTAAACAGAACCGAACCCGGTTCACTGGAGCTGTGAGACTGTGGCAGTAAACAGAACCGAACCCGGGACACTGGAGCTGTGAGACTGTGGCAGTAAACAGAACTGAACCCAGGTCACTGGAGCTGTGAGACTGTGGCAGTAAACAGAACCGAACCCGGGACACTGGAGCTGTGAGACTGTGGCAGTAAACAGAACTGAACCCAGGTCATGGAGCTGTGAGACTGTGGCAGTAAACAGAACCGAACCCAGGTCACTGAAGCTGTGAGACTGTGGCAGTAAACAGAACCGAAACCACGTCACTGGAGCTGTGAGACTGTGGCAGTAAACAGAACCGAACCCAGGTCACTGGAGCTGTGAGAGTGTGGCAGTAAACAGAACCGAACCCGGGTCACTGGAGCTGTGAGACTGTGGCAGTAAACAGAACCGAACCCGGGACACTGGAGCTGTGAGACTGTGGCAGTAAACAGAACCGAACCCGGGACACTGGAGCTGTGAGACTGTGGCAGTAAACAGAACTGAACCCAGTTCACTGGAGCTGTGAGACTGTGGCAGTAAACAGAACCGAACCAGGGACACTGGAGCTGTGAGACTGTGGCAGTAAACAGAACTGAACCCATGTCACTGGAGCTGTGAGACTGTGGCAGTAAACAGAACCGAACCCGGGACACTGGAGCTGTGAGGCTGTGGCAGTAAACAGAACTGAACCCAGGACACTGGAGCTGTGAGACTGTGGCAGTAAACAGAACCGAACCCGGGACACTGGAGCTGTGAGGCTGTGGCAGTAAACAGAACTGAACCCAGGTCACTGGAGCTGTGAGACTGTGGCAGTAAACAGAACCGAACCCAGGTCACTGGAGCTGTGAGACTGTGGCAGTAAACAGAACCGAATCCGGGTCACTGGAGCTGTGAGGCTGTTGCAGTAAACAGAACTGAACCCAGGTCACTGGAGCTGTGAGACTGTGGCAGTAAACAGAACCGAACCCAGGTCACTGGAGCTGTGAGACTGTGGCAGTAAACAGAACCGAACCCAGGTCACTGAAGCTGTGAGACTGTGTCAGTGAACAGAACCGAACCCAGGACACTGGAGCTGTGAGACTGTGGCAGTAAACAGAACCGAACCCAGGTCACTGGAGCTGTGAGAATGTGGCAGTAAACAGAACCGTACCCGGGACACTGGAGCTGTGAGACTGTGGCAGTACGCAGAACAGAACCCAGATCACTGGAGCTGCGAGACTGTGGCAGTACGCAGAACAGAACCCAGATCACTGGAGCTGCGAGACTGTGGCAGTAAACAGAACTGAACCCAGGTCACTGGAGCTGTGAGACTGTGGCAGTAAACAGAACCGAACCCAGGTCACTGGAGCTGTGAGACTGTGGCAGTAAACAGAACCGAACCCGGGTCACTGGAGCTGTGAGACTGTGGCAGTAAACAGAACAGAACCCGGGTCACTGGAGCTGTGAGACTGTGGCAGTAAACAGAACCGAACCCGGGACACTGGAGCTGTGAGACTGTGGCAGTAAACAGAACCGAACACTGGACACTGGAGCTGTGAGACTGTGGCAGTAAACAGAACCGAACCCAGGTCACTGGAGCTGTGAGACTGTGGCAGTAAACAGAACTGAACCCGGGACACTGGAGCTGTGAGACTGTGGCAGTACGCAGAACAGAACCCAGATCACTGGAGCTGCGAGACTGTGGCAGTAAACAGAACAGAACCCAGGTCACTGGAGCTGTGAGGCTGTGGCAGTAAACAGAACTGAACCCAGGTCACTGGAGCTGTGAGACTGTGGCAGTAAACAGAACCGAACCCAGGTCACTGGAGCTGTGAGACTGTGGCAGTAAACAGAACCGAACCCAGGTCACTGGAGCTGTGAGGCTGTGGCAGTAAACAGAACCGAACCCAGGTCACTGGAGCTGTGAGACTGTGGCTGTCCCCAGAACCGAACCCGGGTCACTGGAGCTGTGAGACTGTGGCAGTAAACAGAACCGAACCCGGGTCACTGGAGCTGTGAGACTGTGGCAGTAAACAGAACCGAACCCGTGACACTGGAGCTGTGAGACTGTGGCAGTAAACAGAACTGAACCCGGGACACTGGAGCTGTGAGACTGTGGCAGTAAACAGAACCGAACCCAGGTCACTGGAGCTGTGAGACTGTGGCAGTAAACAGAACCGAACCCAGGTCACTGGAGCTGTGAGACTGTGGCAGTAAACAGAACCGAACCCGGGACACTGGAGCTGTGAGACTGTGGCAGTACGCAGAACAGAACCCAGATCACTGGAGCTGTGAGACTGTGGCAGTAAACAGAACCGAACCCAGGTCACTGGAGCTGTGAGGCTGTGGCAGTAAACAGAACCGAACCCAGGTCACTGGAGCTGTGAGACTGTGGCAGTAAACAGAACCGAACCCGGGACACTGGAGCTGTGAGGCTGTGGCAGTAAACAGAACGGAACCCAGGTCACTGAAGCTGTGAGACTGTGGCAGTAAACAGAACCGAACCCGGGACACTGGAGCTGTGAGACTGTGGCAGTAAACAGAACCGAACCCAGGTCACTGAAGCTGTGAGACTGTGGCAGTAAACAGAACCGAACCCAGGTCACTGGAGCTGTGAGACTGTGGCAGTAAACAGAACCGAACCCGGGACACTGGAGCTGTGAGACTGTGGCAGTAAACAGAACCGAACCCAGGTCACTGAAGCTGTGAGACTGTGGCAGTACGCAGAACCGAACCCGGGTCACTGGAGCTGTGAGACTGTGGCAGTAAACAGAACCGAACCCGGGACACTGGAGCTGTGAGACTGTGGCAGTAAACAGAACCGAACCCGGGACACTGGAGCTGTGAGACTGTGGCAGTAAACAGAACTGAACCCAGGTCACTGGAGCTGTGAGACTGTGGCAGTAAACAGAACCGAACCCGGGACACTGGAGCTGTGAGACTGTGGCAGTAAACAGAACTGAACCCAGGTCATGGAGCTGTGAGACTGTGGCAGTAAACAGAACCGAACCCAGGTCACTGAAGCTGTGAGACTGTGGCAGTACGCAGAACCGAACCCGGGTCACTGGAGCTGTGAGACTGTGGCAGTAAACAGAACCGAACCCAGGTCACTGGAGCTGTGAGAGTGTGGCAGTAAACAGAACCGAACCCGGGTCACTGGAGCTGTGAGACTGTGGCAGTAAACAGAACCGAACCCGGGATACTGGAGCTGTGAGACTGTGGCAGTAAACAGAACCGCACCCGGGACACTGGAGCTGTGAGACTGTGGCAGTAAACAGAACTGAACCCAGTTCACTGGAGCTGTGAGACTGTGGCAGTAAACAGAACCGAACCAGGGACACTGGAGCTGTGAGACTGTGGCAGTAAACAGAACCGCACCCGGGACACTGGAGCTGTGAGGCTGTGGCAGTAAAGAGAACTGAACCCAGGTCACTGGAGCTGTGAGACTGTGGCAGTAAACAGAACCGAACCCGGGACACTGGAGCTGTGAGACTGTGGCAGTAAACAGAACTGAACCCAGGTCACTGGAGCTGTGAGACTGTGGCAGTAAACAGAACCGAACCCGGGACACTGGAGCTGTGAGGCTGTGGCAGTAAACAGAACCGAACCCAGGTAACTGGAGCTGTGAGACTGTGGAAGTAAACAGAACCGAACCCAGGTCACTGGAGCTGTGAGGCTGTGGCAGTCCCCAGAACCGAACCCGGGTCACTGGAGCTGTGAGACTGTGGCAGTAAACAGAACCGAACCCGGGTCACTGGAGCTGTGAGACTGTGGCAGTAAACAGAACCGAACCCGGGACACTGGAGCTGTGAGACTGTGGCAGTAAACAGAACTGAACCCAGGTCACTGGAGCTGTGAGACTGTGGCAGTAAACAGAACCGAACCCAGGTCACTGGAGCTGTGAGACTGTGGCAGTAAACAGAACCGAACCCAGGTCACTGAAGCTGTGAGACTATGTCAGTGAACAGAACCGAACCCAGGACACTGGAGCTGTGAGACTGTGGCAGTAAACAGAACCGAACCCAGGTCACTGGAGCTGTGAGGCTGTGGCAGTAAACAGAACCGAACCCAGGTCACTGGAGCTGTGAGAATGTGGCAGTAAACAGAACCGTACCCGGGACACTGGAGCTGTGAGACTGTGGCAGTACGCAGAACAGAACCCAGATCACTGGAGCTGCGAGACTGTGGCAGTAAACAGAACTGAACCCAGGTCACTGGAGCTGTGAGACTGTGGCAGTAAACAGAACCGAACCCAGGTCACTGGAGCTGTGAGAATGTGGCAGTAAACAGAACCGAACCCGGGTCACTGGAGCTGTGAGACTGTGGCAGTAAACAGAACCGAACCCGGGACACTGAAGCTGTGAGACTGTGGCAGTAAACAGAACAGAACCCGGGTCACTGGAGCTGTGAGACTGTGGCAGTAAACAGAACCGAACCCGGGACACTGGAGCTGTGAGACTGTGGCAGTAAACAGAACCGAACCCGGGACACTGGAGCTGTGAGACTGTGGCAGTAAACAGAACAGAACCCAGGTCACTGGAGCTGTGAGGCTGTGGCAGTAAACAGAACTGAACCCAGGTCACTGGAGCTGTGAGACTGTGGCAGTAAACAGAACCGAACCCAGGTCACTGGAGCTGTGAGGCTGTGGCAGTAAACAGAACCGAACCCAGGTCACTGGAGCTGTGAGACTGTGGCAGTCCCCAGAACCGAACCCGGGTCACTGGAGCTGTGAGACTGTGGCAGTAAACAGAACCGAACCCGGGACACTGGAGCTGTGAGGCTGTGGCAGTAAACAGAACCGAACCCAGGTCACTGGAGATGTGAGACTGTGGCAGTAAACAGAACCGAAGCCAGGTCACTGGAGCTGTGAGGCTGTGGCAGTCCCCAGAACCGAACCCGGGTCACTGGAGCTGTGAGACTGTGGCAGTAAACAGAACCGAACCCGGGTCACTGGAGCTGTGAGACTGTGGCAGTAAACAGAACCGAACCCGTGACACTGGAGCTGTGAGACTGTGGCAGTAAACAGAACCGAACCCAGGTCACTGGAGCTGTGAGACTGTGGCAGTAAACAGAACCGAACCCAGGTCACTGGAGCTGTGAGAGTGTGGCAGTAAACAGAACCGAACCCGGGTCACTGGAGCTGTGAGACTGTGGCAGTAAACAGAACCGAACCCGGGACACTGGAGCTGTGAGACTGTGGCAGTAAACAGAACCGCACCCGGGACACTGGAGCTGTGAGACTGTGGCAGTAAACAGAACTGAACCCAGTTCACTGGAGCTGTGAGACTGTGGCAGTAAACAGAACCGAACCCAGGTCACTGGAGCTGTGAGACTGTGGCAGTAAACAGAACCGAACCAGGGACACTGGAGCTGTGAGGCTGTGGCAGTAAACAGAACTGAACCCGGGTCACTGGAGCTGTGAGACTGTGGCAGTAAACAGAACCGAACCCAGGTCACTGGAGCTGTGAGACTGTGGCAGTAAACAGAACCGCACCCGGGACACTGGAGCTGTGAGGCTGTGGCAGTAAAGAGAACTGAACCCAGGTCACTGGAGCTGTGAGACTGTGGCAGTAAACAGAACCGAACCCGGGACACTGGAGCTGTGAGACTGTGGCAGTAAACAGAACTGAACCCAGGTCACTGGAGCTGTGAGACTGTGGCAGTAAACAGAACCGAACACGGGACACTGGAGCTGTGAGGCTGTGGCAGTAAACAGAACCGAACCCAGGTAACTGGAGCTGTGAGACTGTGGAAGTAAACAGAACCGAACCCAGGTCACTGGAGCTGTGAGGCTGTGGCAGTCCCCAGAACCGAACCCGGGTCACTGGAGCTGTGAGACTGTGGCAGTAAACAGAACCGAACCCGGGTCACTGGAGCTGTGAGACTGTGGCAGTAAACAGAACCGAACCCGGGACACTGGAGCTGTGAGACTGTGGCAGTAAACAGAACTGAACCCAGGTCACTGGAGCTGTGAGACTGTGGCAGTAAACAGAACCGAACCCAGGTCACTGGAGCTGTGAGACTGTGGCAGTAAACAGAACCGAACCCAGGTCACTGAAGCTGTGAGACTATGTCAGTGAACAGAACCGAACCCAGGACACTGGAGCTGTGAGACTGTGGCAGTAAACAGAACCGAACCCAGGTCACTGGAGCTGTGAGGCTGTGGCAGTAAACAGAACCGAACCCAGGTCACTGGAGCTGTGAGAATGTGGCAGTAAACAGAACCGTACCCGGGACACTGGAGCTGTGAGACTGTGGCAGTACGCAGAACAGAACCCAGATCACTGGAGCTGCGAGACTGTGGCAGTAAACAGAACTGAACCCAGGTCACTGGAGCTGTGAGACTGTGGCAGTAAACAGAACCGAACCCAGGTCACTGGAGCTGTGAGAATGTGGCAGTAAACAGAACCGAACCCAGGTCACTGGAGCTGTGAGACTGTGGCAGTAAACAGAACAGAACCCGGGTCACTGGAGCTGTGAGACTGTGGCAGTAAACAGAACCGAACCCGGGACACTGGAGCTGTGAGACTGTGGCAGTAAACAGAACCGAACCCGGGACACTGGAGCTGTGAGACTGTGGCAGTACGCAGAACAGAACCCAGATCACTGGAGCTGCGAGACTGTGGCAGTAAACAGAACAGAACCCAGGTCACTGGAGCTGTGAGGCTGTGGCAGTAAACAGAACTGAACCCAGGTCACTGGAGCTGTGAGACTGTGGCAGTAAACAGAATCGAACCCAGGTCACTGGAGCTGTGAGACTGTGGCAGTAAACAGAACCGAACCCAGGTCACTGGAGCTGTGAGGCTGTGGCAGTAAACAGAACCGAACCCAGGTCACTGGAGCTGTGAGACTGTGGCAGTCCCCAGAACCGAACCCGGGTCACTGGAGCTGTGAGACTGTGGCAGTAAACAGAACCGAACCCGGGACACTGGAGCTGTGAGGCTGTGGCAGTAAACAGAACCGAACCCAGGTCACTGGAGCTGTGAGACTGTGGCAGTAAACAGAACCGAACCCAGGTCACTGGAGCTGTGAGGCTGTGGCAGTCCCCAGAACCGAACCCGGGTCACTGGAGCTGTGAGACTGTGGCAGTAAACAGAACCGAACCCGGGTCACTGGAGCTGTGAGACTGTGGCAGTAAACAGAACCGAACACGTGACACTGGAGCTGTGAGACTGTGGCAGTAAACAGAACCGAACCCAGGTCACTGGAGCTGTGAGACTGTGGCAGTAAACAGAACCGAACCCAGGTCACTGGAGCTGCGAGACTGTGGCAGTAAACAGAACCGAACCCGGGACACTGGAGCTGTGAGACTGTGTCAGTAAACAGAACCGAACCCAGGTCACTGGAGCTGTGAGGCTGTGGCAGTAAACAGAACCGAACCCAGGTCACTGGAGCTGTGAGACTGTGGCAGTAAACAGAACCGAACCCAGGTCACTGGAGCTGTGAGGCTGTGGCAGTAAACAGAACAGAACCCAGATCACTGGAGCTGTGAGACTGTGGCAGTAAACAGAACCGAACCCAGGTCACTGGAGCTGTGAGGCTGTGGCAGTAAACAGAACCGAACCCAGGTCACTGGAGCTGTGAGACTGTGGCAGTAAACAGAACCGAACCCGGTACACTGGAGCTGTGAGGCTGTGGCAGTAAACAGAACGGAACCCAGGTCACTGAAGCTGTGAGACTGTGGCAGTAAACAGAACCGAACCCAGGACACTGGAGCTGTGAGACTGTGGCAGTAAACAGAACCGAACCCAGGTCACTGGAGCTGTGAGACTGTGGCAGTAAACAGAACCGAACCCGGGACACTGGAGCTGTGAGACTGTGGCAGTAAACAGAACTGAACCCAGGTCACTGGAGCTGTGAGACTGTGGCAGTAAACAGAACCGAACCCGGGACACTGGAGCTGTGAGACTGTGGCAGTAAACAGAACCGAACCCAGGTCACTGGAGCTGTGAGACTGTGGCAGTAAACAGAACCGAACGCGGGACACTGGAGCTGTGAGACTGTGGCAGTAAACAGAACTGAACCCAGGTCACTGGAGCTGTGAGACTGTGGCAGTAAACAGAACCGAACCCGGGACACTGGAGCTGTGAGACTGTGGCAGTAAACAGAACTGAACCCAGGTCATGGAGCTGTGAGACTGTGGCAGTAAACAGAACCGAACCCAGGTCACTGAAGCTGTGAGACTGTGGCAGTACGCAGAACCGAACCCGGGTCACTGGAGCTGTGAGACTGTGGCAGTAAACAGAACCGAACCCAGGTCACTGGAGCTGTGAGAGTGTGGCAGTAAACAGAACCGAACCCGGGTCACTGGAGCTGTGAGACTGTGGCAGTAAACAGAACCGAACCCGGGACACTGGAGCTGTGAGACTGTGGCAGTAAACAGAACCGCACCCGGGACACTGGAGCTGTGAGACTGTGGCAGTAAACAGAACTGAACCCAGTTCACTGGAGCTGTGAGACTGTGGCAGTAAACAGAACCGAACCAGGGACACTGGAGCTGTGAGACTGTGGCAGTAAACAGAACCGCACCCGGGACTCTGGAGCTGTGAGGCTGTGGCAGTAAAGAGAACTGAACCCAGGTCACTGGAGCTGTGAGACTGTGGCAGTAAACAGAACCGAACCCGGGACACTGGAGCTGTGAGACTGTGGCAGTAAACAGAACTGAACCCAGGTCACTGGAGCTGTGAGACTGTGGCAGTAAACAGAACCGAACCCGGGACACTGGAGCTGTGAGGCTGTGGCAGTAAACAGAACCGAACCCAGGTAACTGGAGCTGTGAGACTGTGGCAGTAAACAGAACCGAACCCAGGTCACTGGAGCTGTGAGGCTGTGGCAGTCCCCAGAACCGAACCCGGGTCACTGGAGCTGTGAGACTGTGGCAGTAAACAGAACCGAACCCGGGTCACTGGAGCTGTGAGACTGTGGCAGTAAACAGAACCGAACCCGGGACACTGGAGCTGTGAGACTGTGGCAGTAAACAGAACCGAACCCGGGACACTGGAGCTGTGAGACTGTGGCAGTAAACAGAACCGAACCCGGGACACTGGAGCCGTGAGACTGTGGCAGTAAACAGAACCGAACCCAGGTCACTGGAGCTGTGAGACTGTGGCAGTAAACAGAACCGAACCCGGGACACTGGAGCTGTGAGGCTGTGGCAGTAAACAGAACCGAACCCAGGTCACTGAAGCTGTGAGACTGTGGCAGTAAACAGAACCGAACCCGGGACACTGGAGCTGTGAGACTGTGGCAGTAAACAGAACCGAACCCAGGTCACTGGAGCTGTGAGAGTGTGGCAGTAAACAGAACCGAACCCGGGTCACTGGAGCTGTGAGACTGTGGCAGTAAACAGAACCGAACCCGGGACACTGGAGCTGTGAGACTGTGGCAGTAAACAGAACTGAACCCAGGTCACTGGAGCTGTGAGACTGTGGCAGTAAACAGAACCGAACCCGGGACACTGGAGCTGTGAGACTGTGGCAGTAAACAGAACTGAACCCAGGTCATGGAGCTGTGAGACTGTGGCAGTAAACAGAACCGAACCCAGGTCACTGAAGCTGTGAGACTGTGGCAGTAAACAGAACCGAACCCAGGTCACTGGAGCTGTGAGACTGTGGCAGTAAACAGAACCGAACCCGGGTCACGGGAGCTGTGAGGCTGTGACAGTAAACAGAACTGAACCCGGGACA
Organism: Heterodontus francisci; assembly: GCF_036365525.1. Classification (NCBI taxonomy): domain Eukaryota; kingdom Metazoa; phylum Chordata; class Chondrichthyes; order Heterodontiformes; family Heterodontidae; genus Heterodontus; species Heterodontus francisci. The sequence continues at coordinate 1,557,378 of NW_027141614.1, read as the reverse complement.
CTGGAGCTGTGAGACTGTGGCAGTAAACAGAACCGAACCCGGGTCACTGGAGCTGTGAGACTGTGGCAGTAAACAGAACCGAACCCGGGACACTGGAGCTGTGAGACTGTGGCAGTAAACAGAACTGAACCCAGGTCATGGAGCTGTGAGACTGTGGCAGTAAACAGAACCGAACCCAGGTCACTGAAGCTGTGAGACTGTGGCAGTAAACAGAACAGAACCCAGGTCACTGGAGCTGTGAGAGTGTGGCAGTAAACAGAACCGAACCCGGGTCACTGGAGCTGTGAGACTGTGGCAGTAAACAGAACCGAACCCGGGACACTGGAGCTGTGAGACTGTGGCAGTAAACAGAACCGAACCCGGGACACTGGAGCTGTGAGACTGTGGCAGTAAACAGAACTGAACCCAGTTCACTGGAGCTGTGAGACTGTGGCAGTAAACAGAACCGAACCAGGGACACTGGAGCTGTGAGGCTGTGGCAGTAAACAGAACTGAACCCATGTCACTGGAGCTGTGAGACTGTGGCAGTAAACAGAACCGAACCCAGGTCACTGGAGCTGTGAGAGTGTGGCAGTAAACAGAACCGAACCCGGGTCACTGGAGCAGTGAGACTGTGGCAGTAAACAGAACCAAACCCGGGACACTGGAGCAGTGAGACTGTGGCAGTAAACAGAACCGCACCCGGGACACTGGAGCTGTGAGACTGTGGCAGTAAACAGAACTGAACCCAGTTCACTGGAGCTGTGAGACTGTGGCAGTAAACAGAACCGAACCAGGGACACTGGAGCTGTGAGACTGTGGCAGTAAACAGAACCGCACCCGGGACACTGGAGCTGTGAGGCTGTGGCAGTAAAGAGAACTGAACCCAGGTCACTGGAGCTGTGAGACTGTGGCAGTAAACAGAACCGAACCCGGGACACTGGAGCTGTGAGACTGTGGCAGTAAACAGAACTGAACCCAGGTCACTGGAGCTGTGAGACTGTGGCAGTAAACAGAACCGAACCCGGGACACTGGAGCTGTGAGGCTGTGGCAGTAAACAGAACCGAACCCAGGTAACTGGAGCTGTGAGACTGTGGCAGTAAACAGAACCGAACCCAGGTCACTGGAGCTGTGAGGCTGTGGCAGTCCCCAGAACCGAACCCGGGTCACTGGAGCTGTGAGACTGTGGCAGTAAACAGAACCGAACCCGGGTCACTGGAGCTGTGAGACTGTGGCAGTAAACAGAACCGAACCCGGGACACTGGAGCTGTGAGACTGTGGCAGTAAACAGAACCGAACCCGGGACACTGGAGCCGTGAGACTGTGGCAGTAAACAGAACCGAACCCAGGTCACTGGAGCTGTGAGACTGTGGCAGTAAACAGAACCGAACCCGGGACACTGGAGCTGTGAGGCTGTGGCAGTAAACAGAACCGAACCCAGGTCACTGAAGCTGTGAGACTGTGGCAGTAAACAGAACCGAACCCGGGACACTGGAGCTGTGAGACTGTGGCAGTAAACAGAACCGAACCCAGGTCACTGGAGCTGTGAGAGTGTGGCAGTAAACAGAACCGAACCCGGGTCACTGGAGCTGTGAGACTGTGGCAGTAAACAGAACTGAACCCAGGTCACTGGAGCTGTGAGACTGTGGCAGTAAACAGAACCGAACCCGGGACACTGGAGCTGTGAGACTGTGGCAGTAAACAGAACTGAACCCAGATCACTGGAGCTGCGAGACTGTGGCAGTAAACAGAACTGAACCCAGGTCACTGGAGCTGTGAGACTGTGGCAGTAAACAGAACCGAACCCGGGTCACTGGAGATGTGAGACTGTGGCAGTAAACAGAACAGAACCCGGGTCACTGGAGCTGTGAGACTGTGGCAGTAAACAGAACCGAACCCGGGACACTGGAGCTGTGAGACTGTCGCAGTAAACAGAACCGAACCCGGGACACTGGAGCTGTGAGACTGTGGCAGTACGCAGAACAGAACCCAGATCACTGGAGCTGCGAGACTGTGGCAGTAAACAGAACAGAACCCAGGTCACTGGAGCTGTGAGGCTGTGGCAGTAAACAGAACCGAACCCGGGACACTGGAGCTGTGAGACTGTGGCAGTAAACAGAACCGAACCCAGGTCACTGGAGCTGTGAGACTGTGGCAGTAAACAGAACCGAACCCAGGTCACTGGAGCTGTGAGACTGTGGCAGTAAACAGAACCGAACCCAGGTCACTGGAGCTGTGAGGCTGTGGCAGTAAACAGAACTGAACCCAGGTCACTGGAGCTGTGAGACTGTGGCAGTAAACAGAACCGAACCCAGGTCACTGGAGCTGTGAGACTGTGGCAGTAAACAGAACCGAACCCAGGTCACTGGAGCTGTGAGGCTGTGGCAGTAAACAGAACCGAACCCAGGTCACTGGAGCCGTGAGACTGTGGCAGTCCCCAGAACCGAACCCGGGTCACTGGAGCTGTGAGACTGTGGCAGTAAACAGAACCGAACCCAGGTCACTGGAGATGTGAGACTGTGGCAGTAAACAGAACCGAACCCAGGTCACTGGAGCTGTGAGGCTGTGGCAGTCCCCAGAACCGAACCCGGGTCACTGGAGCTGTGAGACTGTGGCAGTAAACAGAACCGAACCCGGGTCACTGGAGCTGTGAGACTGTGGCAGTGAACAGAACCGAACCCGGGTCACTGGAGCTGTGAGGCTGTGGCAGTAAACAGAACCGAACCCGGGACACTGGAGCTGTGAGGCTGTGGCAGTAAACAGAACCGAACCCAGGTCACTGGAGATGTGAGACTGTGGCAGTAAACAGAACCGAACCCAGGTCACTGGAGCTGTGAGGCTGTGGCAGTCCCCAGAACCGAACCCAGGTCACTGGAGCTGTGAGACTGTGGCAGTAAACAGAACCGAACCCGGGTCACTGGAGCTGTGAGACTGTGGCAGTAAACAGAACTGAACCCGTGACACTGGAGCTGTGAGACTGTGGCAGTAAACAGAACCGAACCCAGGTCACTGGAGCTGTGAGACTGTGGCAGTAAACAGAACCGAACCCAGGTCACTGGAGCTGTGAGACTGTGGCAGTAAACAGAACCGAACCCGGGACACTGGAGCTGTGAGACTGTGGCAGTACGCAGAACAGAACCCAGATCACTGGAGCTGTGAGACTGTGGCAGTAAACAGAACCGAACCCAGGTCACTGGAGCTGTGAGGCTGTGGCAGTAAACAGAACCGAACCCAGGTCACTGGAGCTGTGAGACTGTGGCAGTAAACAGAACCGAACCCGGGACACTGGAGCTGTGAGGCTGTGGCAGTAAACAGAACGGAACCCAGGTCACTGAAGCTGTGAGACTGTGGCAGTACGCAGAACCGAACCCGGGTCACTGGAGCTGTGAGACTGTGGCAGTAAACAGAACCGAACCCAGGTCACTGGAGCTGTGAGACTGTGGCAGTAAACAGAACCGAACCCGGGACACTGGAGCTGTGAGACTGTGGCAGTAAACAGAACTGAACCCAGGTCACTGGAGCTGTGAGACTGTGGCAGTAAACAGAACCGAACCCGGGACACTGGAGCTGTGAGACTGTGGCAGTAAACAGAACTGAACCCAGGTCATGGAGCTGTGAGACTGTGGCAGTAAACAGAACCGAACCCGGGTCACTGGAGCTGTGAGACTGTGGCAGTACGCAGAACCGAACCCGGGTCACTGGAGCTGTGAGACTGTGGCAGTAAACAGAACCGAACCCAGGTCACTGGAGCTGTGAGAGTGTGGCAGTAAACAGAACCGAACCCGGGTCACTGGAGCTGTGAGACTGTGGCAGTAAACAGAACCGAACCCGGGACACTGGAGCTGTGAGACTGTGGCAGTAAACAGAACCGAACCCAGGTCACTGGAGCTGTGAGACTGTGGCAGTAAACAGAACTGAACCCAGGTCACTGGAGCTGTGAGACTGTGGCAGTAAACAGAACTGAACCCAGTCACTGGAGCTGTGAGACTGTGGCAGTAAACAGAACTGAACCCAGTCACTGGAGCTGTGAGACTGTGGCAGTAAACAGAACCGCACCCGGGACACTGGAGCTGTGAGACTGTGGCAGTAAACAGAACTGAACCCAGTCACTGGAGCTGTGAGACTGTGGCAGTAAACAGAACCGAACCAGGGACACTGGAGCTGTGAGACTGTGGCAGTAAACAGAACCGCACCAGGGACACAGGAGCTGTGAGGCTGTGGCAGTAAAGAGAACTGAACCCAGGTCACTGGAGCTGTGAGACTGTGGCAGTAAACAGAACCGAACCCGGGACACTGGAGCTGTGAGACTGTGGCAGTAAACAGAACTGAACCCAGGTCACTGGAGCTGTGAGACTGTGGCAGTAAACAGAAACGAACCCGGGACACTGGAGCTGTGAGGCTGTGGCAGTAAACAGAACTGAACCCAGGTCACTGGAGCTGTGAGACTGTGGCAGTAAACAGAACCGAACCCGGGACACTGGAGCTGTGAGACTGTGGCAGTAAACAGAACCGAACCCAGGTCACTGCAGCTGTGAGACTGTGGCAGTAAACAGAACCGAACCCGGGTCACTGGAGCTGTGAGGCTGTGGCAGTCAACAGAACTGAACCCAGGTCACTGGAGCTGTGAGACTGTGGCAGTAAACAGAACCGAACCCAGGTCACTGGAGCTGTGAGGCTGTGGCAGTAAACAGAACCGAACCCAGGTCACTGGAGCTGTGAGACTGTGGCAGTAAACAGAACCGAACCCAGGTCACTGGAGCTGTGAGACTGTGGCAGTAAACAGAACCGAACCCGGGTCACTGGAGCTGTGAGACTGTGGCAGTAAACAGAACCGAACCCGGGTCACTGGAGCTGTGAGGCTTTGGCAGTCAACAGAACTGAACCCAGGTCACTGGAGCTGTGAGACTGTGGCAGTAAACAGAACCGAACCCAGGTCACTGGAGCTGTGAGGCTGTGGCAGTAAACAGAACCGAACCCAGGTCACTGGAGCTGTGAGAATGTGGCAGTAAACAGAACCGAACCCAGGTCACTGGGGCTGTGAGACTGTGGCAGTAAACAGAACCGAACCAGGGACACTGGAGCTGTGAGACTGTGGCAGTAAACAGAACTGAACCCAGGTCACTGGAGCTGTGAGACTGTGGCAGTAAACAGAACCGAACCCGGGTCACTGGAGCTGTGAGACTGTGACAGTAAACAGAACCGAACCCAGGTCACTGGAGCTGTGAGACTGTGGCAGTAAACAGAACAGAACCCAGATCACTGGAGCTGCGAGACTGTGGCAGTAAACAGAACAGAACCCAGATCACTGGAGCTGCGAGACTGTGGCAGTAAACAGAACCGAACCCAGGTCACTGGAGCTGTGAGACTGTGGCAGTAAACAGAACCGAACCCAGGTCACTGGAGCTGTGAGACTGTGGCAGTAAACAGAACCGAACCCAGGTCACTGGAGCTGTGAGGCTGTGGCAGTAAACAGAATCGAACCCAGGTCACTGGAGCTGTGAGAATGTGGCAGTAAACAGAACCGAACCCGGGACACTGGAGCTGTGAGGCTGTGGTTGTAAACAGAACCGAACCCAGGTCACTGGAGCTGTGAGACTGTGGCAGTAAACAGAACCGAACCCAGGTCACTGGAGCTGTGAGACTGTGGCAGTAAACAGAACCGAACCCAGGTCACTGGAGCTGTGAGGCTGTGGCAGTAAACAGAACCGAACCCAGGTCACTGGAGCTGTGAGACTGTGGCAGTAAACAGAACCGAACCCAGGTCACTGAAGCTGTGAGACTGTGGCACTGAACAGAACCGAACCCAGGACACAGGAGCTTTGAGACTGTGGCAGTAAACAGAACCGAACCCAGGTCACTGGAGCTGTGAGACTGTGGCAGTAAACAGAACCGAACCCAGGTCACTGGAGCTGTGAGGCTGTGGCAGTACGCAGAACCGAACCCAGGTCACTGGAGCTGTGAGACTGTGGCAGTAAACAGAACCGAACCCGGGACACTGGAGCTGTGAGACTGTGGCAGTAAACAGAACCGAACCCGGGTCACTGGAGCTGTGAGGCTGTGGCAGTAAACAGAACCGAACCCAGGTCACTGGAGCTGTGAGGCTGTGGCAGTAAACAGAACCGAACCCAGGACACTGGAGCTGTGAGACTGTGGCAGTAAACAGAACCGAACCCGGGACACTGGAGCTGTGAGACTGTGGCAGTCCCCAGAACCGAACCCGGGTCACTGGAGCTGTGAGACTGTGGCAGTAAACAGAACCGAACCCAGGTCACTGGAGCTGTGAGAGTGTGGCAGTAAACAGAACCGAACCCGGGTCACTGGAGCTGTGAGACTGTGGCAGTAAACAGAACCGAACCCGGGACACTGGAGCTGTGAGACTGTGGCAGTAAACAGAACCGAACCCGGGACACTGGAGCTGTGAGACTGTGGCAGTAAACAGAACTGAACCCAGTTCACTGGAGCTGTGAGACTGTGGCAGTAAACAGAACCGAACCAGGGACACTGGAGCTGTGAGGCTGTGGCAGTAAACAGAACCGAACCCGGGTCACTGGAGCTGTGAGGCTGTGGCAGTAAACAGAACTGAACCCAGGTCACTGGAGCTGTGAGACTGTGGCAGTAAACAGAACCGAACCCAGGTCACTGGAGCTGTGAGACTGTGGCAGTAAACAGAACTGAACCCAGGTCACTGGATCTGTGAGACTGTGGCAGTAAACAGAACCGAACCCGGGACACTGGAGCTGTGAGGCTGTGGCAGTAAACAGAACTGAACCCAGGTCACTGGAGCTGTGAGACTGTGGCAGTAAACAGAACCGAACCCAGGTCACTGGAGCTGTGAGACTGTGGCAGTAAACAGAACCGAACCCAGGTCACTGAAGCTGTGAGACTGTGGCAGTAAACAGAACCGTACCCGGGACACTGGAGCTGTGAGAATGTGGCAGTAAACAGAACCGTACCCGGGACACTGGAGCTGTGAGACTGTGGCAGTAAACAGAACCGAACCCAGGTCACTGGAGCTGTGAGACTGTGGCAGTAAACAGAAGCGAACCCGGGACACTGGAGCTGTGAGGCTGTGGCAGTAAACAGAACGGAACCCAGGTCACTGAAGCTGTGAGACTGTGGCAGTACGCAGAACCGAACCCGGGTCACTGGAGCTGTGAGACTGTGGCAGTAAACAGAACCGAACCCAGGTCACTGGAGCTGTGAGACTGTGGCAGTAAACAGAACCGAACCCGGGACACTGGAGCTGTGAGACTGTGGCAGTAAACAGAACTGAACCCAGGTCACTGGAGCTGTGAGACTGTGGCAGTAAACAGAACCGAACCCGGGACACTGGAGCTGTGAGACTGTGGCAGTAAACAGAACTGCACCCAGGTCATGGAGCTGTGAGACTGTGGCAGTAAACAGAACCGAACCCAGGTCACTGAAGCTGTGAGACTGTGGCAGTACGCAGAACCGAACCCGGGTCACTGGAGCTGTGAGACTGTGGCAGTAAACAGAACCGAACCCAGGTCACTGGAGCTGTGAGAGTGTGGCAGTAAACAGAACCGAACCCGGGTCACTGGAGCTGTGAGACTGTGGCAGTAAACAGAACCGAACCCGGGACACTGGAGCTGTGAGACTGTGGCAGTAAACAGAACCGCACCCGGGACACTGGAGCTGTGAGACTGTGGCAGTAAACAGAACTGAACCCAGTTCACTGGAGCTGTGAGACTGTGGCAGTAAACAGAACCGAACCAGGGACACTGGAGCTGTGAGACTGTGGCAGTAAACAGAACCGCACCCGGGACACTGGAGCTGTGAGGCTGTGGCAGTAAAGAGAACTGAACCCAGGTCACTGGAGCTGTGAGACTGTGGCAGTAAACAGAACCGAACCCGGGACACTGGAGCTGTGAGACTGTGGCAGTAAACAGAACCGAACCCAGGTCACTGAAGCTGTGAGACTGTGTCAGTGAACAGAACCGAACCCAGGACACTGGAGCTGTGAGGATGTGGCAGTAAACAGAACTGAACCCAGGTCACTGGAGCTGTGAGACTGTGGCAGTAAACAGAACCGAACCCGGGACACTGGAGCTGTGAGACTGTGGCAGTAAACAGAACCAAACCCAGGTCACTGGAGCTGTGAGACTGTGGCAGTAAACAGAACCGAACCCGGGTCACTGGAGCTGTGAGGCTGTGGCAGTCAACAGAACTGAACCCAGGTCACTGGAGCTGTGAGACTGTGGCAGCAAACAGAACCGAACCCAGGTCACTGGAGCTGTGAGACTGTGACAGTAAACAGAACCGAACCCAGGTCACTGGAGCTGTGAGGCTGTGGCAGTAAACAGAACCGAACCCAGGTCACTGGAGCTGTGAGAATGTGGCAGTAAACAGAACCGAACCCAGGTCACTGGGGCTGTGAGACTGTGGCAGTAAACAGAACCGAACCAGGGACACTGGAGCTGTGAGAATGTGGCAGTAAACAGAACTGAACCCAGGTCACTGGAGCTGTGAGACTGTGGCAGTAAACAGAACCGAACCCGGGTCACTGGAGCTGTGAGACTGTGACAGTAAACAGAACCGAACCCAGGTCACTGGAGCTGTGAGACTGTGGCAGTAAACAGAACAGAACCCAGATCACTGGAGCTGCGAGACTGTGGCAGTAAACAGAACAGAACCCAGATCACTGGAGCTGCGAGACTGTGGCAGTAAACAGAACCGAACCCAGGTCACTGGAGCTGTGAGACTGTGGCAGTAAACAGAACCGAACCCAGGTCACTGGAGCTGTGAGACTGTGGCAGTAAACAGAACCGAACCCAGGTCACTGGAGCTGTGAGGCTGTGGCAGTAAACAGAACCGAACCCAGGTCACTGGAGCTGTGAGAATGTGGCAGTAAACAGAACCGAACCCGGGACACTGGAGCTGTGAGGCTGTGGTTGTAAACAGAACCGAACCCAGGTCACTGGAGCTGTGAGACTGTGGCAGTAAACAGAACCGAACACAGGTCACTGGAGCTGTGAGACTGTGGCAGTAAACAGAACCGAACCCAGGTCACTGGAGCTGTGAGGCTGTGGCAGTAAACAGAACCGAACCCAGGTCACTGGAGCTGTGAGACTGTGGCAGTAAACAGAACCGAACCCAGGTCACTGAAGCTGTGAGACTGTGGCACTGAACAGAACCGAACCCAGGACACAGGAGCTGTGAGACTGTGGCAGTAAACAGTACCGAACCCAGGTCACTGGAGCTGTGAGACTGTGGCAGTAAACAGAACCGAACCCAGGTCACTGGAGCTGTGAGGCTGTGGCAGTACGCAGAACCGAACCCAGGTCACTGGAGCTGTGAGACTGTGGCAGTAAACAGAACCGAACCCGGGACACTGGAGCTGTGAGACTGTGGCAGTAAACAGAACCGAACCCGGGTCACTGGAGCTGTGAGGCTGTGGCAGTAAACAGAACCGAACCCAGGTCACTGGAGCTGTGAGGCTGTGGCAGTAAACAGAACCGAACCCAGGTCACTGGAGCTGTGAGACTGTGGCAGTAAACAGAACCGAACCCGGGACACTGGAGCTGTGAGACTGTGGCAGTCCCCAGAACCGAACCCGGGTCACTGGAGCTGTGAGACTGTGGCAGTAAACAGAACCGAAACCGGGTCACTGGAGCTGTGAGACTGTGGCAGTAAACAGAACCGAACCCGGGACACTGGAGCAGTGAGACTGTGGCAGTAAACAGAACCGAACCCGGGACACTGGAGCTGTGAGACTGTGGCAGTAAACAGAACCGAACCCAGGTCACTGGAGCTGTGAGACTGTGGCAGTAAACAGAACCGAACCCAGGTCACTGGAGCTGTGAGACTGTGGCAGTAAACAGAACCGAACCCAGGTCACTGGAGCTGTGAGACTGTGGCAGTAAACAGAACCGAACCCGGGACACTGGAGCTGTGAGACTGTGGCAGTACGCAGAACAGAACCCAGATCACTGGAGCTGTGAGACTGTGGCAGTAAACAGAACCGAACCCAGGTCACTGGAGCTGTGAGGCTGTGGCAGTAAACAGAACCGAACCCAGGTCACTGGAGCTGTGAGACTGTGGCAGTAAACAGAACCGAACCCGGGACACTGGAGCTGTGAGACTGTGGCAGTAAACAGAACCGAACCCGGGACACTGGAGCTGTGAGACTGTGGCAGTAAACAGAACCGAACCCAGGTCACTGGAGCTGTGAGAGTGTGGCAGTAAACAGAACTGAACCCAGGTCACTGGAGCTGTGAGGCTGTGGCAGTAAACAGAACCGAACCCAGGTCACTGGAGCTGTGAGGCTGTGGCAGTAAACAGAAGCGAACCCAGGTCACTGGAGCTGTGAGAATGTGGCAGTAAACAGAACCGAACCCGGGACACTGGAGCTGTGAGACTGTGGCAGTAAACAGAACCGAACCCAGGTCACTGGAGCTGTGAGACTGTGGCAGAAAACAGAACCGAACCCGGGACACTGGAGCTGTGAGACTGTGGCAGTAAACAGAACCGAACCCGGGACACTGGAGCTGTGAGACTGTGGCAGTAAACAGAACTGAACCCAGGTCACTGGAGCTGTGAGACTGTGGCAGTAAACGGAACCGAACCCAGGTCACTGGAGCAGTGAGACTGTGGCAGTAAACAGAACCGAACCCAGGTCACTGGAGCTGTGAGACTGTGGCAGTAAACAGAACCGAACCCAGGTCACTGGAGCTGTGAGACTGTGGCAGTAAACGGAACCGAACCCAGGTCACTGGAGCTGTGAGACTGTGGCAGTAAACAGATCTGAACCCAGGTCACTGGAGCTGTGAGACTGTGGCAGTAAACAGAACTGAACCCAGGTCACTGGAGCTGTGAGACTGTGGCAGTAAACAGAACCGAACCCAGGTCACTGGAGCTGTGAGACTGTGGCAAAAAACAGAACCGAACCCGGGTCACTGGAGCTGTGAGACTGTGGCAGTAAACAGAACCGAACCCGGGACACTGGAGCTGTGAGACTGTGGCAGTAAACAGAACCGAACCCAGGTCACTGGAGCTGTGAGACTGTGGCAGTAAACAGAACCGAACCCAGGTCACTGGATCTGTGAGACTGTGGCAGTAAACAGAACCGAACCCAGGTCACTGGAGCTGTGAGACTGTGGCAGTAAACAGAACCGAACCCAGGTCACTGGAGCTGTGAGACTGTGGCAGTAAACAGAACCGAACCCAGGTCACTGGAGCTGTGAGGCTGTGGCAGTAAACAGAACCGAACCCAGGTCACTGGAGCTGTGAGACTGTGGCAGTAAACAGAACCGAACCCGGGACACTGGAGCTGTGAGACTGTGGCAGTAAACAGAACCGAACCCGGGTCACTGGAGCTGTGAGACTGTGGCAGTAAACAGAACCGAACCCGGGACACTGGAGCTGTGAGACTGAGGCAGTAAACAGAACCGAACCCAGATCACTGGAGCTGTGAGACTGTGGCAGTAAACAGAACCGAACCCAGATCACTGGAGCTGTGAGACTGTGGCAGTAAACAGAACCGAACCCGGGTCACTGGAGCTGTGAGACTGTGGCAGTAAACAGAACCGAACCCAGGTCACTGGAGCTGTGAGACTGTGGCAGTAAACAGAACCGAACCCAGGTCACTGGAGCTGTGAGACTGTGGCAGTAAACAGAACCGAACCCAGGTCACTGGAGCTGTGAGACTGTGGCAGTAAATAGAACTGAACCCGGGTCACTGGAGCTTTGAGACTGTGGCAGTAAACAGAACCGAACCCGGGACACTGGAGCTGTGAGGCTGTGGTAGTAAACAGAACCGAACCCAGGTCACTGGAGCTGTGAGACTGTGGCAGTCCCCAGAACCGAACCCGGGACACTGGAGCTGTGAGACTGTGGCAGTAAACAGAACCGAACCCAGGTCACTGGAGCTGTGAGAGTGTGGCAGTAAACAGAACCGAACCCGGGTCACTGGAGCTGTGAGACTGTGGCAGTAAACAGAACCGAACCCGGGACACTGGAGCTGTGAGACTGTGGCAGTAAACAGAACCGAACCAGGGACACTGGAGCTGTGAGACTGTGTCAGTAAACAGAACTGAACCCAGGTCACTGGAGCTGTGAGACTGTGGCAGTAAACAGAACCGAACCCGGGACACTGGAGCTGTGAGGCTGTGGCAGTAAACAGAACTGAACCCAGGTCACTGGAGCTGTGAGACTGTGGCAGTAAACAGAACCGAACCCGGGACACTGGAGCTGTGAGGCTGTGGCAGTAAACAGAACTGAACCCAGGTCACTGGAGCTGTGAGACTGTGGCAGTAAACAGAACTGAACCCGGGACACTGGAGCTGTGAGGCTGTGGCAGTAAACAGAACTGAATCCAGGTCACTGGAGCTGTGAGACTGTGGCAGTAAACAGAACCGAACCCAGGTCACTGGAGCTGTGAGACTGTGGCAGTAAACAGAACCGAACCCGGGACACTGGAGCTGTGAGACTGTGGCAGTAAACAGAACCGAACCCGGGTCACTGGAGCTGTGAGGCTGTGGCAGTAAACAGAACTGAACCCAGGTCACTGGAGCTGTGAGACTGTGGCAGTAAACAGAACCGAACCCAGGTCACTGGAGCTGTGAGACTGTGGCAGTAAACAGAACCGAACCCAGGTCACTGAAGCTGTGAGACTGTGTCAGTGAACAGAACCGAACCCAGGACACTGGAGCTGTGAGACTGTGGCAGTAAACAAAACCGAACCCGGGTCACTGGAGCTGTGAGACTGTGGCAGTAAACAGAACCGAACCCAGGTCACTGGAGCTGTGAGACTGTGGCAGTAAACAGAACCGAACCCAGGTCACTGGAGCTGTGAGACTGTGGCAGTAAACAGAACCGAACCCAGGTCACTGGAGCTGTGAGGCTGTGGCAGTAAACAGAACCGAACCCGGGACACTGGAGCTGTGAGACTGTGGCAGTAAACAGAACTGAACCCGGGTCACTGGAGCTGTGAGAGTGTGGCAGTAAACAGAACCGAACCCAGGTCACTGGAGCTGTGAGGCTGTGGCAAAAAACTGAACCGAACCCAGGTCACTGGAGCTGTGAGACTGTGGCAGTGAACAGAACCGAACCCAGGTCACTGGAGCTGTGAGACTGTGGCAGTAAACAGAACCGAACCCAGGTCACTGGAGCTGTGAGACTGTGGCAGTAAACAGAACAGAACCCGGGTCACTGGAGCTGTGAGACTGTGGCAGTAAACAGAACCGAACCCGGGTCACTGGAGCTGTGAGACTGTGGCAGTAAACAGAACCGAACCCGGGACACTGGAGCTGTGAGACTGTGGCAGTAAACAGAACCGAACCCGGGACACTGGAGCTGTGAGACTGTGGCAGTACGCAGAACAGAACCCAGATCACTGGAGCTGCGAGACTGTGGCAGTAAACAGAACAGAACCCAGGTCACTGGAGCTGTGAGGCTGTGGCAGTAAACAGAACCGAACCCAGGTCACTGGAGCTGTGAGACTGTGGCAGTAAACAGAACCGAACCCAGGTCACTGGAGCTGTGAGGCTGTGGCAGTAAACAGAACCGAACCCAGGTCACTGGAGCTGTGAGACTGTGGCAGTCCCCAGAACCGAACCCGGGTCACTGGAGCTGTGAGACTGTGGCAGTAAACAGAACCGAACCCGGGACACTGGAGCTGTGAGACTGTGGCAGTAAACAGAACCGAACCCAGGTCACTGGAGCTGTGAGGCTGTGGCAGTCCCCAGAACCGAACCCGGGTCACTGGAGCTGTGAGACTGTGGCAGTAAACAGAACCGAACCCGGGTCACTGGAGCTGTGAGACTGTGGCAGTAAACAGAACCGAACCCGTGACACTGGAGCTGTGAGACTGTGGCAGTAAACAGAACCGAACCCGGGTCACTGGAGCTGTGAGACTGTGGCAGTAAACAGAACCGAACCCAGGTCACTGGAGCTGTGAGACTGTGGCAGTAAACAGAACCGAACCCGGGTCACTGGAGCTGTGAGACTGTGGCAGTAAACAGAACCGAACCCGGGTCACTGGAGCTGTGAGACTGTGGCAGTAAACAGAACCGAACCCGGGACACTGGAGCTGTGAGACTGTGGCAGTACGCAGAACAGAACCCAGATCACTGGAGCTGTGAGACTGTGGCAGTAAACAGAACCGAACCCAGGTCACTGGAGCTGTGAGGCTGTGGCAGTAAACAGAACGGAACCCAGGTCACTGAAGCTGTGAAACTGTGGCAGTAAACAGAACCGAACCCGGGTCACTGGAGCTGTGAGACTGTGGCAGTAAACAGAACCGAACCCAGGTCACTGGAGCTGTGAGACTGTGGCAGTAAACAGAACCGAACCCGGGACACTGGAGCTGTGAGACTGTGGCAGTAAACAGAACCGAACCCGGGACACTGGAGCTGTGAGACTGTGGCAGTAAACAGAACCGAACCCAGGTCACTGGAGCTGTGAGACTGTGGCAGTAAACAGAACCGAACCCGGGACACTGGAGCTGTGAGACTGTGGCAGTAAACAGAACCGAACCCAGGTCACTGGAGCTGTGAGACTGTGGCAGTAAACAGAACCGAACCAGGGACACTGGAGCTGTGAGACTGTGGCAGTAAACAGAACTGAACCCAGGTCACTGGAGCTGTGAGACTGTGGCAGTAAACAGAACCGAACCCGGGTCACTGGAGCTGTGAGACTGTGACAGTAAACAGAACCGAACCCAGGTCACTGGAGCTGTGAGACTGTGGCAGTAAACAGAACAGAACCCAGATCACTGGAGCTGCGAGACTGTGGCAGTAAACAGAACCGAACCAGGGACACTGGAGCTGTGAGACTGTGGCAGTAAACAGAACCGAACCCAGGTCACTGGAACTGTGAGACTGTGGCAGTAAACAGAACCGAACCCGGGTCACTGGAGCTGTGAGACTGTGGCAGTACGCAGAACAGAACCCAGATCACTGGAGCTGCGAGACTGTGGCAGTAAACAGAACCGAACCCAGGTCACTGGAGCTGTGAGGCTGTGGCAGTAAACAGAACCGAACCCAGGTCACTGGAGCTGTGAGACTGTGGCAGTAAACAGAACCGAACCCAGGTCACTGGAGCTGTGAGGCTGTGGCAGTAAACAGAACCGAACCCAGGTCACTGGAGCTGTGAGACTGTGGCAGTAAACAGAACCGAACCCGGGTCACTGGAGCTGTGAGACTGTGGCAGTACGCAGAACAGAACCCAGATCACTGGAGCTGCGAGACTGTGGCACTAAACAGAACCGAACCCAGGTCACTGGAGCTGTGAGGCTGTGGCAGTAAACAGAACCGAACCCAGGTCACTGGAGCTGTGAGACTGTGGCAGTAAACAGAACCGAACCCAGGTCACTGGAGCTGTGAGGCTGTGGCAGTAAACAGAACCGAACCCAGGTCACTGGAGCTGTGAGAATGTGGCAGTAAACAGAACCGAACCCGGGACACTGGAGCTGTGAGGCTGTGGCAGTAAACAGAACCGAACCCAGGTCACTGGAGCTGTGAGACTGTGGCAGTAAACAGAACCGAACCCAGGTCACTGGAGCTGTGAGACTGTGGCAGTAAACAGAACCGAACCCAGGTCACTGAAGCTGTGAGACTGTGGCACTGAACAGAACCGAACCCAGGACACAGGAGCTGTGAGACTGTGGCAGTAAACAGAACCGAACCCAGGTCACTGGAGCTGTGAGACTGTGGCAGTAAACAGAACCGAACCCAGGTCACTGAAGCTGTGAGACTGTGGCACTGAACAGAACCGAACCCAGGACACAGGAGCTGTGAGACTGTGGCAGTAAACAGAACCGAACCCAGGTCACTGGAGCTGTGAGGCTGTGGCAGTAAACAGAACCGAACCCAGGTCACTGGAGCTGTGAGACTGTGGCAGTAAACAGAACCGAACCCAGGTCACTGGAGCTGTGAGGCTGTGGCAGTACGCAGAACCGAACCCAGGTCACTGGAGCTGTGAGACTGTGGCAGTAAACAGAACCGAACCTGGGACACTGGAGCTGTGAGACTGTGGCAGTAAACAGAACCGAACCCGGGTCACTGGAGCTGTGAGGCTGTGGCAGTAAACAGAACCGAACCCAGGTCACTGGAGCTGTGAGGCTTTGGCAGTAAACAGAACCGAACCCAGGTCACTGGAGCTGTGAGACTGTGGCAGTAAACAGAACCGAAACCGGGTCACTGGAGCTGTGAGGTTGCGGCAGTCCCCAGAACCGAACCCGGGTCACTGGAGCTGTGAGACTGTGGCAGTAAACAGAACCGAAACCGGGTCACTGGAGCTGTGAGACTGTGGCAGTAAACAGAACCGAACCCGGGACACTGGAGCAGTGAGACTGTGGCAGTAAACAGAACCGAACCCGGGACACTGGAGCTGTGAGACTGTGGCAGTAAACAGAACCGAACCCAGGTCACTGGAGCTGTGAGACTGTGACAGTAAACAGAACCGAACCCAGGTCACTGGAGCTGTGAGACTGTGGCAGTAAACAGAACCGAACCCAGGTCACTGGAGCTGTGAGACTGTGGCAGTAAACAGAACCGAACCCGGGACACTGGAGCTGTGAGACTGTGGCAGTCCCCAGAACCGAACCCGGGTCACTGGAGCTGTGAGACTGTGGCAGTAAACAGAACCGAACCCGGGACACTGGAGCTGTGAGACAGTGGCAGTAAACAGAACCGAACCCGGGACACTGGAGCTGTGAGACTCTGGCAGTCCCCAGAACCGAACCCAGGTCACTGGAGCTGTGAGACTGTGGCAGTACGCAGAACAGAACCCAGATCACTGGAGCTGTGAGGCTGTGGCAGTAAACAGAACCGAACCCAGGTCACTGGAGCTGCGAGACTGTGGCAGTAAACAGAACCGAACCCGGGACACTGGAGCTGTGAGACTGTGGCAGTAAACAGAACCGAACCCGGGACACTGGAGCTGTGAGACTGTGGCAGTAAACAGAACTGAACCCGGGACACTGGAGCTGTGAGACTGTGGCAGTAAACAGAACCGAACCCAGGTCACTGGAGCTGTGAGACTGTGGCAGTAAACAGAACCGAACCCAGGTCACTGGAGCTGTGAGACTGTGGCAAAAAACAGAACCGAACCCGGGTCACTGGAGCTGTGAGACTGTGGCAGTAAACAGAACCGAACCCGGGACACTGGAGCTGTGAGACTGTGGCAGTAAACAGAACCGAACCCAGGTCACTGGAGCTGTGAGACTGTGGCAGTAAACAGAACCGAACCCAGGTCACTGGATCTGTGAGACTGTGGCAGTAAACAGAACCGAACCCAGGTCACTGGAGCTGTGAGACTGTGGCAGTAAACAGAACCGAACCCAGGTCACTGGAGCTGTGAGACTGTGGCAGTAAACAGAACCGAACCCAGGTCATTGGAGCTGTGAGACTGTGGCATTACGCAGAACTGAACCCGGGTCACTGGAACTGTGAGACTGTGGCAGTAAACAGAACCGAACCCGGGACACTGGAGCTGTGAGACTGTGGCAGTAAACAGAACCGAACCCAGATCACTGGAGCTGTGAGACTGTGGCTGTAAACAGAACCGAACCCGGGTCACTGGAGCTGTGAGACTGTGGCAGTCCCCAGAACCGAACCCGGGTCACTGGAGCTGTGAGACTGTGGCAGTAAACAGAACTGAACCCAGGACACTGGAGCTGTGAGACTGTGGCAGTCCCCAGAACCGAACCCGGGACACTGGAGCTGTGAGACTGTGGCAGTAAACAGAACTGAACCCAGGTCACTGGAGCTGTGAGACTGTGGCAGTAAACAGAACAGAACCCGGGTCACTGGAGCTGTGAGACTGTGGCATAAAACAGAACCGAACCCAGGACACTGGAGCTGTGAGACTGTGGCAGTAAACAGAACCGAACCCAGGTCACTGGAGCTGTGAGGCTGTGGCAGTAAACAGAACCGAACCCAGGTCACTGGAGCTGTGAGGCTGTGGCAGTAAACAGAACCGAACCCAGGTCACTGGAGCTGTGAGAATGTGGCAGTAAACAGAACCGAACCCGGGACACTGGAGCTGTGAGACTGTGGCAGTAAACAGAACCGAACCCAGGTCACTGGAGCTGTGAGACTGTGGCAGTAAACAGAACCGAACCCGGGACACTGGAGCTGTGAGACTGTGGCAGTAAACAGAACCGAACCCGGGACACTGGAGCTGTGAGACTGTGGCAGTAAACAGAACTGAACCCAGGTCACTGGAGCTGTGAGACTGTGGCAGTAAACGGAACCGAACCCAGGTCACTGGAGCAGTGAGACTGTGGCAGTAAACAGAACCGAACCCAGGTCACTGGAGCTGTGAGACTGTGGCAGTAAACAGAACCGAACCCAGGTCACTGGAGCTGTGAGACTGTGGCAGTAAACGGAACCGAACCCAGGTCACTGGAGCTGTGAGACTGTGGCAGTAAACAGAACTGAACCCAGGTCACTGGAGCTGTGAGACTGTGGCAGTAAACAGAACTGAACCCAGGTCACTGGAGCTGTGAGACTGTGGCAGTAAACAGAACCGAACCCAGGTCACTGGAGCTGTGAGACTGTGGCAAAAAACAGAACCGAACCCGGGTCACTGGAGCTGTGAGACTGTGGCAGTAAACAGAACCGAACCCGGGACACTGGAGCTGTGAGACTGTGGCAGTAAACAGAACCGAACCCAGGTCACTGGAGCTGTGAGACTGTGGCAGTAAACAGAACCGAACCCAGGTCACTGGATCTGTGAGACTGTGGCAGTAAACAGAACCGAACCCAGGTCACTGGAGCTGTGAGACTGTGGCAGTAAACAGAACCGAACCCAGGTCACTGGAGCTGTGAGACTGTGGCAGTAAACAGAACCGAACCCAGGTCACTGGAGCTGTGAGGCTGTGGCAGTAAACAGAACCGAACCCAGGTCATTGGAGCTGTGAGACTGTGGCATTACGCAGAACTGAACCCGGGTCACTGGAACTGTGAGACTGTGGCAGTAAACAGAACCGAACCCGGGACACTGGAGCTGTGAGACTGTGGCAGTAAACAGAACCGAACCCAGATCAATGGAGCTGTGAGACTGTGGCAGTAAACAGAACCGAACCCGGGTCACTGGAGCTGTGAGACTGTGGCAGTAAACAGAACCGAACCCGGGTCACTGGAGCTGTGAGACTGTGGCAGTAAACAGAAGCGAACCCGGGACACTGGAGCTGTGAGGCTGTGGCAGTAAACAGAACCGAACCCAGGTCACTGGAGCTGTGAGACTGTGGCAGTCCCCAGAACCGAACCCGGGACACTGGAGCTGTGAGGCTGTGGCAGTAAACAGAATCGAACCCAGGTCACTGGAGCTGTGAGACTGTGGCAGTAAACAGAACCGAACCCGGGTCACTGGAGCTGTGAGACTGTGGCAGTAAACAGAACTGAACCCAGGTCACTGGAGCAGTGAGACTGTGGCAGTAAACAGAACTGAACCCAGGTCACTGGAGCTGTGAGACTGTGGCAGTAAACAGAACCGAACCCGGGACACTGGAGCTGTGAGACTGTGGCAGTAAACAGAACCGAACCCGGGTCACTGGAGCTGTGAGACTGTGGCAGTAAACAGAACCGAACCCGGGTCACTGGAGCTGTGAGACTGTGGCAGTAAACAGAACCGAACCCGGGTCACTGGAGCTGTGAGACTGTGGCAGTAAACAGAACCGTACCCAGGTCACTGGAGCTGTGAGACTGTGGCAGTAAACAGAACTGAACCCAGGTCACTGGAGCAGTGAGACTGTGGCAGTAAACAGAACTGAACCCAGGTCACTGGAGCAGTGAGACTGTGGCAGTAAACAGAACTGAACCCAGGTCACTGGAGCTGTGAGACTGTGGCAGTAAACAGAACTGAACCCAGGTCACTGGAGCAGTGAGACTGTGGCAGTAAACAGAACTGAACCCAGGTCACTGGAGCTGTGAGACTGTGGCAGTAAACAGAACCGAACCCAGGTCACTGGAGCTGTGAGGCTGTGGCAGTAAACAGAACCGAACCCAGGTCACTGGAGCTGTGAGACTGTGGCAGTAAACAGAACTGAACCCTCGTCACTGGAGCTGTGAGACTGTGGCAGTAAACATAACCGAACCCGGGACACTGGAGCTGTGAGACAGTGGCAGTAAACAGAACCGAACCCGGGACACTGGAGCTGTGAGGCTGTGGCAGTAAACAGAACTGAACCCAGGTCACTGGAGCTGTGAGACTGTGGCAGTAAACAGAACCGAACCCGGGACACTGGAGCTGTGAGGCTGTGGCAGTGAACAGAACCGAACCCAGGACACTGGAGCTGTGAGACATTGGCAGTAAACAGAACCGAACCCAGGTCACTGGAGCTGTGAGACTGTGGCAGTAAACAGAACTGAACCCAGGTCACTGGAGCTGTGAGACTGTGGCAGTAAACAGAACCGAACCCGGGACACTGGAGCTGTGAGGCTGTGGCAGTAAACAGAACTGAACCCAGGTCACTGGAGCTGTGAGACTGTGGCAGTAAACAGAACCGAACCCGGGTCACTGGAGCTGTGAGACTGTGGCAGTAAACAGAACCGAACCCGGGACACTGGAGCTGTGAGACTGTGGCAGTAAACAGAACCGAACCCGGGTCACTGGAGCTGTGAGACTGTGGCAGTAAACAGAACCGAACCCAGGTCACTGGAGCTGTGAGACTGTGGCAGTAAACAGAACCGAATCCGGGACACTGGAGCTGTGAGACTGTGGCAGTAAACAGAACCGAACCCGGGTCACTGGAGCTGTGAGACTGTGGCAGTAAACAGAACCGAACCCGGGTCACTGGAGCTGTGAGACTGTGGCAGTAAACAGAACCGAACCCGGGTCACTGGAGCTGTGAGACTGTGGCAGTAAACAGAACTGAACCCAGGTCACTGGAGCTGTGAGACTGTGGCAGTCCCCAGAACCGAACCCGGGTCACTGGAGCTGTGAGACTGTGGCAGTAAACAGAACCGAAACCGGGTCACTGGAGCTGTGAGACTGTGGCAGTAAACAGAACCGAACCCGGGACACTGGAGCAGTGAGACTGTGGCAGTAAACAGAACCGAACCCGGGACACTGGAGCTGTGAGACTGTGGCAGTAAACAGAACCGAACCCGGGTCACTGGAGCTGTGAGACTGTGGCAGTAAACAGAACCGAACCCGGGTCACTGGAGCTGTGAGACTGTGGCAGTAAGCAGAACCGAACCCGGGTCACTGGAGCTGTGAGACTGTGGCAGTAAACAGAACCGTACCCAGGTCACTGGAGCTGTGAGACTGTGGCAGTAAACAGAACTGAACCCAGGTCACTGGAGCAGTGAGACTGTGGCAGTAAACAGAACTGAACCCAGGTCACTGGAGCAGTGAGACTGTGGCAGTAAACAGAACTGAACCCAGGTCACTGGAGCTGTGAGACTGTGGCAGTAAACAGAACTGAACCCAGGTCACTGGAGCAGTGAGACTGTGGCAGTAAACAGAACTGAACCCAGGTCACTGGAGCTGTGAGACTGTGGCAGTAAACAGAACCGAACCCAGGTCACTGGAGCTGTGAGACTGTGGCAGTAAACAGAACCGAACCCAGGTCACTGGAGCTGTGAGACTGTGGCAAAAAACAGAACAGAACCCAGGTCACTGGAGCTGTGAGACTGTGGCAGCAAAAAGAACCGAATCCGGGACACTGGAGCTGTGAGACTGTGGCAGTAAACAGAACCGAACCCAGGTCTCTGGAGCTGTGAGGCTGTGGCAGTAAACAGAACCGAACCCAGGTCACTGGAGCTGTGAGACTGTGGCAGTAAACAGAACCGAACCCGGGACACTGGAGCTGTGAGGCTGTGGCAGTAAACAGAACCGAACCCAGGTCACTGGAGCTGTGAGACTCTGGCAGTAAACAGAACCGAACCCAGGTCACTGGAGCTGTGAGGCTGTGGCAGTCCCCAGAACCGAACCCGGGTCACTGGAGCTGTGAGACTGTGGCAGTAAACAGAACCGAACCCGGGTCACTGGAGCTGTGAGACTGTGGCAGTCCCCAGAACCGAGCCCGGGTCACTGGAGCTGTGAGACTGTGGCAGTAAACAGAACCGAACCCGGGACACTGGAGCTGTGAGGCTGTGGCAGTAAACAGAACCGAACCCAGGACACTGGAGCTGTGAGACTGTGGCAGTAAACAGAACCGAACCCGGGTCACTGGAGCTGTGAGACTGTGGCAGTAAACAGAACCGAACCCGGGTCACTGGAGCTGTGAGACTGTGGCAGTAAACAGAACCGAACCCGGGACACTGGAGCTGTGAGACTGTGGCAGTAAACAGAACTGAACCCTCGTCACTGGAGCTGTGAGACTGTGGCAGTAAACAGAACCGAACCCGGGACACTGGAGCTGTGAGACTGTGGCAGTAAACAGAACCGAACCCGGGACACTGGAGCTGTGAGGCTGTGGCAGTAAACAGAACTGAACCCAGGTCACTGGAGCTGTGAGACTGTGGCAGTAAACAGAACTGAACCCGGGACACTGGAGCTGTGAGACTGTGGCAGTAAACAGAACCGAACCCGGGTCACTGGAGCTGTGAGACTGTGGCAGTAAACAGAACCGAACCCGGGACACTGGAGCTGTGAGGCTGTGGCAGTGAACAGAACCGAACCCAGGACACTGGAGCTGTGAGACTTTGGCAGTAAACAGAACCGAACCCAGGTCACTGGAGCTGTGAGACTGTGGCAGTAAACAGAACTGAACCCAGGTCACTGGAGCTGTGAGACTGTGGCAGTAAACAGAACCGAACCCGGGACACTGGAGCTGTGAGGCTGTGGCAGTAAACAGAACTGAACCCAGGTCACTGGAGCTGTGAGACTGTGGCAGTAAACAGAACCGAACCCGGGTCACTGGAGCTGTGAGACTGTGGCAGTAAACAGAACCGAACCCGGGACACTGGAGCTGTGAGACTGTGGCAGTAAACAGAACCGAACCCGGGTCACTGGAGCTGTGAGACTGTGGCAGTAAACAGAACCGAACCCAGGTCACTGGAGCTGTGAGACTGTGGCAGTAAACAGAACCGAATCCGGGACACTGGAGCTGTGAGACTGTGGCAGTAAACAGAACCGAACCCGGGTCACTGGAGCTGTGAGACTGTGGCAGTAAACAGAACTGAACCCAGGTCACTGGAGCTGTGAGACTGTGGCAGTCCCCAGAACCGAACCCGGGTCACTGGAGCTGTGAGACTGTGGCAGTAAACAGAACCGAACCCGGGTCACTGGAGCTGTGAGACTGTGGCAGTAAACAGAACCGAACCCGGGTCACTGGAGCTGTGAGACTGTGGCAGTAAACAGAACTGAACCCAGGTCACTGGAGCTGTGAGACTGTGGCAGTCCCCAGAACCGAACCCGGGTCACTGGAGCTGTGAGACTGTGGCAGTAAACAGAACCGAAACCGGGTCACTGGAGCTGTGAGACTGTGGCAGTAAACAGAACCGAACCCGGGACACTGGAGCAGTGAGACTGTGGCAGTAAACAGAACCGAACCCGGGACACTGGAGCTGTGAGACTGTGGCAGTAAACAGAACCGAACCCAGGTCACTGGAGCTGTGAGACTGTGGCAGTAAACAGAACCGAACCCGGGTCACTGGAGATGTGAGACTGTGGCAGTAAACAGAACCGAACCCAGGTCACTGGAGCTGTGAGACTGTGGCAGTAAACAGAACCGAACCCGGGACACTGGAGCTGTGAGACTGTGGCAGTACGCAGAAAAGAACCCAGATCACTGGAGCTGTGAGACTGTGGCAGTAAACAGAAGCGAACCCAGGTCACTGGAGCTGTGAGGCTGTGGCAGTAAACAGAACCGAACCCAGGTCACTGGAGCTGTGAGACTGTGGCAGTAAACAGAAGCGAACCCAGGTCACTGGAGCTGTGAGGCTGTGGCAGTAAACAGAACCGAACCCAGGTCACTGGAGCTGTGAGACTGTGGCAGTAAACAGAACCGAACCCGGGACACTGGAGCTGTGAGACTGTGGCAGTAAACAGAACCGAACCCGGGACACTGGAGCTGTGAGGCTGTGGCAGTAAACAGAACCGAACCCAGGTCACTGAAGCTGTGAGACTGTGGCAGTACGCAGAACCGAACCCGGGTCACTGGAGCTGTGAGACTGTGGCAGTAAACAGAACCGAACCCAGGTCACTGGAGCTGTGAGACAGTGGCAGTAAACAGAACCGAACCCGGGTCACTGGAGCTGTGTGACTGTGGCAGTAAACAGAACTGAACCCAGGACACTGGAGCTGTGAGACTGTGGCAGTCCCCAGAACCGAACCCGGGTCACTGGAGCTGTGAGACTGTGGCAGTAAACAGAACTGAACCCAGGACACTGGAGCTGTGAGACTGTGGCAGTCCCCAGAACCGAACCCGGGACACTGGAGCTGTGAGACTGTGGCAGTAAACAGAACTGAACCCAGGACACTGGAGCTGTGAGACTGTGGCAGTAAACAGAACAGAACCCGGGTCACTGGAGCTGTGAGACTGTGGCAGTAAACAGAACCGAACCCAGGACACTGGAGCTGTGAGACTGTGGCAGTAAACAGAACCGAACCCAGGTCACTGGAGCTGTGAGAGTGTGGCAGTAAACAGAACTGAACCCAGGTCACTGGAGCTGTGAGGCTGTGGCAGTAAACAGAACCGAACCCAGGTCACTGGAGCTGTGAGGCTGTGGCAGTAAACAGAACCGAACCCAGGTCACTGGAGCTGTGAGAATGTGGCAGTAAACAGAACCGAACCCGGGACACTGGAGCTGTGAGACTGTGGCAGTAAACAGAACCGAACCCAGGTCACTGGAGCTGTGAGACTGTGGCAGTAAACAGAACCGAACCCAGGTCACTGGAGCTGTGAGACTGTGGCAGTAAACAGAACCGAACCCGGGACACTGGAGCTGTGAGACTGTGGCAGTAAACAGAACTGAACCCAGGTCACTGGAGCTGTGAGAGTGTGGCAGTAAACAGAACCGAACCCGGGACACTGGAGCTGTGAGACTGTGGCAGTAAACAGAACTGAACCCGGGACACTGGAGCTGTGAGACTGTGGCAGTAAACAGAACCGAACCCGGGTCACTGGAGCTGTGAGACTGTGGCAGTAAACAGAACCGAACCCGGGTCACTGGAGCTGTGAGACTGTGGCAGTAAACAGAACCGAACCCGGGTCACTGGAGCTGTGAGACTGTGGCAGTAAACAGAACCGAACCCGGGTCACTGGAGCTGTGAGACTGTGGCAGTAAACAGAACTGAACCCAGGTCACTGGAGCTGTGAGACTGTGGCAGTCCCCAGAACCGAACCCGGGTCACTGGAGCTGTGAGACTGTGGCAGTAAACAGAACCGAAACCGGGTCACTGGAGCTGTGAGACTGTGGCAGTAAACAGAACCGAACCCGGGACACTGGAGCAGTGAGACTGTGGCAGTAAACAGAACCGAACCCGGGACACTGGAGCTGTGAGACTGTGGCAGTAAACAGAACCGAACCCAGGTCACTGGAGCTGTG
The DNA here is from genome assembly GCF_036365525.1 of Heterodontus francisci. Taxonomy (NCBI): domain Eukaryota; kingdom Metazoa; phylum Chordata; class Chondrichthyes; order Heterodontiformes; family Heterodontidae; genus Heterodontus; species Heterodontus francisci. Next base: position 1,531,935 of record NW_027141614.1, on the reverse strand, counting down.
AGACTGTGGCAGTAAACAGAACCGAACCCGGGTCACTGGAGATGTGAGACTGTGGCAGTAAACAGAACCGAACCCAGGTCACTGGAGCTGTGAGACTGTGGCAGTAAACAGAACCGAACCCGGGACACTGGAGCTGTGAGACTGTGGCAGTACGCAGAAAAGAACCCAGATCACTGGAGCTGTGAGACTGTGGCAGTAAACAGAAGCGAACCCAGGTCACTGGAGCTGTGAGGCTGTGGCAGTAAACAGAACCGAACCCAGGTCACTGGAGCTGTGAGACTGTGGCAGTAAACAGAACCGAACCCGGGACACTGGAGCTGTGAGGCTGTGGCAGTAAACAGAACCGAACCCAGGTCACTGAAGCTGTGAGACTGTGGCAGTACGCAGAACCGAACCCGGGTCACTGGAGCTGTGAGACTGTGGCAGTAAACAGAACCGAACCCAGGTCACTGGAGCTGTGAGACTGTGGCAGTAAACAGAACCGAACCCGGGTCACTGGAGCTGTGTGACTGTGGCAGTAAACAGAACTGAACCCAGGACACTGGAGCTGTGAGACTGTGGCAGTCCCCAGAACCGAACCCGGGTCACTGGAGCTGTGAGACTGTGGCAGTAAACAGAACCGAACCCGGGTCACTGGAGCTGTGAGACTGTGGCAGTAAACAGAACCGAACCCGGGTCACTGGAGCTGTGAGACTGTGGCAGTAAACAGAACCGAACCCGGGTCACTGGAGCTGTGAGACTGTGGCAGTAAACAGAACCGTACCCAGGTCACTGGAGCTGTGAGACTGTGGCAGTAAACAGAACTGAACCCAGGTCACTGGAGCAGTGAGACTGTGGCAGTAAACAGAACTGAACCCAGGTCACTGGAGCAGTGAGACTGTGGCAGTAAACAGAACTGAACCCAGGTCACTGGAGCTGTGAGACTGTGGTAGTAAACAGAACTGAACCCAGGTCACTGGAGCAGTGAGACTGTGGCAGTAAACAGAACTGAACCCAGGTCACTGGAGCTGTGAGACTGTGGCAGTAAACAGAACCGAACCCAGGTCACTGGAGCTGTGAGACTGTGGCAGTAAACAGAACCGAACCCAGGTCACTGGAGCTGTGAGACTGTGGCAAAAAACAGAACAGAACCCAGGTCACTGGAGCTGTGAGACTGTGGCAGCAAAAAGAACCGAATCCGGGACACTGGAGCTGTGAGACTGTGGCAGTAAACAGAACCGAACCCAGGTCACTGGAGCTGTGAGGCTGTGGCAGTAAACAGAACCGAACCCAGGTCACTGGAGCTGTGAGACTGTGGCAGTAAACAGAACCGAACCCGGGACACTGGAGCTGTGAGGCTGTGGCAGTAAACAGAACCGAACCCAGGTCACTGGAGCTGTGAGACTCTGGCAGTAAACAGAACCGAACCCAGGTCACTGGAGCTGTGAGGCTGTGGCAGTCCCCAGAACCGAACCCGGGTCACTGGAGCTGTGAGACTGTGGCAGTAAACAGAACCGAACCCGGGACACTGGAGCTGTGAGGCTGTGGCAGTAAACAGAACCGAACCCAGGTCACTGAAGCTGTGAGACTGTGGCAGTACGCAGAACCGAACCCGGGTCACTGGAGCTGTGAGACTGTGGCAGTAAACAGAACCGAACCCAGGTCACTGGAGCTGTGAGACTGTGGCAGTAAACAGAACCGAACCCGGGTCACTGGAGCTGTGTGACTGTGGCAGTAAACAGAACTGAACCCAGGACACTGGAGCTGTGAGACTGTGGCAGTCCCCAGAACCGAACCCGGGTCACTGGAGCTGTGAGACTGTGGCAGTAAACAGAACTGAACCCAGGACACTGGAGCTGTGAGACTGTGGCAGTCCCCAGAACCGAACCCGGGACACTGGAGCTGTGAGACTGTGGCAGTAAACAGAACTGAACCCAGGACACTGGAGCTGTGAGACTGTGGCAGTAAACAGAACAGAACCCGGGTCACTGGAGCTGTGAGACTGTGGCAGTAAACAGAACCGAACCCAGGACACTGGAGCTGTGAGAGTGTGGCAGTAAACAGAACTGAACCCAGGTCACTGGAGCTGTGAGGCTGTGGCAGTAAACAGAACCGAACCCGGGTCACTGGAGCTGTGAGAGTGTGGCAGTAAACAGAACTGAACCCAGGTCACTGGAGCTGTGAGAGTGTGGCAGTAAACAGAACTGAACCCAGGTCACTGGAGCTGTGAGGCTGTGGCAGTAAACAGAACCGAACCCAGGTCACTGGAGCTGTGAGGCTGTGGCAGTAAACAGAACCGAACCCAGGTCACTGGAGCTGTGAGAATGTGGCAGTAAACAGAACCGAACCCGGGACACTGGAGCTGTGAGACTGTGGCAGTAAACAGAACCGAACCCAGGTCACTGGAGCTGTGAGACTGTGGCAGTAAACAGAACCGAACCCAGGTCACTGGAGCTGTGAGACTGTGGCAGTAAACAGAACCGAACCCGGGACACTGGAGCTGTGAGACTGTGACAGTAAACAGAACCGAACCCGGGTCACTGGAGCTGTGAGACTGTGGCAGTAAACAGAACCGAACCCGGGTCACTGGAGCTGTGAGACTGTGGCAGTAAACAGAACCGAACCCGGGTCACTGGAGCTGTGAGACTGTGGCAGTAAACAGAACCGAACCCGGGTCACTGGAGCTGTGAGACTGTGGCAGTAAACAGAACCGAACCCGGGTCACTGGAGCTGTGAGACTGTGGCAGTAAACAGAACTGAACCCAGGTCACTGGAGCTGTGAGACTGTGGCAGTCCCCAGAACCGAACCCGGGTCACTGGAGCTGTGAGACTGTGGCAGTAAACAGAACCGAAACCGGGTCACTGGAGCTGTGAGACTGTGGCAGTAAACAGAACCGAACCCGGGACACTGGAGCAGTGAGACTGTGGCAGTAAACAGAACCGAACCCGGGACACTGGAGCTGTGAGACTGTGGCAGTAAACAGAACCGAACCCAGGTCACTGGAGCTGTGAGACTGTGGCAGTAAACAGAACCGAACCCGGGTCACTGGAGATGTGAGACTGTGGCAGTAAACAGAACCGAACCCAGGTCACTGGAGCTGTGAGACTGTGGCAGTAAACAGAACCGAACCCGGGACACTGGAGCTGTGAGACTGTGGCAGTACGCAGAAAAGAACCCAGATCACTGGAGCTGTGAGACTGTGGCAGTAAACAGAAGCGAACCCAGGTCACTGGAGCTGTGAGGCTGTGGCAGTAAACAGAACCGAACCCAGGTCACTGGAGCTGTGAGACTGTGGCAGTAAACAGAACCGAACCCGGGACACTGGAGCTGTGAGGCTGTGGCAGTAAACAGAACCGAACCCAGGTCACTGAAGCTGTGAGACTGTGGCAGTACGCAGAACCGAACCCGGGTCACTGGAGCTGTGAGACTGTGGCAGTAAACAGAACCGAACCCAGGTCACTGGAGCTGTGAGACTGTGGCAGTAAACAGAACCGAACCCGGGTCACTGGAGCTGTGTGACTGTGGCAGTAAACAGAACTGAACCCAGGACACTGGAGCTGTGAGACTGTGGCAGTCCCCAGAACCGAACCCGGGTCACTGGAGCTGTGAGACTGTGGCAGTAAACAGAACCCAACCCGGGTCACTGGAGCTGTGAGACTGTGGCAGTAAACAGAACCGAACCCGGGTCACTGGAGCTGTGAGACTGTGGCAGTAAACAGAACCGAACCCGGGTCACTGGAGCTGTGAGACTGTGGCAGTAAACAGAACCGTACCCAGGTCACTGGAGCTGTGAGACTGTGGCAGTAAACAGAACTGAACCCAGGTCACTGGAGCAGTGAGACTGTGGCAGTAAACAGAACTGAACCCAGGTCACTGGAGCAGTGAGACTGTGGCAGTAAACAGAACTGAACCCAGGTCACTGGAGCTGTGAGATTGTGGCAGTAAACAGAACTGAACCCAGGTCACTGGAGCAGTGAGACTGTGGCAGTAAACAGAACTGAACCCAGGTCACTGGAGCTGTGAGACTGTGGCAGTAAACAGAACCGAACCCAGGTCACTGGAGCAGTGAGACTGTGGCAGTAAACAGAACCGAACCCGGGACACTGGAGCTGTGAGGCTGTGGCAGTAAACAGAACCGAACCCAGGTCACTGAAGCTGTGAGACTGTGGCAGTACGCAGAACCGAACCCGGGTCACTGGAGCTGTGAGACTGTGGCAGTAAACAGAACCGAACCCAGGTCACTGGAGCTGTGAGACTGTGGCAGTAAACAGAACCGAACCCGGGTCACTGGAGCTGTGTGACTGTGGCAGTAAACAGAACTGAACCCAGGACACTGGAGCTGTGAGACTGTGGCAGTCCCCAGAACCGAACCCGGGTCACTGGAGCTGTGAGACTGTGGCAGTAAACAGAACCCAACCCGGGTCACTGGAGCTGTGAGACTGTGGCAGTAAACAGAACCGAACCCGGGTCACTGGAGCTGTGAGACTGTGGCAGTAAACAGAACCGAACCCGGGTCACTGGAGCTGTGAGACTGTGGCAGTAAACAGAACCGTACCCAGGTCACTGGAGCTGTGAGACTGTGGCAGTAAACAGAACTGAACCCAGGTCACTGGAGCAGTGAGACTGTGGCAGTAAACAGAACTGAACCCAGGTCACTGGAGCAGTGAGACTGTGGCAGTAAACAGAACTGAACCCAGGTCACTGGAGCTGTGAGACTGTGGCAGTAAACAGAACTGAACCCAGGTCACTGGAGCAGTGAGACTGTGGCAGTAAACAGAACTGAACCCAGGTCACTGGAGCTGTGAGACTGTGGCAGTAAACAGAACCGAACCCAGGTCACTGGAGCTGTGAGACTGTGGCAGTAAACAGAACCGAACCCAGGTCACTGGAGCTGTGAGACTGTGGCAAAAAACAGAACAGAACCCAGGTCACTGGAGCTGTGAGACTGTGGCAGCAAAAAGAACCGAATCCGGGACACTGGAGCTGTGAGACTGTGGCAGTAAACAGAACCGAACCCAGGTCACTGGAGCTGTGAGGCTGTGGCAGTAAACAGAACCGAACCCAGGTCACTGGAGCTGTGAGACTGTGGCAGTAAACAGAACCGAACCCGGGACACTGGAGCTGTGAGGCTGTGGCAGTAAACAGAACCGAACCCAGGTCACTGGAGCTGTGAGACTCTGGCAGTAAACAGAACCGAACCCAGGTCACTGGAGCTGTGAGGCTGTGGCAGTCCCCAGAACCGAACCCGGGTCACTGGAGCTGTGAGACTGTGGCAGTAAACAGAACCGAACCCGGGTCACTGGAGCTGTGAGACTGTGGCAGTCCCCAGAACCGAGCCCGGGTCACTGGAGCTGTGAGACTGTGGCTGTAAACAGAACCGAACCCGGGACACTGGAGCTGTGAGGCTGTGGCAGTAAACAGAACCGAACCCAGGAAACTGGAGCTGTGAGACTGTGGCAGTAAACAGAACCGAACCCGGGTCACTGGAGCTGTGAGACTGTGGCAGTAAACAGAACCGAACCCGGGACACTGGAGCTGTGAGACTGTGGCAGTAAACAGAACTGAACCCTCGTCACTGGAGCTGTGAGACTGTGGCAGTAAACAGAACTGAACCCAGGTCACTGGAGCTGTGAGACTGTGGCAGTAAACAGAACCGAACCCGGGACACTGGAGCTGTGAGGCTGTGGCAGTGAACAGAACCGAACCCAGGACACTGGAGCTGTGAGACTTTGGCAGTAAACAGAACCGAACCCAGGTCACTGGAGCTGTGAGACTGTGGCAGTAAACAGAACTGAACCCAGGTCACTGGAGCTGTGAGACTGTGGCAGTAAACAGAACCGAACCCGGGTCACTGGAGCTGTGAGGCTGTGGCAGTAAACAGAACTGAACCCAGGTCACTGGAGCTGTGAGACTGTGGCAGTAAACAGAACCGAACCCGGGACACTGGAGCTGTGAGGCTGTGGCAGTAAACAGAACTGAACCCAGGTCACTGGAGCTGTGAGACTGTGGCAGTAAACAGAACCGAACCCGGGTCACTGGAGCTGTGAGACTGTGGCAGTAAACAGAACCGAACCCGGGACACTGGAGCTGTGAGACTGTGGCAGTAAACAGAACCGAACCCGGGTCACTGGAGCTGTGAGACTGTGGCAGTAAACAGAACCGAACCCAGGTCACTGGAGCTGTGAGACTGTGGCAGTAAACAGAACCGAATCCGGGACACTGGTGCTGTGAGACTGTGGCAGTAAACAGAACCGAACCCGGGTCACTGGAGCTGTGAGACTGTGGCAGTAAACAGAACCGAACCCGGGTCACTGGAGCTGTGAGACTGTGGCAGTAAACAGAACCGAACCCGGGTCACTGGAGCTGTGAGACTGTGGCATTAAACAGAACTGAACCCAGGTCACTGGAGCTGTGAGACTGTGGCAGTCCCCAGAACCGAACCCGGGTCACTGGAGCTGTGAGACTGTGGCAGTAAACAGAACCGAAACCGGGTCACTGGAGCTGTGAGACTGTGGCAGTAAACAGAACCGAACCCGGGACACTGGAGCTGTGAGACTGTGGCAGTAAACAGAACCGAACCCGGGACACTGGAGCAGTGAGACTGTGGCAGTAAACAGAACCGAACCCGGGACACTGGAGCTGTGAGACTGTTGCAGTAAACAGAACCGAACCCAGGTCACTGGAGCTGTGAGACTGTGGCAGTAAACAGAACCGAACCCGGGTCACTGGAGATGTGAGACTGTGGCAGTAAACAGAACCGAACCCAGGTCACTGGAGCTGTGAGACTGTGGCAGTAAACAGAACCGAACCCGGGACACTGGAGCTGTGAGACTGTGGCAGTACGCAGAAAAGAACCCAGATCACTGGAGCTGTGAGACTGTGGCAGTAAACAGAAGCGAACCCAGGTCACTGGAGCTCTGAGTCTGTGGCAGTAAACAGAACCGAACCCAGGTCACTGGAGCTGTGAGACTGTGGCAGTAAACAGAACCGAACCCGGGACACTGGAGCTGTGAGGCTGTGGCAGTAAACAGAACCGAACCCAGGTCACTGAAGCTGTGAGACTGTGGCAGTACGCAGAACCGAACCCGGGTCACTGGAGCTGTGAGACTGTGGCAGTAAACAGAACCGAACCCAGGTCACTGGAGCTGTGAGACTGTGGCAGTAAACAGAACCGAACCCGGGTCACTGGAGCTGTGTGACTGTGGCAGTAAACAGAACTGAACCCAGGACACTGGAGCTGTGAGACTGTGGCAGTCCCCAGAACCGAACCCGGGTCACTGGAGCTGTGAGACTGTGGCAGTAAACAGAACTGAACCCAGGACACTGGAGCTGTGAGACTGTGGCAGTCCCCAGAACCGAACCCGGGACACTGGAGCTGTGAGACTGTGGCAGTAAACAGAACTGAACCCAGGACACTGGAGCTGTGAGACTGTGGCAGTAAACAGAACCGAACCCAGGACACTGGAGCTGTGAGACTGTGGCAGTAAACAGAACCGAACCCAGGTCACTGGAGCTGTGAGAGTGTGGCAGTAAACAGAACTGAACCCAGGTCACTGGAGCTGTGAGGCTGTGGCAGTAAACAGAACCGAACCCAGGACACTGGAGCTGTGAGACTGTGGCAGTAAACAGAACAGAACCCGGGACACTGGAGCTGTGAGACTGTGGCAGTAAACAGAACCGAACCCAGGTCACTGGAGCTGTGAGGCTGTGGCAGTAAACAGAACCGAACCCAGGTCACTGGAGCTGTGAGACTGTGGCAGTAAACAGAACCGAACCCGGGACACTGGAGCTGTGAGGCTGTGGCAGTAAACAGAATCGAACCCAGGTCACTGGAGCTGTGAGACTCTGGCAGTAAACAGAACCGAACCCAGGTCACTGGAGCTGTGAGGCTGTGGCAGTCCCCAGAACCGAACCCGGGTCACTGGAGCTGTGAGACTGTGGCAGTAAACAGAACCGAACCCGGGTCACTGGAGCTGTGAGACTGTGGCAGTCCCCAGAACCGAGCCCGGGTCACTGGAGCTGTGAGACTGTGGCAGTAAACAGAACCGAACCCGGGACACTGGAGCTGTGAGGCTTTGGCAGTAAACAGAACCGAACCCAGGACACTGGAGCTGTGAGACTGTGGCAGTAAACAGAACCGAACCCGGGTCACTGGAGCTGTGAGACTGTGGCAGTAAACAGAACCGAACCCGGGTCACTGGAGCTGTGAGACTGTGGCAGTAAACAGAACCGAACCCGGGACACTGGAGCTGTGAGACTGTGGCAGTAAACAGAACTGAACCCTCGTCACTGGAGCTGTGAGACTGTGGCAGTAAACAGAACCGAACCCGGGACACTGGAGCTGTGAGACTGTGGCAGTAAACAGAACCGAACCCGGGACACTGGAGCTGTGAGGCTGTGGCAGTAAACAGAACTGAACCCAGGTCACTGGAGCTGTGAGACTGTGGCAGTAAACAGAACCGAACCCGGGACACTGGAGCTGTGAGGCTGTGGCAGTGAACAGAACCGAACCCAGGACACTGGAGCTGTGAGACTTTGGCAGTAAACAGAACCGAACCCAGGTCACTGGAGCTGTGAGACTGTGGCAGTAAACAGAACTGAACCCAGGTCACTGGAGCTGTGAGACTGTGGCAGTAAACAGAACCGAACCCGGGACACTGGAGCTGTGAGGCTGTGGCAGTAAACAGAACTGAACCCAGGTCACTGGAGCTGTGAGACTGTGGCAGTAAACAGAACCGAACCCGGGTCACTGGAGCTGTGAGACTGTGGCAGTAAACAGAACCGAACCCGGGACACTGGAGCTGTGAGACTGTGGCAGTAAACAGAACCGAACCCGGGTCACTGGAGCTGTGAGACTGTGGCAGTAAACAGAACCGAACCCAGGTCACTGGAGCTGTGAGACTGTGGCAGTAAACAGAACCGAATCCGGGACACTGGAGCTGTGAGACTGTGGCAGTAAACAGAACCGAACCCGGGTCACTGGAGCTGTGAGACTGTGGCAGTAAACAGAACCGAACCCGGGTCACTGGAGCTGTGAGACTGTGGCAGTAAACAGAACCGAACCCGGGTCACTGGAGCTGTGAGACTGTGGCAGTAAACAGAACTGAACCCAGGTCACTGGAGCTGTGAGACTGTGGCAGTCCCCAGAACCGAACCCGGGTCACTGGAGCTGTGAGACTGTGGCAGTAAACAGAACCGAAACCGGGTCACTGGAGCTGTGAGACTGTGGCAGTAAACAGAACCGAACCCGGGACACTGGAGCAGTGAGACTGTGGCAGTAAACAGAACCGAACCCGGGACACTGGAGCTGTGAGACTGTGGCAGTAAACAGAACCGAACCCAGGTCACTGGAGCTGTGAGACTGTGGCAGTAAACAGAACCGAACCCGGGTCACTGGAGATGTGAGACTGTGGCAGTAAACAGAACCGAACCCAGGTCACTGGAGCTGTGAGACTGTGGCAGTAAACAGAACCGAACCCGGGACACTGGAGCTGTGAGACTGTGGCAGTACGCAGAAAAGAACCCAGATCACTGGAGCTGTGAGACTGTGGCAGTAAACAGAAGCGAACCCAGGTCACTGGAGCTGTGAGGCTGTGGCAGTAAACAGAACCGAACCCAGGTCACTGGAGCTGTGAGACTGTGGCAGTAAACAGAACCGAACCCGGGACACTGGAGCTGTGAGGCTGTGGCAGTAAACAGAACCGAACCCAGGTCACTGAAGCTGTGAGACTGTGGCAGTACGCAGAACCGAACCCGGGTCACTGGAGCTGTGAGACTGTGGCAGTAAACAGAACCGAACCCAGGTCACTGGAGCTGTGAGACTGTGGCAGTAAACAGAACCGAACCCGGGTCACTGGAGCTGTGTGACAGTGGCAGTAAACAGAACTGAACCCAGGACACTGGAGCTGTGAGACTGTGGCAGTCCCCAGAACCGAACCCGGGTCACTGGAGCTTTGAGACTGTGGCAGTAAACAGAACTGAACCCAGGACACTGGAGCTGTGAGACTGTGGCAGTCCCCAGAACCGAACCCGGGACACTGGAGCTGTGAGACTGTGGCAGTAAACAGAACTGAACCCAGGACACTGGAGCTGTGAGACTGTGGCAGTAAACAGAACAGAACCCGGGTCACTGGAGCTGTGAGACTGTGGCAGTAAACAGAACCGAACCCAGGACACTGGAGCTGTGAGACTGTGGCAGTAAACAGAACCGAACCCAGGTCACTGGAGCTGTGAGAGTGTGGCAGTAAACAGAACTGAACCCAGGTCACTGGAGCTGTGAGGCTGTGGCAGTAAACAGAACCGAACCCAGGTCACTGGAGCTGTGAGGCTGTGGCAGTAAACAGAACCGAACCCAGGTCACTGGAGCTGTGAGAATGTGGCAGTAAACAGAACCGAACCCGGGACACTGGAGCTGTGAGACTGTGGCAGTAAACAGAACCGAACCCAGGTCACTGGAGCTGTGAGACTGTGGCAGTAAACAGAACCGAACCCAGGTCACTGGAGCTGTGAGACTGTGGCAGTAAACAGAACCGAACCCGGGACACTGGAGCTGTGAGACTGTGGCAGTAAACAGAACTGAACCCAGGTCACTGGAGCTGTGAGACTGTGGCAGTAAACAGAACCGAACCCGGGACACTGGAGCTGTGAGACTGTGACAGTAAACAGAACCGAACCCGGGTCACTGGAGCTGTGAGACTGTGGCAGTAAACAGAACCGAACCCGGGTCACTGGAGCTGTGAGACTGTGGCAGTAAACAGAACCGAACCCGGGTCACTGGAGCTGTGAGACTGTGGCAGTAAACAGAACTGAACCCAGGTCACTGGAGCTGTGAGACTGTAGCAGTCCCCAGAACCGAACCCGGGTCACTGGAGCTGTGAGACTGTGGCAGTAAACAGAACCGAAACCGGGTCACTGGAGCTGTGAGACTGTGGCAGTAAACAGAACCGAACCCGGGACACTGGAGCAGTGAGACTGTGGCAGTAAACAGAACCGAACCCGGGACACTGGAGCTGTGAGACTGTGGCAGTAAACAGAACCGAACCCAGGTCACTGGAGCTGTGAGACTGTGGCAGTAAACAGAACCGAACCCGGGTCACTGGAGATGTGAGACTGTGGCAGTAAACAGAACCGAACCCAGGTCACTGGAGCTGTGAGACTGTGGCAGTAAACAGAACCGAACCCGGGACACTGGAGCTGTGAGACTGTGGCAGTACGCAGAAAAGAACCCAGATCACTGGAGCTGTGAGACTGTGGCAGTAAACAGAAGCGAACCCAGGTCACTGGAGCTGTGAGGCTGTGGCAGTAAACAGAACCGAACCCAGGTCACTGGAGCTGTGAGACTGTGGCAGTAAACAGAACCGAACCCGGGACACTGGAGCTGTGAGGCTGTGGCAGTAAACAGAACCGAACCCAGGTCACTGAAGCTGTGAGACTGTGGCAGTACGCAGAACCGAACCCGGGTCACTGGAGCTGTGAGACTGTGGCAGTAAACAGAACCGAACCCAGGTCACTGGAGCTGTGAGACTGTGGCAGTAAACAGAACTGAACCCAGGTCACTGGAGCAGTGAGACTGTGGCAGTAAACAGAACTGAACCCAGGTCACTGGAGCAGTGAGATTGTGGCAGTAAACAGAACTGAACCCAGGTCACTGGAGCTGTGAGACTGTGGCAGTAAACAGAACTGAACCCAGGTCACTGGAGCAGTGAGACTGTGGCAGTAAACAGAACTGAACCCAGGTCACTGGAGCTGTGAGACTGTGGCAGTAAACAGAACCGAACCCAGGTCACTGGAGCTGTGAGACTGTGGCAGTAAACAGAACCGAACCCAGGTCACTGGAGCTGTGAGACTGTGGCAAAAAACAGAACAGAACCCAGGTCACTGGAGCTGTGAGACTGTGGCAGCAAAAAGAACCGAATCCGGGACACTGGAGCTGTGAGACTGTGGCAGTAAACAGAACCGAACCCAGGTCACTGGAGCTGTGAGGCTGTGGCAGTAAACAGAACCGAACCCAGGTCACTGGAGCTGTGAGACTGTGGCAGTAAACAGAACCGAACCCGGGACACTGGAGCTGTGAGGCTGTGGCAGTAAACAGAACCGAACCCAGGTCACTGGAGCTGTGAGACTCTGGCAGTAAACAGAACCGAACCCAGGTCACTGGAGCTGTGAGGCTGTGGCAGTCCCCAGAACCGAACCCGGGTCACTGGAGCTGTGAGACTGTGGCAGTAAACAGAACCGAACCCGGGACACTGGAGCTGTGAGGCTGTGGCAGTAAACAGAACCGAACCCAGGACACTGGAGCTGTGAGACTGTGGCAGTAAACAGAACCGAACCCGGGTCACTGGAGCTGTGAGACTGTGGCAGTAAACAGAACCGAACCCGGGTCACTGGAGCTGTGAGACTGTGGCAGTAAACAGAACCGAACCCGGGACACTGGAGCTGTGAGATTGTGGCAGTAAACAGAACTGAACCCTCGTCACTGGAGCTGTGAGACTGTGGCAGTAAACAGAACCGAACCCGGGACACTGGAGCTGTGAGACTGTGGCAGTAAACAGAACCGAACCCGGGACACTGGAGCTGTGAGGCTGTGGCAGTAAACAGAACTGAACCCAGGTCACTGGAGCTGTGAGACTGTGGCAGTAAACAGAACCGAACCCGGGACACTGGAGCTGTGAGGCTGTGGCAGTGAACAGAACCGAACCCAGGACACTGGAGCTGTGAGACTTTGGCAGTAAACAGAACCGAACCCAGGTCACTGGAGCTGTGAGACTGTGGCAGTAAACAGAACTGAACCCAGGTCACTGGAGCTGTGAGACTGTGGCAGTAAACAGAACCGAACCCGGGTCACTGGAGCTGTGAGGCTGTGGCAGTAAACAGAACTGAACCCAGGTCACTGGAGCTGTGAGACTGTGGCAGTAAACAGAACCGAACCCGGGACACTGGAGCTGTGAGGCTGTGGCAGTAAACAGAACTGAACCCAGGTCACTGGAGCTGTGAGACTGTGGCAGTAAACAGAACCGAACCCGGGTCACTGGAGCTGTGAGACTGTGGCAGTAAACAGAACCGAACCCGGGACACTGGAGCTGTGAAACTGTGGCAGTAAACAGAACCGAACCCGGGTCACTGGAGCTGTGAGACTGTGGCAGTAAACAGAACCGAACCCAGGTCACTGGAGCTGTGAGACTGTGGCAGTAAACAGAACCGAATCCGGGACACTGGAGCTGTGAGACTGTGGCAGTAAACAGAACCGAACCCGGGTCACTGGAGCTGTGAGACTGTGGCAGTAAACAGAACCGAACCCGGGTCACTGGAGCTGTGAGACTGTGGCAGTAAACAGAACCGAACCCGGGTCACTGGAGCTGTGAGACTGTGGCAGTAAACAGAACTGAACCCAGGTCACTGGAGCTGTGAAACTGTGGCAGTCCCCAGAACCGAACCCGGGTCACTGGAGCTGTGAGACTGTGGCAGTAAACAGAACCGAAACCGGGTCACTGGAGCTGTGAGACTGTGGCAGTAAACAGAACCGAACCCGGGACACTGGAGCAGTGAGACTGTGGCAGTAAACAGAACCGAACCCGGGACACTGGAGCTGTGAGACTGTGGCAGTAAACAGAACCGAACCCAGGTCACTGGAGCTGTGAGACTGTGGCAGTACGCAGAAAAGAACCCAGATCACTGGAGCTGTGAGACTGTGGCAGTAAACAGAACCGAACCAAGGACACTGGAGCTGTGAGACTGTGGCAGTACGCAGAAAAGAACCCAGATCACTGGAGCTGTGAGACTGTGGCAGTAAACAGAAGCGAACCCAGGTCACTGGAGCTGTGAGGCTGTGGCAGTAAACAGAACCGAACCCAGGTCACTGGAGCTGTGAGACTGTGGCAGTAAACAGAACCGAACCCGGGACACTGGAGCTGTGAGGCTGTGGCAGTAAACAGAACCGAACCCAGGTCACTGAAGCTGTGAGACTGTGGCAGTACGCAGAACCGAACCCGGGTCACTGGAGCTGTGAGACTGTGGCAGTAAACAGAACCGAACCCAGGTCACTGGAGCTGTGAGACTGTGGCAGTAAACAGAACCGAACCCGGGTCACTGGAGCTGTGTGACTGTGGCAGTAAACAGAACTGAACCCAGGACACTGGAGCTGTGAGACTGTGGCAGTCCCCAGAACCGAACCCGGGTCACTGGAGCTGTGAGACTGTGGCAGTAAACAGAACTGAACCCAGGACACTGGAGCTGTGAGACTGTGGCAGTCCCCAGAACCGAACCCGGGACACTGGAGCTGTGAGACTGTGGCAGTAAACAGAACTGAACCCAGGACACTGGAGCTGTGAGACTGTGGCAGTAAACAGAACAGAACCCGGGTCACTGGAGCTGTGAGACTGTGGCAGTAAACAGAACCGAACCCAGGACACTGGAGCTGTGAGACTGTGGCAGTAAACAGAACCGAACCCAGGTCACTGGAGCTGTGAGAGTGTGGCAGTAAACAGAACTGAACCCAGGTCACTGGAGCTGTGAGGCTGTGGCAGTAAACAGAACCGAACCCAGGTCACTGGAGCTGTGAGGCTGTGGCAGTAAACAGAACCGAACCCAGGTCACTGGAGCTGTGAGAATGTGGCAGTAAACAGAACCGAACCCGGGACACTGGAGCTGTGAGACTGTGGCAGTAAACAGAACCGAACCCAGGTCACTGGAGCTGTGAGACTGTGGCAGTAAACAGAACCGAACCCAGGTCACTGGAGCTGTGAGACTGTGGCAGTAAACAGAACCGAACCCGGGACACTGGAGCTGTGAGACTGTGGCAGTAAACAGAACCGAACCCAGGTCACTGGAGCTGTGAGACTGTGGCAGTAAACAGAACCGAACCCAGGTCACTGGAGCTGTGAGACTGTGGCAGTAAACAGAACCGAACCCGGGACACTGGAGCTGTGAGACTGTGGCAGTAAACAGAACTGAACCCAGGTCACTGGAGCTGTGAGACTCAGGCAGTAAACGGAACCGAACCCAGGTCACTGGAGCAGTGAGACTGTGGCAGTAAACAGAACCGAACCCAGGTCACTGGAGCTGTGAGACTGTGGCAGTAAACAGAACCGAACCCAGGTCACTGGAGCTGTGAGACTGTGGCAGTAAACGGAACCGAACCCAGGTCACTGGAGCTGTGAGACTGTGGCAGTAAACAGAACTGAACCCAGGTCACTGGAGCTGTGAGACTGTGGCAGTAAACAGAACTGAACCCAGGTCACTGGAGCTGTGAGACTGTGGCAGTAAACAGAACCGAACCCAGGTCACTGGAGCTGTGAGACTGTGGCAAAAAACAGAACCGAACCCGGGTCACTGGAGCTGTGAGACTGTGGCAGTAAACAGAACCGAACCCGGGACACTGGAGCTGTGAGACTGTGGCAGTAAACAGAACCGAACCCAGGTCACTGGAGCTGTGAGACTGTGGCAGTAAACAGAACCGAACCCAGGTCACTGGATCTGTGAGACTGTGGCAGTAAACAGAACCGAACCCAGGTCACTGGAGCTGTGAGACTGTGGCAGTAAACAGAACCGAACCCAGGTCACTGGAGCTGTGAGACTGTGGCAGTAAACAGAACCGAACCCAGGTCACTGGAGCTGTGAGGCTGTGGCAGTAAACAGAACCGAACCCAGGTCACTGGAGCTGTGAGACTGTGGCAGTACGCAGAACTGAACCCGGGTCACTGGAACTGTGAGACTGTGGCAGTAAACAGAACCGAACCCGGGACACTGGAGCTGTGAGACTGTGGCAGTCCCCAGAACCGAACCCGGGTCACTGGAGCTGTGAGACTGTGGCAGTAAACAGAACTGAACCCAGGACACTGGAGCTGTGAGACTGTGGCAGTCCCCAGAACCGAACCCGGGACACTGGAGCTGTGAGACTGTGGCAGTAAACAGAACTGAACCCAGGACACTGGAGCTGTGAGACTGTGGCAGTAAACAGAACAGAACCCGGGTCACTGGAGCTGTGAGACTGTGGCAGTAAACAGAACCGAACCCAGGACACTGGAGCTGTGAGACTGTGGCAGTAAACAGAACCGAACCCAGGTCACTGAAGCTGTGAGACTGTGGCAGTAAACAGAACTGAACCCAGGTCACTGGAGCTGTGAGGCTGTGGCAGTAAACAGAACCGAACCAAGGTCACTGGAGCTGTGAGGCTGTGGCAGTAAACAGAACCGAACCCAGGTCACTGGAGCTGTGAGAATGTGGCAGTAAACAGAACCGAACCCGGGACACTGGAGCTGTGAGACTGTGGCAGTAAACAGAACCGAACCCAGGTCACTGGAGCTGTGAGACTGTGGCAGTAAACAGAACCGAACCCGGGACACTGGAGCTGTGAGACTGTGGCAGTAAACAGAACCGAACCCGGGACACTGGAGCTGTGAGACTGTGGCAGTAAACAGAACTGAACCCAGGTCACTGGAGCTGTGAGACTGTGGCAGTAAACGGAACCAAACCCAGGTCACTGGAGCAGTGAGACTGTGGCAGTAAACAGAACCGAACCCAGGTCACTGGAGCTGTGAGACTGTGGCAGTAAACAGAACCGAACCCAGGTCACTGGAGCTGTGAGACTGTGGCAGTAAACGGAACCGAACCCAGGTCACTGGAGCTGTGAGACTGTGGCAGTAAACAGAACTGAACCCAGGTCACTGGGGCTGTGAGACTGTGGCAGTAAACAGAACTGAACCCAGGTCACTGGAGCTGTGAGACTGTGGCAGTAAACAGAACCGCACCCAGGTCACTGGAGCTGTGAGACTGTGGCAAAAAACAGAACCGAACCCGGGTCACTGGAGCTGTGAGACTGTGGCAGTAAACAGAACCGAACCCGGGACACTGGAGCTGTGAGACTGTGGCAGTAAACAGAACCGAACCCAGGTCACTGGAGCTGTGAGACTGTGGCAGTAAACAGAACCGAACCCAGGTCACTGGATCTGTGAGACTGTGGCAGTAAACAGAACCGAACCCAGGTCACTGGAGCTGTGAGACTGTGGCAGTAAACAGAACCGAACCCAGGTCACTGGAGCTGTGAGACTGTGGCAGTAAACAGAACCGAACCCAGGTCACTGGAGCTGTGAGGCTGTGGCAGTAAACAGAACCGAACCCAGGTCACTGGAGCTGTGAGACTGTGGCAGTACGCAGAACTGAACCCGGGTCACTGGAACTGTGAGACTGTGGCAGTAAACAGAACCGAACCCGGGACACTGGAGCTGTGAGACTGTGGCAGTAAACAGAACCGAACCCAGATCACTGGAGCTGTGAGACTGTGGCAGTAAACAGAACCGAACCCGGGTCACTGGAGCTGTGAGACTGTGGCAGTAAACAGAACCGAACCCGGGTCACTGGAGCTGTGAGACTGTGGCAGTAAACAGAACCGAACCCGGGACACTGGAGCTGTGAGGCTGTGGCAGTAAACAGAACCGAACCCAGGTCACTGGAGCTGTGAGACTGTGGCAGTCCCCAGAACCGAACCCGGGACACTGGAGCTGTGAGACTGTGGCAGTAAACAGAACCGAACCCGGGACAGTGGAGCTGTGAGACTGTGGCAGTAAACAGAACTGAACCCAGGTCTCTGGAGCTGTGAGACTGTGGCAGTAAACGGAACCGAACCCAGGTCACTGGAGCAGTGAGACTGTGGCAGTAAACAGAACCGAACCCAGGTCACTGGAGCTGTGAGACTGTGGCAGTAAACAGAACCGAACCCGGGACACTGGAGCTTTGAGACTGTGGCAGTAAACAGAACCGAACCCAGGTCACTGGAGCTGTGAGACTGTGGCAGTCCCCAGAACCGAACCCGGGACACTGGAGCTGTGAGACTGTGGCAGTAAACAGAACCGAACCCGGGACACTGGAGCTGTGAGACTGTGGCAGTAAACAGAACTGAACCCAGGTCACTGGAGCTGTGAGACTGTGGCAGTAAACGGAACCGAACCCAGGTCACTGGAGCAGTGAGACTGTGGCAGTAAACAGAACCGAACCCAGGTCACTGGAGCTCTGAGACTGTGGCAGTAAACAGAACCGAACCCAGGTCACTGGAGCTGTGAGACTGTGGCAGTAAACGGAACCGAACCCAGGTCACTGGAGCTGTGAGACTGTGGCAGTAAACAGAACTGAACCCAGGTCACTGGAGCTGTGAGACTGTGGCAGTAAACAGAACTGAACCCAGGTCACTGGAGCTTTGAGACTGTGGCAGTAAACAGAACCGAACCCAGGTCACTGGAGCTGTGAGACTGTGGCAAAAAACAGAACCGAACCCGGGTCACTGGAGCTGTGAGACTGTGGCAGTAAACAGAACCGAACCCGGGACACTGGAGCTGTGAGACTGTGGCAGTAAACAGAACCGAACCCAGGTCACTGGAGCTGTGAGACTGTGGCAGTAAACAGAACCGAACCCAGGTCACTGGATCTGTGAGACTGTGGCAGTAAACAGAACCGAACCCAGGTCACTGGAGCTGTGAGACTGTGGCAGTAAACAGAACCGAACCCAGGTCACTGGAGCTGTGAGACAGTGGCAGTAAACAGAACCGAACCCAGGTCACTGGAGCTGTGAGGCTGTGGCAGTAAACAGAACCGAACCCAGGTCACTGGAGCTGTGAGACTGTGGCAGTACGCAGAACTGAACCCGGGTCACTGGAACTGTGAGACTGTGGCAGTAAACAGAACCGAACCCGGGACACTGGAGCTGTGAGACTGTGGCAGTAAACAGAACCGAACCCAGATCACTGGAGCTGTGAGACTGTGGCAGTAAACAGAACCGAACCCGGGTCACTGGAGCTGTGAGACTGTGGCAGTAAACAGAACCGAACCCGGGTCACTGGAGCTGTGAGACTGTGGCAGTAAACAGAACCGAACCCGGGACACTGGAGCTGTGAGGCTGTGGCAGTAAACAGAACCGAACCCAGGTCACTGGAGCTGTGAGACTGTGGCAGTCCCCAGAACCGAACCCGGGACACTGGAGCTGTGAGGCTGTGGCAGTAAACAGAGTCGAACCCAGGTCACTGGAGCTGTGAGACTGTGGCAGTAAACAGAACTGAACCCAGGTCACTGGAGCAGTGAGACTGTGGCAGTAAACAGAACTGAACCCAGGTCACTGGAGCTGTGAGACTGTGGCAGTAAACAGAACCGAACCCGGGACAAAGGAGCTGTGAGACTGTGGCAGTAAACAGAACCGAACCCAGGTCACTGGAGCTGTGAGACTGTGGCAGTAAACAGAACCGAACCCAGGTCACTGGAGCTGTGAGACTGTGGCAGTAAACAGAACTGAACCCGGGTCACTGGAGCAGTGAGACTGTGGCAGTAAACAGAACTGAACCCAGGTCACTGGAGCAGTGAGACTGTGGCAGTAAACAGAACTGAACCCAGGTCACTGGAGCAGTGAGACTGTGGCAGTAAACAGAACTGAACCCAGGTCACTGGAGCTGTGAGACTGTGGCAGTAAACAGAACTGAACCCAGGTCACTGGAGCAGTGAGACTGTGGCAGTAAACAGAACTGAACCCAGGTCACTGGAGCTGTGAGACTGTGGCAGTAAACAGAACCGAACCCGGGTCACGGGAGCTGTGAGACTGTGGCAGTAAACAGAACCGAACCCAGGTCACTGGAGCTGTGAGACTGTGGCAGTAAACAGAACCGAACCCAGGTCACTGGAGCTGTGAGACTGTGGCAAAAAACAGAACAGAACCCAGGTCACTGGAGCTGTGAGACTGTGGCAGCAAAAAGAACCGAATCCGGGACACTGGAGCTGTGAGACTGTGGCAGTAAACAGAACCGAACCCAGGTCACTGGAGCTGTGAGGCTGTGGCAGTAAACAGAACCGAACCCAGGTCACTGGAGCTGTGAGACTGTGCAGTAAACAGAACTGAACCCTCGTCACTGGAGCTGTGAGACTGTGGCAGTAAACAGAACCGAACCCGGGACACTGGAGCTGTGAGACTGTGGCAGTAAACAGAACCGAACCCGGGACACTGGAGCTGTGAGGCTGTGGCAGTAAACAGAACTGAACCCAGGTCACTGGAGCTGTGAGACTGTGGCAGTAAACAGAACCGAACCCGGGACACTGGAGCTGTGAGGCTGTGGCAGTGAACAGAACCGAACCCAGGTCACTGGAGCTGTGAGACTGTGGCAGTAAACAGAACCGAACCCAGGTCACTGGATCTGTGAGACTGTGGCAGTAAACAGAACCGAACCCAGGTCACTGGAGCTGTGAGACTGTGGCAGTAAACAGAACCGAACCCAGGTCACTGGAGCTGTGAGACAGTGGCAGTAAACAGAACCGAACCCAGGTCACTGGAGCTGTGAGGCTGTGGCAGTAAACAGAACCGAACCCAGGTCACTGGAGCTGTGAGACTGTGGCAGTACGCAGAACTGAACCCGGGTCACTGGAACTGTGAGACTGTGGCAGTAAACAGAACCGAACCCGGGACACTGGAGCTGTGAGACTGTGGCAGTAAACAGAACCGAACCCAGATCACTGGAGCTGTGAGACTGTGGCAGTAAACAGAACCGAACCCGGGTCACTGGAGCTGTGAGACTGTGGCAGTAAACAGAACCGAACCCGGGTCACTGGAGCTGTGAGACTGTGGCAGTAAACAGAACCGAACCCGGGACACTGGAGCTGTGAGGCTGTGGCAGTAAACAGAACCGAACCCGGGTCACTGGAGCTGTGAGACTGTGGCAGTAAACAGAACCGAACCCGGGTCACTGGAGCTGTGAGACTGTGGCAGTAAACAGAACCGAACCCGGGACACTGGAGCTGTGAGGCTGTGGCAGTAAACAGAACCGAACCCAGGTCACTGGAGCTGTGAGACTGTGGCAGTCCCCAGAACCGAACCCGGGACACTGGAGCTGTGAGGCTGTGGCAGTAAACAGAGTCGAACCCAGGTCACTGGAGCTGTGAGACTGTGGCAGTAAACAGAACTGAACCCAGGTCACTGGAGCAGTGAGACTGTGGCAGTAAACAGAACTGAACCCAGGTCACTGGAGCTGTGAGACTGTGGCAGTAAACAGAACCGAACCCGGGACAAAGGAGCTGTGAGACTGTGGCAGTAAACAGAACCGAACCCAGGTCACTGGAGCTGTGAGACTGTGGCAGTAAACAGAACCGAACCCAGGTCACTGGAGCTGTGAGACTGTGGCAGTAAGCAGAACCGAACCCGGGTCACTGGAGCAGTGAGACTGTGGCAGTAAACAGAACTGAACCCAGGTCACTGGAGCAGTGAGACTGTGGCAGTAAACAGAACTGAACCCAGGTCACTGGAGCAGTGAGACTGTGGCAGTAAACAGAACTGAACCCAGGTCACTGGAGCTGTGAGACTGTGGCAGTAAACAGAACTGAACCCAGGTCACTGGAGCAGTGAGACTGTGGCAGTAAACAGAACTGAACCCAGTTCACTGGAGCTGTGAGACTGTGGCAGTAAACAGAACCGAACCCGGGTCACGGGAGCTGTGAGACTGTGGCAGTAAACAGAACCGAACCCAGGTCACTGGAGCTGTGAGACTGTGGCAGTAAACAGAACCGAACCCAGGTCACTGGAGCTGTGAGACTGTGGCAAAAAACAGAACAGAACCCAGGTCACTGGAGCTGTGAGACTGTGGCAGCAAAAAGAACCGAATCCGGGACACTGGAGCTGTGAGACTGTGGCAGTAAACAGAACCGAACCCAGGTCACTGGAGCTGTGAGGCTGTGGCAGTAAACAGAACCGAACCCAGGTCACTGGAGCTGTGAGACTGTGCAGTAAACAGAACTGAACCCTCGTCACTGGAGCTGTGAGACTGTGGCAGTAAACAGAACCGAACCCGGGACACTGGAGCTGTGAGACTGTGGCAGTAAACAGAACCGAACCCGGGACACTGGAGCTGTGAGGCTGTGGCAGTAAACAGAACTGAACCCAGGTCACTGGAGCTGTGAGACTGTGGCAGTAAACAGAACCGAACCCGGGACACTGGAGCTGTGAGGCTGTGGCAGTGAACAGAACCGAACCCAGGACACTGGAGCTGTGAGACTTTGGCAGTAAACAGAACCGAACCCAGGTCACTGGAGCTGTGAGACTGTGGCAGTAAACAGAACTGAACCCAGGTCACTGGAGCTGTGAGACTGTGGCAGTAAACAGAATCGAACCCGGGACACTGGAGCTGTGAGGCTGTGGCAGTAAACAGAACTGAACCCAGGTCACTGGAGCTGTGAGACTGTGGCAGTAAACAGAACCGAACCCGGGTCACTGGAGCTGTGAGACTGTGGCAGTAAACAGAACCGAACCCGGGACACTGGAGCTGTGAGACTGTGGCAGTAAACAGAACCGAACCCGGGTCACTGGAGCTGTGAGACTGTGGCAGTAAACAGAACCGAACCCGGGTCACTGGAGCTGTGAGACTGTGGCAGTAAACAGAACCGAACCCGGGTCACTGGAGCTGTGAGACTGTGGCAGTAAACAGAACCGAACCCGGGACACTGGAGCTGTGAGGCTGTGGCAGTAAACAGAACCGAACCCAGGTCACTGAAGCTGTGAGACTGTGGCAGTACGCAGAAACGAACCCGGGTCACTGGAGCTGTGAGACTGTGGCAGTAAACAGAACCGAACCCAGGTCACTGGAGCTGTGAGCCTGTGGCAGTAAACAGAACCGAACCCGGGTCACTGGAGCTGTGTGACTGTGGCAGTAAACAGAACTGAACCCAGGACACTGGAGCTGTGAGACTGTGGCAGTCCCCAGAACCGAACCCGGGTCACTGGAGCTGTGAGACTGTGGCAGTAAACAGAACTGAACCCAGGACACTGGAGCTGTGAGACTGTGGCAGTCCCCAGAACCGAACCCGGGACACTGGAGCTGTGAGACTGTGGCAGTAAACAGAACTGAACCCAGGACACTGGAGCTGTGAGACTGTGGCAGTAAACAGAACAGAACCCGGGTCACTGGAGCTGTGAGACTGTGGCAGTAAACAGAACCGAACCCAGGACACTGGAGCTGTGAGACTGTGGCAGTAAACAGAACCGAACCCAGGTCACTGGAGCTGTGAGAGTGTGGCAGTAAACAGAACTGAACCCAGGTCACTGGAGCTGTGAGGCTGTGGCAGTAAACAGAACCGAACCCAGGACACTGGAGCTGTGAGACTGTGGCAGTAAACAGAACAGAACCCGGGACACTGGAGCTGTGAGACTGTGGCAGTAAACAGAACCGAACCCAGGTCACTGGAGCTGTGAGGCTGTGGCAGTAAACAGAACCGAACCCAGGTCACTGGAGCTGTGAGACTGTGGCAGTAAACAGAACCGAACCCGGGACACTGGAGCTGTGAGGCTGTGGCAGTAAACAGAATCGAACCCAGGTCACTGGAGCTGTGAGACTCTGGCAGTAAACAGAACCGAACCCAGGTCACTGGAGCTGTGAGGCTGTGGCAGTCCCCAGAACCGAACCCGGGTCACTGGAGCTGTGAGACTGTGGCAGTAAACAGAACCGAACCCGGGTCACTGGAGCTGTGAGACTGTGGCAGTCCCCAGAACCGAGCCCGGGTCACTGGAGCTGTGAGACTGTGGCAGTAAACAGAACCGAACCCGGGACACTGGAGCTGTGAGGCTGTGGCAGTAAACAGAACCGAACCCAGGACACTGGAGCTGTGAGACTGTGGCAGTAAACAGAACCGAACCCGGGTCACTGGAGCTGTGAGACTGTGGCAGTAAACAGAACCGAACCCGGGTCACTGGAGCTGTGAGACTGTGGCAGTAAACAGAACCGAACCCGGGACACTGGAGCTGTGAGACTGTGGCAGTAAACAGAACTGAACCCTCGTCACTGGAGCTGTGAGACTGTGGCAGTAAACAGAACCGAACCCGGGACACTGGAGCTGTGAGACTGTGGCAGTAAACAGAACCGAACCCGGGACACTGGAGCTGTGAGGCTGTGGCAGTAAACAGAACTGAACCCAGGTCACTGGATCTGTGAGACTGTGGCAGTAAACAGAACCGAACCCGGGACACTGGAGCTGTGAGGCTGTGGCAGTGAACAGAACCGAACCCAGGACACTGGAGCTGTGAGACTTTGGCAGTAAACAGAACCGAACCCAGGTCACTGGAGCTGTGAGACTGTGGCAGTAAACAGAACTGAACCCAGGTCACTGGAGCTGTGAGACTGTGGCAGTAAACAGAACCGAACCCGGGACACTGGAGCTGTGAGGCTGTGGCAGTAAACAGAACTGAACCCAGGTCACTGGAGCTGTGAGACTGTGGCAGTAAACAGAACCGAACCCGGGTCACTGGAGCTGTGAGACTGTGGCAGTAAACAGAACCGAACCCGGGACACTGGAGCTGTGAGACTGTGGCAGTAAACAGAACCGAACCCGGGTCACTGGAGCTGTGAGACTGTGGCAGTAAACAGAACCGAACCCAGGTCACTGGAGCTGTGAGACTGTGGCAGTAAACAGAACCGAATCCGGGACACTGGAGCTGTGAGACTGTGGCAGTAAACAGAACCGAACCCGGGTCACTGGAGCTGTGAGACTGTGGCAGTAAACAGAACCGAACCCGGGTCACTGGAGCTGTGAGACTGTGGCAGTAAACAGAACCGAACCCGGGTCACTGGAGCTGTGAGACTGTGGCAGTAAACAGAACTGAACCCAGGTCACTGGAGCTGTGAGACTGTGGCAGTCCCCAGAACCGAACCCGGGTCACTGGAGCTGTGAGACTGTGGCAGTAAACAGAACCGAAACCGGGTCACTGGAGCTGTGAGACTGTGGCAGTAAACAGAACCGAACCCGGGACACTGGAGCAGTGAGACTGTGGCAGTAAACAGAACCGAACCCGGGACACTGGAGCTGTGAGACTGTGGCAGTAAACAGAACCGAACCCAGGTCACTGGAGCTGTGAGACTGTGGCAGTAAACAGAACCGAACCCGGGTCACTGGAGATGTGAGACTGTGGCAGTAAACAGAACCGAACCCAGGTCACTGGAGCTGTGAGACTGTGGCAGTAAACAGAACCGAACCCGGGACACTGGAGCTGTGAGACTGTGGCAGTACGCAGAAAAGAACCCAGATCACTGGAGCTGTGAGACTGTGGCAGTAAACAGAAGCGAACCCAGGTCACTGGAGCTGTGAGGCTGTGGCAGTAAACAGAACCGAACCCAGGTCACTGGAGCTGTGAGACTGTGGCAGTAAACAGAACCGAACCCGGGACACTGGAGCTGTGAGGCTGTGGCAGTAAACAGAACCGAACCCAGGTCACTGAAGCTGTGAGACTGTGGCAGTACGCAGAACCGAACCCGGGTCACTGGAGCTGTGAGACTGTGGCAGTAAACAGAACCGAACCCAGGTCACTGGAGCTGTGAGACTGTGGCAGTAAACAGAACCGAACCCGGGTCACTGGAGCTGTGTGACAGTGGCAGTAAACAGAACTGAACCCAGGACACTGGAGCTGTGAGACTGTGGCAGTCCCCAGAACCGAACCCGGGTCACTGGAGCTTTGAGACTGTGGCAGTAAACAGAACTGAACCCAGGACACTGGAGCTGTGAGACTGTGGCAGTCCCCAGAACCGAACCCGGGACACTGGAGCTGTGAGACTGTGGCAGTAAACAGAACTGAACCCAGGACACTGGAGCTGTGAGACTGTGGCAGTAAACAGAACAGAACCCGGGTCACTGGAGCTGTGAGACTGTGGCAGTAAACAGAACCGAACCCAGGACACTGGAGCTGTGAGACTGTGGCAGTAAACAGAACCGAACCCAGGTCACTGGAGCTGTGAGAGTGTGGCAGTAAACAGAACTGAACCCAGGTCACTGGAGCTGTGAGGCTGTGGCAGTAAACAGAACCGAACCCAGGTCACTGGAGCTGTGAGGCTGTGGCAGTAAACAGAACCGAACCCAGGTCACTGGAGCTGTGAGAATGTGGCAGTAAACAGAACCGAACCCGGGACACTGGAGCTGTGAGACTGTGGCAGTAAACAGAACCGAACCCAGGTCACTGGAGCTGTGAGACTGTGGCAGTAAACAGAACCGAACCCAGGTCACTGGAGCTGTGAGACTGTGGCAGTAAACAGAACCGAACCCGGGACACTGGAGCTGTGAGACTGTGGCAGTAAACAGAACTGAACCCAGGTCACTGGAGCTGTGAGACTGTGGCAGTAAACAGAACCGAACCCGGGACACTGGAGCTGTGAGACTGTGACAGTAAACAGAACCGAACCCGGGTCACTGGAGCTGTGAGACTGTGGCAGTAAACAGAACCGAACCCGGGTCACTGGAGCTGTGAGACTGTGGCAGTAAACAGAACCGAACCCGGGTCACTGGAGCTGTGAGACTGTGGCAGTAAACAGAACTGAACCCAGGTCACTGGAGCTGTGAGACTGTAGCAGTCCCCAGAACCGAACCCGGGTCACTGGAGCTGTGAGACTGTGGCAGTAAACAGAACCGAAACCGGGTCACTGGAGCTGTGAGACTGTGGCAGTAAACAGAACCGAACCCGGGACACTGGAGCAGTGAGACTGTGGCAGTAAACAGAACCGAACCCGGGACACTGGAGCTGTGAGACTGTGGCAGTAAACAGAACCGAACCCAGGTCACTGGAGCTGTGAGACTGTGGCAGTAAACAGAACCGAACCCGGGTCACTGGAGATGTGAGACTGTGGCAGTAAACAGAACCGAACCCAGGTCACTGGAGCTGTGAGACTGTGGCAGTAAACAGAACCGAACCCGAGACACTGGAGCTGTGAGACTGTGGCAGTACGCAGAAAAGAACCCAGATCACTGGAGCTGTGAGACTGTGGCAGTAAACAGAACCGAACCCAGGTCACTGGAGCTGTGAGACTGTGGCAGTAAACAGAAGCGAACCCAGGTCACTGGAGCTGTGAGGCTGTGGCAGTAAACAGAACCGAACCCAGGTCACTGGAGCTGTGAGACTGTGGCAGTAAACAGAACCGAACCCGGGACACTGGAGCTGTGAGGCTGTGGCAGTAAACAGAACCGAACCCAGGTCACTGAAGCTGTGAGACTGTGGCAGTACGCAGAACCGAACCCGGGTCACTGGAGCTGTGAGACTGTGGCAGTAAACAGAACCGAACCCAGGTCACTGGAGCTGTGAGACTGTGGCAAGTAAACAGAACCGAACCCGGGTCACTGGAGCTGTGAGACTGTGGCAGTAAACAGAACTGAACCCAGGACACTGGAGCTGTGAGACTGTGGCAGTAAACAGAACTGAACCCAGGACACTGGAGCTGTGAGACTGTGGCAGTCCCCAGAACCGAACCCGGGTCACTGGAGCTGTGAGACTGTGGCAGTAAACAGAACCGAACCCGGGTCACTGGAGCTGTGAGACTGTGGCAGTAAACAGAACCGAACCCGGGTCACTGGAGCTGTGAGACTGTGGCAGTAAACAGAACCGAACCCGGGTCACTGGAGCTGTGAGACTGTGGCAGTAAACAGAACCGTACCCAGGTCACTGGAGCTGTGAGACTGTGGCAGTAAACAGAACTGAACCCAGGTCACTGGAGCAGTGAGACTGTGGCAGTAAACAGAACTGAACCCAGGTCACTGGAGCAGTGAGACTGTGGCAGTAAACAGAACTGAACCCAGGTCACTGGAGCTGTGAGACTGTGGCAGTAAACAGAACTGAACCCAGGTCACTGGAGCAGTGAGACTGTGGCAGTAAACAGAACTGAACCCAGGTCACTGGAGCTGTGAGACTGTGGCAGTAAACAGAACCGAACCCAGGTCACTGGAGCTGTGAGACTGTGGCAGTAAACAGAACCGAACCCAGGTCACTGGAGCTGTGAGACTGTGGCAAAAAACAGAACAGAACCCAGGTCACTGGAGCTGTGAGACTGTGGCAGCAAAAAGAACCGAATCCGGGACACTGGAGCTGTGAGACTGTGGCAGTAAACAGAACCGAACCCAGGTCACTGGAGCTGTGAGGCTGTGGCAGTAAACAGAACCGAACCCAGGTCACTGGACCTGTGAGACTGTGGCAGTAAACAGAACCGAACCCGGGACACTGGAGCTGTGAGGCTGTGGCAGTAAACAGAACCGAACCCAGGTCACTGGAGCTGTGAGACTCTGGCAGTAAACAGAACCGAACCCAGGTCACTGGAGCTGTGAGGCTGTGGCAGTCCCCAGAACCGAACCCGGGTCACTGGAGCTGTGAGACTGTGGCAGTAAACAGAACCGAACCCGGGTCACTGGAGCTGTGAGACTGTGGCAGTCCCCAGAACCGAGCCCGGGTCACTGGAGCTGTGAGACTGTGGCAGTAAACAGAACCGAACCCGGGACACTGGAGCTGTGAGGCTGTGGCAGTAAACAGAACCGAACCCAGGACACTGGAGCTGTGAGACTGTGGCAGTAAACAGAACCGAACCCGGGTCACTGGAGCTGTGAGACTGTGGCAGTAAACAGAACCGAACCCGGGTCACTGGAGCTGTGAGACTGTGGCAGTAAACAGAACCGAACCCGGGACACTGGAGCTGTGAGACTGTGGCAGTAAACAGAACTGAACCCTCGTCACTGGAGCTGTGAGACTGTGGCAGTAAACAGAACCGAACCCGGGACACTGGAGCTGTGAGACTGTGGCAGTAAACAGAACCGAACCCGGGACACTGGAGCTGTGAGGCTGTGGCAGTAAACAGAACTGAACCCAGGTCACTGGAGCTGTGAGACTGTGGCAGTAAACAGAACCGAACCCGGGACACTGGAGCTGTGAGGCTGTGGCAGTGAACAGAACCGAACCCAGGACACTGGAGCTGTGAGACTTTGGCAGTAAACAGAACCGAACCCAGGTCACTGGAGCTGTGAGACTGTGGCAGTAAACAGAACTGAACCCAGGTCACTGGAGCTGTGAGACTGTGGCAGTAAACAGAACCGAACCCGGGTCACTGGAGCTGTGAGGCTGTGGCAGTAAACAGAACTGAACCCAGGTCACTGGAGCTGTGAGACTGTGGCAGTAAACAGAACCGAACCCGGGACACTGGAGCTGTGAAACTGTGGCAGTAAACAGAACCGAACCCGGGTCACTGGAGCTGTGAGACTGTGGCAGTAAACAGAACCGAACCCAGGTCACTGGAGATGTGAGACTGTGGCAGTAAACAGAACCAAATCCGGGACACTGGAGCTGTGAGACTGTGGCAGTAAACAGAACCGAACCCGGGTCACTGGAGCTGTGAGACTGTGGCAGTAAACAGAACCGAACCCGGGTCACTGGAGCTGTGAGACTGTGGCAGTAAACAGAACCGAACCCGGGTCACTGGAGCTGTGAGACTGTGGCAGTAAACAGAACTGAACCCAGGTCACTGGAGCTGTGAGACTGTGGCAGTCCCCAGAACCGAACCCGGGTCACTGGAGCTGTGAGACTGTGGCAGTAAACAGAACCGAAACCGGGTCACTGGAGCTGTGAGACTGTGGCAGTAAACAGAACCGAACCCGGGACACTGGAGCAGTGAGACTGTGGCAGTAAACAGAACCGAACCCGGGACACTGGAGCTGTGAGACTGTGGCAGTAAACAGAACCGAACCCAGGTCACTGGAGCTGTGAGACTGTGGCAGTACGCAGAAAAGAACCCAGATCACTGGAGCTGTGAGACTGTGGCAGTAAACAGAACCGAACCCAGGACACTGGAGCTGTGAGACTGTGGCAGTACGCAGAAAAGAACCCAGATCACTGGAGCTGTGAGACTGTGGCAGTAAACAGAAGCGAACCCAGGTCACTGGAGCTGTGAGGCTGTGGCAGTAAACAGAACCGAACCCAGGTCACTGAAGCTGTGAGACTGTGGCAGTACGCAGAACCGAACCCGGGTCACTGGAGCTGTGAGACTGTGGCAGTAAACAGAACCGAACCCAGGTCACTGGAGCTGTGAGACTGTGGCAGTAAACAGAACCGAACCCGGGTCACTGGAGCTGTGAGGCTGTGGCAGTAAACAGAACTGAACCCAGGTCACTGGAGCTGTGAGACTGTGGCAGTAAACAGAACCGAACCCGGCACACTGGAGCTGTGAGACTGTGGCAGTAAACAGAACCGAACCCAGGTCACTGGAGCTGTGAGACTGTGGCAGTAAACAGAACCGAACCCAGGTCACTGGAGCTGTGAGACTGTGGCAGTAAACAGAACCGAACCCAGGTCACTGGAGCTGTGAGACTGTGGCAGTAAACAGAACCGAACCCAGGTCACTGGAGCAGTGAGACTGTGGCAGTAAACAGAACCGAACCCATGTCACTGGAGCTGTGAGACTGTGGCAGTAAACAGAACCGAACCCAGGTCACTGGAGCTGTGAGACTGTGGCAGTAAACAGAACCGAACCCGGGTCACTGGAGCTGTGAGACTGTGGCAGTAAACAGAACCGAACCCGGGTCACTGGAGCTGTGAGACTGTGGCAGTAAACAGAACCGAACCCAGGACACTGGAGCTGTGAGGCTGTGGCAGTAAACAGAACCGAACCCGGGACACTGGAGCTGTGAGACTGTGGCAGTAAACAGAACCGAACCCGGGTTACTGGAGCTGTGAGACTGTGGCAGTCCCCAGAACCGAACCCGGGACACTGGAGCTGTGAGACTGTGGCAGTAAACAGAACCGAACCCGGGACACTGGAGCTGTGAGACTGTGGCAGTAAACAGAACCGAACCCAGGTCACTGGAGCTGTGAGACTGTGGCAGTAAACAGAACCGAACCCAGGTCACTGGAGCTGTGAGACTGTGGCAGAAAACAGAACCGAACCCAGGTCACTGGAGCTGTGAGACTGTGGCAGTAAACAGAACCGAACCCGGGAGACTGGAGCTGTGAGGTTGCGGCAGTAAACAGAACCGAACCCGGGACAATGGAGCTGTGAGACTGTGGCAGTAAACAGAACCGAACCCAGGTCACTGGAGCTGTGAGACTGTGGCAGTAAACAGAACCGAACCCAGGTCACTGGAGCTGTGAGACTGTGGCAGTAAACAGAACCGAACCCAGGTCACTGGAGCTGTGAGACTGTGGCAGTAAACAGAACCGAACCCGGGACACTGGAGCTGTGAGACTGTGGCAGTAAACAGAACCGAACCCAGGTCACTGGAGCTGTGAGACTGTGGCAGTAAACAGAACCGAACCCGGGACACTGGAGCTGTGAGACAGTGGCAGTAAACAGAACCGAACCCAGGACACTGGAGCTGTGAGACTGTGGCAGTAAACAGAACTGAACCCGGGACACTGGAGCTGTGAGACTGTGGCAGTAAACAGAACCGAACCCGGGACACTGGAGCTGTGAGACTGTGGCAGTAAACAGAACTGAACCCGGGACACTGGAGCTGTGAGACTATGGCAGTAAACGGAACCGAACCCGGGACACTGGAGCTGTGAGACTGTGGCAGTAAACAGAACCGAACCCAGGACACTGGAGCTGTGAGACTGTGGCACTAAACAGAACCGAACCCGGGTCACTGGAGCTGTGAGATTGTGGCAGTAAACAGAACTGAACCCGGGTCACTGGAGCTGTGAGACTGTGGCAGTAAACAGAACCGAACCCGGGTCACTGGAGCTGTGAGATTGTGGCAGTAAACAGAACTGAACCCGGGTCACTGGAGCTGTGAGACTGTGGCAGTAAACAGAACTGAACCCAGGTCACTGGAGCTGTGAGATTGTGGCAGTAAACAGAACTGAACCCGGGTCACTGGAGCTGTGAGACTGTGGCAGTAAACAGAACCGAACCCAGGTCACTGGAGCTGTGAGGCTGTGGCAGTAAACAGAACCGAACCCGGGACACTGGAGCTATGAGACTGTGGCAGTAAACAGAACCGAACCCAGGTCACTGGAGCTGTGAGACTGTGGCAGTAAACAGAACCGAACCCGGGACACTGGAGCAGTGAGACTGTGGCAGTAAACAGAACCGAACCCGGGACACTGGAGCTGTGAGACTGTGGCAGTAAACAGAACCGAACCCGAGTCACTGGAGCTGTGAGACTGTGGCAGTACGCAGAAAAGAACCCAGATCACTGGAGCTGTGAGACTGTGGCAGTAAACAGAACCGAACCCAGGACACTGGAGCTGTGAGACTGTGGCAGTACGCAGAAAAGAACCCAGATCACTGGAGCTGTGAGACTGTGGCAGTAAACAGAAGCGAACCCAGGTCACTGGAGCTGTGAGGCTGTGGCAGTAAACAGAACCGAACCCAGGCCACTGAAGCTGTGAGACTGTGGCAGTACGCAGAACCGAACCCGGGTCACTGGAGCTGTGAGACTGTGGCAGTAAACAGAACCGAACCCAGGTCACTGGAGCTGTGAGACTGTGGCAGTAAACAGAACCGAACCCGGGTCACTGGAGCTGTGAGGCTGTGGCAGTAAACAGAACTGAACCCAGGTCACTGGAGCTGTGAGACTGTGGCAGTAAACAGAACCGAACCCGGGACACTGGAGCTGTGAGACTGTGGCAGTAAACAGAACCGAACCCAGGTCACTGGAGCTGTGAGACTGTGGCAGTAAACAGAACCGAACCCAGGTCACTGGAGCTGTGAGACTGTGGCAGTAAACAGAACCGAACCCAGGTCACTGGAGCTGTGAGACTGTGGCAGTAAACAGAACCGAACCCAGGTCACTGGAGCAGTGAGACTGTGGCAGTAAACAGAACCGAACCCATGTCACTGGAGCTGTGAGACTGTGGCAGTAAACAGAACCGAACCCAGGTCACTGGAGCTGTGAGACTGTGGCAGTAAACAGAACCGAACCCGGGTCACTGGAGCTGTGAGACTGTGGCAGTAAACAGAACCGAACCCGGGTCACTGGAGCTGTGAGACTGTGGCAGTAAACAGAACCGAACCCAGGACACTGGAGCTGTGAGGCTGTGGCAGTAAACAGAACCGAACCCGGGACACTGGAGCTGTGAGACTGTGGCAGTAAACAGAACCGAACCCGGGTTACTGGAGCTGTGAGACTGTGGCAGTCCCCAGAACCGAACCCGGGACACTGGAGCTGTGAGACTGTGGCAGTAAACAGAACCGAACCCGGGACACTGGAGCTGTGAGACTGTGGCAGTAAACAGAACCGAACCCAGGTCACTGGAGCTGTGAGACTGTGGCAGTAAACAGAACCGAACCCAGGTCACTGGAGCTGTGAGACTGTGGCAGAAAACAGAACCGAACCCAGGTCACTGGAGCTGTGAGACTGTGGCAGTAAACAGAACCGAACCCGGGAGACTGGAGCTGTGAGGTTGCGGCAGTAAACAGAACCGAACCCGGGACACTGGAGCTGTGAGACTGTGGCAGTAAACAGAACCGAACCCAGGTCACTGGAGCTGTGAGACTGTGGCAGTAAACAGAACCGAACCCAGGTCACTGGAGCTGTGAGACTGTGGCAGTAAACAGAACCGAACCCAGGTCACTGGAGCTGTGAGACTGTGGCAGTAAACAGAACCGAACCCGGGACACTGGAGCTGTGAGACTGTGGCAGTAAACAGAACCGAACCCAGGTCACTGGAGCTGTGAGACTGTGGCAGTAAACAGAACCGAACCCGGGACACTGGAGCTGTGAGACTGTGGCAGTAAACAGAACCGAACCCAGGACACTGGAGCTGTGAGACTGTGGCAGTAAACAGAACTGAACCCGGGACACTGGAGCTGTGAGACTGTGGCAGTAAACAGAACCGAACCCGGGACACTGGAGCTGTGAGACTGTGGCAGTAAACAGAACTGAACCCGGGACACTGGAGCTGTGAGACTATGGCAGTAAACGGAACCGAACCCGGGACACTGGAGCTGTGAGACTGTGGCAGTAAACAGAACCGAACCCGGGACACTGGAGCTGTGAGACTGTGGCACTAAACAGAACCGAACCCGGGTCACTGGAGCTGTGAGATTGTGGCAGTAAACAGAACTGAACCCGGGTCACTGGAGCTGTGAGACTGTGGCAGTAAACAGAACCGAACCCGGGTCACTGGAGCTGTGAGATTGTGGCAGTAAACAGAACTGAACCCGGGTCACTGGAGCTGTGAGACTGTGGCAGTAAACAGAACTGAACCCAGGTCACTGGAGCTGTGAGATTGTGGCAGTAAACAGAACTGAACCCGGGTCACTGGAGCTGTGAGACTGTGGCAGTAAACAGAACCGAACCCAGGTCACTGGAGCTGTGAGGCTGTGGCAGTAAACAGAACCGAACCCGGGACACTGGAGCTATGAGACTGTGGCAGTAAACAGAACCGAACCCAGGTCACTGGAGCTGTGAGACTGTGGCACTAAACAGAACCAAACCCAGGTCACTGGAGCTGTGAGACTGTGGCAGTAAACAGAACCGAACCCAGGTCACTGGAGCTGTGAGACTGTGGCACTAAACAGAACCGAACCCGGGTCACTGGAGCTGTGAGACTGTGGCAGTAAACAGAACCGAACCCAGGTCACTGGAGCGGTGAGACTGTGGCAGTAAACAGAACCGAACCCGGGACACTGGAGCTTTGAGACTGTGGCAGTAAACAGAACCGAACCCAGGTCACTGGAGCTGTGAGACTGTGGCAGTAAACAGAACCGAACCCGGGACACTGGAGCTGTGAGACTGTGGCAGTAAACAGAACCGAACCCGGGACACTGGAGCTGTGAGACTGTGGCAGTAAACAGAACCGAACCCAGGTCACTGGAGCTGTGAGACTGTGGCACTTAACAGAACCAAACCCAGGTCACTGGAGCTGTGAGACTGTGGCTGTAAACAGAACTGAACCCGGGACACTGGAGCTGTGAGACTGTGGCAGTAAACAGAACCGAACCCAGGTCACTGGAGCTGTGAGACTGTGGCAATAAACAGAACCAAACCCAGGTCACTGGAGCTGTGAGACTGTGGTACTTAACAGAACCGAACCCGGGTCACTGGAGCTGTGAGGTTGCGGCAGTAAACAGAACCGAACCCTGGTCACTGGAGCTGTGAGGTTGTGGCAGTAAACAGAACCGAACCCGGGACACTGGAGCTGTGAGACTGTGGCAGTAAACAGAACCGAACCCAGGACACTGGAGCTGTGAGGCTGTGGCAGTAAACAGAACCGAACCCAGGTCACTGGAGCTGTGAGACTGTGGCAGTAAACAGAACCGAACCCAGGTCACTGGAGCTGTGAGACTGTGGCAGTAAACAGAACCGAACCCGGGTCACTGGAGCTGTGAGACTGTGGCAGTAAACAGAACCGAACCCAGGTCACTGGAGCTGTGAGACTGTGGCAGTAAACAGAACCGAACCCAGGACACTGGAGCTGTGAGACTGTGGCAGGAAACAGAACCGAACCCGGGTCACTGGAGCTGTGAGACTGTGGCAGTAAACAGAACCGAACCCAGGTCACTGGAGCTGTGAGGCTGTGGCAGTAAACAGAACCGAACCCGGGACACTGGAGCAGTGAGACTGTGGCAGTAAACAGAACCGAACCCGGGACACTGGAGCTGTGAGACTGTGGCAGTAAACAGAACCGAACCCAGGTCACTGGAGCTGTGAGGCTGTGGCAGTAAGCAGAACCGAACCCAGGTCACTGGAGCTGTGAGACTGTGGCAGTAAACAGAACCAAACCCAGGTCACTGGAGCTGTGAGACTGTGGCAGTAAACAGAACCGAACCCAGGACACTGGAGCTGTGAGACTGTGGCAGTAAACAGAACCGAACCCAGGTCACTGGAGTTGTGAGACTGTGGCAGTAAACAGAACTGAACCCAGGTCACTGGAGCTGTGAGACTGTGGCAGTAAACAGAACCGAACCCAGGTCACTGGAGCTGTGAGGCTGTGGCAGTAAACAGAACCGAACCCGGGACACTGGAGCAGTGAGACTGTGGCAGTAAACAGAACCGAACCCGGGACACTGGAGCTGTGAGACTGTGGCAGTAAACAGAACCGAACCCAGGTCACTGGAGCTGTGAGGCTGTGGCAGTAAGCAGAACCGAACCCAGGTCACTGGAGCTGTGAGACTGTGGCAGTAAACAGAACCAAACCCAGGTCACTGGAGCTGTGAGACTGTGGCAGTAAACAGAACCGAACCCAGGACACTGGAGCTGTGAGACTGTGGCAGTAAACAGAACCGAACCCAGGTCACTGGAGTTGTGAGACTGTGGCAGTAAACAGAACTGAACCCAGGTCACTGGAGCTGTGAGACTGTGGCAGTAAACAGAACCGAACCCAGGTCACTGGAGCTGTGAGACTGTGGCAGTAAACAGAACCGAACCCGGGACACTGGAGCTGTGAGACTGTGGCAGTAAACAGAACCGAACCCAGGACACTGGAGCTGTGAGACTGTGGCAGTAAACAGAACCGAACCCAGGACACTGGAGCTGTGAGACTGTGGCAGTAAACAGAACTGAACCCAGGTCACTGGTGCTGCGAGACTGTGGCAGTAAACAGAACCGAACCCAGGTCACTGGAGCTGTGAGACTGTGGCAGTAAACAGAACCGAACCCGGGACACTGGAGCTGTGAGACTGTGGCAGTAAACAGAACCGAACCCAGGACACTGGAGCTGTGAGACTGTGACAGTAAACAGAACCGAACCCAGGTCACTGGAGCTGTGAGACTGTGGCAGTAAACAGAACCGAACCCAGGTCACTGGAGCTGTGAGACTGTGGCAGTAAACAGAACCGAACCCAGGTCACTGGAGCTGTGAGACTGTGGCAGTAAACAGAACCGAACCCAGGACACTGGAGCTGTGAGACTGTGGCAGTAAACAGAACCGAACCCGGGACACTGGAGCTGTGAGACTGTGGCAGTAAACAGAACTGAACCCGGGACACTGGAGCTGTGAGACTGTGGCAGTAAACAGAACCGAACCCAGGTCACTGGAGCGGTGAGACTGTGGCAGTAAACAGAACTGAACCCGTGTCACTGGAGCTGTGAGACTGTGGCAGTAAACAGAACCGAACCCAGGTCACTGGAGCTGTGAGGCTGTGGCAGTAAACAGAACCGAACCCGGGACACTGGAGCTGTGAGACTGTGGCAGTAAACAGAACCGAACCCAGGTCACTGGAGCTGTGAGACTGTGGCACTAAACAGAACGAAACCCAGGTCACTGGAGCTGTGAGACTGTGGCAGTAAACAGAACCGAACCCAGGTCACTGGAGCTGTGAGACTGTGGCACTAAACAGAACCGAACCCGGGTCAC
The DNA here is from genome assembly GCF_036365525.1 of Heterodontus francisci. Classification (NCBI taxonomy): domain Eukaryota; kingdom Metazoa; phylum Chordata; class Chondrichthyes; order Heterodontiformes; family Heterodontidae; genus Heterodontus; species Heterodontus francisci. Next base: position 1,494,916 of record NW_027141614.1, on the reverse strand, counting down.
TGGAGCTGTGAGACTGTGGCAGTAAACAGAACCGAACCCAGGTCACTGGAGCTGTGAGACTGTGGCACTAAACAGAACCAAACCCAGGTCACTGGAGCTGTGAGACTGTGGCACTTAACAGAACCAAACCCAGGTCACTGGAGCTGTGAGACTGTGGCAGTAAACAGAACTGAACCCGGGACACTGGAGCTGTGAGACTGTGGCAGTAAACAGAACCGAACCCAGGTCACTGGAGCTGTGAGACTGTGGCACTTAACAGAACCAAACCCAGGTCACTGGAGCTGTGAGACTGTGGCAGTAAACAGAACCGAACCCGGTCACTGGAGCTGTGAGGTTGCGGCAGTAAACAGAACCGAACCCAGGTCACTGGAGCTGTGAGGTTGCGGCAGTAAACAGAACCGAACCCAGGTCACTGGAGCTGTGAGACTGTGGCAGTAAACAGAACCGAACCCGGGACACTGGAGCTGTGAGACTGTGACAGTAAACAGAACCGAACCCAGGTCACTGGAGCTTTGAGACTGTGGCAGTAAACAGAACCGAACCCGGGACACTGGAGCTGTGAGACTGTGGCAGTAAACAGAACTGAACCCAGGTCACTGGAGCTGTGAGACTGTGGCAGTAAACAGAACCGAACCCGGGTCACTGGAGCTGTGAGACTGTGGCAGTAAACAGAACCGAACCCGGGACACTGGAGCTGTGAGACTGTGACAGTAAACAGAATCGAACCCAGGTCACTGGAGCTGTGAGACTGTGGCAGTAAACAGAACCGAACCCAGGTCACTGGAGCTGTGAGACTGTGGCAGTAAACAGAACCGAACCCGGGTCACTGGAGCTGTGAGACTGTGGCAGTAAACAGAACCGAACCCAGGTCACTGGAGCTGTGAGACTGTGGCAGTAAACAGAACCGAACCCGGGTCACTGGAGCTGTGAGACTGTGGCAGTAAACAGAACCGAACCCGGGACACTGGAGCTGTGAGACTGTGGCAGTAAACAGAACCGAACCCAGGTCACTGGAGCTGTGAGGCTGTGGCAGTAAACAGAACCGAACCCAGGTCACTGGAGCTGTGAGACTGTGGCAGTAAACAGAACCGAACCCGGGACACTGGAGCTGTGAGACTGTGGCAGTAAACAGAACCGAACCCAGGACACTGGAGCTGTGAGACTGTGGCAGTAAACAGAACCGAACCCGGGTCACTGGAGCTGTGAGACTGTGGCAGTAAACAGAACCGAACCCAGGTCACTGGAGTTGTGAGACTGTGGCAGTAAACAGAACCGAACCCAGGACACTGGAGCTGTGAGACTGTGGCAGTAAACAGAACCGAACCCGGGACACTGGAGCTGTGAGACTGTGGCAGTAAACAGAACCGAACCCAGGTCACTGGAGTTGTGAGACTGTGGCAGTAAACAGAACCGAACCCAGGTCACTGGAGCTGTGAGACTGTGGCAGTAAACAGAACCGAACCCGGGACACTGGAGCTGTGAGACTGTGGCAGTAAACAGAACCGAACCCAGGTCACTGGTGCTGCGAGACTGTGGCAGTAAACAGAACCGAACCCAGGTCACTGGAGCTGTGAGACTGTGACAGTAAACAGAACCGAACCCAGGACACTGGAGCTGTGAGACTGTGGCAGTAAACAGAACCGAACCCGGGTCACTGGAGCTGTGAGACTGTGGCAGTAAACAGAACCGAACCCGGGTCACTGGAGCTGTGAGACTGTGGCAGTAAACAGAACCGTACCCAGGTCACTGGAGCTGTGAGGCTGTGGCAGTAAACAGAACCCAACCCAGGTCACTGGAGCTGTGAGACTGTGGCAGTAAACAGAACCGAACCCGGGACACTGGAGCTGTGAGACTGTGGCAGTAAACAGAACCGAACCCGGGTCACTGGAGCTGTGAGACTGTGGCAGTAAACAGAACCGAACCCAGGTCCCTGGAGCTGTGAGACTGTGGCAGTAAACAGAACCGAACCCGGGTCACTGGAGCTGTGAGACTGTGGCAGTAAACAGAACTGAACCCGGGACACTGGAGCTGTGAGACTGTGGCAGTAAACAGAACCGAACCCGGGTCACTGGAGCTGTGAGACTGTGACAGTAAACAGAACCGAACCCGGGTCACTGGAGCTGTGAGACTGTGGCAGTAAACAGAACTGAACCCGGGACACTGGAGCTGTGAGACTGTGGCAGTAAACAGAACTGAACCCGGGTCACTGGAGCTGTGAGACTGTGGCAGTAAACAGAACCGAACCCGGGACACTGGAGCTGTGAGACTGTGGCAGTAAACAGAACCGAACCCGGGTCACTGGAGCTGTGAGACTGTGGCAGTAAACAGAACCGAACCCGGGACACTGGAGCTGTGAGACTGTGGCAGTAAACAGAACTGAACCCAGGTCACTGAAGCTGTGAGACTGTGGCAGTAAACAGAACCGAACCCGGGACACTGGAGCTGTGAGACTGTGGCAGTAAACAGAACCGAACCCGGGACACTGGAGCAGTGAGACTGTGGCAGTAAACAGAACCGAACCCGGGTCACTGGAGCTGTGAGACTGTGGCAGTAAACAGAACCGAACCCAGGACACTGGAGCTGTGAGACGGTGGCAGTAAACAGAACCGAACCCGGGACACTGGAGCAGTGAGACTGTGGCAGTAAACAGAACCGAACCCGGGTCACTGGAGCTGTGAGACTGTGGCAGTAAACAGAACCGAACCCGGGACACTGGAGCAGTGAGACTGTGGCAGTAAACAGAACTGAACCCAGGTCACTGGAGCTGTGAGACTGTGGCAGTAAACAGAACCGAACCCGGGTCACTGGAGCTGTGAGACTGTGGCAGTAAACAGAACCGAACCCGGATCACCGGAGCTGTGAGACTGTGGCAGTAAACAGAACCGAACCCGGGACACTGGAGCTGTGAGGCTGTGGCAGTAAACAGAACCGAACCCGGGACACTGGAGCTGTGAGACTGTGGCAGTAAACAGAACCGAACCCAGGTCACTGGAGCTGTGAGACTGTGGCAGTAAACAGAACCGAACCCGGGTCACTGGAGCTGTGAGACTGTGGCAGTAAACAGAAGCGAACCCAGGTCACTGGAGCTGTGAGACTGTGGCAGTAAACAGAACCGAACCCGGGTCACTGGAGCTGTGAGACTGTGGCAGTAAAAAGAACTGAACCCGGGACACTGGAGCTGTGAGACTGTGGCAGTAAACAGAACCGAACCCGGGACACTGGAGCAGTGAGACTGTGGCAGTAAACAGAACTGAACCCAGGTCACTGGAGCTGTGAGACTGTGGCAGTAAACAGAACCGAACCCGGGTCACTGGAGCTGTGAGACTGTGGCAGTAAACAGAACCGAACCCGGATCACCGGAGCTGTGAGACTGTGGCAGTAAACAGAACCGAACCCGGGACACTGGAGCTGTGAGGCTGTGGCAGTAAACAGAACCGAACCCGGGACACTGGAGCTGTGAGACTGTGGCAGTAAACAGAACCGAACCCAGGTCACTGGAGCTGTGAGACTGTGGCAGTAAACAGAACCGAACCCGGGACACTGGAGCTGTGAGACTGTGGCAGTAAACAGAACTGAACCCGGGACACTGGAGCTGTGAGACTGTGGCAGTAAACAGAACCGAACCCAGGTCACCGGAGCTGTGAGACTGTGGCAGTAAACAGAACCGAACCCAGTTCACTGGAGCTGTGAGACTGTGGCAGTAAACAGAACCGAACCCAGGTCACCGGAGCTGTGAGACTGTGGCAGTAAACAGAACCGAACCCAGGTCACTGGAGCTGTGAGACTGTGGCAGTAAACAGAACTGAACCCGGGTCACCGGAGCTGTGAGACTGTGGCAGTAAACAGAATCGAACCCAGGTCACTGGAGCTGTGAGACTGTGGCAGTAAACAGAACCGAACCCGGGACACTGGAGCTGTGAGGCTGTGGCAGTAAACAGAACCGAACCCGGGACACTGGAGCTGTGAGACTGTGGCAGTAAACAGAACCGAACCCGGGACACTGGAGCTGTGAGACTGTGGCAGTAAACAGAACCGAACCCAGGTCACTGGAGCTGTGAGACTGTGGCACTAAACAGAACCAAACCCAGGTCACTGGAGCTGTGAGACTGTGGCAGTAAACAGAACCGAACCCAGGTCAATGGAGCTGTGAGACTGTGGCACTAAACAGAACCGAACCCGGGTCACTGGAGCTGTGAGACTGTGGCAGTAAACAGAACCGAACCCTGGTCACTGGAGCTGTGAGACTGTGGCACTAAACAGAACCAAACCCAGGTCACTGGAGCTGTGAGACTGTGGCACTTAACAGAACCAAACCCAGGTCAATGGAGCTGTGAGACTGTGGCAGTAAACAGAACTGAACCCGGGACACTGGAGCTGTGAGACTGTGGCAGTAAACAGAACCGAACCCGGGACACTGGAGCTGTGAGACTGTGGCAGTAAACAGAACCGAACCCAGGTCACTGGAGCTGTGAGACTGTGGCACTAAACAGAACCAAACCCAGGTCACTGGAGCTGTGAGACTGTGGCACTTAACAGAACCAAACCCAGGTCACTGGAACTGTGAGACTGTGGCAGTAAACAGAACCGAACCCGGGTCACTGGAGCTGTGAGGTTGCGGCAGTAAACAGAACCGAACCCAGGTCACTGGAGCTGTGAGGTTGCGGCAGTAAACAGAACCGAACCCAGGTCACTGGAGCTGTGAGACTGTGGCAGTAAACAGAACCGAACCCAGGTCACTGGAGCTGTGAGACTGTGGCAGTAAACAGATCCGAACCCGGGTCACTGGAGCTGTGAGACTGTGGCAGTAAACAGAACCGAACCCAGGTCACTGGAGCTGTGAGACTGTGGCAGTAAACAGAACCGAACCCGGGTCACTGGAGCTGTGAGACTGTGGCAGTAAACAGAACCGAACCCGGGACACTGGAGCTGTGAGACTGTGGCAGTAAACAGAACCGAACCCGGGTCACTGGAGCTGTGAGACTGTGGCAGTAAACAGAACCGAACCCTGGTCACTGGAGCTGTGAGACTGTGGCACTAAACAGAACCAAACCCAGGTCACTGGAGCTGTGAGACTGTGGCACTTAACAGAACCAAACCCAGGTCACTGGAGCTGTGAGACTGTGGCAGTAAACAGAACCGAACCCAGGTCAATGGAGCTGTGAGACTGTGGCACTAAACAGAACCGAACCCGGGTCACTGGAGCTGTGAGACTGTGGCAGTAAACAGAACCGAACCCAGGTCAATGGAGCTGTGAGACTGTGGCACTAAACAGAACCGAACCCGGGTCACTGGAGCTGTGAGACTGTGGCAGTAAACAGAACCGAACCCAGGTCACCGGAGCTGTGAGACTGTGGCAGTAAACAGAACCGAACCCAGGTCACTGGAGCTGTGAGACTGTGGCAGTAAACAGAACCGAACCCAGGTCACCGGAGCTGTGAGACTGTGGCAGTAAACAGAACCGAACCCAGGTCACTGGAGCTGTGAGACTGTGGCAGTAAACAGAACTGAACCCGGGTCACCGGAGCTGTGAGACTGTGGCAGTAAACAGAATCGAACCCAGGTCACTGGAGCTGTGAGACTGTGGCAGTAAACAGAACCGAACCCGGGACACTGGAGCTGTGAGGCTGTGGCAGTAAACAGAACCGAACCCGGGACACTGGAGCTGTGAGACTGTGGCAGTAAACAGAACCGAACCCGGGACACTGGAGCTGTGAGACTGTGGCAGTAAACAGAACCGAACCCAGGTCACTGGAGCTGTGAGACTGTGGCACTAAACAGAACCAAACCCAGGTCACTGGAGCTGTGAGACTGTGGCAGTAAACAGAACCGAACCCAGGTCAATGGAGCTGTGAGACTGTGGCACTAAACAGAACCGAACCCGGGTCACTGGAGCTGTGAGACTGTGGCAGTAAACAGAACCGAACCCTGGTCACTGGAGCTGTGAGACTGTGGCACTAAACAGAACCAAACCCAGGTCACTGGAGCTGTGTGACTGTGGCACTTAACAGAACCAAACCCAGGTCAATGGAGCTGTGAGACTGTGGCAGTAAACAGAACTGAACCCGGGACACTGGAGCTGTGAGACTGTGGCAGTAAACAGAACCGAACCCGGGACACTGGAGCTGTGAGACTGTGGCAGTAAACAGAACCGAACCCAGGTCACTGGAGCTGTGAGACTGTGGCACTAAACAGAACCAAACCCAGGTCACTGGAGCTGTGAGACTGTGGCACTTAACAGAACCAAACCCAGGTCACTGGAACTGTGAGACTGTGGCAGTAAACAGAACCGAACCCGGGTCACTGGAGCTGTGAGGTTGCGGCAGTAAACAGAACCGAACCCAGGTCACTGGAGCTGTGAGGTTGCGGCAGTAAACAGAACCGAACCCAGGTCACTGGAGCTGTGAGACTGTGGCAGTAAACAGAACTGAACCCAGGTCACTGGAGCTGTGAGACTGTGGCAGTAAACAGATCCGAACCCGGGTCACTGGAGCTGTGAGACTGTGGCAGTAAACAGAACCGAACCCAGGTCACTGGAGCTGTGAGACTGTGGCAGTAAACAGAACCGAACCCGGGTCACTGGAGCTGTGAGACTGTGGCAGTAAACAGAACCGAACCCGGGACACTGGAGCTGTGAGACTGTGGCAGTAAACAGAACCGAACCCAGGTCACTGGAGCTGTGAGGCTGTGGCAGTAAACAGAACCGAACCCAGGTCACTGGAGCTGTGAGACTGTGGCAGTAAACAGAACCGAACCCAGGTGACTGGATTTGTGAGACTGTGGCAGTAAACAGAACCGAACCCAGGACACTGGAGCTGTGAGACTGTGGCAGTAAACAGAACCGAACCCGGGACACTGGAGCTGTGAGACTGTGGCAGTAAACAGAACCGAACCCAGGTCACTGGAGTTGTGAGACTGTGGCAGTAAACAGAACCGAACCCAGGTCACTGGTGCTGCGAGACTGTGGCAGTAAACAGAACCGAACCCAGGTCACTGGAGCTGTGAGACTGTGGCAGTAAACAGAACCGAACCCAGGTCACTGGAGCTGTGAGGCTGTGGCAGTAAACAGAACCCAACCCAGGTCACTGGAGCTGTGAGACTGTGGCAGTAAACAGAACTGAACCCGGGTCACTGGAGCTGTGAGACTGTGGCAGTAAACAGAACCGAACCCGGGACACTGGAGCTGTGAGACTGTGGCAGTAAACAGAACCGAACCCGGGTCACTGGAGCTGTGAGACTGTGGCAGTAAACAGAACCGAACCCGGGTCACTGGAGCTGTGAGACTGTGGCAGTAAACAGAACTGAACCCGGGTCACTGGAGCTGTGAGACTGTGGCAGTAAACAGAACCGAACCCAGGACACTGGAGCTGTGAGACTGTGGCAGTAAACAGAACCGAACCCGGGACACTGGAGCTGTGAGACTGTGGCAGTAAACAGAACCGAACCCGGGACACTGGAGCTGTGAGACTGTGGCAGTAAACAGAACCGAACCCGGGACACTGGAGCAGTGAGACTGTGGCAGTAAACAGAGCCGAACCCGGGTCACTGGAGCTGTGAGACTGTGGCAGTAAACAGAACCGAACCCGGATCACCGGAGCTGTGAGACTGTGGCAGTAAACAGAACCGAACCCGGGACACTGGAGCTGTGAGGCTGTGGCAGTAAACAGAACCGAACCCGGGACACTGGAGCTGTGAGACTGTGGCAGTAAACAGAACCGAACCCAGGTCACTGGAGCTGTGAGACTGTGGCAGTAAACAGAACCGAACCCGGGTCACTGGAGCTGTGAGACTGTGGCATTAAACAGAAGCAAACCCAGGTCACTGGAGCTGTGAGACTGTGGCAGTAAACAGAACCGAACCCGGGTCACTGGAGCTGTGAGACTGTGGCAGTAAACAGAACTGAACCCGGGTCACTGGAGCTGTGAGACTGTGGCAGTAAACAGAACCGAACCCGGGACACTGGAGCTGTGAGACTGTGGCAGTAAACAGAACCGAACCCGGGACACTGGAGCTGTGAGACTGTGGCAGTAAACAGAACCGAACCCGGATCACCGGAGCTGTGAGACTGTGGCAGTAAACAGAACCGAACCCGGGACACTGGAGCTGTGAGGCTGTGGCAGTAAACAGAACCGAACCCGGGACACTGGAGCTGTGAGACTGTGGCAGTAAACAGAACCGAACCCAGGTCACTGGAGCTGTGAGACTGTGGCAGTAAACAGAACCGAACCCGGGTCACTGGAGCTGTGAGACTGTGGCAGTAAACAGAACCGAACCCAGGAACTGGAGCTGTGAGACTGTGGCAGTAAACAGAACCGAACCCGGGTCACTGGAGCTGTGAGACTGTGGCAGTAAACAGAACTGAACCCGGGACACTGGAGCTGTGAGACTGTGGCAGTAAACAGAACCGAACCCGGGTCACTGGAGCTGTGAGACTGTGGCAGTAAACAGAACCGAACCCGGGACACTGGAGCTGTGAGACTGTGGCAGTAAACAGAACCGAACCCGGGTCACTGGAGCTGTGAGACTGTGGCAGTAAACAGAACTGAACCCGGGACACTGGAGCTGTGAGACTGTGGCAGTAAACAGAACCGAACCCGGGTCACTGGAGCTGTGAGACTGTGGCAGTAAACAGAACCGAACCCGGGACACTGGAGCTGTGAGACTGTGGCAGTAAACAGAACCGAACCCGGGTCACTGGAGCTGTGAGACTGTGGCAGTAAACAGAACCGAACCCAGGAACTGGAGCTGTGAGACTGTGGCAGTAAACAGAACCGAACCCGGGTCACTGGAGCTGTGAGACTGTGGCAGTAAACAGAACTGAACCCGGGACACTGGAGCTGTGAGACTGTGGCAGTAAACAGAACCGAACCCGGGTCACTGGAGCTGTGAGACTGTGGCAGTAAACAGAACCGAACCCAGGACACTGGAGCTGTGAGACTGTGGCAGTAAACAGAACTGAACCCAGGTCACTGGAGCTGTGAGACTGTGGCAGTAAACAGAACTGAACCCAGGTCACTGGAGCTGTGAGACTGTGGCAGTAAACAGAACTGAACCCGGGACACTGGAGCTGTGAGACTGTGGCAGTAAACAGAACTGAACCCAGGTCACTGGAGCTGTGAGACTGTGGCAGTAAACAGAACTGAACCCAGGTCACTGGAGCTGTGAGACTGTGGCAGTAAACAGAACCGAACCCGGGACACTGGAGCTGTGAGACTGTGGCAGTAAACAGAACCGAACCCGGGTCACTGGAGCTGTGAGACTGTGGCAGTAAACAGAACTGAACCCGGGACACTGGAGCTGTGAGACTGTGGCAGTAAACAGAACCGAACCCGGGTCACTGGAGCTGTGAGACTGTGGCAGTAAACAGAACCGAACCCGGGACACTGGAGCTGTGAGACTGTGGCAGTAAACAGAACCGAACCCGGGTTACTGGAGCTGTGAGACTGTGGCAGTCCCCAGAACCGAACCCGGGACACTGGAGCTGTGAGACTGTGGCAGTAAACAGAACCGAACCCGGGACACTGGAGCTGTGAGACTGTGGCAGTAAACAGAACCGAACCCAGGTCACTGGAGCTGTGAGACTGTGGCAGTAAACAGAACCGAACCCAGGTCACTGGAGCTGTGAGACTGTGGCAGTAAACAGAACCGAACCCAGGTCACTGGAGCTGTGAGACTGTGGCAGTAAACAGAACCGAACCCGGGACACTGGAGCTGTGAAGTTGCGGCAGTAAACAGAACCGAACCCGGGACACTGGAGCTGTGAGACTGTGGCAGTAAACAGAACCGAACCCAGGTCACTGGAGCTGTGAGACTGTGGCAGTAAACAGAACCGAACCCAGGTCACTGGAGCTGTGAGACTGTGGCAGTAAACAGAACCGAACCCAGGTCACTGGAGCTGTGAGACTGTGGCAGTAAACAGAACCGAACCCGGGACACTGGAGCTGTGAGACTGTGGCAGTAAACAGAACCGAACCCAGGTCACTGGAGCTGTGAGACTGTGGCAGTAAACAGAACCGAACCTGGGACACTGGAGCTGTGAGACTGTGGCAGTAAACAGAACCGAACCCAGGACACTGGAGCTGTGAGACTGTGGCAGTAAACAGAACCAAACCCAGGTCACTGGAGCTGTGAGACTGTGGCAGTAAACAGAACTGAACCCGGGAGACTGGAGCTGTGAGACTGTGGCAGTAAACAGAACCGAACCCGGGACACTGGAGCTGTGAGACTGTGGCAGTAAACAGAACTGAACCCGGGACACTGGAGCTGTGAGACTGTGGCAGTAAACAGAACCGAACCCAGGTCACTGGAGCTGTGAGACTGTGGCAGTAAACAGAACCGAACCCGGGACACTGGAGCTGTGAGACTGTGGCACTAAACAGAACCGAACCCGGGTCACTGGAGCTGTGAGACTGTGGCAGTAAACAGAACTGAACCCAGGTCACCGGAGCTGTGAGACTGTGGCAGTAAACAGAACCGAACCCGGGTCACTGGAGCTGTGAGATTGTGGCAGTAAACAGAACTGAACCCGGGTCACTGGAGCTGTGAGACTGTGGCAGTAAACAGAACTGAACCCAGGTCACTGGAGCTGTGAGATTGTGGCAGTAAACAGAACAGAACCCGGGTCACTGGAGCTGTGAGACTGTGGCAGTAAACAGAACCGAACCCAGGTCACTGGAGCTGTGAGGCTGTGGCAGTAAACAGAACCGAACCCGGGACACTGGAGCTGTGAGACTGTGGCAGTAAACAGAACCGAACCCAGGTCACTGGAGCTGTGAGACTGTGGCACTAAACAGAACCAAACCCAGGTCACTGGAGCTGTGAGACTGTGGCAGTAAACAGAACCGAACCCAGGTCACTGGAGCTGTGAGACTGTGGCACTAAACAGAACCGAACCCGGGTCACTGGAGCTGTGAGACTGTGGCAGTAAACAGAACCGAACCCAGGTCACTGGAGCTGTGAGACTGTGGCACTAAACAGAACCGAACCCAGGTCACTGGAGCTGTGAGACTGTGGCAGTAAACAGAACCGAACCCGGGACACTGGAGCTGTGAGACTGTGGCAGTAAACAGAACCGAACCCAGGTCACTGGAGCTGTGAGACTGTGGCACTTAACAGAACCAAACCCAGGTCACTGGAGCTGTGAGACTGTGGCAGTAAACAGAACTGAACCCGGGACACTGGAGCTGTGAGACTGTGGCAGTAAACAGAACCGAACCCAGGTCACTGGAGCTGTGAGACTGTGGCAATAAACAGAACCAAACCCAGGTCACTGGAGCTGTGAGACTGTGGCACTTAACAGAACCAAACCCAGGTCACTGGAGCTGTGAGGTTGCGGCAGTAAACAGAACCGAACCCAGGTCACTGGAGCTGTGAGACTGTGGCAGTAAACAGAACCGAACCCAGGTCACTGGAGCTGTGAGACTGTGGCAGTAAACAGAACCGAACCCGGGTCACTGGAGCTGTGAGACTGTGGCAGTAAACAGAACCGAACCCAGGTCACTGGAGCTGTGAGACTGTGGCAGTAAACAGAACCGAACCCAGGACACTGGAGCTGTGAGACTGTGGCAGTAAACAGAACCGAACCCGGGTCACTGGAGCTGTGAGACTGTGGCAGTAAACAGAACCGAACCCAGGTCACTGGAGCTGTGAGGCTGTGGCAGTAAACAGAACCGAACCCGGGACACTGGAGCAGTGAGACTGTGGCAGTAAACAGAACCGAACCCGGGACACTGGAGCTGTGAGGCTGTGGCAGTAAACAGAACCGAACCCAGGTCACTGGAGCTGTGAGACTGTGGCAGTAAACAGAACCGAACCCAGGTCACTGGAGCTGTGAGACTGTGGCAGTAAACAGAACCGAACCCAGGTCACTGGAGCTGTGAGACTGTGGCAGTAAACAGAACCGAACCCAGGTCACTGGAGTTGTGAGACTGTGGCAGTAAACAGAACTGAACCCAGGTCACTGGAGCTGTGAGACTGTGGCAGTAAACAGAACCGAACCCAGGTCACTGGAGCTGTGAGACTGTGGCAGTAAACAGAACCGAACCCGGGACACTGGAGCTGTGAGACTGTGGCAGTAAACAGAACCGAACCCAGGACACTGGAGCCGTGAGACTGTGGCAGTAAACAGAACCGAACCCAGGACACTGGAGCTGTGAGACTGTGGCAGTAAACAGAACTGAACCCAGGTCACTGGTGCTGCGAGACTGTGGCAGTAAACAGAACCGAACCCAGGTCACTGGAGCTGTGAGACTGTGGCAGTAAACAGAACCGAACCCGGGACACTGAAGCTGTGAGACTGTGGCAGTAAACAGAACCGAACCCGGGACACTGAAGCTGTGAGACTGTGGCAGTAAACAGAACCGAACCCGGGACACTGGAGCTGTGAGACTGTGGCAGTAAACAGAACTGAACCCGGGTCACTGGAGCTGTGAGACTGTGGCAGTAAACAGAACCGAACCCAGGTCACTGGAGCGGTGAGACTGTGGCAGTAAACAGAACTGAACCCGGGTCACTGGAGCTGTGAGACTGTGGCAGTAAACAGAACCGAACCCAGGTCACTGGAGCTGTGAGGCTGTGGCAGTAAACAGAACCGAACCCGGGACACTGGAGCTGTGAGACTGTGGCAGTAAACAGAACCGAACCCAGGTCACTGGAGCTGTGAGGCTGTGGCACTAAACAGAACCAAACCCAGGTCACTGGAGCTGTGAGACTGTGGCAGTAAACAGAACCGAACCCAGGTCACTGGAGCTGTGAGACTGTGGCACTAAACAGAACCGAACCCGGGTCACTGGAGCTGTGAGACTGTGGCAGTAAACAGAACCGAACCCAGGTCACTGGAGCTGTGAGGCTGTGGCAGTAAACAGAACCGAACCCGGGACACTGGAGCAGTGAGACTGTGGCAGTAAACAGAACCGAACCCGGGACACTGGAGCTGTGAGGCTGTGGCAGTAAACAGAACCGAACCCAGGTCACTGGAGCTGTGAGACTGTGGCAGTAAACAGAACCGAACCCAGGTCACTGGAGATGTGAGACTGTGGCAGTAAACAGAACCGAACCCAGGTCACTGGAGCTGTGAGACTGTGGCAGTAAACAGAACCGAACCCAGGTCACTGGAGTTGTGAGACTGTGGCAGTAAACAGAACTGAACCCAGGTCACTGGAGCTGTGAGACTGTGGCAGTAAACAGAACCGAACCCAGGTCACTGAAGCTGTGAGACTGTGGCAGTAAAGAGAACCGAACCCGGGACACTGGAGCTGTGAGACTGTGGCAGTAAACAGAACCGAACCCAGGACACTGGAGCTGTGAGACTGTGGCAGTAAACAGAACCGAACCCAGGACACTGGAGCTGTGAGACTGTGGCAGTAAACAGAACTGAACCCAGGTCACTGGTGCTGCGAGACTGTGGCAGTAAACAGAACCGAACCCAGGTCACTGGAGCTGTGAGACTGTGGCAGTAAACAGAACCGAACCCGGGACACTGAAGCTGTGAGACTGTGGCAGTAAACAGAACCGAACCCGGGACACTGGAGCTGTGAGACTGTGGCAGTAAACAGAACTGAACCCGGGACACTGGAGCTGTGAGACTGTGGCAGTAAACAGAACCGAACCCAGGTCACCGGAGCTGTGAGACTGTGGCAGTAAACAGAACTGAACCCGGGTCACTGGAGCTGTGAGACTGTGGCAGTAAACAGAACCGAACCCAGGTCACTGGAGCGGTGAGACTGTGGCAGTAAACAGAACTGAACCCGGGTCACTGGAGCTGTGAGACTGTGGCAGTAAACAGAACCGAACCCAGGTCACTGGAGCTGTGAGGCTGTGGCAGTAAACAGAACCGAACCCGGGACACTGGAGCTGTGAGACTGTGGCAGTAAACAGAACCGAACCCAGGTCACTGGAGCTGTGAGGCTGTGGCACTAAACAGAACCAAACCCAGGTCACTGGAGCTGTGAGTCTGTGGCAGTAAACAGAACCGAACCCAGGTCACTGGAGCTGTGAGACTGTGGCACTAAACAGAACCGAACCCGGGTCACTGGAGCTGTGAGACTGTGGCAGTAAACAGAACCGAACCCAGGTCACTGGAGCTGTGAGACTGTGGCACTAAACAGAACCAAACCCAGGTCACTGGAGCTGTGAGACTGTGGCACTGAACAGAACCAAACCCAGGTCACTGGAGCTGTGAGACTGTGGCAGTAAACAGAACTGAACCCGGGACACTGGAGCTGTGAGACTGTGGCAGTAAACAGAACCGAACCCAGGTCACTGGAGCTGTGAGACTGTGGCACTAAACAGAACCAAACCCAGGTCACTGGAGCTGTGAGACTGTGGCACTTAACAGAACCAAACCCAGGTCACTGGAGCTGTGAGACTGTGGCAGTAAACAGAACCGAACCCGGGTCACTGGAGCTGTGAGGTTGCGGCAGTAAACAGAACCGAACCCAGGTCACTGGAGCTGTGAGGTTGCGGCAGTAAACAGAACAGAACCCAGGTCACTGGAGCTGTGAGACTGTGGCAGTAAACAGAACCGAACCCAGGTCACTGGAGCTGTGAGACTGTGGCAGTAAACAGAACCGAACCCGGGTCACTGGAGCTGTGAGACTGTGGCAGTAAACAGAACCGAACCCGGGTCACTGGAGCTGTGAGACTGTGGCAGTAAACAGAACCGAACCCAGGTCACTGGAGCTGTGAGACTGTGGCAGTAAACAGAACCGAACCCGGGTCACTGGAGCTGTGAGACTGTGGCAGTAAACAGAATCGAACCCGGGACACTGGAGCTGTGAGACTGTGGCAGTAAACAGAACCGAACCCAGGTCACTGGAGCTGTGAGGCTGTGGCAGTAAACAGAACCGAACCCAGGTCACTGGAGCTGTGAGACTGTGGCAGTAAACAGAACCGAACCCAGGTCACTGGAGTTGTGAGACTGTGGCAGTAAACAGAACCGAACCCAGGACACTGGAGCTGTGAGACTGTGGCAGTAAACAGAACCGAACCCGGGACACTGGAGCTGTGAGACTGTGGCATTAAACAGAACCGAACCCAGGTCACTGGAGTTGTGAGACTGTGGCAGTAAACAGAACCGAACCCAGGTCACTGGAGCTGTGAGACTGTGGCATTAAACAGAACTGAACCCAGGTCACTGGTGCTGCGAGACTGTGGCAGTAAACAGAACCGAACCCAGGTCACTGGAGCTGTGAGACTGTGGCAGTAAACAGAACCGAACCCAGGACACTGGAGCTGTGAGACTGTGGCAGTAAACAGAACTGAACCCGGGTCACTGGAGCTGTGAGACTGTGGCAGTAAACAGAACCGAACCCGGGTCACTGGAGCTGTGAGACTGTGGCAGTAAACAGAACCGAACCCAGGTCACTGGAGCTGTGAGGCTGTGGCAGTAAACAGAACCCAACCCAGGTCACTGGAGCTGTGAGACTGTGGCAGTAAACAGAACCCAACCCAGGTCACTGGAGCTGTGAGACTGTGGACAGTAAACAGAACCGAACCCAGGACACTGGAGCTGTGAGACTGTGGCAGTAAACAGAACCCAACCCAGGTCACTGGAGCTGTGAGACTGTGGCAGTAAACAGAACCGAACCCGGGTCACTGGAGCTGTGAGACTGTGGCAGTAAACAGAACCGAACCCGGGTCACTGGAGCTGTGAGACTGTGGCAGTAAACAGAACCGAACCCAGGTCACTGGAGCTGTGAGGCTGTGGCAGTAAACAGAACCCAACCCAGGTCACTGGAGCTGTGAGACTGTGGCAGTAAACAGAACCGAACCCAGGTCACTGGAGCTGTGAGACTGTGGCAGTAAACAGAACCGAACCCGGGACACTGGAGCTGTGAGACTGTGGCAGTAAACAGAACCGAACCCGGGTCACTGGAGCTGTGAGACTGTGGCAGTAAACAGAACCGAACCCAGGTCACTGGAGCTGTGAGACTGTGGCAGTAAACAGAACCGAACCCGGGTCACTGGAGCTGTGAGACTGTGGCAGTAAACAGAACTGAACCCGGGTCACTGGAGCTGTGAGACTGTGGCAGTAAACAGAACCGAACCCGGGTCACTGGAGCTGTGAGACTGTGGCAGTAAACAGAACCGAACCCGGGACACTGGAGCTGTGAGACTGTGGCAGTAAACAGAACCGAACCCGGGACACTGGAGCTGTGAGACTGTGGCAGTAAACAGAACTGAACCCGGGACACTGGAGCTGTGAGACTGTGGCAGTAAACAGAACCGAACCCAGGTCACCGGAGCTGTGAGACTGTGGCAGTAAACAGAACTGAACCCGGGTCACTGGAGCTGTGAGACTGTGGCAGTAAACAGAACAGAACCCGGGACACTGGAGCTGTGAGACTGTGGCAGTAAACAGAACTGAACCCGGGTCACTGGAGCTGTGAGACTGTGGCAGTAAACAGAACCGAACCCAGGTCACTGGAGCTGTGAGACTGTGGCAGTAAACAGAACCGAACCCAGGTCACTGGAGCGGTGAGACTGTGGCAGTAAACAGAACTGAACCCGGGTCACTGGAGCTGTGAGACTGTGGCAGTAAACAGAACCGAACCCAGGTCACTGGAGCTGTGAGGCTGTGGCAGTAAACAGAACCGAACCCGGGACACTGGAGCTGTGAGACTGCGGCAGTAAACAGAACCGAACCCAGGTCACTGGAGCTGTGAGACTGTGGCACTAAACAGAACCAAACCCAGGTCACTGGAGCTGTGAGACTGTGGCAGTAAACAGAACCGAACCCAGGTCACTGGAGCTGTGAGACTGTGGCACTAAACAGAACCGAACCCGGGTCACTGGAGCTGTGAGACTGTGGCAGTAAACAGAACCGAACCCAGGTCACTGGAGCTGTGAGACTGTGGCAGTAAACAGAACCAAACCCAGGTCACTGGAGCTGTGAGACTGTGGCAGTAAACAGAACTGAACCCAGGTCACTGGAGCTGTGAGACTGTGGCAGTAAACAGAACTGAACCCGGGTCACTGGAGCTGTGAGACTGTGGCACTAAACAGAACCAAACCCAGGTCACTGGAGCTGTGAGACTGTGGCAGTAAACAGAACTGAACCCAGGTCACTGGAGCTGTGAGACTGTGGCACTAAACAGAACCAAACCCAGGTCACTGGAGCTGTGAGACTGTGGCAGTAAACAGAACCGAACCCAGGTCACTGGAGCTGTGAGACTGTGGCACTAAACAGAACCAAACCCAGGTCACTGGAGCTGTGAGACTGTGGCACTTAACAGAACCAAACCCAGGTCACTGGAGCTGTGAGACTGTGGCAGTAAACAGAACCGAACCCGGGTCACTGGAGCTGTGATGTTGCGGCAGTAAACAGAACCGAACCCAGGTCACTGGAGCTGTGAGGTTGCGGCAGTAAACAGAACCGAACCCAGGTCACTGGAGCTGTGAGACTGTGGCAGTAAACAGAACCGAACCCAGGTCACTGGAGCTGTGAGACTGTGGCAGTAAACAGAACCGAACCCAGGACACTGGAGCTGTGAGACTGTGGCAGTAAACAGAACCGAACCCGGGACACTGGAGCTGTGAGACTGTGGCAGTAAACAGAACCGAACCCAGGTCACTGGAGCTGTGAGGCTGTGGCAGTAAACAGAACCGAACCCAGGTCACTGGAGCTGTGAGACTGTGGCAGTAAACAGAACCGAACCCAGGTCACTGGAGTTGTGAGACTGTGGCAGTAAACAGAACCGAACCCAGGACACTGGAGCTGTGAGACTGTGGCAGTAAACAGAACCGAACCCGGGACACTGGAGCTGTGAGACTGTGGCAGTAAACAGAACCGAACCCAGGTCACTGGAGTTGTGAGACTGTGGCAGTAAACAGAACCGAACCCAGGTCACTGGAGCTGAGAGACTGTGGCAGTAAACAGAACCGAACCCGGGTCACTGGAGCTGTGAGACTGTGGCAGTAAACAGAACTGAACCCGGGTCACTGGAGCTGTGAGACTGTGGCAGTAAACAGAACTGAACCCAGGTCACTGGAGCTGTGAGACTGTGACAGTAAACAGAACCGAACCCAGGTCACTGGAGCTGTGAGACTGTGGCAGTAAACAGAACTGAACCCAGGTCACTGGTGCTGCGAGACTGTGGCAGTAAACAGAACCGAACCCAGGTCACTGGAGCTGTGAGACTGTGGCAGTAAACAGAACCGAACCCAGGACACTGGAGCTGTGAGACTGTGGCAGTAAACAGAACCGAACCCAGGTCACTGGAGCTGTGAGACTGTGGCAGTAAACAGAACCGAACCCGGGTCACTGGAGCTGTGAGACTGTGGCAGTAAACAGAACCGAACCCAGGTCACTGGAGCTGTGAGGCTGTGGCAGTAAACAGAACCCAACCCAGGTCACTGGAGCTGTGAGACTGTGGCAGTAAACAGAACCGAACCCGGGACACTGGAGCTGTGAGACTGTGGCAGTAAACAGAACCGAACCCGGGTCACTGGAGCTGTGAGACTGTGGCAGTAAACAGAACCGAACCCAGGTCACTGGAGCTGTGAGACTGTGGCAGTAAACAGAACCGAACCCGGGTCACTGGAGCTGTGAGACTGTGGCTGTAAACAGAACTGAACCCGGGTCACTGGAGCTGTGAGACTGTGGCAGTAAACAGAACTGAACCCAGGTCACTGGAGCTGTGAGACTGTGGCAGTAAACAGAACCGAACCCAGGTCACTGGAGCTGTGAGACTGTGGCAGTAAACAGAACCGAACCCGGGTCACTGGAGCTGTGAGACTGTGGCAGTAAACAGAACCGAACCCGGGTCACTGGAGCTGTGAGACTGTGGCAGTAAACAGAACTGAACCCAGGTCACTGGTGCTGCGAGACTGTGGCAGTAAACAGAACCGAACCCAGGTCACTGGAGCTGTGAGACTGTGGCAGTAAACAGAACCGAACCCAGGACACTGGAGCTGTGAGACTGTGGCAGTAAACAGAACCGAACCCGGGTCACTGGAGCTGTGAGACTGTGGCAGTAAACAGAACCGAACCCGGGTCACTGGAGCTGTGAGACTGTGGCAGTAAACAGAACCCAACCCAGGTCACTGGAGCTGTGAGGCTGTGGCAGTAAACAGAACCCAACCCAGGTCACTGGAGCTGTGAGACTGTGGCAGTAAACAGAACCGAACCCGGGACACTGGAGCTGTGAGACTGTGGCAGTAAACAGAACCGAACCCGGGTCACTGGAGCTGTGAGACTGTGGCAGTAAACAGAACCGAACCCAGGTCACTGGAGCTGTGAGACTGTGGCAGTAAACAGAACCGAACCCGGGTCACTGGAGCTGTGAGACTGTGGCAGTAAACAGAACTGAACCCGGGTCACTGGAGCTGTGAGACTGTGGCAGTAAACAGAACCGAACCCGGGTCACTGGAGCTGTGAGACTGTGGCAGTAAACAGAACCGAACCCGGGACACTGGAGCTGTGAGACTGTGGCAGTAAACAGAACCGAACCCGGGACACTGGAGCAGTGAGACTGTGGCAGTAAACAGAACCGAACCCGGGTCACTGGAGCTGTGAGACTGTGGCAGTAAACAGAACCGAACCCGGGACACTGGAGCAGTGAGACTGTGGCAGTAAACAGAACTGAACCCAGGTCACTGGAGCTGTGAGACTGTGGCAGTAAACAGAACCGAACCCGGGTCACTGGAGCTGTGAGACTGTGGCAGTAAACAGAACCGAACCCGGATCACCGGAGCTGTGAGACTGTGGCAGTAAACAGAACCGAACCCGGGACACTGGAGCTGTGAGGCTGTGGCAGTAAACAGAACCGAACCCGGGACACTGGAGCTGTGAGACTGTGGCAGTAAACAGAACCGAACCCAGGTCACTGGAGCTGTGAGACTGTGGCAGTAAACAGAACCGAACCCGGGTCACTGGAGCGGTGAGACTGTGGCAGTAAACAGAACTGAACCCAGGTCACTGGAGCTGTGAGGCTGTTGCAGTAAACAGAACTGAAACCGGGACACTGGAGCTGTGAGGCTGTGGCAGTAAACAGAACCGAACCCGGGACACTGGAGCTGTGAGACTGTGGCAGTAAACAGAACCGAACCCGGGTCACTGGAGCTGTGAGACTGTGGCAGTAAACAGAACTGAACCCGGGACACTGGAGCTGTGAGACTGTGGCAGTAAACAGAACCGAACCCGGGACACTGGAGCAGTGAGACTGTGGCAGTAAACAGAACTGAACCCAGGTCACTGGAGCTGTGAGACTGTGGCAGTAAACAGAACCGAACCCGGGTCACTGGAGCTGTGAGACTGTGGCAGTAAACAGAACCGAACCCGGATCACCGGAGCTGTGAGACTGTGGCAGTAAACAGAACCGAACCCGGGACACTGGAGCTGTGAGGCTGTGGCAGTAAACAGAACCGAACCCGGGACACTGGAGCTGTGAGACTGTGGCAGTAAACAGAACCGAACCCAGGTCACTGGAGCTGTGAGACTGTGGCAGTAAACAGAACCGAACCCGGGTCACTGGAGCTGTGAGACTGTGGCAGTAAACAGAACCGAACCCAGGTCACAGGAGCTGTGAGACTGTGGCAGTAAACAGAACAGAACCCGGGACACTGGAGCTGTGAGACTGTGGCAGTAAACAGAACCGAACCCGGGACACTGGAGCTGTGAGACTGTGGCAGTAAACAGAACAGAACCCGGGACACTGGAGCTGTGAGACTGTGGCAGTAAACAGAACTGAACCCGGGACACTGGAGCTGTGAGACTGTGGCAGTAAACAGAACCGAACCCAGGTCACCGGAGCTGTGAGACTGTGGCAGTAAACAGAACCGAACCCAGGTCACTGGAGCTGTGAGACTGTGGCAGTAAACAGAACTGAACCCAGGTCACCGGAGCTGTGAGACTGTGGCAGTAAACAGAACCGAACCCAGGTCACCGGAGCTGTGAGACTGTGGCAGTAAACAGAACCGAACCCAGGTCACTGGAGCTGTGAGACTGTGGCAGTAAACAGAACTGAACCCGGGTCACTGGAGCTGTGAGACTGTGGCAGTAAACAGAACCGAACCCAGGTCACTGGAGCTGTGAGACTGTGGCAGTAAACAGAACCGAACCCGGGACACTGGAGCTGTGAGGCTGTGGCAGTAAACAGAACCGAACCCGGGACACTGGAGCTGTGAGACTGTGGCAGTAAACAGAACCGAACCCAGGTCACTGGAGCTGTGAGACTGTGGCACTAAACAGAACCAAACCCAGGTCACTGGAGCTGTGAGACTGTGGCAGTAAACAGAACCGAACCCAGGTCACTGGAGCTGTGAGACTGTGGCAGTAAACAGAACCGAACCCGGGACACTGGAGCTGTGAGACTGTGGCAGTAAACAGAACCGAACCCAGGTCACTGGAGCTGTGAGACTGTGGCACTAAACAGAACCAAACCCAGGTCACTGGAGCTGTGAGACTGTGGCACTTAACAGAACCAAACCCAGGTCAATGGAGCTGTGAGACTGTGGCAGTAAACAGAACTGAACCCGGGTCACTGGAGCTGTGAGACTGTGGCAGTAAACAGAACCGAACCCAGGTCACTGGAGCTGTGAGACTGTGGCACTAAACAGAACCAAACCCAGGTCACTGGAGCTGTGAGACTGTGGCACTTAACAGAACCAAACCCAGGTCACTGGAGCTGTGAGACTGTGGCAGTAAACAGAACCGAACCCGGGTCACTGGAGCTGTGAGGTTGCGGCAGTAAACAGAACCGAACCCAGGTCACTGGAGCTGTGAGGTTGCGGCAGTAAACAGAACCGAACCCAGGTCACTGAAGCTGTGAGACTGTGGCAGTAAACAGAACCGAACCCAGGTCACTGGAGCTGTGAGACTGTGGCAGTAAACAGATCCGAACCCGGGTCACTGGAGCTGTGAGACTGTGGCAGTAAACAGAACCGAACCCAGGTCACTGGAGCTGTGAGACTGTGGCAGTAAACAGAACCGAACCCGGGTCACTGGAGCTGTGAGACTGTGGCAGTAAACAGAACCGAACCCGGGACACTGGAGCTGTGAGACTGTGGCAGTAAACAGAACCGAACCCAGGTCACTGGAGCTGTGAGGCTGTGGCAGTAAACAGAACCGAACCCAGGTCACTGGAGCTGTGAGACTGTGGCAGTAAACAGAACCGAACCCAGGTCACTGGAGTTGTGAGACTGTGGCAGTAAACAGAACCGAACCCAGGACACTGGAGCTGTGAGACTGTGGCAGTAAACAGAACCGAACCCGGGACACTGGAGCTGTGAGACTGTGGCAGTAAACAGAACCGAACCCAGGTCACTGGAGTTGTGAGACTGTGGCAGAAAACAGAACCGAACCCAGGTCACTGGAGCTGTGAGACTGTGGCAGTAAACAGAACTGAACCCAGGTCACTGGTGCTGCGAGACTGTGGCAGTAAACAGAACCGAACCCAGGTCACTGGAGCTGTGAGACTGTGGCAGTAAACAGAACCGATCCCAGGTCACTGGAGCTGTGAGGATGTGGCAGTAAACAGAACCCAACCCAGGTCACTGGAGCTGTGAGACTGTGGCAGTAAACAGAACCGAACCCGGGACACTGGAGCTGTGAGACTGTGGCAGTAAACAGAACCGAACCCAGGTCACTGGAGCTGTGAGGCTGTGGCAGTAAACAGAACCCAACCCAGGTCACTGGAGCTGTGAGACTGTGGCAGTAAACAGAACCGAACCCGGGACACTGGAGCTGTGAGACTGTGGCAGTAAACAGAACCGAACCCAGGTCACTGGAGCTGTGAGACTGTGGCAGTAAACAGAACCGAACCCAGGACACTGGAGCTGTGAGACTGTGGCAGTAAACAGAACCGAACCCGGGACACTGGAGCTGTGAGACTGTGGCAGTAAACAGAACCGAACCCGGGTCACTGGAGCTGTGAGACTGTGGCAGTAAACAGAACCGAACCCAGGACACTGGAGCTGTGAGACTGTGGCAGTAAACAGAACCGAACCCGGGACACTGGAGCTGTGAGACTGTGGCAGTAAACAGAACCGAACCCGGGACACTGGAGCTGTGAGACTGTGGCAGTAAACAGAACCGAACCCGGGACACTGGAGCAGTGAGACTGAGGCAGTAAACAGAGCCGAACCCGGGTCACTGGAGCTGTGAGACTGTGGCAGTAAACAGAACCGAACCCGGATCACCGGAGCTGTGAGACTGTGGCAGTAAACAGAACCGAACCCGGGACACTGGAGCTGTGAGGCTGTGGCAGTAAACAGAACCGAACCCGGGACACTGGAGCTGTGAGACTGTGGCAGTAAACAGAACCGAACCCAGGTCACTGGAGCTGTGAGACTGTGGCAGTAAACAGAACCGAACCCGGGTCACTGGAGCTGTGAGACTGTGGCAGTAAACAGAAGCGAACCCAGGTCACTGGAGCTGTGAGACTGTGGCAGTAAACAGAACCGAACCCGGGTCACTGGAGCTGTGAGACTGTGGCAGTAAACAGAACTGAACCCGGGACACTGGAGCTGTGAGACTGTGGCACTAAACAGAACCAAACCCGGGACACTGGAGCAGTGAGACTGTGGCAGTAAACAGAACTGAACCCAGGTCACTGGAGCTGTGAGACTGTGGCAGTAAACAGAACCGAACCCGGGTCACTGGAGCTGTGAGACTGTGGCAGTAAACAGAACCGAACCCGGATCACCGGAGCTGTGAGACTGTGGCAGTAAACAGAACCGAACCCGGGACACTGGAGCTGTGAGGCTGTGGCAGTAAACAGAACCGAACCCGGGACACTGGAGCTGTGAGACTGTGGCAGTAAACAGAACCGAACCCAGATCACTGGAGCTGTGAGACTGTGGCAGTAAACAGAACCGAAACCGGGTCACTGGAGCTGTGAGACTGTGGCAGTAAACAGAACTGAACCCGGGACACTGGAGCTGTGAGACTGTGGCAGTAAACAGAACCGAACCCAGGTCACTGGAGCTGTGAGGTTGCGGCAGTAAACAGAACCGAACCCAGGTCACTGGAGCTGTGAGACTGTGGCAGTAAACAGAACCGAACCCGGGTCACTGGAGCTGTGAGGTTGCGGCAGTAAACAGAACCGAACCCAGGTCACTGGAGCTGTGAGGTTGCGGCAGTAAACAGAACCGAACCCAGGTCACTGGAGCTGTGAGGCTGTGGCAGTAAACAGAACCGAACCCAGGTCACTGGAGCTGTGAGACTGTGGCAGTAAACAGAACCGAACCCAGGTCACTGGAGCTGTGAGACTGTGGCAGTAAACAGAACTGAACCCAGGTCACTGGAGATGTGAGACTGTGGCAGTAAACAGAACCGAACCCGGGACACTGGAGCTGTGAGACTGTGGCAGTAAACAGAACCGAACCCGGGTCACTGGAGCTGTGAGACTGTGGCAGTAAACAGAACCGAACCCAGGTCACTGGAGCTGTGAGACTGTGGCAGTAAACAGAACCGAACCCAGGTCACTGGAGCTGTGAGACTGTGGCAGTAAACAGAACCGAACCCGGGTCACTGGAGCTGTGAGACTGTGGCAGTAAACAGAACTGAACCCGGGTCACTGGAGCTGTGAGACTGTGGCAGTAAACAGAACCGAACCCAGGACACTGGAGCTGTGAGACTGTGGCAGTAAACAGAACCGAACCCGGGACACTGGAGCTGTGAGACTGTGGCAGTAAACAGAACCGAACCCGGGACACTGGAGCTGTGAGACTGTGGCAGTAAACAGAACCGAACCCGGGTCACTGGAGCTGTGAGACTGTGGCAGTAAACAGAACCGAACCCAGGTCACTGGAGCTGTGAGGCTGTGGCAGTAAACAGAACCCAACCCAGGTCACTGGAGATGTGAGACTGTGGCAGTAAACAGAACCGAACCCGGGACACTGGAGCTGTGAGACTGTGGCAGTAAACAGAACCGAACCCGGGTCACTGGAGCTGTGAGACTGTGGCAGTAAACAGAACCGAACCCAGGTCACTGGAGCTGTGAGACTGTGGCAGTAAACAGAACCGAACCCAGGTCACTGGAGCTGTGAGACTGTGGCAGTAAACAGAACCGAACCCGGGTCACTGGAGCTGTGAGACTGTGGCAGTAAACAGAACTGAACCCGGGTCACTGGAGCTGTGAGACTGTGGCAGTAAACAGAACCGAACCCAGGACACTGGAGCTGTGAGACTGTGGCAGTAAACAGAACCGAACCCGGGACACTGGAGCTGTGAGACTGTGGCAGTAAACAGAACCGAACCCGGGACACTGGAGCTGTGAGACTGTGGCAGTAAACAGAACCGAACCCGGGACACTGGAGCAGTGAGACTGTGGCAGTAAACAGAACCGAACCCGGGTCACTGGAGCTGTGAGACTGTCGCAGTAAACAGAACCGAACCCGGGACACTGGAGCAGTGAGACTGTGGCAGTAAACAGAACTGAACCCAGGTCACTGGAGCTGTGAGACTGTGGCAGTAAACAGAACCGAACCCGGGTCACTGGAGCTGTGAGACTGTGGCAGTAAACAGAACCGAACCCGGGTCACTGGAGCTGTGAGACTGTGGCAGTAAACAGAACCGAACCCGGATCACCGGAGCTGTGAGACTATGGCAGTAAACAGAACCGAACCCGGGACACTGGAGCTGTGAGGCTGTGGCAGTAAACAGAACCGAACCCGGGACACTGGAGCTGTGAGACTGTGGCAGTAAACAGAACCAAACCCAGGTCACTGGAGCTGTGAGACTGTGGCAGTAAACAGAACCGAACCCGGGTCACTGGAGCTGTGAGACTGTGGCAGTAAACAGAAGCGAACCCAGGTCACTGGAGCTGTGAGACTGTGGCAGTAAACAGAACCGAACCCGGGTCACTGGAGCTGTGAGACTGTGGCAGTAAACAGAACTGAACCCGGGACACTGGAGCTGTGAGACTGTGGCAGTAAACAGAACCGAACCCAGGTCACTGGAGCTGTGAGACTGTGACAGTAAAAAGAACCGAACCCAGGTCACTGGAGCTGTGAGACTGTGACAATAAACAGAACCGAACCCGGGACACTGGAGCTGTGAGACTGTGGCAGTAAACAGAACCGAACCCGGGACACTGGAGCTGTGAGACTGTGGCAGTAAACAGAACTGAACCCGGGACACTGGAGCGGTGAGGCTGTGGCAGTAAACAGAACCGAACCCAGGTCACTGGAGCTGTGAGACTGTGACAGTAAACAGAACTGAACCCAGGTCACTGGAGCTGTGAGACTGTGGCAGTAAACAGAAACGAACCCGGGACACTGGAGCTGTGAGACTGTGGCAGTAAACAGAACCGAACCCGGGACACTGGAGCTGTGAGACTGTGGCAGTAAACAGAACTGAACCCGGGACACTGGAGCTGTGAGACTGTGGCAGTAAACAGAACCGAACCCAGGTCACTGGAGCTGTGAGACTGTGGCAGTAAACAGAACCGAACCCGGGTCACTGGAGCTGTGAGACTGTGGCAGTAAACAGAACTGAACCCGGGTCACTGGAGCTGTGAGACTGTGGCAGTAAACAGAACCGAACCCGGGACACTGGAGCTGTGAGACTGTGACAGTAAACAGAACCGGACCCAGGTCACTGGAGCTGTGAGGCTGTGGCAGTAAACAGAACCGAACCCGGGACACTGGAGCTGTGAGACTGTGGCAGTAAACAGAACCGAACCCGGGTCACTGGAGCTGTGAGACTTTGGCAGTAAACCGAACCGAACCCGGGACACTGGAGCTGTGAGACTGTGGCAGTAAACAGAACCGAACCCGGGACACTGGTGGTGTGAGACTGTGGCAGTAAACAGAACCGAACCCGGGACACTGGAGCTGTGAGACTGTGGCAGTAAACAGAACCGAACCCGGGACACTGGAGCTGTGAGACTGTGGCAGTAAACAGAACTGAACCCAGGTCACCGGAGCTGTGAGACTGTGGCAGTAAACAGAACCGAACCCGGGACACTGGAGCTGTGAGACTGTGGCAGTAAACAGAACTGAACCCAGGTCACCGGAGCTGTGAGACTGTGGCAGTAAACAGAACCGAACCCGGGACACTGGAGCTGTGAGACTGTGGCAGTAAACAGAACCGAACCCAGGTCACTGGAGCGGTGAGACTGTGGCAGTAAACAGAACCGAACCCGGGTCACTGGAGCTGTGAGACTGTGGCAGTAAACAGAACCGAACCCGGGTCACTGGAGCTGTGAGACTGTGGCAGTAAACAGAACCGAACCCAGGTCACTGGAGCGGTGAGACTGTGGCAGTAAACAGAACCGAACCCGGGTCACTGGAGCTGTGAGACTGTGGCAGTAAACAGAACCGAACCCGGGTCACTGGAGCGGTGAGACTGTGGCAGTAAACAGAACCGAACCCAGGTCACTGGAGCTGTGAGACTGTGGCAGTAAACAGAACCGAACCCAGGTCACTGGAGCGGTGAGACTGTGGCAGTAAACAGAACCGAACCCGGGTCACTGGAGCTGTGAGACTGTGGCAGTAAACAGAACCGAACCCGGGTCACTGGAGCTGTGAGACTGTGGCAGTAAACAGAACCGAACCCAGGTCACTGGAGCGGTGAGACTGTGGCAGTAAACAGAACTGAACACGGGTCACTGGAGCTGTGAGACTGTGGCAGTAAACAGAACCGAACCCAGGTCACTGGAGCTGTGAGACTGTGGCAGTAAACAAAACCGAACCCGGGTCACTGGAGCTGTGAGACTGTGGCAGTAAACAGAACCGAACCCATGTCACTGGAGCTGTGAGACTGTGGCAGTAAACAGAACCGAACCCGGGACACTGGAGCTGTGAGACTGTGGCACTAAACAGAACCGAACCCGGGTCACTGGAGCTGTGAGACTGTGGCAGTAAACAGAACCGAACCCAGGTCACTGGAGCTGTGAGGCTGTGGCAGTAAACAGAACCGAACACGGGTCACTGGAGCTGTGAGGCTGTGGCAGTAAACAGAACCGAACCCGGGACACTGGAGCAGTGAGACTGTGGCAGTAAACAGAACCGAACCCGGGACACTGGAGCTGTGAGACTGTGGCAGTAAACAGAACCGAACCCAGGTCACTGGAGCTGTGAGACTGTGGCAGTAAACAGAACCGAACCCAGGTCACTGGAGCTGTGAGACTGTGGCAGTAAACAGAACCGAACCCGGGTCACTGGAGCTGTGAGACTGTGGCAGTAAACAGAACCGAACCCAGGTCACTGGAGCTGTGAGGCTGTGGCAGTAAACAGAACCGAACCCGGGACACTGGAGCTGTGAGACTGTGGCAGTAAACAGAACCGAACCCAGGTCACTGGAGCTGTGAGACTGTGGCAGTAAACAGAACTGAACCCAGGTCACTGGAGCTGTGAGACTGTGGCAGTAAACAGAACCGAACCCGGGTCACTGGAGCTGTGAGGCTGTGGCAGTAAACAGAACCGAACCCAGGTCACTGGAGCTGTGAGACTGTGGCAGTAAACAGAACCGAACCCATGTCACTGGAGCTGTGAGACTGTGGCAGTAAACAGAACCGAACCCAGGTCACTGGAGCTGTGAGACTGTGGCAGTAAACAGAACTGAACCCAGGTCACTGGAGCTGTGAGACTGTGGCAGTAAACAGAACCGAACCCAGGTCACTGGAGCTGTGAGACTGTGGCAGTAAACAGAACCGAACCCAGGTCACTGGAGCTGTGAGACTGTGGCAGTAAACAGAACCGAACCCAGGTCACTGGAGCTGTGAGACTGTGGCAGTAAACAGAACCAAACCCAGGTCACTGGAGCTGTGAGACTGTGGCAGTAAACAGAACCGAACCCAGGTCACTGGAGCTGTGAGACTGTGGCAGTAAACAGAACCGAACCCAGGTCACTGGAGCTGTGAGACTGTGGCAGTAAACAGAACCGAACCCAGGTCACTGGAGCTGTGAGACTGTGGCAGTAAACAGAACCGAACCCAGGTCACTGGAGCTGTGAGACTGTGGCAGTAAACAGAACCGAACCCAGGTCACTGGAGCTGTGAGACTGTGGCAGTAAACAGAACCAAACCCAGGTCACTGGAGCTATGAGACTGTGGCAGTAAACAGAACCGAACCCGGGTCACTGGAGCTGTGAGACTGTGACAGTAAACAGAACTGAACCCGGGTCACTGGAGCTGTGAGGCTGTGGCAGTAAACAGAACCGAACCCGGGACACTGGAGCTGTGAGACTGTGGCATTAAACAGAACCGAACCCAGTTCACTGGAGCTGTGAGACTGTGACAGTAAACAGAACCGAACCCAGGTCACTGGAGCTGTGAGGCTGTGGCAGTAAACAGAACCGAACCCAGGTCACTGGAGCTGTGAGACTGTGGCAGTAAACAGAACCGAACCCAGGTCACTGGAGCTGTGAGACTGTGGCAGTAAACAGAACCGAACCCGGGTCACTGGAGCTGTGAGACTGTGGCAGTAAACAGAACCGAACCCAGGTCACTGGAGCTGTGAGACTGTGGCAGTAAACAGAACCGAACCCGGGTCACTGGAGCGGTGAGGCTGTGGCAGTAAACAGAACCGAACCCAGGTCACTGGAGCTGTGAGACTGTGACAGTAAACAGAACCGAACCCAGGACACTGGAGCTGTGAGACTGTGGCAGTAAACAGAACCGGAACCGGGTCACTGGAGCTGTGAGACTGTGGCAGTAAACAGAACCGAACCCGGGTCACTGGAGCGGTGAGGCTGTGGCAGTAAACAGAACCGAACCCGGGACACTGGAGCTGTGAGACTGTGGCAGTAAACAGAACCGAACCCAGGTCACTGGAGCTGTGAGACTGTGACAGTAAACAGAACCGAACCCAGGTCACTGGAGCTGTGAGACTGTGGCAGTAAACAGAACCGAACCCAGGTCACTGGAGCTGTGAGACTGTGACAGTAAACAGAACCGAACCCAGGTCACTGGAGCTGTGAGACTGTGGCAGTAAACAGAACCGAACCCGGGTCACTGGAGCTGTGAGACTGTGACAATAAACAGAACCGAACCCGGGACACTGGAGCTGTGAGACTGTGGCAGTAAACAGAACCGAACCCAGGTCACTGGAGCTGTGAGACTGTGGCAGTAAACAGAACTGAACCCAGGTCACTGGAGCTGTGAGACTGTGGCAGTAAACAGAACCGGACCCAGGTCACTGGAGCTGTGAGGCTGTGGCAGTAAACAGAACCGAACCCGGGACACTGGAGCTGTGAGACTGTGGCAGTAAACAGAACCGAACCCGGGACACTGGAGCTGTGAGACTGTGGCAGTAAACAGAACCGGACCCAGGTCACTGGAGCTGTGAGGCTGTGGCAGTAAACAGAACCGAACCCGGGACACTGGAGCTGTGAGACTGTGGCAGTAAACAGAACCGAACCCGGGTCACTGGAGCTGTGAGACTGTGGCAGTAAACAGAACCGAACCCGGGACACTGGAGCTGTGAGACTGTGGCAGTAAACAGAACCGAACCCGGGTCACTGGAGCTGTGAGACTGTGACAGTAAACAGAACCGAACCCAGGTCACTGGAGCTGTGAGACTGTGACAGTAAACAGAACCGAACCCAGGTCACTGGAGCTGTGAGACTGTGGCAGTAAACAGAACCGAACCCGGGACACTGGAGCTGTGAGACTGTGGCAGTAAACAGAACTGAACCCAGGTCACCGGAGCTGTGAGACTGTGGCAGTAAACAGAACCGAAGCCAGGTCACTGGAGCTGTGAGACTGTGGCAGTAAACAGAACCGAACCCAGGTCACTGGAGCGGTGAGACTGTGGCAGTAAACAGAACCGAACCCGGGTCACTGGAGCTGTGAGACTGTGGCAGTAAACAGAACCGAACCCGGGTCACTGGAGCTGTGAGACTGTGGCAGTAAACAGAACCGAACCCAGGTCACTGGAGCGGTGAGACTGTGGCAGTAAACAGAACCGAACCCGGGTCACTGGAGCGGTGAGACTGTGGCAGTAAACAGAACCGAACCCAGGTCACTGGAGCTGTGAGACTGTGGCAGTAAACAAAACCGAACCCGGGTCACTGGAGCTGTGAGACTGTGGCAGTAAACAGAACCGAACCCAGGTCACTGGAGCTGTGAGACTGTGGCAGTAAACAGAACCGAACCCATGTCACTGGAGCTGTGAGACTGTGGCAGTAAACAGAACCGAACCCGGGACACTGGAGCTGTGAGACTGTGGCAGTAAACAGAACCGAACCCGGGTCACTGGAGCTGTGAGACTGTGACAGTAAACAGAACTGAACCCAGGTCACTGGAGCTATGAGAATGTGGCAGTAAACAGAACCGAACCCGGGACACTGGAGCTGTGAGACTGTGGCAGTAAACAGAACCGAACCCAGGTCACTGGAGCTGTGAGACTGTGGCAGTAAACAGAACCGAACCCAGGACACTGGAGCTGTGAGACTGTGGCAGTAAACAGAACTGAACCCGGGTCACTGGAGCTGTGAGACTGTGGCAGTAAACAGAACTGAACCCGGGTCACTGGAGCTGTGAGACTGTGGCAGTAAACAGAACCGAACCCTGGTCACTGGAGCTGTGAGACTGTGGCAGTAAACAGAACCGAACCCAGGTCACTGGAGCTGTGAGACTGTGGCAGTAAACAGAACTGAACCCGGGTCACTGGAGCTGTGAGACTGTGGCAGTAAACAGAACAGAACCCGGGACACTGGAGCTGTGAGACTGTGACAGTAAACAGAACCGGACCCAGGTCACTGGAGCTGTGAGGCTGTGGCAGTAAACAGAACCGAACACGGGACACTGGAGCTGTGAGACTGTGGCAGTAAACAGAACCGAACCCGGGTCACTGGAGCTGTGAGACTGTGGCAGTAAACAGAACCGAACCCGGGACACTGGAGCTGTGAGACTGTGGCAGTAAACAGAACCGAACCCGGGTCACTGGAGCTGTGAGACTGTGACAGTAAACAGAACCGAACCCAGGTCACTGGAGCTGTGAGACTGTGACAGTAAACAGAACCGAACCCAGGTCACTGGAGCTGTGAGACTGTGGCAGTAAACAGAACCGAACCCGGGACACTGGAGCTGTGAGACTGTGGCAGTAAACAGAACTGAACCCAGGTCACCGGAGCTGTGAGACTGTGGCAGTAAACAGAACCGAAGCCAGGTCACTGGAGCTGTGAGACTGTGGCAGTAAACAGAACCGAACCCAGGTCACTGGAGCGGTGAGACTGTGGCAGTAAACAGAACCGAACCCGGGTCACTGGAGCTGTGAGACTGTGGCAGTAAACAGAACCGAACCCGGGTCACTGGAGCGGTGAGACTGTGGCAGTAAACAGAACCGAACCCAGGTCACTGGAGCTGTGAGACTGTGGCAGTAAACAGAACCGAACCCGGGACACTGGAGCTGTGAGACTGTGGCAGTAAACAAAACCGAACCCGGGTCACTGGAGCTGTGAGACTGTGGCAGTAAACAGAACCGAACCCATGTCACTGGAGCTGTGAGACTGTGGCAGTAAACAGAACCGAACCCAGGTCACTGGAGCTGTGAGACTGTGGCAGTAAACAGAACCGAACCCGGGTCACTGGAGCGGTGAGACTGTGGCAGTAAACAGAACCGAACCCAGGTCACTGCAGCTGTGAGACTGTGGCAGTAAACAGAACCGAACCCGGGACACTGGAGCTGTGAGACTGTGGCAGTAAACAAAACCGAACCCGGGTCACTGGAGCTGTGAGACTGTGGCATTAAACAGAACCGAACCCATGTCACTGGAGCTGTGAGACTGTGGCAGTAAACAGAACCGAACCCAGGTCACTGGAGCTGTGAGACTGTGGCAGTAAACAGAACCGAACCCGGGACACTGGAGCTGTGAGACTGTGGCTGTAAACAGAAACGAACCCGGGTCACTGGAGCTGTGAGACTGTGGCACTAAACAGAACCGAACCCGGGTCACTGGAGCTGTGAGACTGTGGCAGTAAACAGAACCGAACCCAGGTCACTGGAGCTGTGAGGCTGTGGCAGTAAACAGAACCGAACCCGGGACACTGGAGCTGTGAGACTGTGGCAGTAAACAGAACCGAACCCAGGTCACTGGAGCTGTGAGACTGTGGCAGTAAACAGAACCGAACCCAGGTCACTGGAGCTGTGAGACTGTGGCAGTAAACAGAACCGAACCCAGGACACTGGAGCTGTGAGACTGTGGCAGTAAACAGAACTGAACCCAGGTCACTGGAGCTGTGAGACTGTGGCAGTAAACAGAACCGAACCCAGGACACTGGAGCTGTGAGACTGTGGCAGTAAACAGAACCGAACCCGGGACACTGGAGCTGTGAGACTGTGGCAGTAAACAGAACCGAACCCGGGTCACTGGAGCTGTGAGGCTGTGGCAGTAAACAGAACCGAACCCAGGTCACTGGAGCTGTGAGGCTGTGGCAGTAAACAGAACCGAACCCAGGTCACTGGAGCTGTGAGACTGTGGCAGTACGCAGAACCGAACCCGGGACACTGGAGCTGTGAGACTGTGGCAGTAAACAGAACCGAACCCGGATCACCGGAGCTGTGAGACTGTGGCAGTAAACAGAACAGAACCCGGGTCACTGGAGCAGTGAGACTGTGGCAGTAAACAGAACCAAACCCATGTCACTGGAGCTGTGAGACTGTGGCAATAAACAGAACCGAACCCGGGTCACTGGAGCTGTGAGACTGTGGCAGTAAACAGAACCGAACCCGGGTCACTGGAGCTGTGAGGCTGTGGCAGTAAACAGAACCGAACCCAGGACACTGGAGCTGTGAGACTGTGGCAGTAAACAGAACCGAACCCAGGTCACTGGAGCTGTGAGACTGTGGCAGTAAACAGAACCGAACCCGGGACACTGGAGCTGTGAGACTGTGGCAGTAAACAGAACTGAACCCAGGTCACCGGAGCTGTGAGACTGTGGCAGTAAACAGAACCGAAGCCAGGTCACTGGAGCTGTGAGACTGTGGCAGTAAACAGAACCGAACCCAGGTCACTGGAGCGGTGAGACTGTGGCAGTAAACAGAACCGAACCCGGGTCACTGGAGCTGTGAGACTGTGGCAGTAAACAGAACCGAACCCGGGTCACTGGAGCGGTGAGACTGTGGCAGTAAACAGAACCGAACCCAGGTCACTGGAGCTGTGAGACTGTGGCAGTAAACAGAACCGAACCCAGGACACTGGAGCTGTGAGACTGTGGCAGTAAACAGAACTGAACCCAGGTCACTGGAGCTGTGAGACTGTGGCAGTAAACAGAACCGAACCCAGGACACTGGAGCTGTGAGACTGTGGCAGTAAACAGAACCGAACCCGGGACACTGGAGCTGTGAGACTGTGGCAGTAAACAGAACCGAACCCGGGTCACTGGAGCTGTGAGGCTGTGGCAGTAAACAGAACCGAACCCAGGTCACTGGAGCTGTGAGGCTGTGGCAGTAAACAGAACCGAACCCAGGTCACTGGAGCTGTGAGACTGTGGCAGTACGCAGAACCGAACCCGGGACACTGGAGCTGTGAGACTGTGGCAGTAAACAGAACCGAACCCGGATCACCGGAGCTGTGAGACTGTGGCAGTAAACAGAACAGAACCCGGGTCACTGGAGCAGTGAGACTGTGGCAGTAAACAGAACCAAACCCATGTCACTGGAGCTGTGAGACTGTGGCAATAAACAGAACCGAACCCGGGTCACTGGAGCTGTGAGACTGTGGCAGTAAACAGAACCGAACCCGGGTCACTGGAGCTGTGAGGCTGTGGCAGTAAACAGAACCGAACCCAGGACACTGGAGCTGTGAGACTGTGGCAGTAAACAGAACCGAACCCAGGTCACTGGAGCTGTGAGACTGTGGCAGTAAACAGAACCGAACCCGGGACACTGGAGCTGTGAGACTGTGGCAGTAAACAGAACTGAACCCAGGTCACCGGAGCTGTGAGACTGTGGCAGTAAACAGAACCGAAGCCAGGTCACTGGAGCTGTGAGACTGTGGCAGTAAACAGAATCGAACCCAGGTCACTGGAGCGGTGAGACTGTGGCAGTAAACAGAACCGAACCCGGGTCACTGGAGCTGTGAGACTGTGGCAGTAAACAGAACCGAACCCGGGTCACTGGAGCGGTGAGACTGTGGCAGTAAACAGAACCGAACCCAGGTCACTGGAGCTGTGAGACTGTGGCAGTAAACAGAACCGAACCCGGGACACTGGAGCTGTGAGACTGTGGCAGTAAACAAAACCGAACCCGGGTCACCGGAGCTGTGAGACTGTGGCAGTAAACAGAACCGAACCCATGTCACTGGAGCTGTGAGACTGTGGCAGTAAACAGAACCGAACCCAGGTCACTGGAGCTGTGAGACTGTGGCAGTAAACAGAACCGAACCCGGGTCACTGGAGCGGTGAGACTGTGGCAGTAAACAGAACCGAACCCAGGTCACTGGAGCTGTGAGACTGTGGCAGTAAACAGAACCGAACCCAGGACACTGGAGCTGTGAGACTGTGGCAGTAAACAAAACCGAACCCGGGTCACTGGAGCTGTGAGACTGTGGCAGTAAACAGAACCGAACCCATGTCACTGGAGCTGTGAGACTGTGGCAGTAAACAGAACCGAACCCAGGTCACTGGAGCTGTGAGACTGTGGCAGTAAACAGAACCGAACCCGGGACACTGGAGCTGTGAGACTGTGGCTGTAAACAGAACCGAACCCGGGTCACTGGAGCTGTGAGACTGTGGCACTAAACAGAACCGAACCCGGGTCACTGGAGCTGTGAGACTGTGGCAGTAAACAGAACCGAACCCAGGTCACTGGAGCTGTGAGGCTGTGGCAGTAAACAGAACCGAACCCGGGACACTGGAGCTGTGAGACTGTGGCAGTAAACAGAACCGAACCCAGGTCACTGGAGCTGTGAGACTGTGGTAGTAAACAGAACCGAACCCAGGTCACTGGAGCTGTGAGACTGTGGCAGTAAACAGAACCGAACCCAGGACACTGGAGCTGTGAGACTGTGGCAGTAAACAGAACTGAACCCAGGTCACTGGAGCTGTGAGACTGTGGCAGTAAACAGAACCGAACCCGGGACACTGGAGCTGTGAGAGTGTGGCAGTAAACAGAACCGAACCCGGGACACTGGAGCTGTGAGACTGTGGCAGTAAACAGAACCGAACCCGGGACTCTGGAGCTGTGAGACTGTGGCAGTAAACAGAACCGAACCCGGGACACTGGAGCTGTGAGACTGTGGCAGTAAACAGAACCGAACCCGGGACACTGGAGCGGTGAGGCTGTGGCAGTAAACAGAACCGAACCCAGGTCACTGGAGCTGTGAGACTGTGACAGTAAACAGAACTGAACCCAGGTCACTGGAGCTGTGAGACTGTGGCAGTAAACAGAACCGAACCCGGGACACTGGAGCTGTGAGACTGTGGCAGTAAACAGAACCGAACCCGGGACACTGGTGCTGTGAGACTGTGGCAGTAAACAGAACTGAACCCGGGTCACTGGAGCTGTGAGACTGTGGCAGTAAACAGAACCGAACCCGGGTCACTGGAGCTGTGAGACTGTGGCAGTAAACAGAACCGAACCCAGGTCACTGGAGCTGTGAGACTGTGGCAGTAAAAAGAACCGAACCCAGGTCACTGGAGCTGTGAGACTGTGGCAGTAAACAGAACCGAAACCGGGTCACTGGAGCTGTGAGACTGTGGCAGTAAACAGAACTGAACCCGGGTCACTGGAGCTGTGAGACTGTGGCAGTAAACAGAACCGAACCCGGGACACTGGAGCTGTGAGACTGTGAGATTAAACAGAACCGGACCCAGGTCACTGGAGCTGTGAGGCTGTGGCAGTAAACAGAACCGAACCCGGGACACTGGAGCTTTGAGACTGTGGCAGTAAACAGAACCGAACCCGGGTCACTGGAGCTGTGAGACTGTGGCAGTAAACAGATCCGAACCCGGGACACTGGAGCTGTGAGACTGTGGCAGTAAACAGAACCGAACCCGGGTCACTGGAGCTGTGAGACTGTGGCAGTAAACAGAACCGAACCCGGGTCACTGGAGCTGTGAGACTGTGGCAGTAAACAGATCCGAACCCGGGACACTGGAGCTGTGAGACTGTGGCAGTAAACAGAACCGAACCCGGGACACTGGAGCTGTGAGACTGTGAGATTAAACAGAACCGGACCCAGGTCACTGGAGCTGTGAGGCTGTGGCAGTAAACAGAACCGAACCCGGGACACTGGAGCTTTGAGACTGTGGCAGTAAACAGAACCGAACCCGGGTCACTGGAGCTGTGAGACTGTGGCAGTAAACAGATCCGAACCCGGGACACTGGAGCTGTGAGACTGTGGCAGTAAACAGAACCGAACCCGGGTCACTGGAGCTGTGAGACTGTGGCAGTAAACAGATCCGAACCCGGGACACTGGAGCTGTGAGACTGTGGCAGTAAACAGAACTGAACCCAGGTCACCGGAGCTGTGAGACTGTGGCAGTAAACAGAACCGAACGCGGGACACTGGAGCTGTGAGACTGTGGCAGTAAACAGAACCGAACCCGGGTCACTGGAGCTGTGAGACTGTGGCACTAAACAGAACCGAACCCGGGTCACTGGAGCTGTGAGACTGTGGCAGTAAACAGAACCGAACCCAGGTCACTGGAGCTGTGAGGCTGTGGCAGTAAATAGAACCGAACCCGGGACACTGGAGCTGTGAGACTGTGGCAGTAAACAGAACCGAACCCAGGTCACTGGAGCTGTGAGACTGTGGCAGTAAACAGAACCGAACCCAGGTCACTGGAGCTGTGAGGCTGTGGCAGTAAACAGAACCGAACCCAGGTCACTGGAGCTGTGAGACTGTGGCAGTAAACAGAACCGAACCCGGGTCACTGGAGCTGTGAGGCTGTGGCTGTAAACAGAACCGAACCCAGGTCACTGGAGCTGTGAGACTGTGGCAGTAAACAGAACCGAACCCAGGACACTGGAGCTGTGAGACTGTGGCAGTAAACAGAACCGAACCCGGGTCACTGGAGCTGTGAGGCTGTGGCAGTAAACAGAACCGAACCCAGGTCACTGGAGCTGTGAGGCTGTGGCAGTAAACAGAACCGAACCCAGGTCACTGGAGCTGTGAGACTGTGGCAGTACGCAGAACCGAACCCGGGACACTGGAGCTGTGAAACTGTGGCAGTAAACAGAACCGAACCCGGATCACCGGAGCTGTGAGACTGTGGCAGTAAACAGAACAGAACCCGGGTCACTGGAGCAGTGAGACTGTGGCAGTAAACAGAACCAAACCCATGTCACTGGAGCTGTGAGACTGTGGCAATAAACAGAACCGAACCCGGGTCACTGGAGCTGTGAGACTGTGGCAGTAAACAGAACCGAACCCGGGTCACTGGAGCTGTGAGGCTGTGGCAGTAAACAGAACCGAACCCGGGTCACCGGAGCTGTGAGACTGTGGCAGTAAACAGAACTGAACCCAGGACACTGGAGCTGTGAGACTGTGGCAGTAAACAGAACCGAACCCAGGTCACTGGAGCTGTGAGACTGTGGCAGTAAACAGAACCGAACCCGGGTCACTGGTGCTGTGAGACTGTGGCAGTAAACAGAACTGAACCCAGGACACTGGAGCTGTGAGACTGTGGCAGTAAACAGAACCGAACCCAGGTCACTGGAGCTGTGAGACTGTGGCAGTAAACAGAACCGAACCCAGGACACTGGAGCTGTGAGACTGTGGCAGTAAACAGAACCGAACCCGGGTCACCGGAGCTGTGAGACTGTGGCAGTAAACAGAACCGAACCCGGGTCACCGGAGCTGTGAGACTGTGGCAGTAAAGAGAACTGAACCCGGGTCACTGGAGCTGTGAGACTGTGGCATTAAACAGAACCGAACCCAGGTCACTGGAGCTGTGAGACTGTGACAGTAAACAGAAGCGAACCCAGGTCACTGGAGCTGTGAGGCTGTGGCAGTAAACAGAACCGAACCCAGGACACTGGAGCTGTGAGACTGTGGCAGTAAACAGAACTGAACCCGGGTCACTGGAGCTGTGAGACTGTGGCATTAAACAGAACCGAACCCAGGTCACTGGAGCTGTGAGACTGTGACAGTAAACAGAAGCGAACCCAGGTCACTGGAGCTTTGAGGCTGTGGCAGTAAACAGAACCGAACCCGGGTCACTGGAGGTGTGAGACTGTGGCAGTAAACAGAACCGAACCCAGGTCACTGGAGCTGTGAGACTGTGGTAGTAAACAGAACCGGACCCGGGTCACTGGAGCTGTGAGACTGTGGCAGTAAACAGAACCGAACCCGGGACACTGGAGCGGTGAGGCTGTGGCAGTAAACAGAACCGAACCCAGGTCACTGGAGCTGTGAGACTGTGGCAGTAAACATAACTGAACCCAGGTCACTGGAGCTGTGAGACTGTGGCAGTAAACAGAACCGAACCCGGGACACTGGAGCTGTGAGACTGTGGCAGTAAACAGAACCGATGCCAGATCACTGGAGCTGTGAGACTGTGGCAGTAAACAGAACCGAACCCAGGTCACTGGAGCTGTGAGACTGTGACAGTAAACAGAACCGAACCCAGGTCACTGGAGCTGTGAGACTGTGGCAGTAAACAGAACCGAACCCAGGTCACTGGAGCTGTGAGACTGTGACAGTAAACAGAACCGAACCCAGGTCACTGGAGCTGTGAGACTGTGACAATAAACAGAACCGAACCCGGGACTCTGGAGCTGTGAGACTGTGGCAGTAAACAGAACCGAACCCAGGTCACTGGAGCTGTGAGACTGTGGCAGTAAACAGAACCGAACCCGGGACACTGGAGCTGTGAGACTGTGACAGTAAACAGAACCGAACCCGGGACTCTGGAGCTGTGAGACTGTGGCAGTAAACAGAACCGAACCCGGGACACTGGAGCTGTGAGACTGTGGCAGTAAACAGAACCGAACCCGGGACACTGGAGCGGTGAGGCTGTGGCAGTAAACAGAACCGAACCCAGGTCACTGGAGCTGTGAGACTGTGACAGTAAACAGAACTGAACCCAGGTCACTGGAGCTGTGAGACTGTGGCAGTAAACAGAACCGAACCCGGGACACTGGAGCTGTGAGACTGTGGCAGTATACAGAACCGAACCCGGGACACTGGTGCTGTGAGACTGTGGCAGTAAACAGAACTGAACCCGGGTCACTGGAGCTGTGAGACTGTGGCAGTAAACAGAACTGAACCCGGGTCACTGGAGCTGTGAGACTGTGGCAGTAAACAGAACCGAACCCAGGTCACTGGAGCTGTGAGACTGTGGCAGTAAACAGAACCGAACCCAGGTCACTGGAGCTGTGAGACTGTGGCAGTAAACAGAACCGAACCCGGGTCACTGGAGCTGTGAGACTGTGGCAGTAAACAGAACTGAATCCGGGTCACTGGAGCTGTGAGACTGTGGCAGTAAACAGAACCGAACCCGGGACACTGGAGCTGTGAGACTGTGAGATTAAACAGAACTGAACCCAGGTCACTGGAGCTGTGAGGCTGTGGCAGTAAACAGAACCGAACCCTGGACACTGGAGCTTTGAGACTGTGGCAGTAAACAGAACCGAACCCGGGTCACTGGAGCTGTGAGACTGTGGCAGTAAACAGAACCGAACCCGGGACACTGGAGCTGTGAGACTGTGGCAGTAAACAGAACCGAACCCGGGTCACTGGAGCTGTGAGACTGTGGCAGTAAACAGATCCGAACCCGGGACACTGGAGCTGTGAGACTGTGGCAGTAAACAGAACTGAACCCAGGTCACCGGAGCTGTGAGACTGTGGCAGTAAACAGAACCGAACGCGGGACACTGGAGCTGTGAGACTGTGGCAGTAAACAGAACCGAACCCGGGTCACTGGAGCTGTGAGACTGTGGCACTAAACAGAACCGAACCCGGGTCACTGGAGCTGTGAGACTGTGGCAGTAAACAGAACCGAACCCAGGTCACTGGAGCTGTGAGGCTGTGGCAGTAAACAGAACCGAACCCGGGTCACTGGAGCTGTGAGACTGTGGCAGTAAACAGAACCGAACCCGGGTCACTGGAGCTGTGAGACTGTGGCAGTAAACAGAACCGAACCCGGGACACTGGAGCTGTGAGACTGTGGCAGTAAACAGAACCGAACCCAGGTCACTGGAGCTGTGAGACTGTGGCAGTAAACAGAACCGAACCCAGGTCACTGGAGCTGTGAGGCTGTGGCAGTAAACAGAACCGAACCCAGGTCACTGGAGCTGTGAGACTGTGGCAGTAAACAGAACCGAACCCGGGTCACTGGAGCTGTGAGGCTGTGGCTGTAAACAGAACCGAACCCAGGTCACTGGAGCTGTGAGACTGTGGCAGTAAACAGAACCGAACCCAGGACACTGGAGCTGTGAGACTGTGGCAGTAAACAGAACCGAACCCGGGTCACTGGAGCTGTGAGACTGTGGCAGTAAACAGAACCGAACCCGGGACACTGGAGCTGTGAGACTGTGGCAGTAAACAGAACCGAACCCAGGTCACTGGAGCTGTGAGACTGTGGCAGTAAACAGAACCGAACCCGGGTCACTGGAGCTGTGAGACTGTGGCAGTAAACAGAACCGAACCCAGTTCACTGGAGCTGTGAGACTGTGGCAGTGAACAGAACCGAACCCAGGTCACTGGAGCTGTGAGACTGTGGCAGTAAACAGAACTGAACCCAGGTCACTGGAGCTGTGAGACTGTGGCAGTAAACAGAACCGAACCCGGGTCACTGGAGCTGTGAGACTGTGGCAGTGAACAGAACCGAACCCAGGTCACTGGAGCTGTGAGACTGTGGCAGTAAACAGAACTGAACCCAGGTCACTGGAGCTGTGAGACTGTGGCAGTAAACAGAACCGAACCCGGGTCACTGGAGCTGTGAGACTGTGGCAGTGAACAGAACCGAACCCAGGTCACTGGAGCTGTGAGACTGTGGCAGTAAACAGAACTGAACCCAGGTCACTGGAGCTGTGAGACTGTGGCACTAAACAGAACCGAACCCAGGTCACTGGAGCTGTGAGACTGTGGCAGTAAACAGAACCGAACCCAGGTCACTGGAGCTGTGAGACTGTGGCAGTAAACAGAACCGAACCCAGGTCACTGGAGCTGTGAGACTGTGGCAGTAAACAGAACCGAACCCAGGTCACTGGAGCTGTGAGACTGTGGCAGTAAACAGAACCGAACCCGGGACACTGGAGCTGTGAGACTGTGGCAGTAAACAGAACCGAACCCAGGTCACTGGAGCTGTGAGACTGTGGCAGTAAACAGAACCGAACCCGGGTCACTGGAGCTGTGAGACTGTGGCAGTAAACAGAACCGAACCCAGTTCACTGGAGCTGTGAGACTGTGGCAGTGAACAGAACCGAACCCAGGTCACTGGAGCTGTGAGACTGTGGCAGTAAACAGAACCGAACCCGGGTCACTGGAGCTGTGAGACTGTGGCAGTAAACAGAACCGAACCCGGGTCACTGGAGCTGTGAGACTGTGGCAGTGAACAGAACCGAACCCAGGTCACTGGAGCTGTGAGACTGTGGCAGTAAACAGAACCGACCCCGGGTCACTGGAGCTGTGAGACTGTGGCAGTAAACAGAACCGAACCCGGGTCACTGGAGCTGTGAGACTGTGGCAGTGAACAGAACCGAACCCAGGTCACTGGAGCTGTGAGACTGTGGCAGTAAACAGAACTGAACCCAGGTCACTGGAGCTGTGAGACTGTGGCACTAAACAGAACCGAACCCAGGTCACTGGAGCTGTGAGACTGTGGCAGTAAACAGAACCGAACCCAGGTCACTGGAGCTGTGAGACTGTGGCAGTAAACAGAACCGAACCCAGGTCACTGGAGCTGTGAGACTGTGGCAGTAAACAGAACCGAACCCAGGTCACTGGAGCTGTGAGACTGTGGCAGTAAACAGAACCGAACCCGGGACACTGGAGCTGTGAGACTGTGGCAGTAAACAGAACCGAACCCGGGACACTGGAGCTGTGAGACTGTGGCAGTAAACAGAACTGAACCCGGGACACTGGAGCTGTGAGACTGTGGCAGTAAACAGAACCGAACCCGGGTCACTGGAGCTGTGAGGCTGTGGCAGTAAACAGATCCGAACCCGGGACACTGGAGCTGTGAGACTGTGGCAGTAAACAGAACCGAACCCGGGTCACTGGAGCTGTGAGACTGTGGCAGTAAACAGAACCGAACCCGGGACACTGGAGCTGTGAGACTGTGGCAGTAAACAGAACCGACCCCGGGTCACTGGAGCTGTGAGACTGTGGCAGTAAACAGAACCGACCCCGGGTCACTGGAGCTGTGAGACTGTGGCAGTAAACAGAACCGAACCCGGGTCACTGGAGCTGTGAGACTGTGGCAGTAAACAGATCCGACCCCGGGTCACTGGAGCTGTGAGACTGTGGCAGTAAACAGAACCGAACCCGGGTCACTGGAGCTGTGAGACTGTGGCAGTAAACAGAACCGAACCCAGGTCACTGGAGCTGTGAGACTGTGGCAGTAAACAGAACCGAACCCGGGTCACTGGAGCTGTGAGACTGTGGCAGTAAACAGAACCGAACCCAGGTCACTGGAGCTGTGAGACTGTGGCAGTAAACAGAACCGAACCCGGGACACTGGAGCTGTGAGACTGTGGCAGTAAACAGAACCGAACCCGGGACACTGGAGCTGTGAGACTGTGGCAGTAAACAGAACTGAACCCGGGACACTGGAGCTGTGAGACTGTGGCAGTAAACAGAACCGAACCCGGGTCACTGGAGCTGTGAGACTGTGGCAGTAAACAGAACCGAACCCGGGACACTGGAGCTGTGAGACTGTGGCAGTAAACAGAACCGAACCCGGGTCACTGGAGCTGTGAGACTGTGGCAGTAAACAGAACTGAACCCGGGTCACTGGAGCTGTGAGACTGTGGCAGTAAACAGAACCGAACCCGGGTCACTGGAGCTGTGAGACTGTGGCAGTAAACAGAACCGAACCCAGGTCACTGGAGCTGTGAGAC
The DNA here is from genome assembly GCF_036365525.1 of Heterodontus francisci. Classification (NCBI taxonomy): domain Eukaryota; kingdom Metazoa; phylum Chordata; class Chondrichthyes; order Heterodontiformes; family Heterodontidae; genus Heterodontus; species Heterodontus francisci. Next base: position 1,451,020 of record NW_027141614.1, on the reverse strand, counting down.
TGTGGCAGTAAACAGAACCGAACCCGGGTCACTGGAGCTGTGAGACTGTGGCAGTAAACAGAACTGAACCCGGGTCACTGGAGCTGTGAGACTGTGGCAGTAAACAGAACCGAACCCGGGTCACTGGAGCTGTGAGACTGTGGCAGTAAACAGAACCGAACCCGGGACACTGGAGCTGTGAGACTGTGGCAGTAAACAGAACTGAACCCGGGTCACTGGAGCTGTGAGACTGTGGCAGTAAACAGAACCGAACCCGGGTCACTGGAGCTGTGAGACTGTGGCAGTAAACAGAACCGAACCCGGGACACTGGAGCTGTGAGACTGTGGCAGTAAACAGAACCGAACCCGGGTCACTGGAGCTGTGAGACTGTGGCAGTAAACAGAACCGAACCCGGGACACTGGAGCTGTGAGACTGTGGCAGTAAACAGAACCGAACCCGGGTCACTGGAGCTGTGAGACTGTGGCAGTAAACAGAACTGAACCCAGGTCACTGGAGCTGTGAGACTGTGGCAGTAAACAGAACCGAACCCAGGTCACTGGGGCTGTGAGACTGTGGCAGTAAACAGAACCGAACCCGGGACACTGGAGCTGTGAGACTGTGACAGTAAACAGAACCGAACCCGGGTCACTGGAGCTGTGAGACTGTGGCAGTAAACAGAACCGAACCCGGGTCACTGGAGCTGTGAGACTGTGGCAGTAAACAGAACCGAACCCGGGTCACTGGAGCTGTGAGACTGTGGCAGTAAACAGAACCGAACCCGGGACACTGGAGCTGTGAGACTGTGGCAGTAAACAGAACCGAACCCGGGTCACTGGAGCTGTGAGACTGTGGCAGTAAACAGAACCGAACAATGGTCACTGGAGCTGTGAGACTGTGGCAGTAAACAGAACCGAACCCAGGACACTGGAGCTGTGAGACTGTGGCAGTAAACAGAACCGAACCCAGGTCACTGGAGCTGTGAGACTGTGGCAGTAAACAGAACCGAACCCGGGTCACTGGAGCTGTGAGACTGTGGCAGTAAACAGAACCGAACCCGGGACACTGGAGCTGTGAGACTGTGGCAGTAAACAGAACTTAACCCGGGTCACTGGAGCTGTGAGGCTGTGGCAGTAAACAGAACCGAACCCAGGTCACTGGAGCTGTGAGACTGTGGCAGTAAACAGAACCGAACCCAGGTCACTGGAGCTGTGAGACTGTGGCAGTAAACAGAACTGAACCCGGGACACTGGAGCTGTGAGGCTGTGGCAGTAAACAGAACCGAACCCGGGTCACTGGAGCTGTGAGACTGTGGCAGTAAACAGAACCGAACCCGGGACACTGGAGCTGTGAGGCTGTGGCAGTAAACAGAACCGAACCCGGGTCACTGGAGCTGTGAGACTGTGGCAGTAAACAGAACCGAACCCAGGTCACTGGAGCTGTGAGACTGTGGCAGTAAACAGAACCGAACCCGGGTCACTGGAGCTGTGAGACTGTGGCAGTAAACAGAACTGAACCCAGGTCACTGGAGCTGTGAGACTGTGGCACTAAACAGAACCGAACCCAGGTCACTGGAGCTGTGAGACTGTGGCAGTAAACAGAACCGAACCCAGGTCACTGGAGCTGTGAGACTGTGGCAGTAAACAGAAACGAACCCGGGACACTGGAGCTGTGAGACTGTGGCAGTAAACAGAACCGAACCCAGGTCACTGGAGCTGTGAGACTGTGGCAGTAAACAGAACCGAACCCGGGACACTGGAGCTGTGAGACTGTGGCAGTAAACAGAACCGAACCCGGGACACTGGAGCTGTGAGACTGTGGCAGTAAACAGAACTGAACCCGGGACACTGGAGCTGTGAGACTGTGGCAGTAAACAGAACCGAACCCGCGTCACTGGAGCTGTGAGACTGTGGCAGTAAACAGAACCGAACCCGGGACACTGGAGCTGTGAGACTGTGGCAGTAAACAGAACCGAACCCGGGTCACTGGAGCTGTGAGACTGTGGCAGTAAACAGAACCGAACCCGGGACACTGGAGCTGTGAGACTGTGGCAGTAAACAGAACCGACCCCGGGTCACTGGAGCTGTGAGACTGTGGCAGTAAACAGAACCGACCCCGGGTCACTGGAGCTGTGAGACTGTGGCAGTAAACAGAACCGAACCCGGGTCACTGGAGCTGTGAGACTGTGGCAGTGAACAGAACCGAACCCAGGTCACTGGAGCTGTGAGGCTGTGGCAGTAAACAGAACCGAACCCAGGTCACTGGAGCTGTGAGACTGTGGCAGTAAACAGATCCGACCCCGGGTCACTGGAGCTGTGAGACTGTGGCAGTAAACAGAACCGAACCCGGGTCACTGGAGCTGTGAGACTGTGGCAGTAAACAGAACCGAACCCAGGACACTGGAGCTGTGAGACTGTGGCAGTAAACAGATCCGACCCCGGGTCACTGGAGCTGTGAGACTGTGGCAGTAAACAGAACCGAACCCGGGTCACTGGAGCTGTGAGACTGTGGCAGTAAACAGAACCGAACCCGGGTCACTGGAGCTGTGAGACTGTGGCAGTAAACAGAACCGAACCCGGGACACTGGAGCTGTGAGACTGTGGCAGTAAACAGAACCGAACCCGGGTCACTGGAGCTGTGAGACTGTGGCAGTAAACAGAACCGAACCCAGGACACTGGAGCTGTGAGACTGTGGCAGTAAACAGAACCGAACCCGGGACACTGGAGCTGTGAGACTGTGGCAGTAAACAGAACCGAACCCCGGTCACTGAGCTGTGAGACTGTGGCAGTAAACAGAACCGAACCCGGGTCACTGGAGCTGTGAGACTGTGGCAGTAAACAGAACCGAACCCGGGACACTGGAGCTGTGAGAGTGTGGCAGTAAACAGAACTGAACCCGGGACACTGGAGCTGTGAGACTGTGGCAGTAAACAGAACTGAACCCGGGACACTGGAGCTGTGAGACTGTGGCAGTAAACAGAACCGAACCCGGGTCACTGGAGCTGTGAGACTGTGGCAGTAAACAGAACCGAACCCGGGACACTGGAGCTGTGAGACTGTGGCAGTAAACAGAACCGAACCCAGGTCACTGGAGCTGTGAGACTGTGGCAGTAAACAGAACCGAACCCGGGTCACTTGAGCTGTGAGACTGTGGCAGTAAACAGAACTGAACCCGGGTCACTGGAGCTGTGAGACTGTGGCAGTAAACAGAACCGAACCCGGGTCACTGGAGCTGTGAGACTGTGGCAGTAAACAGAACCGAACCCGGGACACTGGAGCTGTGAGACTGTGGCAGTAAACAGAACTGAACCCGGGACACTGGAGCTGTGAGACTGCGGCAGTAAACAGAACCGAACCCGGGTCACTGGAGCTGTGAGACTGTGGCAGTAAACAGAACCGAACCCGGGACACTGGAGCTGTGAGACTGTGGCAGTAAACAGAACCGAACCCGGGTCACTGGAGCTGTGAGACTGTGGCAGTAAACAGAACCGAACCCGGGTCACTGGAGCTGTGAGACTGTGACAGTAAACAGAACCGAACCCGGGTCACTGGAGCTGTGAGACTGTGGCAGTAAACAGAACCGAACCCGGGTCACTGGAGCTGTGAGACTGTGGCAGTAAACAGAACCGAACCCGGGTCACTGGAGCTGTGAGACTGTGGCAGTAAACAGAACCGAACCCGGGACACTGGAGCTGTGAGACTGTGGCAGTAAACAGAACCGAACCCGGGTCACTGGAGCTGTGAGACTGTGGCAGTAAACAGAACCGAACCCAGGTCACTGGAGCTGTGAGACTGTGGCAGTAAACAGAACCGAACCCAGGTCACTGGAGCTGTGAGACTGTGGCAGTAAACAGAACCAAACCCAGGTCACTGGAGCTATGAGACTGTGGCAGTAAACAGAACCGAACCCGGGTCACTGGAGCTGTGAGACTGTGACAGTAAACAGAACTGAACCCGGGTCACTGGAGCTGTGAGGCTGTGGCAGTAAACAGAACCGAACCCAGGACACTGGAGCTGTGAGACTGTGGCATTAAACAGAACCGAACCCAGTTCACTGGAGCTGTGAGACTGTGACAGTAAACAGAACCGAACCCAGGTCACTGGAGCTGTGAGGCTGTGGCAGTAAACAGAACCGAACCCAGGTCACTGGAGCTGTGAGACTGTGGCAGTAAACAGAACCGAACCCAGGTCACTGGAGCTGTGAGACTGTGGCAGTAAACAGAACCGAACCCGGGTCACTGGAGCTGTGAGACTGTGGCAGTAAACAGAACCGAACCCAGGTCACTGGAGCTGTGAGACTGTGGCAGTAAACAGAACCGAACCCGGGTCACTGGAGCGGTGAGGCTGTGGCAGTAAACAGAACCGAACCCAGGTCACTGGAGCTGTGAGACTGTGACAGTAAACAGAACCGAACCCAGGACACTGGAGCTGTGAGACTGTGGCAGTAAACAGAACCGGAACCGGGTCACTGGAGCTGTGAGACTGTGGCAGTAAACAGAACCGAACCCGGGTCACTGGAGCGGTGAGGCTGTGGCAGTAAACAGAACCGAACCCGGGACACTGGAGCTGTGAGACTGTGGCAGTAAACAGAACCGAACCCAGGTCACTGGAGCTGTGAGACTGTGACAGTAAACAGAACCGAACCCAGGTCACTGGAGCTGTGAGACTGTGGCAGTAAACAGAACCGAACCCAGGTCACTGGAGCTGTGAGACTGTGACAGTAAACAGAACCGAACCCAGGTCACTGGAGCTGTGAGACTGTGGCAGTAAACAGAACCGAACCCGGGTCACTGGAGCTGTGAGACTGTGACAATAAACAGAACCGAACCCGGGACACTGGAGCTGTGAGACTGTGGCAGTAAACAGAACCGAACCCAGGTCACTGGAGCTGTGAGACTGTGGCAGTAAACAGAACTGAACCCAGGTCACTGGAGCTGTGAGACTGTGACAGTAAACAGAACTGAACCCAGGACACTGGAGCTGTGAGACTGTGACAGTAAACAGAACCGAACCCGGGACACTGGAGCTGTGAGACTGTGGCAGTAAACAGAACCGAACCCGGGACACTGGAGCTGTGAGACTGTGGCAGTAAACAGAACCGGACCCAGGTCACTGGAGCTGTGAGGCTGTGGCAGTAAACAGAACCGAACCCGGGACACTGGAGCTGTGAGACTGTGGCAGTAAACAGAACCGAACCCGGGTCACTGGAGCTGTGAGACTGTGGCAGTAAACAGAACCGAACCCGGGACACTGGATCTGTGAGACTGTGGCAGTAAACAGAACCGAACCCGCGTCACTGGAGCTGTGAGACTGTGACAGTAAACAGAACCGAACCCAGGTCACTGGAGCTGTGAGACTGTGACAGTAAACAGAACCGAACCCAGGTCACTGGAGCTGTGAGACTGTGGCAGTAAACAGAACCGAACCCGGGACACTGGAGCTGTGAGACTGTGGCAGTAAACAGAACTGAACCCAGGTCACCGGAGCTGTGAGACTGTGGCAGTAAACAGAACCGAAGCCAGGTCACTGGAGCTGTGAGACTGTGGCAGTAAACAGAACCGAACCCAGGTCACTGGAGCGGTGAGACTGTGGCAGTAAACAGAACCGAACCCGGGTCACTGGAGCTGTGAGACTGTGGCAGTAAACAGAACCGAACCCGGGTCACTGGAGCTGTGAGACTGTGGCAGTAAACAGAACCGAACCCAGGTCACTGGAGCGGTGAGACTGTGGCAGTAAACAGAACCGAACCCGGGTCACTGGAGCGGTGAGACTGTGGCAGTAAACAGAACCGAACCCAGGTCACTGGAGCTGTGAGACTGTGGCAGTAAACAAAACCGAACCCGGGTCACTGGAGCTGTGAGACTGTGGCAGTAAACAGAACCGAACCCAGGTCACTGGAGCTGTGAGACTGTGGCAGTAAACAGAACCGAACCCATGTCACTGGAGCTGTGAGACTGTGGCAGTAAACAGAACCGAACCCGGGACACTGGAGCTGTGAGACTGTGGCAGTAAACAGAACCGAACCCGGGTCACTGGAGCTGTGAGACTGTGACAGTAAACAGAACTGAACCCAGGTCACTGGAGCTATGAGAATGTGGCAGTAAACAGAACCGAACCCGGGACACTGGAGCTGTGAGACTGTGGCAGTAAACAGAACCGAACCCAGGTCACTGGAGCTGTGAGACTGTGGCAGTAAACAGAACTGAACCCGGGTCACTGGAGCTGTGAGACTGTGGCAGTAAACAGAACTGAACCCGGGTCACTGGAGCTGTGAGACTGTGGCAGTAAACAGAACCGAACCCTGGTCACTGGAGCTGTGAGACTGTGGCAGTAAACAGAACCGAACCCAGGTCACTGGAGCTGTGAGACTGTGGCAGTAAACAGAACCGAACCCGGGTCACTGGAGCTGTGAGACTGTGGCAGTAAACAGAACTGAACCCGGGTCACTGGAGCTGTGAGACTGTGGCAGTAAACAGAACCGAACCCGGGACACTGGAGCTGTGAGACTGTGACAGTAAACAGAACCGAACCCAGGTCACTGGAGCGGTGAGACTGTGGCAGTAAACAGAACCGAACCCGGGTCACTGGAGCTGTGAGACTGTGGCAGTAAACAGAACCGAACCCGGGTCACTGGAGCTGTGAGACTGTGGCAGTAAACAGAACCGAACCCAGGTCACTGGAGCGGTGAGACTGTGGCAGTAAACAGAACCGAACCCGGGTCACTGGAGCGGTGAGACTGTGGCAGTAAACAGAACCGAACCCAGGTCACTGGAGCTGTGAGACTGTGGCAGTAAACAAAACCGAACCCGGGTCACTGAAGCTGTGAGACTGTGGCAGTAAACAGAACCGAACCCAGGTCACTGGAGCTGTGAGACTGTGGCAGTAAACAGAACCGAACCCATGTCACTGGAGCTGTGAGACTGTGGCAGTAAACAGAACCGAACCCGGGACACTGGAGCTGTGAGACTGTGGCAGTAAACAGAACCGAACCCGGGTCACTGGAGCTGTGAGACTGTGACAGTAAACAGAACTGAACCCAGGTCACTGGAGCTATGAGAATGTGGCAGTAAACAGAACCGAACCCGGGACACTGGAGCTGTGAGACTGTGGCAGTAAACAGAACCGAACCCAGGTCACTGGAGCTGTGAGACTGTGGCAGTAAACAGAACTGAACCCGGGTCACTGGAGCTGTGAGACTGTGGCAGTAAACAGAACTGAACCCGGGTCACTGGAGCTGTGAGACTGTGGCAGTAAACAGAACCGAACCCTGGTCACTGGAGCTGTGAGACTGTGGCAGTAAACAGAACCGAACCCAGGTCACTGGAGCTGTGAGACTGTGGCAGTAAACAGAACCGAACCCGGGTCACTGGAGCTGTGAGACTGTGGCAGTAAACAGAACTGAACCCGGGTCACTGGAGCTGTGAGACTGTGGCAGTAAACAGAACCGAACCCGGGACACTGGAGCTGTGAGACTGTGACAGTAAACAGAACCGGACCCAGGTCACTGGAGCTGTGAGGCTGTGGCAGTAAACAGAACCGAACACGGGACACTGGAGCTGTGAGACTGTGGCAGTAAACAGAACCGAACCCGGGTCACTGGAGCTGTGAGACTGTGGCAGTAAACAGAACCGAACCCGGGACACTGGAGCTGTGAGACTGTGGCAGTAAACAGAACCGAACCCGGGTCACTGGAGCTGTGAGACTGTGACAGTAAACAGAACCGAACCCAGGTCACTGGAGCTGTGAGACTGTGACAGTAAACAGAACCGAACCCAGGTCACTGGAGCTGTGAGACTGTGGCAGTAAACAGAACCGAACCCGGGACACTGGAGCTGTGAGACTGTGGCAGTAAACAGAACTGAACCCAGGTCACCGGAGCTGTGAGACTGTGGCAGTAAACAGAACCGAAGCCAGGTCACTGGAGCTGTGAGACTGTGGCAGTAAACAGAACCGAACCCAGGTCACTGGAGCGGTGAGACTGTGGCAGTAAACAGAACCGAACCCGGGTCACTGGAGCTGTGAGACTGTGGCAGTAAACAGAACCGAACCCGGGTCACTGGAGCGGTGAGACTGTGGCAGTAAACAGAACCGAACCCAGGTCACTGGAGCTGTGAGACTGTGGCAGTAAACAGAACCGAACCCGGGACACTGGAGCTGTGAGACTGTGGCAGTAAACAAAACCGAACCCGGGTCACTGGAGCTGTGAGACTGTGGCAGTAAACAGAACCGAACCCATGTCACTGGAGCTGTGAGACTGTGGCAGTAAACAGAACCGAACCCAGGTCACTGGAGCTGTGAGACTGTGGCAGTAAACAGAACCGAACCCGGGTCACTGGAGCGGTGAGACTGTGGCAGTAAACAGAACCGAACCCAGGTCACTGGAGCTGTGAGACTGTGGCAGTAAACAGAACCGAACCCGGGACACTGGAGCTGTGAGACTGTGGCAGTAAACAAAACCGAACCCGGGTCACTGGAGCTGTGAGACTGTGGCAGTAAACAGAACCGAACCCATGTCACTGGAGCTGTGAGACTGTGGCAGTAAACAGAACCGAACCCAGGTCACTGGAGCTGTGAGACTGTGGCAGTAAACAGAACCGAACCCGGGACACTGGAGCTGTGAGACTGTGGCTGTAAACAGAACCGAACCCGGGTCACTGGAGCTGTGAGACTGTGGCACTAAACAGAACCGAACCCGGGTCACTGGAGCTGTGAGACTGTGGCAGTAAACAGAACCGAACCCAGGTCACTGGAGCTGTGAGGCTGTGGCAGTAAACAGAACCGAACCCGGGACACTGGAGCTGTGAGACTGTGGCAGTAAACAGAACCGAACCCAGGTCACTGGAGCTGTGAGACTGTGGCAGTAAACAGAACCGAACCCAGGTCACTGGAGCTGTGAGACTGTGGCAGTAAACAGAACCGAACCCAGGACACTGGAGCTGTGAGACTGTGGCAGTAAACAGAACTGAACCCAGGTCACTGGAGCTGTGAGTCTGTGGCAGTAAACAGAACCGAACCCAGGACACTGGAGCTGTGAGACTGTGGCAGTAAACAGAACCGAACCCGGGACACTGGAGCTGTGAGACTGTGGCAGTAAACAGAACCGAAACCGGGTCACTGGAGCTGTGAGGCTGTGGCAGTAAACAGAACCGAACCCAGGTCACTGGAGCTGTGAGGCTGTGGCAGTAAACAGAACCGAACCCAGGTCACTGGAGCTGTGAGACTGTGGCAGTACGCAGAACCGAACCCGGGACACTGGAGCTGTGAGACTGTGGCAGTAAACAGAACCGAACCCGGATCACCGGAGCTGTGAGACTGTGGCAGTAAACAGAACAGAACCCGGGTCACTGGAGCAGTGAGACTGTGGCAGTAAACAGAACCAAACCCATGTCACTGGAGCTGTGAGACTGTGGCAATAAACAGAACCGAACCCGGGTCACTGGAGCTGTGAGACTGTGGCAGTAAACAGAACCGAACCCGGGTCACTGGAGCTGTGAGGCTGTGGCAGTAAACAGAACCGAACCCAGGACACTGGAGCTGTGAGACTGTGGCAGTAAACAGAACCGAACCCAGGTCACTGGAGCTGTGAGACTGTGGCAGTAAACAGAACCGAACCCGGGACACTGGAGCTGTGAGACTGTGGCAGTAAACAGAACTGAACCCAGGTCACCGGAGCTGTGAGACTGTGGCAGTAAACTGAACCGAAGCCAGGTCACTGGAGCTGTGAGACTGTGGCAGTAAACAGAACCGAACCCAGGTCACTGGAGCGGTGAGACTGTGGCAGTAAACAGAACCGAACCCGGGTCACTGGAGCTGTGAGACTGTGGCAGTAAACAGAACCGAACCCGGGTCACTGGAGCGGTGAGACTGTGGCAGTAAACAGAACCGAACCCAGGTCACTGGAGCTGTGAGACTGTGGCAGTAAACAGAACCGAACCCAGGACACTGGAGCTGTGAGACTGTGGCAGTAAACAGAACTGAACCCAGGTCACTGGAGCTGTGAGACTGTGGCAGTAAACAGAACCGAACCCAGGACACTGGAGCTGTGAGACTGTGGCAGTAAACAGAACCGAACCCGGGACACTGGAGCTGTGAGACTGTGGCAGTAAACAGAACCGAACCCGGGTCACTGGAGCTGTGAGGCTGTGGCAGTAAACAGAACCGAACCCAGGTCACTGGAGCTGTGAGGCTGTGGCAGTAAACAGAACCGAACCCAGGTCACTGGAGCTGTGAGACTGTGGCAGTACGCAGAACCGAACCCGGGACACTGGAGCTGTGAGACTGTGGCAGTAAACAGAACCGAACCCGGATCACCGGAGCTGTGAGACTGTGGCAGTAAACAGAACAGAACCCGGGTCACTGGAGCAGTGAGACTGTGGCAGTAAACAGAACCAAACCCATGTCACTGGAGCTGTGAGACTGTGGCAATAAACAGAACCGAACCCGGGTCACTGGAGCTGTGAGACTGTGGCAGTAAACAGAACCGAACCCGGGTCACTGGAGCTGTGAGGCTGTGGCAGTAAACAGAACCGAACCCCGGACACTGGAGCTGTGAGACTGTGGCAGTAAACAGAACCGAACCCAGGTCACTGGAGCTGTGAGACTGTGGCAGTAAACAGAACCGAACCCGGGACACTGGAGCTGTGAGACTGTGGCAGTAAACAGAACTGAACCCAGGTCACCGGAGCTGTGAGACTGTGGCAGTAAACAGAACCGAAGCCAGGTCACTGGAGCTGTGAGACTGTGGCAGTAAACAGAATCGAACCCAGGTCACTGGAGCGGTGAGACTGTGGCAGTAAACAGAACCGAACCCGGGTCACTGGAGCTGTGAGACTGTGGCAGTAAACAGAACCGAACCCGGGTCACTGGAGCGGTGAGACTGTGGCAGTAAACAGAACCGAACCCAGGTCACTGGAGCTGTGAGACTGTGGCAGTAAACAGAACCGAACCCGGGACACTGGAGCTGTGAGACTGTGGCAGTAAACAAAACCGAACCCGGGTCACTGGAGCTGTGAGACTGTGGCAGTAAACAGAACCGAACCCATGTCACTGGAGCTGTGAGACTGTGGCAGTAAACAGAACCGAACCCAGGTCACTGGAGCTGTGAGACTGTGGCAGTAAACAGAACCGAACCCGGGTCACTGGAGCGGTGAGACTGTGGCAGTAAACAGAACCGAACCCAGGTCACTGGAGCTGTGAGACTGTGGCAGTAAACAGAACCGAACCCGGGACACTGGAGCTGTGAGACTGTGGCAGTAAACAAAACCGAACCCGGGTCACTGGAGCTGTGAGACTGTGGCAGTAAACAGAACCGAACCCATGTCACTGGAGCTGTGAGACTGTGGCAGTAAACAGAACCGAACCCAGGTCACTGGAGCTGTGAGACTGTGGCAGTAAACAGAACCGAACCCGGGACACTGGAGCTGTGAGACTGTGGCTGTAAACAGAACCGAACCCGGGTCACTGGAGCTGTGAGACTGTGGCACTAAACAGAACCGAACCCGGGTCACTGGAGCTGTGAGACTGTGGCAGTAAACAGAACCGAACCCAGGTCACTGGAGCTGTGAGGCTGTGGCAGTAAACAGAACCGAACCCGGGACACTGGAGCTGTGAGACTGTGGCAGTAAACAGAACCGAACCCAGGTCACTGGAGCTGTGAGACTGTGGTAGTAAACAGAACCGAACCCAGGTCACTGGAGCTGTGAGACTGTGGCAGTAAACAGAACCGAACCCAGGACACTGGAGCTGTGAGACTGTGGCAGTAAACAGAACTGAACCCAGGTCACTGGAGCTGTGAGACTGTGGCAGTAAACAGAACCGAACCCGGGACACTGGAGCTGTGAGAGTGTGGCAGTAAACAGAACCGAACCCGGGACACTGGAGCTGTGAGACTGTGGCAGTAAACAGAACCGAACCCGGGACTCTGGAGCTGTGAGACTGTGGCAGTAAACAGAACCGAACCCGGGACACTGGAGCTGTGAGACTGTGGCAGTAAACAGAACCGAACCCGGGACACTGGAGCGGTGAGGCTGTGGCAGTAAACAGAACCGAACCCAGGTCACTGGAGCTGTGAGACTGTGACAGTAAACAGAACTGAACCCAGGTCACTGGAGCTGTGAGACTGTGGCAGTAAACAGAACCGAACCCGGGACACTGGAGCTGTGAGACTGTGGCAGTAAACAGAACCGAACCCGGGACACTGGTGCTGTGAGACTGTGGCAGTAAACAGAACTGAACCCGGGTCACTGGAGCTGTGAGACTGTGGCAGTAAACAGAACTGAACCCGGGTCACTGGAGCTGTGAGACTGTGGCAGTAAACAGAACCGAACCCAGGTCACTGGAGCTGTGAGACTGTGGCAGTAAACAGAACCGAACCCAGGTCACTGGAGCTGTGAGACTGTGGCAGTAAACAGAACCGAACCCGGGTCACTGGAGCTGTGAGACTGTGGCAGTAAACAGAACTGAACCCGGGTCACTGGAGCTGTGAGACTGTGGCAGTAAACAGAACCGAACCCGGGACACTGGAGCTGTGAGACTGTGAGATTAAACAGAACCGGACCCAGGTCACTGGAGCTGTGAGGCTGTGGCAGTAAACAGAACCGAACCCGGGACACTGGAGCTTTGAGACTGTGGCAGTAAACAGAACCGAACCCGGGACACTGGAGCTGTGAGACTGTGGCAGTAAACAGATCCGAACCCGGGACACTGGAGCTGTGAGACTGTGGCAGTAAACAGAACCGAACCCAGGTCACTGGAGCTGTGAGACTGTGGCAGTAAACAGATCCGAACCCGGGACACTGGAGCTGTGAGACTGTGGCAGTAAACAGAACTGAACCCAGGTCACCGGAGCTGTGAGACTGTGGCAGTAAACAGAACCGAACGCGGGACACTGGAGCTGTGAGACTGTGGCAGTAAACAGAACCGAACCCGGGTCACTGGAGCTGTGAGACTGTGGCACTAAACAGAACCGAACCCGGGTCACTGGAGCTGTGAGACTGTGGCAGTAAACAGAACCGAACCCAGGTCACTGGAGCTGTGAGGCTGTGGCAGTAAATAGAACCGAACCCGGGACACTGGAGCTGTGAGACTGTGGCAGTAAACAGAACCGAACCCAGGTCACTGGAGCTGTGAGACTGTGGCAGTAAACAGAACCGAACCCAGGTCACTGGAGCTGTGAGGCTGTGGCAGTAAACAGAACCGAACCCAGGTCACTGGAGCTGTGAGACTGTGGCAGTAAACAGAACCGAACCCGGGACACTGGAGCTGTGAGACTGTGGCAGTAAACAGAACCGAACCCGGATCACCGGAGCTGTGAGACTGTGGCAGTAAACAGAACAGAACCCGGGTCACTGGAGCAGTGAGACTGTGGCAGTAAACAGAACCAAACCCATGTCACTGGAGCTGTGAGACTGTGGCAATAAACAGAACCGAACCCGGGTCACTGGAGCTGTGAGACTGTGGCAGTAAACAGAACCGAACCCGGGTCACTGGAGCTGTGAGGCTGTGGCAGTAAACAGAACCGAACCCAGGACACTGGAGCTGTGAGACTGTGGCAGTAAACAGAACCGAACCCAGGTCACTGGAGCTGTGAGACTGTGGCAGTAAACAGAACCGAACCCGGGACACTGGAGCTGTGAGACTGTGGCAGTAAACAGAACTGAACCCAGGTCACCGGAGCTGTGAGACTGTGGCAGTAAACAGAACCGAAGCCAGGTCACTGGAGCTGTGAGACTGTGGCAGTAAACAGAACCGAACCCAGGTCACTGGAGCGGTGAGACTGTGGCAGTAAACAGAACCGAACCCGGGTCACTGGAGCTGTGAGACTGTGGCAGTAAACAGAACCGAACCCGGGTCACTGGAGCGGTGAGACTGTGGCAGTAAACAGAACCGAACCCAGGTCACTGGAGCTGTGAGACTGTGGCAGTAAACAGAACCGAACCCAGGACACTGGAGCTGTGAGACTGTGGCAGTAAACAGAACTGAACCCAGGTCACTGGAGCTGTGAGACTGTGGCAGTAAACAGAACCGAACCCAGGACACTGGAGCTGTGAGACTGTGGCAGTAAACAGAACCGAACCCGGGACACTGGAGCTGTGAGACTGTGGCAGTAAACAGAACCGAACCCGGGTCACTGGAGCTGTGAGGCTGTGGCAGTAAACAGAACCGAACCCAGGTCACTGGAGCTGTGAGGCTGTGGCAGTAAACAGAACCGAACCCAGGTCACTGGAGCTGTGAGACTGTGGCAGTACGCAGAACCGAACCCGGGACACTGGAGCTGTGAGACTGTGGCAGTAAACAGAACCGAACCCGGATCACCGGAGCTGTGAGACTGTGGCAGTAAACAGAACAGAACCCGGGTCACTGGAGCAGTGAGACTGTGGCAGTAAACAGAACCAAACCCATGTCACTGGAGCTGTGAGACTGTGGCAATAAACAGAACCGAACCCGGGTCACTGGAGCTGTGAGACTGTGGCAGTAAACAGAACCGAACCCGGGTCACTGGAGCTGTGAGGCTGTGGCAGTAAACAGAACCGAACCCAGGACACTGGAGCTGTGAGACTGTGGCAGTAAACAGAACCGAACCCAGGTCACTGGAGCTGTGAGACTGTGGCAGTAAACAGAACCGAACCCGGGACACTGGAGCTGTGAGACTGTGGCAGTAAACAGAACTGAACCCAGGTCACCGGAGCTGTGAGACTGTGGCAGTAAACAGAACCGAAGCCAGGTCACTGGAGCTGTGAGACTGTGGCAGTAAACAGAATCGAACCCAGGTCACTGGAGCGGTGAGACTGTGGCAGTAAACAGAACCGAACCCGGGTCACTGGAGCTGTGAGACTGTGGCAGTAAACAGAACCGAACCCGGGTCACTGGAGCGGTGAGACTGTGGCAGTAAACAGAACCGAACCCAGGTCACTGGAGCTGTGAGACTGTGGCAGTAAACAGAACCGAACCCGGGACACTGGAGCTGTGAGACTGTGGCAGTAAACAAAACCGAACCCGGGTCACTGGAGCTGTGAGACTGTGGCAGTAAACAGAACCGAACCCATGTCACTGGAGCTGTGAGACTGTGGCAGTAAACAGAACCGAACCCAGGTCACTGGAGCTGTGAGACTGTGGCAGTAAACAGAACCGAACCCGGGTCACTGGAGCGGTGAGACTGTGGCAGTAAACAGAACCGAACCCAGGTCACTGGAGCTGTGAGACTGTGGCAGTAAACAGAACCGAACCCGGGACACTGGAGCTGTGAGACTGTGGCAGTAAACAAAACCGAACCCGGGTCACTGGAGCTGTGAGACTGTGGCAGTAAACAGAACCGAACCCATGTCACTGGAGCTGTGAGACTGTGGCAGTAAACAGAACCGAACCCAGGTCACTGGAGCTGTGAGACTGTGGCAGTAAACAGAACCGAACCCGGGACACTGGAGCTGTGAGACTGTGGCTGTAAACAGAACCGAACCCGGGTCACTGGAGCTGTGAGACTGTGGCACTAAACAGAACCGAACCCGGGTCACTGGAGCTGTGAGACTGTGGCAGTAAACAGAACCGAACCCAGGTCACTGGAGCTGTGAGGCTGTGGCAGTAAACAGAACCGAACCCGGGACTCTGGAGCTGTGAGACTGTGGCAGTAAACAGAACCGAACCCGGGACACTGGAGCTGTGAGACTGTGGCAGTAAACAGAACCGAACCCGGGACACTGGAGCGGTGAGGCTGTGGCAGTAAACAGAACCGAACCCAGGTCACTGGAGCTGTGAGACTGTGACAGTAAACAGAACTGAACCCAGGTCACTGGAGCTGTGAGACTGTGGCAGTAAACAGAACCGAACCCGGGACACTGGAGCTGTGAGACTGTGGCAGTAAACAGAACCGAACCCGGGACACTGGTGCTGTGAGACTGTGGCAGTAAACAGAACTGAACCCGGGTCACTGGAGCTGTGAGACTGTGGCAGTAAACAGAACTGAACCCGGGTCACTGGAGCTGTGAGACTGTGGCAGTAAACAGAACCGAACCCAGGTCACTGGAGCTGTGAGACTGTGGCAGTAAACAGAACCGAACCCAGGTCACTGGAGCTGTGAGACTGTGGCAGTAAACAGAACCGAACCCGGGTCACTGGAGCTGTGAGACTGTGGCAGTAAACAGAACTGAACCCGGGTCACTGGAGCTGTGAGACTGTGGCAGTAAACAGAACCGAACCCGGGACACTGGAGCTGTGAGACTGTGAGATTAAACAGAACCGGACCCAGGTCACTGGAGCTGTGAGGCTGTGGCAGTAAACAGAACCGAACCCGGGACACTGGAGCTTTGAGACTGTGGCAGTAAACAGAACCGAACCCGGGTCACTGGAGCTGTGAGACTGTGGCAGTAAACAGATCCGAACCCGGGACACTGGAGCTGTGAGACTGTGGCAGTAAACAGAACCGAACCCGGGTCACTGGAGCTGTGAGACTGTGGCAGTAATCAGATCCGAACCCGGGACACTGGAGCTGTGAGACTGTGGCAGTAAACAGAACTGAACCCAGGTCACCGGAGCTGTGAGACTGTGGCAGTAAACAGAACCGAACGCGGGACAATGGAGCTGTGAGACTGTGGCAGTAAACAGAACCGAACCCGGGTCACTGGAGCTGTGAGACTGTGGCACTAAACAGAACCGAACCCGGGTCACTGGAGCTGTGAGACTGTGGCAGTAAACAGAACCGAACCCAGGTCACTGGAGCTGTGAGGCTGTGGCAGTAAATAGAACCGAACCCGGGACACTGGAGCTGTGAGACTGTGGCAGTAAACAGAACCGAACCCAGGTCACTGGAGCTGTGAGACTGTGGCAGTAAACAGAACCGAACCCAGGTCACTGGAGCTGTGAGGCTGTGGCAGTAAACAGAACCGAACCCAGGTCACTGGAGCTGTGAGACTGTGGCAGTAAACAGAACCGAACCCGGGTCTCTGGAGCTGTGAGGCTGTGGCTGTAAACAGAACCGAACCCAGGTCACTGGAGCTGTGAGACTGTGGCAGTAAACAGAACCGAACCCAGGACACTGGAGCTGTGAGACTGTGGCAGTAAACAGAACCGAACCCGGGTCACTGGAGCTGTGAGGCTGTGGCAGTAAACAGAACCGAACCCAGGTCACTGGAGCTGTGAGGCTGTGGCAGTAAACAGAACCGAACCCAGGTCACTGGAGCTGTGAGACTGTGGCAGTACGCAGAACCGAACCCGGGACACTGGAGCTGTGAAACTGTGGCTGTAAACAGAACCGAACCCGGATCACCGGAGCTGTGAGACTGTGGCAGTAAACAGAACAGAACCCGGGTCACTGGAGCAGTGAGACTGTGGCAGTAAACAGAACCAAACCCATGTCACTGGAGCTGTGAGACTGTGGCAATAAACAGAACCGAACCCGGGTCACTGGAGCTGTGAGACTGTGGCAGTAAACAGAACCGAACCCGGGTCACTGGAGCTGTGAGGCTGTGGCAGTAAACAGAACCGAACCCGGGTCACCGGAGCTGTGAGACTGTGGCAGTAAACAGAACTGAACCCGGGACACTGGAGCTGTGAGACTGTGGCAGTAAACAGAACTGAACCCAGGACACTGGAGCTGTGAGACTGTGGCAGTAAACAGAACCGAACCCAGGTCACTGGAGCTGTGAGACTGTGGCAGTAAACAGAACCGAACCCAGGACACTGGAGCTGTGAGACTGTGGCAGTAAACAGAACCGAACCCGGGTCACCGGAGCTGTGAGACTGTGGCAGTAAACAGAACCGAACCCGGGTCACCGGAGCTGTGAGACTGTGGCAGTAAAGAGAACTGAACCCGGGTCACTGGAGCTGTGAGACTGTGGCATTAAACAGAACCGAACCCAGGTCACTGGAGCTGTGAGACTGTGACAGTAAACAGAAGCGAACCCAGGTCACTGGAGCTGTGAGGCTGTGGCAGTAAACAGAACCGAACCCAGGACACTGGAGCTGTGAGACTGTGGCAGTAAACAGAACTGAACCCGGGTCACTGGAGCTGTGAGACTGTGGCATTAAACAGAACCGAACCCAGGTCACTGGAGCTGTGAGACTGTGACAGTAAACAGAAGCGAACCCAGGTCACTGGAGCTTTGAGGCTGTGGCAGTAAACAGAACCGAACCCGGGTCACTGGAGGTGTGAGACTGTGGCAGTAAACAGAACCGAACCCAGGTCACTGGAGCTGTGAGACTGTGGTAGTAAACAGAACCGGACCCGGGTCACTGGAGCTGTGAGACTGTGGCAGTAAACAGAACCGAACCCGGGACACTGGAGCGGTGAGGCTGTGGCAGTAAACAGAACCGAACCCAGGTCACTGGAGCTGTGAGACTTTGGCAGTAAACATAACCGAACCCAGGTCACTGGAGCTGTGAGACTGTGACAGTAAACAGAACCGAACCCGGGACACTGGAGCTGTGAGACTGTGGCAGTAAACAGAACCGATGCCAGATCACTGGAGCTGTGAGACTGTGGCAGTAAACAGAACCGAACCCAGGTCACTGGAGCTGTGAGACTGTGACAGTAAACAGAACCGAACCCAGGTCACTGGAGCTGTGAGACTGTGGCAGTAAACAGAACCGAACCCAGGTCACTGGAGCTGTGAGACTGTGACAGTAAACAGAACCGAACCCAGGTCACTGGAGCTGTGAGACTGTGACAATAAACAGAACCGAACCCGGGACTCTGGAGCTGTGAGACTGTGGCAGTAAACAGAACCGAACCCAGGTCACTGGAGCTGTGAGACTGTGGCAGTAAACAGAACCGAACCCGGGACACTGGAGCTGTGAGACTGTGACAGTAAACAGAACCGAACCCGGGACTCTGGAGCTGTGAGACTGTGGCAGTAAACAGAACCGAACCCGGGACACTGGAGCTGTGAGACTGTGGCAGTAAACAGAACCGAACCCGGGACACTGGAGCGGTGAGGCTGTGGCAGTAAACAGAACCGAACCCAGGTCACTGGAGCTGTGAGACTGTGACAGTAAACAGAACTGAACCCAGGTCACTGGAGCTGTGAGACTGTGGCAGTAAACAGAACCGAACCCGGGACACTGGAGCTGTGAGACTGTGGCAGTATACAGAACCGAACCCGGGACACTGGTGCTGTGAGACTGTGGCAGTAAACAGAACTGAACCCGGGTCACTGGAGCTGTGAGACTGTGGCAGTAAACAGAACTGAACCCGGGTCACTGGAGCTGTGAGACTGTGGCAGTAAACAGAACCGAACCCAGGTCACTGGAGCTGTGAGACTGTGGCAGTAAACAGAACCGAACCCAGGTCACTGGAGCTGTGAGACTGTGGCAGTAAACAGAACCGAACCCGGGTCACTGGAGCTGTGAGACTGTGGCAGTAAACAGAACTGAATCCGGGTCACTGGAGCTGTGAGACTGTGGCAGTAAACAGAACCGAACCCGGGACACTGGAGCTGTGAGACTGTGAGATTAAACAGAACTGAACCCAGGTCACTGGAGCTGTGAGGCTGTGGCAGTAAACAGAACCGAACCCTGGACACTGGAGCTTTGAGACTGTGGCAGTAAACAGAACCGAACCCGGGTCACTGGAGCTGTGAGACTGTGGCAGTAAACAGAACCGAACCCGGGACACTGGAGCTGTGAGACTGTGGCAGTAAACAGAACCGAACCCGGGTCACTGGAGCTGTGAGACTGTGGCAGTAAACAGATCCGAACCCGGGACACTGGAGCTGTGAGACTGTGGCAGTAAACAGAACTGAACGCGGGACACTGGAGCTGTGAGACTGTGGCAGTAAACAGAACCGAACCCGGGTCACTGGAGCTGTGAGACTGTGGCACTAAACAGAACCGAACCCGGGTCACTGGAGCTGTGAGACTGTGGCAGTAAACAGAACCGAACCCAGGTCACTGGAGCTGTGAGGCTGTGGCAGTAAACAGAACCGAACCCGGGTCACTGGAGCTGTGAGACTGTGGCAGTAAACAGAACCGAACCCGGGTCACTGGAGCTGTGAGACTGTGGCAGTAAACAGAACCGAACCCGGGACACTGGAGCTGTGAGACTGTGGCAGTAAACAGAACCGAACCCAGGTCACTGGAGCTGTGAGACTGTGGCAGTAAACAGAACCGAACCCAGGTCACTGGAGCTGTGAGGCTGTGGCAGTAAACAGAACCGAACCCAGGTCACTGGAGCTGTGAGACTGTGGCAGTAAACAGAACCGAACCCGGGTCACTGGAGCTGTGAGGCTGTGGCTGTAAACAGAACCGAACCCAGGTCACTGGAGCTGTGAGACTGTGGCAGTAAACAGAACCGAACCCAGGACACTGGAGCTGTGAGACTGTGGCAGTAAACAGAACCGAACCCGGGTCACTGGAGCTGTGAGACTGTGGCAGTAAACAGAACCGAACCCGGGACACTGGAGCTGTGAGACTGTGGCAGTAAACAGAACCGAACCCAGGTCACTGGAGCTGTGAGACTGTGGCAGTAAACAGAACCGAACCCGGGTCACTGGAGCTGTGAGACTGTGGCAGTAAACAGAACCGAACCCAGTTCACTGGAGCTGTGAGACTGTGGCAGTGAACAGAACCGAACCCAGGTCACTGGAGCTGTGAGACTGTGGCAGTAAACAGAACTGAACCCAGGTCACTGGAGCTGTGAGACTGTGGCAGTAAACAGAACCGAACCCGGGTCACTGGAGCTGTGAGACTGTGGCAGTGAACAGAACCGAACCCAGGTCACTGGAGCTGTGAGACTGTGGCAGTAAACAGAACTGAACCCAGGTCACTGGAGCTGTGAGACTGTGGCAGTAAACAGAACCGAACCCGGGTCACTGGAGCTGTGAGACTGTGGCAGTGAACAGAACCGAACCCAGGTCACTGGAGCTGTGAGACTGTGGCAGTAAACAGAACTGAACCCAGGTCACTGGAGCTGTGAGACTGTGGCACTAAACAGAACCGAACCCAGGTCACTGGAGCTGTGAGACTGTGGCAGTAAACAGAACCGAACCCAGGTCACTGGAGCTGTGAGACTGTGGCAGTAAACAGAACCGAACCCAGGTCACTGGAGCTGTGAGACTGTGGCAGTAAACAGAACCGAACCCAGGTCACTGGAGCTGTGAGACTGTGGCAGTAAACAGAACCGAACCCGGGACACTGGAGCTGTGAGACTGTGGCAGTAAACAGAACCGAACCCAGGTCACTGGAGCTGTGAGACTGTGGCAGTAAACAGAACCGAACCCGGGTCACTGGAGCTGTGAGACTGTGGCAGTAAACAGAACCGAACCCAGTTCACTGGAGCTGTGAGACTGTGGCAGTGAACAGAACCGAACCCAGGTCACTGGAGCTGTGAGACTGTGGCAGTAAACAGAACCGAACCCGGGTCACTGGAGCTGTGAGACTGTGGCAGTAAACAGAACCGAACCCGGGTCACTGGAGCTGTGAGACTGTGGCAGTGAACAGAACCGAACCCAGGTCACTGGAGCTGTGAGACTGTGGCAGTAAACAGAACCGACCCCGGGTCACTGGAGCTGTGAGACTGTGGCAGTAAACAGAACCGAACCCGGGTCACTGGAGCTGTGAGACTGTGGCAGTGAACAGAACCGAACCCAGGTCACTGGAGCTGTGAGACTGTGGCAGTAAACAGAACTGAACCCAGGTCACTGGAGCTGTGAGACTGTGGCACTAAACAGAACCGAACCCAGGTCACTGGAGCTGTGAGACTGTGGCAGTAAACAGAACCGAACCCAGGTCACTGGAGCTGTGAGACTGTGGCAGTAAACAGAACCGAACCCAGGTCACTGGAGCTGTGAGACTGTGGCAGTAAACAGAACCGAACCCAGGTCACTGGAGCTGTGAGACTGTGGCAGTAAACAGAACCGAACCCGGGACACTGGAGCTGTGAGACTGTGGCAGTAAACAGAACCGAACCCGGGACACTGGAGCTGTGAGACTGTGGCAGTAAACAGAACTGAACCCGGGACACTGGAGCTGTGAGACTGTGGCAGTAAACAGAACCGAACCCGGGTCACTGGAGCTGTGAGGCTGTGGCAGTAAACAGATCCGAACCCGGGACACTGGAGCTGTGAGACTGTGGCAGTAAACAGAACCGAACCCGGGTCACTGGAGCTGTGAGACTGTGGCAGTAAACAGAACCGAACCCGGGACACTGGAGCTGTGAGACTGTGGCAGTAAACAGAACCGACCCCGGGTCACTGGAGCTGTGAGACTGTGGCAGTAAACAGAACCGACCCCGGGTCACTGGAGCTGTGAGACTGTGGCAGTAAACAGAACCGAACCCGGGTCACTGGAGCTGTGAGACTGTGGCAGTAAACAGATCCGACCCCGGGTCACTGGAGCTGTGAGACTGTGGCAGTAAACAGAACCGAACCCGGGTCACTGGAGCTGTGAGACTGTGGCAGTAAACAGAACCGAACCCAGGTCACTGGAGCTGTGAGACTGTGGCAGTAAACAGAACCGAACCCGGGTCACTGGAGCTGTGAGACTGTGGCAGTAAACAGAACCGAACCCAGGTCACTGGAGCTGTGAGACTGTGGCAGTAAACAGAACCGAACCCGGGACACTGGAGCTGTGAGACTGTGGCAGTAAACAGAACCGAACCCGGGACACTGGAGCTGTGAGACTGTGGCAGTAAACAGAACTGAACCCGGGACACTGGAGCTGTGAGACTGTGGCAGTAAACAGAACCGAACCCGGGTCACTGGAGCTGTGAGACTGTGGCAGTAAACAGAACCGAACCCGGGACACTGGAGCTGTGAGACTGTGGCAGTAAACAGAACCGAACCCGGGTCACTGGAGCTGTGAGACTGTGGCAGTAAACAGAACTGAACCCGGGTCACTGGAGCTGTGAGACTGTGGCAGTAAACAGAACCGAACCCAGGTCACTGGAGCTGTGAGACTGTGGCAGTAAACAGAACCGAACCCGGGTCACTGGAGCTGTGAGACTGTGGCAGTAAACAGAACTGAACCCGGGTCACTGGAGCTGTGAGACTGTGGCAGTAAACAGAACCGAACCCGGGTCACTGGAGCTGTGAGACTGTGGCAGTAAACAGAACCGAACCCGGGACACTGGAGCTGTGAGACTGTGGCAGTAAACAGAACTGAACCCGGGACACTGGAGCTGTGAGACTGCGGCAGTAAACAGAACCGAACCCGGGTCACTGGAGCTGTGAGACTGTGGCAGTAAACAGAACCGAACCCGGGACACTGGAGCTGTGAGACTGTGGCAGTAAACAGAACCGAACCCGGGTCACTGGAGCTGTGAGACTGTGGCAGTAAACAGAACTGAACCCAGGTCACTGGAGCTGTGAGACTGTGGCAGTAAACAGAACCGAACCCAGGTCACTGGGGCTGTGAGACTGTGGCAGTAAACAGAACCGAACCCGGGACACTGGAGCTGTGAGACTGTGACAGTAAACAGAACCGAACCCGGGTCACTGGAGCTGTGAGACTGTGGCAGTAAACAGAACCGAACCCGGGTCACTGGAGCTGTGAGACTGTGGCAGTAAACAGAACCGAACCCGGGTCACTGGAGCTGTGAGACTGTGGCAGTAAACAGAACCGAACCCGGGACACTGGAGCTGTGAGACTGTGGCAGTAAACAGAACCGAACCCGGGTCACTGGAGCTGTGAGACTGTGGCAGTAAACAGAACCGAACAATGGTCACTGGAGCTGTGGGACTGTGGCAGTAAACAGAACCGAACCCAGGACACTGGAGCTGTGAGACTGTGGCAGTAAACAGAACCGAACCCAGGTCACTGGAGCTGTGAGACTGTGGCAGTAAACGGAACCGAACCCGGGTCACTGGAGCTGTGAGACTGTGGCAGTAAACAGAACCGAACCCGGGACACTGGAGCTGTGAGACTGTGGCAGTAAACAGAACTTAACCCGGGTCACTGGAGCTGTGAGGCTGTGGCAGTAAACAGAACCGAACCCAGGTCACTGGAGCTGTGAGACTGTGGCAGTAAACAGAACCGAACCCAGGTCACTGGAGCTGTGAGACTGTGGCAGTAAACAGAACTGAACCCGGGACACTGGAGCTGTGAGGCTGTGGCAGTAAACAGAACCGAACCCGGGTCACTGGAGCTGTGAGACTGTGGCAGTAAACAGAACCGAACCCGGGACACTGGAGCTGTGAGGCTGTGGCAGTAAACAGAACCGAACCCGGGTCACTGGAGCTGTGAGACTGTGGCAGTAAACAGAACCGAACCCAGGTCACTGGAGCTGTGAGACTGTGGCAGTAAACAGAACCGAACCCGGGTCACTGGAGCTGTGAGACTGTGGCAGTAAACAGAACTGAACCCAGGTCACTGGAGCTGTGAGACTGTGGCACTAAACAGAACCGAACCCAGGTCACTGGAGCTGTGAGACTGTGGCAGTAAACAGAACCGAACCCAGGTCACTGGAGCTGTGAGACTGTGGCAGTAAACAGAAACGAACCCGGGACACTGGAGCTGTGAGACTGTGGCAGTAAACAGAACCGAACCCAGGTCACTGGAGCTGTGAGACTGTGGCAGTAAACAGAACCGAACCCGGGACACTGGAGCTGTGAGACTGTGGCAGTAAACAGAACCGAACCCGGGACACTGGAGCTGTGAGACTGTGGCAGTAAACAGAACTGAACCCGGGACACTGGAGCTGTGAGACTGTGGCAGTAAACAGAACCGAACCCGGGTCACTGGAGCTGTGAGACTGTGGCAGTAAACAGAACCGAACCCGGGACACTGGAGCTGTGAGACTGTGGCAGTAAACAGAACCGAACCCGGGTCACTGGAGCTGTGAGACTGTGGCAGTAAACAGAACCGAACCCGGGACACTGGAGCTGTGAGACTGTGGCAGTAAACAGAACCGACCCCGGGTCACTGGAGCTGTGAGACTGTGGCAGTAAACAGAACCGACCCCGGGTCACTGGAGCTGTGAGACTGTGGCAGTAAACAGAACCGAACCCGGGTCACTGGAGCTGTGAGACTGTGGCAGTGAACAGAACCGAACCCAGGTCACTGGAGCTGTGAGGCTGTGGCAGTAAACAGAACCGAACCCAGGTCACTGGAGCTGTGAGACTGTGGCAGTAAACAGATCCGACCCCGGGTCACTGGAGCTGTGAGACTGTGGCAGTAAACAGAACCGAACCCGGGTCACTGGAGCTGTGAGACTGTGGCAGTAAACAGAACCGAACCCGGGTCACTGGAGCTGTGAGACTGTGGCAGTAAACAGAACCGAACCCAGGACACTGGAGCTGTGAGACTGTGGCAGTAAACAGATCCGACCCCGGGTCACTGGAGCTGTGAGACTGTGGCAGTAAACAGAACCGAACCCGGGTCACTGGAGCTGTGAGACTGTGGCAGTAAACAGAACCGAACCCGGGTCACTGGAGCTGTGAGACTGTGGCAGTAAACAGAACCGAACCCGGGACACTGGAGCTGTGAGACTGTGGCAGTAAACAGAACCGAACCCGGGTCACTGGAGCTGTGAGACTGTGGCAGTAAACAGAACCGAACCCAGGACACTGGAGCTGTGAGACTGTGGCAGTAAACAGAACCGAACCCGGGACACTGGAGCTGTGAGACTGTGGCAGTAAACAGAACTGAACCCGGGACACTGGAGCTGTGAGACTGTGGCAGTAAACAGAACCGAACCCGGGTCACTGGAGCTGTGAGACTGTGGCAGTAAACAGAACCGAACCCAGGTCACTGGAGCTGTGAGACTGTGGCAGTAAACAGAACCGAACCCCGGTCACTGAGCTGTGAGACTGTGGCAGTAAACAGAACCGAACCCGGGTCACTGGAGCTGTGAGACTGTGGCAGTAAACAGAACCGAACCCGGGTCACTGGAGCTGTGAGACTGTGGCAGTAAACAGAACCGAACCCAGGACACTGGAGCTGTGAGACTGTGGCAGTAAACAGAACCGAACCCGGGTCACTGGAGCTGTGAGACTGTGGCAGTAAACAGAACCGAACCCGGGACACTGGAGCTGTGAGACTGTGGCAGTAAACAGAACTGAACCCGGGACACTGGAGCTGTGAGAGTGTGGCAGTAAACAGAACTGAACCCGGGACACTGGAGCTGTGAGACTGTGGCAGTAAACAGAACTGAACCCGGGACACTGGAGCTGTGAGACTGTGGCAGTAAACAGAACCGAACCCGGGTCACTGGAGCTGTGAGACTGTGGCAGTAAACAGAACCGAACCCGGGACACTGGAGCTGTGAGACTGTGGCAGTAAACAGAACCGAACCCAGGTCACTGGAGCTGTGAGACTGTGGCAGTAAACAGAACCGAACCCGGGTCACTGGAGCTGTGAGACTGTGGCAGTAAACAGAACTGAACCCGGGTCACTGGAGCTGTGAGACTGTGGCAGTAAACAGAACCGAACCCGGGTCACTGGAGCTGTGAGACTGTGGCAGTAAACAGAACCGAACCCGGGACACTGGAGCTGTGAGACTGTGGCAGTAAACAGAACTGAACCCGGGACACTGGAGCTGTGAGACTGCGGCAGTAAACAGAACCGAACCCGGGTCACTGGAGCTGTGAGACTGTGGCAGTAAACAGAACCGAACCCGGGACACTGGAGCTGTGAGACTGTGGCAGTAAACAGAACCGAACCCGGGTCACTGGAGCTGTGAGACTGTGGCAGTAAACAGAACCGAACCCGGGTCACTGGAGCTGTGAGACTGTGACAGTAAACAGAACCGAACCCGGGTCACTGGAGCTGTGAGACTGTGGCAGTAAACAGAACCGAACCCGGGTCACTGGAGCTGTGAGACTGTGGCAGTAAACAGAACCGAACCCGGGTCACTGGAGCTGTGAGACTGTGGCAGTAAACAGAACCGAACCCGGGACACTGGAGCTGTGAGACTGTGGCAGTAAACAGAACCGAACCCGGGTCACTGGAGCTGTGAGACTGTGGCAGTAAACAGAACCGAACCCAGGTCACTGGAGCTGTGAGACTGTGGCAGTAAACAGAACCGAACCCAGGTCACTGGAGCTGTGAGACTGTGGCAGTAAACAGAACCGAACCCGGGACACTGGAGCTGTGAGACTGTGGCAGTAAACAGAACTTAACCCGGGTCACTGGAGCTGTGAGGCTGTGGCAGTAAACAGAACCGAACCCGGGTCACTGGAGCTGTGAGACTGTGGCAGTAAACAGAACCGAACCCAGGTCACTGGAGCTGTGAGACTGTGGCAGTAAACAGAACTGAACCCGGGACACTGGAGCTGTGAGGCTGTGGCAGTAAACAGAACCGAACCCGGGTCACTGGAGCTGTGAGACTGTGGCAGTAAACAGAACTGAACCCGGGACACTGGAGCTGTGAGGCTGTGGCAGTAAACAGAACTGAACCCGGGACACTGGAGCTGTGAGGCTGTGGCAGTAAACAGAACCGAACCCAGGTCACTGGAGCTGTGAGACTGTGGCAGTAAACAGAACCGAACCCGGGTCACTGGAGCTGTGAGACTGTGGCAGTAAACAGAACCGAACCCGGGTCACTGGAGCTGTGACACTGTGGCAGTAAACAGAACTGAACCCGGGACACTGGAGCTGTGAGGCTGTGGCAGTAAACAGAACTGAACCTGGGTCACTGGAGCTGTGAGACTGTGGCAGTAAACAGAACCGAACCCAGGACACTGGAGCTGTGAGACTGTGGCAGTAAACAGAACCGAACCCGGGACACTGGAGCTGTGAGACTGTGGCAGTAAACAGAACCGTACCCGGGACACTGGAGCTGTGAGGCTGTGGCAGGAAACAGAACTGAACCCGGGACACTGGAGCTGTGAGGCTGTGGCAGTAAACAGAACTGAACCCTGGTCACTGGAGCTTTGAGACTGTGGCAGTAAACAGAACTGAACCTGGGTCACTGGAGCTGTGAGGCTGTGGCAGTAAACAGAACCGAACCCAGGTCACTGGAGCTGTGAGACTGTGGCAGTAAACAGAACCGAACCCAGGTCACTGGAGCTGTGAGACTGTGGCAGTAAACAGAACCGAACCCAGGTCACTGGAGCTGTGAGACTGTGGCAGTAAACAGAACCGAACCCGGGACACTGGAGCTGTGAGACTGTGGCAGTAAACAGAACCGAACCCAGGTCACTGGAGCTGTGAGACTGTGGCAGTAAACAGAACTGAACCCGGGTCACTGGAGCTGTGAGACTGTGGCAGTAAACAGAACCGAACCCGGGTCACTGGAGCTGTGAGACTGTGGCAGTAAACAGAACCGAACCCGGGACACTGGAGCTGTGAGACTGTGGCAGTAAACAGAACTGAACCCGGGACACTGGAGCTGTGAGACTGCGGCAGTAAACAGAACCGAACCTGGGTCACTGGAGCTGTGAGACTGTGGCAGTAAACAGAACCGAACCCAGGTCACTGGAGCTGTGAGACTGTGGCAGTAAACAGAACCGAACCCGGGACACTGGAGCTGTGAGACTGTGGCAGTAAACAGAACCGAACCCAGGTCACTGGAGCTGTGAGACTGTGGCAGTAAACAGAACCGAACCCAGGTCACTGGAGCTGTGAGACTGTGGCAGTAAACAGAACCGAACCCGGGTCACTGGAGCTGTGAGACTGTGGCAGTAAACAGAACTTAACCCGGGTCACTGGAGCTGTGAGGCTGTGGCAGTAAACAGAACCGAACCCGGGTCACTGGAGCTGTGAGACTGTGGCAGTAAACAGAACCAAACCCGGGTCACTGGAGCTGTGAGACTGTGGCAGTAAACAGAACTTAACCCGGGTCACTGGAGCTGTGAGGCTGTGGCAGTAAACAGAACCGAACCCGGGTCACTGGAGCTGTGAGACTGTGGCAGTAAACAGAACCGAACCCAGGTCACTGGAGCTGTGAGACTGTGGCAGTAAACAGAACTGAACCCGGGACACTGGAGCTGTGAGGCTGTGGCAGTAAACAGAACCGAACCCGGGTCACTGGAGCTGTGAGACTGTGGCAGTAAACAGAACTGAACCCGGGACACTGGAGCTGGGAGGCTGTGGCAGTAAACAGAACATAACCCGGGTCACTGGAGCTGTGAGACTGTGGCAGTAAACAGAACCGAACCCGGGTCACTGGAGCTGTGAGACTGTGGCAGTAAACAGAACTGAACCCGGGACACTGGAGCTGTGAGACTGTGGCAGTAAACAGAACTGAACCCGGGTCACTGGAGCTGTGAGGCTGTGGCAGTAAACAGAACCGAACCCAGGTCACTGGAGCTGTGAGACTGTGGCAGTAAACAGAACCGAACCCAGGTCACTGGAGCTGTGAGACTGTGGCAGTAAACAGAACCGAACCCAGGTCACTGGAGCTGTGAGACTGTGGCAGTAAACAGAACCGAACCCAGGTCACTGGAGCTGTGAGACTGTGGCAGTAAACAGAACTGAACCCGGGTCACTGGAGCTGTGAGGCTGTGGCAGTAAACAGAACCGAACCCGGGACACTGGAGCTGTGAGACTGTGGCAGTAAACAGAACCGAACCCAGGTCACTGGAGCTGTGAGACTGTGGCAGTAAACAGAACCGAACCCAGATCACTGGAGCTGTGAGACTGTGGCAGTAAACAGAACCGAAGCCAGATCACTGGAGCTGTGAGGCTGTGGCAGTAAACAGAACCGAACCCGGGTCACTGAAGCTGTGAGACTGTGGCAGTAAACAGAACCGAACCCAGGTCACTGGAGCTGTGAGACTGTGGCAGTAAACAGAACCGAACCCGGGACACTGGAGCTGTGAGACTGTGGCAGTAAACAGAACCGAACCCAGGTCACTGGAGCTGTGAGACTGTGGCAGTAAACAGAACTGAACCCGGGTCACTGGAGCTGTGAGACTGTGGCAGTAAACAGAACCGAACCCGGGTCACTGGAGCTGTGAGACTGTGGCAGTAAACAGAACCGAACCCGGGACACTGGAGCTGTGAGACTGCGGCAGTAAACAGAACTGAACCCGGGACACTGGAGCTGTGAGACTGCGGCAGTAAACAGAACCGAACCTGGGTCACTGGAGCTGTGAGACTGTGGCAGTAAACAGAACCGAACCCAGGTCACTGGAGCTGTGAGACTGTGGCAGTAAACAGAACCGAACCCGGGACACTGGAGCTGTGAGACTGTGGCAGTAAACAGAACTGAACCCGGGACACTGGAGCTGTGAGACTGTGGCAGTAAACAGAACCGAACCCAGGTCACTGGAGCTGTGAGACTGTGGCAGTAAACAGAACCGAACCCAGGTCACTGGAGCTGTGAGACTGTGGCAGTAAACAGAACCGAACCCGGGTCACTGGAGCTGTGAGACTGTGGCAGTAAACAGAACTTAACCCGGGTCACTGGAGCTGTGAGGCTGTGGCAGTAAACAGAACCGAACCCGGGTCACTGGAGCTGTGAGACTGTGGCAGTAAACAGAACCAAACCCGGGTCACTGGAGCTGTGAGACTGTGGCAGTAAACAGAACTTAACCCGGGTCACTGGAGCTGTGAGGCTGTGGCAGTAAACAGAACCGAACCCGGGTCACTGGAGCTGTGAGACTGTGGCAGTAAACAGAACCGAACCCAGGTCACTGGAGCTGTGAGACTGTGGCAGTAAACAGAACTGAACCCGGGACACTGGAGCTGTGAGGCTGTGGCAGTAAACAGAACCGAACCCGGGTCACTGGAGCTGTGAGACTGTGGCAGTAAACAGAACTGAACCCGGGACACTGGAGCTGGGAGGCTGTGGCAGTAAACAGAACATAACCCGGGTCACTGGAGCTGTGAGACTGTGGCAGTAAACAGAACCGAACCCAGGTCACTGGAGCTGTGAGACTGTGGCAGTAAACAGAACCGAACCCGGGTCACTGGAGCTGTGAGACTGTGGCAGTAAACAGAACTGAACCCGGGACACTGGAGCTGTGAGACTGTGGCAGTAAACAGAACTGAACCCGGGTCACTGGAGCTGTGAGGCTGTGGCAGTAAACAGAACCGAACCCAGGTCACTGGAGCTGTGAGACTGTGGCAGTAAACAGAACCGAACCCAGGTCACTGGAGCTGTGAGACTGTGGCAGTAAACAGAACCGAACCCAGGTCACTGGAGCTGTGAGACTGTGGCAGTAAACAGAACCGAACCCAGGTCACTGGAGCTGTGAGACTGTGGCAGTAAACAGAACTGAACCCGGGTCACTGGAGCTGTGAGGCTGTGGCAGTAAACAGAACCGAACCCGGGACACTGGAGCTGTGAGACTGTGGCAGTAAACAGAACCGAACCCAGGTCACTGGAGCTGTGAGACTGTGGCAGTAAACAGAACCGAACCCAGATCACTGGAGCTGTGAGACTGTGGCAGTAAACAGAACCGAAGCCAGATCACTGGAGCTGTGAGGCTGTGGCAGTAAACAGAACCGAACCCGGGTCACTGAAGCTGTGAGACTGTGGCAGTAAACAGAACCGAACCCGGGTCACTGGAGCTGTGAGACTGAGGCAGTAAACAGAACCGAACCCAGGTCACCGGAGCTGTGAGACTGTGGCAGTAAACAGAACTGAACCCGGGACACTGGAGCTGTGTGACTGTGGCAGTAAACAGAACCGAACCCGGGACACTGGAGCTGTGAGACTGTGGCAGTAAACAGAACCGAACCCGGGATACTGGAGCTGTGAGACTGTGGCAGTAAACAGAACCGAACCCGGGACACTGGAGCTGTGTGACTGTGGCAGTAAACAGAACTGAACCCGGGACACTGGAGCTGTGAGGCTGTGGCAGTAAACAGAACCGAACCCGGGTCACTGGAGCTGTGAGACTGTGGCAGTAAACAGAACTGAACCCGGGACACTGGAGCTGTGAGGCTGTGGCAGTAAACAGAACCGAACCCAGGTCACTGGAGCTGTGAGACTGTGGCAGTAAACAGAACTGAACCCAGGTCACTGGAGCTGTGAGACTGTGGCAGTAAACAGAACCGAACCCGGGACACTGGAGCTGTGAGACTGTGGCAGTAAACAGAACCGAACCCAGGTCACTGGAGCTGTGAGACTGTGACAGTAAACAGAACCGAACCCAGGTCACCGGAGCTGTGAGACTGTGGCAGTAAACAGAACTGAACCCGGGACACTGGAGCTGTGAGGCTGTGGCAGTAAACAGAACCGCACCCGGGACACTGGAGCTGTGTGACTGTGGCAGTAAACAGAACCGAACCCGGGACACTGGAGCTGTGAGACTGTGGCAGTAAACAGAACCGAACCCGGGACACTGGAGCTGTGAGACTGTGGCAGTAAACAGAACCGAACCTAGGTCACTGGAGCTGTGAGACTGTGGCAGTAAACAGAACCGAACCTAGGTCACTGGAGCTGTGAGGCTGTGGCAGTAAACAGAACTGAACCCGGGACACTGGAGCTGTGAGGCTGTGGCAGTAAACAGAACCGAACCCGGGACACTGGAGCTGTGTGACTGTGGCAGTAAACAGAACTGAACCCGGGACACTGGAGCTGTGAGGCTGTGGCAGTAAACAGAACCGAACCCGGGACACTGGAGCTGTGTGACTGTGGCAGTAAACAGAACCGAACCCGGGTCACTGGAGCTGTGAGACTGTGGCAGTAAACAGAACTGAACCCGGGACACTGGAGCTGTGAGACTGTGGCAGTAAACAGAACCGAACCCGGGACACTGGAACTGTGAGACTGTGGCAGTAAACAGAACCGAACCCAGGTCACTGGAGCTGTGAGACTGTGACAGTAAACAGAACCGAACCCAGGTCACCGGAGCTGTGAGACTGTGGCAGTAAACAGAACTGAACCCGGGACACTGGAGCTGTGAGGCTGTGGCAGTAAACAGAACCGAACCCGGGACACTGGAGCTGTGTGACTGTGGCAGTAAACAGAACCGAACCCGGGACACTGGAGCTGTGAGACTGTGGCAGTAAACAGAACCGAACCCAGGTCACTGGAGCTGTGAGGCTGTGGCAGTAAACAGAACTGAACCCGGGACACTGGAGCTGTGAGGCTGTGGCAGTAAACAGAACCGAACCCAGGTCACTGGAGCTGTGTGACTGTGGCAGTAAACAGAACTGAACCCGGGACACTGGAGCTGTGAGGCTGTGGCAGTAA
This sequence comes from Heterodontus francisci, assembly GCF_036365525.1. Lineage (NCBI taxonomy): Eukaryota > Metazoa > Chordata > Chondrichthyes > Heterodontiformes > Heterodontidae > Heterodontus > Heterodontus francisci. The sequence goes on along the minus strand of NW_027141614.1, from coordinate 1,418,029 downwards.
ACAGAACTGAACCCAGGTCACGGGAGCTGTGAGACTGTGGCAGTAAACAGAACTGAACCCGGGACACTGGAGCTGTGAGGCTGTGGCAGTAAACAGAACCGAACCCGGGTCACTGGAGCTGTGAGACTGTGGCAGTAAACAGAACCGAACCCAGGTCACTGGAGCTGTGAGACTGTGACAGTAAACAGAACTGAACCCAGGTCACTGGAGCTGTGAGACTGTGGCAGTAAACAGAACTGAACCCGGGAAACTGGAGCTGTGAGGCTGTGGCAGTAAACAGAACTGAACCCAGGTCACTGGAGCTGTGAGACTGTGGCAGTAAACAGAACTGAACCCGGGACACTGGAGCTGTGAGACTGTGGCAGTAAACAGAACTGAACCCGGGACACTGGAGCTGTGAGGCTGTGGCAGTAAACAGAACCGAACCCAGGTCACTGGAGCTGTGAGACTGTGGCAGTAAACAGAACCGAACCCGGGTCACTGGAGCTGTGAGACTGTGGCAGTAAACAGAACCGAACCCAGGACACTGGAGCTGTGAGACTGTGGCAGTAAACAGAACCGAACCCAGGTCACTGGAGCTGTGAGACTGTGGCAGTAAACAGAACCGAACCCGGGTCACTGGAGCTGTGAGACTGTGGCAGTAAACAGAACCGAACCCGGGTCACTGGAGCTGTGAGACTGTGGCAGTAAACAGAACCGAACCCGGGACACTGGAGCTGTGAGACTGTGGCAGTAAACAGAACCGAACCCAGGACACTGGAGCTGTGAGACTGTGGCAGTAAACAGAACCGAACCCGGGTCACTGGAGCTGTGAGACTGTGGCAGTCCCCAGAACCGAACCCGGGACACTGGAGCTGTGAGACTGTGGCAGTAAATAGAACCGAACCCGGGACACTGGAGCTGTGAGACTGTGGCAGTAAACAGAACCGAACCCAGGACACTGGAGCTGTGAGGCTGTGGCAGTAAACAGAACCGAACCCGGGTCACTGGAGCTGTGAGACTGTGGCATTAAACAGAACCGAACCCAGGTCACTGGAGCTGTGAGACTGTGGCAGTAAACAGAACCGAACCCAGGTCACTGGAGCTGTGAGACTGTGGCAGTAAACAGAACCGAACTCGGGTCACTGGAGCTGTGAGACTGTGGCAGTAAACAGAACCGAACCCGGGACACTGGAGCTGTGAGACTGTGGCAGTAAACAGAACTGAACCCAGGTCACTGGAGCTGTGAGACTATGGCAGTAAACAGAACCGAACCCGGGTCACTGGAGCTGTGAGACTGTGACAGTCCCCAGAATCGAACCCGGGACACTGGAGCTGTGAGACTGTGGCAGTAAACAGAACCGAACCCAGGTCACTGGAGCTGTGAGACTGTGGCAGTAAACAGAACCGAACCCGGGACACTGGAGCTGTGAGACTGTGACAGTAAACAGAACTGAACCCAGGTCACTGGAGCTGTGAGACTGTGGCAGTAAACAGAACCGAACCCAGGACACTGGAAATGTGAGACTGTGGCATTAAACAGAACCGAACCCAGGAACCGGAGCTGTGAGACTGTGGCAGTAAACAGAACCGAACCCGGGACACTGGAGCTGTGAGACTGTGGCAGTAAACAGAACCGAACCCAGGTCACCGGAGCTGTGAGACTGTGGCAGTAAACAGAACCGAACCCAGGTCACTGGAGCTGTGAGACTGTGGCAGTAAACAGAACCGAACCCAGGTCACTGGAGCTGTGAGACTGTGGCAGTAAACAGAACCGAACCCGGGTCACTGGAGCTGTGAGACTGTGGCAGTAAACAGAACCGAACCCGGGTCACTGGAGCTGTGAGGCTGTGGCAGTAAACAGAACCGAACCCGGGTCACTGGAGCTGTGAGACTGTGGCAGTAAACAGAACCGAACCCAGGTCACTGGAGCAGTGAGACTGTGGCAGTAAACAGAACCGAACCCAGGTCACTGGAGCTGTGAGACTGTGGCAGTAAACAGAACTGAACCCGGGTCACTGGAGCTGTGAGACTGTGGCAGTAAACAGAACCGAACCTGGGACACTGGAGCTGTGAGACTGTGGCAGTCCCCAGAACCGAACCCAGGACACTGGAGCTGTGAGACTGTGGCAGTAAACAGAACCGAACCCATGTCACTGGAGCTGTGAGACTGTGGCAGTAAACAGAACCGAACCCAGGTCACTGGAGCTGTGAGACTGTGGCAGTAAACAGAACCGAACCCAGGTCACTGGAGCTGTGAGACTGTGGCAGTAAACAGAACCAAACCCAGGTCACTGGAGCTGTGAGACTGTGGCAGTAAACAGAACCGAACCCAGGACACTGGAGCTGTGAGACTGTGACAGGAAACAGAACCGAACCCGGGACACTGGAGCTGTGAGACTGTGACAGGAAACAGAACCGAACCCGGGACACTGGAGCTGTGAGGCTGTGGCAGTAAACAGAACCGAACCCGGGTCACTGGAGCTGTGAGACTGTGGCAGTAAACAGAACTTAACCCGGGTCACTGGAGCTGTGAGGCTGTGGCAGTAAACAGAACCGAACCCGGGTCACTGGAGCTGTGAGACTGTGGCAGTAAACAGAACCAAACCCGGGTCACTGGAGCTGTGAGACTGTGGCAGTAAACAGAACTTAACCCGGGTCACTGGAGCTGTGAGGCTGTGGCAGTAAACAGAACCGAACCCGGGTCACTGGAGCTGTGAGACTGTGGCAGTAAACAGAACCGAACCCAGGTCACTGGAGCTGTGAGACTGTGGCAGTAAACAGAACTGAACCCGGGACACTGGAGCTGTGAGGCTGTGGCAGTAAACAGAACCGAACCCGGGTCACTGGAGCTGTGAGACTGTGGCAGTAAACAGAACTGAACCCGGGACACTGGAGCTGGGAGGCTGTGGCAGTAAACAGAACATAACCCGGGTCACTGGAGCTGTGAGACTGTGGCAGTAAACAGAACCGAACCCAGGTCACTGGAGCTGTGAGACTGTGGCAGTAAACAGAACCGAACCCGGGTCACTGGAGCTGTGAGACTGTGGCAGTAAACAGAACTGAACCCGGGACACTGGAGCTGTGAGACTGTGGCAGTAAACAGAACTGAACCCGGGTCACTGGAGCTGTGAGGCTGTGGCAGTAAACAGAACCGAACCCAGGTCACTGGAGCTGTGAGACTGTGGCAGTAAACAGAACCGAACCCAGGTCACTGGAGCTGTGAGACTGTGGCAGTAAACAGAACCGAACCCAGGTCACTGGAGCTGTGAGACTGTGGCAGTAAACAGAACCGAACCCAGGTCACTGGAGCTGTGAGACTGTGGCAGTAAACAGAACTGAACCCGGGTCACTGGAGCTGTGAGGCTGTGGCAGTAAACAGAACCGAACCCGGGACACTGGAGCTGTGAGACTGTGGCAGTAAACAGAACCGAACCCAGGTCACTGGAGCTGTGAGACTGTGGCAGTAAACAGAACCGAACCCAGATCACTGGAGCTGTGAGACTGTGGCAGTAAACAGAACCGAAGCCAGATCACTGGAGCTGTGAGGCTGTGGCAGTAAACAGAACCGAACCCGGGTCACTGAAGCTGTGAGACTGTGGCAGTAAACAGAACCGAACCCGGGTCACTGGAGCTGTGAGACTGAGGCAGTAAACAGAACCGAACCCAGGTCACCGGAGCTGTGAGACTGTGGCAGTAAACAGAACTGAACCCGGGACACTGGAGCTGTGTGACTGTGGCAGTAAACAGAACCGAACCCGGGACACTGGAGCTGTGAGACTGTGGCAGTAAACAGAACCGAACCCGGGACACTGGAGCTGTGAGACTGTGGCAGTAAACAGAACCGAACCCGGGACACTGGAGCTGTGTGACTGTGGCAGTAAACAGAACTGAACCCGGGACACTGGAGCTGTGAGGCTGTGGCAGTAAACAGAACCGAACCCGGGTCACTGGAGCTGTGAGACTGTGGCAGTAAACAGAACTGAACCCGGGACACTGGAGCTGTGAGGCTGTGGCAGTAAACAGAACCGAACCCAGGTCACTGGAGCTGTGAGACTGTGGCAGTAAACAGAACTGAACCCAGGTCACTGGAGCTGTGAGACTGTGGCAGTAAACAGAACCGAACCCGGGACACTGGAGCTGTGAGACTGTGGCAGTAAACAGAACCGAACCCAGGTCACTGGAGCTGTGAGACTGTGACAGTAAACAGAACCGAACCCAGGTCACCGGAGCTGTGAGACTGTGGCAGTAAACAGAACTGAACCCGGGACACTGGAGCTGTGAGGCTGTGGCAGTAAACAGAACCGCACCCGGGACACTGGAGCTGTGTGACTGTGGCAGTAAACAGAACCGAACCCGGGACACTGGAGCTGTGAGACTGTGGCAGTAAACAGAACCGAACCCGGGACACTGGAGCTGTGAGACTGTGGCAGTAAACAGAACCGAACCTAGGTCACTGGAGCTGTGAGACTGTGGCAGTAAACAGAACCGAACCTAGGTCACTGGAGCTGTGAGGCTGTGGCAGTAAACAGAACTGAACCCGGGACACTGGAGCTGTGAGGCTGTGGCAGTAAACAGAACCGAACCCGGGACACTGGAGCTGTGTGACTGTGGCAGTAAACAGAACTGAACCCGGGACACTGGAGCTGTGAGGCTGTGGCAGTAAACAGAACCGAACCCGGGACACTGGAGCTGTGTGACTGTGGCAGTAAACAGAACCGAACCCGGGTCACTGGAGCTGTGAGACTGTGGCAGTAAACAGAACTGAACCCGGGACACTGGAGCTGTGAGACTGTGGCAGTAAACAGAACCGAACCCGGGACACTGGAACTGTGAGACTGTGGCAGTAAACAGAACCGAACCCAGGTCACTGGAGCTGTGAGACTGTGACAGTAAACAGAACCGAACCCAGGTCACCGGAGCTGTGAGACTGTGGCAGTAAACAGAACTGAACCCGGGACACTGGAGCTGTGAGGCTGTGGCAGTAAACAGAACCGAACCCGGGACACTGGAGCTGTGTGACTGTGGCAGTAAACAGAACCGAACCCGGGACACTGGAGCTGTGAGACTGTGGCAGTAAACAGAACCGAACCCAGGTCACTGGAGCTGTGAGGCTGTGGCAGTAAACAGAACTGAACCCGGGACACTGGAGCTGTGAGGCTGTGGCAGTAAACAGAACCGAACCCAGGTCACTGGAGCTGTGTGACTGTGGCAGTAAACAGAACTGAACCCGGGACACTGGAGCTGTGAGGCTGTGGCAGTAAACAGAACTGAACCCAGGTCACGGGAGCTGTGAGACTGTGGCAGTAAACAGAACCGAACCCGGGTCACTGGAGCTGTGAGGCTGTGGCAGTAAACAGAACCGAACCCGGGTCACTGGAGCTGTGAGACTGTGGCAGTAAACAGAACCGAACCCAGGTCACTGGAGCTGTGAGACTGTGACAGTAAACAGAACTGAACCCAGGTCACTGGAGCTGTGAGACTGTGGCAGTAAACAGAACTGAACCCGGGAAACTGGAGCTGTGAGGCTGTGGCAGTAAACAGAACTGAACCCAGGTCACTGGAGCTGTGAGACTGTGGCAGTAAACAGAACTGAACCCGGGACACTGGAGCTGTGAGACTGTGGCAGTAAACAGAACTGAACCCGGGACACTGGAGCTGTGAGGCTGTGGCAGTAAACAGAACCGAACCCAGGTCACTGGAGCTGTGAGACTGTGGCAGTAAACAGAACCGAACCCGGGTCACTGGAGCTGTGAGACTGTGGCAGTAAACAGAACCGAACCCAGGACACTGGAGCTGTGAGACTGTGGCAGTAAACAGAACCGAACCCAGGTCACTGGAGCTGTGAGACTGTGGCAGTAAACAGAACCGAACCCGGGTCACTGGAGCTGTGAGACTGTGGCAGTAAACAGAACCGAACCCGGGTCACTGGAGCTGTGAGACTGTGGCAGTAAACAGAACCGAACCCGGGACACTGGAGCTGTGAGACTGTGGCAGTAAACAGAACCGAACCCAGGACACTGGAGCTGTGAGACTGTGGCAGTAAACAGAACCGAACCCGGGTCACTGGAGCTGTGAGACTGTGGCAGTCCCCAGAACCGAACCCGGGACACTGGAGCTGTGAGACTGTGGCAGTAAATAGAACCGAACCCGGGACACTGGAGCTGTGAGACTGTGGCAGTAAACAGAACCGAACCCAGGACACTGGAGCTGTGAGGCTGTGGCAGTAAACAGAACCGAACCCGGGTCACTGGAGCTGTGAGACTGTGGCATTAAACAGAACCGAACCCAGGTCACTGGAGCTGTGAGACTGTGGCAGTAAACAGAACCGAACCCAGGTCACTGGAGCTGTGAGACTGTGGCAGTAAACAGAACCGAACTCGGGTCACTGGAGCTGTGAGACTGTGGCAGTAAACAGAACCGAACCCGGGACACTGGAGCTGTGAGACTGTGGCAGTAAACAGAACTGAACCCAGGTCACTGGAGCTGTGAGACTATGGCAGTAAACAGAACCGAACCCGGGTCACTGGAGCTGTGAGACTGTGACAGTCCCCAGAATCGAACCCGGGACACTGGAGCTGTGAGACTGTGGCAGTAAACAGAACCGAACCCAGGTCACTGGAGCTGTGAGACTGTGGCAGTAAACAGAACCGAACCCGGGACACTGGAGCTGTGAGACTGTGACAGTAAACAGAACTGAACCCAGGTCACTGGAGCTGTGAGACTGTGGCAGTAAACAGAACCGAACCCAGGACACTGGAAATGTGAGACTGTGGCATTAAACAGAACCGAACCCAGGAACCGGAGCTGTGAGACTGTGGCAGTAAACAGAACCGAACCCGGGACACTGGAGCTGTGAGACTGTGGCAGTAAACAGAACCGAACCCAGGTCACCGGAGCTGTGAGACTGTGGCAGTAAACAGAACCGAACCCAGGTCACTGGAGCTGTGAGACTGTGGCAGTAAACAGAACCGAACCCAGGTCACTGGAGCTGTGAGACTGTGGCAGTAAACAGAACCGAACCCGGGTCACTGGAGCTGTGAGACTGTGGCAGTAAACAGAACCGAACCCGGGTCACTGGAGCTGTGAGGCTGTGGCAGTAAACAGAACCGAACCCGGGTCACTGGAGCTGTGAGACTGTGGCAGTAAACAGAACCGAACCCAGGTCACTGGAGCAGTGAGACTGTGGCAGTAAACAGAACCGAACCCAGGTCACTGGAGCTGTGAGACTGTGGCAGTAAACAGAACTGAACCCGGGTCACTGGAGCTGTGAGACTGTGGCAGTAAACAGAACCGAACCTGGGACACTGGAGCTGTGAGACTGTGGCAGTCCCCAGAACCGAACCCAGGACACTGGAGCTGTGAGACTGTGGCAGTAAACAGAACCGAACCCATGTCACTGGAGCTGTGAGACTGTGGCAGTAAACAGAACCGAACCCAGGTCACTGGAGCTGTGAGACTGTGGCAGTAAACAGAACCGAACCCAGGTCACTGGAGCTGTGAGACTGTGGCAGTAAACAGAACCAAACCCAGGTCACTGGAGCTGTGAGACTGTGGCAGTAAACAGAACCGAACCCAGGACACTGGAGCTGTGAGACTGTGACAGGAAACAGAACCGAACCCGGGACACTGGAGCTGTGAGACTGTGACAGGAAACAGAACCGAACCCGGGACACTGGAGCTGTGAGGCTGTGGCAGTAAACAGAACCGAACCCTGGTCACTGGAGCTGTGAGACTGTGACAGGAAACAGAACCGAACCCGGGACACTGGAGCGGTGAGACTGTGGCAGTAAACAGAACCGAACCCAGGTCACTGGAGCTGTGAGACTGTGGCAGTAAACAGAACTGAACCCGGGTCACTGGAGCTGTGAGACTGTGGCAGTAAACAGAACCGAACCCGGGACACTGGAGCTGTGAGACTGTGGCAGTAAACAGAACCGAACCCAGGTCACTGGAGCTGTGAGACTGTGGCAGTAAACAGAACTGAACCCGGGTCACTGGAGCTGTGAGACTGTGGCAGTAAACAGAACCGAACCCGGGACACTGGAGCTGTGAGACTGTGGCAGTAAACAGAACCGAACCCGGGTCACTGGAGCTGTGAGACTGTGGCAGTAAACAGAACAGAACCCGGGTCACTGGAGCTGTGAGACTGTGGCAGTAAACAGAACAGAACCCGGGTCACTGGAGCTGTGAGACTGTGGCAGTAACAGAACCGAAGCCAGGACACTGGAGCTGTGAGACTGTGGCAGTAAACAGAACAGAACCCGGGTCACTGGAGCTGTGAGACTGTGGCAGTAAACAGAACCGAACCCAGGTCACTGGAGCTGTGAGACTGTGGCAGTAAACAGAACCGAACCCAGGACACTGGAGCTGTGAGACTGTGGCAGTAAACAGAACCGAACCCAGGACACTGGAGCTGTGAGGCTGTGGCAGTAAACAGAACCGAACCCGGGTCACTGGAGCTGTGAGACTGTGGCATTAAACAGAACCGAACTCAGGTCACTGGAGCTGTGAGACTGTGGCAGTAAACAGAACCGAACCCAGGTCACTGCAGCTGTGAGACTGTGGCAGTAAACAGAACCGAACTCGGGTCACTGGAGCTGTGAGACTGTGGCAGTAAACAGAACCGAACCCGGGACACTGGAGCTGTGAGACTGTGGCAGTAAACAGAACTGAACCCAGGTCACTGGAGCTGTGAGACTATGGCAGTAAACAGAACCGAACCCGGGTCACTGGAGCTGTGAGACTGTGGCAGTCCCCAGAATCGAACCCGGGACACTGGAGCTGTGAGACTGTGGCAGTAAACAGAACCGAACCCAGGTCACTGGAGCTGTGAGACTGTGGCAGTAAACAGAACCGAACCCGGGACACTGGAGCTGTGAGACTGTGACAGTAAACAGAACTGAACCCAGGTCACTGGAGCTGTGAGACTGTGGCAGTAAACAGAACCGAACCCAGGACACTGGAAATGTGAGACTGTGGCAGTAAACAGAACCGAACCCAGGAACCGGAGCTGTGAGACTGTGGCAGTAAACAGAACCGAACCCGGGACACCGGAGCTGTGAGACTGTGGCAGTAAACAGAACCGAACCCAGGTCACCGGAGCTGTGAGACTGTGGCAGTAAACAGAACCGAACCCAGGTCACTGGAGCTGTGAGACTGTGGCAGTAAACAGAACCGAACCCAGGTCACTGGAGCTGTGAGACTGTGGCAGTAAACAGAACCGAACCCGGGTCACTGGAGCTGTGAGACTGTGGCAGTAAACAGAACCGAACCCGGGTCACTGGAGCTGTGAGGCTGTGGCAGTAAACAGAACCGAACCCGGGACACTGGAGCTGTGAGACTGTGGCAGTAAACAGAACCGAACCCAGGTCACTGGAGCTGTGAGACTGTGGCAGTAAACAGAACCGAACCCGGGTCACTGGAGCTGTGAGACTGTGGCAGTAAACAGAACCGAACCCGGGTCACTGGAGCTGTGAGACTGTGGCAGTAAACAGAACCGAACCCAGGTCACTGGAGCAGTGAGACTGTGGCAGTAAACAGAACCGAACCCAGGTCACTGGAGCTGTGAGACTGTGGCAGTAAACAGAACCGAACCCAGGTCACTGGAGCTGTGAGACTGTGGCAGTAAACAGAACCGAACCCAGGTCACTGGAGCAGTGAGACTGTGGCAGTAAACAGAACTGAACCCGGGTCACTGGAGCTGTGAGACTGTGGCAGTAAACAGAACCGAACCCGGGACACTGGAGCTGTGAGACTGTGGCAGTCCCCAGAACCGAACCCAGGACACTGGAGCTGTGAGACTGTGGCAGTAAACAGAACCGAACCCATGTCACTGGAGCTGTGAGACTGTGGCAGTAAACAGAACCGAACCCAGGTCACTGGAGCTGTGAGACTGTGCAGTAAACAGAACCGAACCCAGGTCACTGGAGCTGTGAGACTGTGGCAGTAAACAGAACCGAACCCAGGTCACTGGAGCTGTGAGACTGTGGCAGTAAACAGAACCAAACCCAGGTCACTGGAGCTGTGAGACTGTGGCAGTAAACAGAACCGAACCCAGGACACTGGAGCTGTGAGACTGTGACAGGAAACAGAACCGAACCCGGGACACTGGAGCTGTGAGACTGTGACAGGAAACAGAACCGAACCCGGGACACTGGAGCTGTGAGGCTGTGGCAGTAAACAGAACCGAACCCGGGTCACTGGAGCTGTGAGACTGTGACAGGAAACAGAACCGAACCCGGGACACTGGAGCGGTGAGACTGTGGCAGTAAACAGAACCGAACCCAGGTCACTGGAGCTGTGAGACTGTGGCAGTAAACAGAACTGAACCCGGGTCACTGGAGCTGTGAGACTGTGGCAGTAAACAGAACCGAACCCGGGACACTGGAGCTGTGAGACTGTGGCAGTAAACAGAACCGAACCCAGGTCACTGGAGCTGTGAGACTGTGGCAGTAAACAGAACTGAACCCGGGTCACTGGAGCTGTGAGACTGTGGCAGTAAACAGAACCGAACCCGGGACACTGGAGCTGTGAGACTGTGGCAGTAAACAGAACCGAACCCGGGTCACTGGAGCTGTGAGACTGTGGCAGTAAACAGAACCGAACCCGGGACACTGGAGCTGTGAGACTGTGGCAGTAAACAGAACAGAACCCGGGTCACTGGAGCTGTGAGACTGTGGCCGTAAACAGAACAGAACCCGGGTCACTGGAGCTGTGAGACTGTGGCAGTAACAGAACCGAAGCCAGGACACTGGAGCTGTGAGACTGTGGCAGTAAACAGAACAGAACCCGGGTCACTGGAGCTGTGAGACTGTGGCAGTAAACAGAACCGAACCCAGGTCACTGGAGCTGCGAGACTGTGGCAGTAAACAGAACCGAACCCAGGACACTGGAGCTGTGAGACTGTGGCAGTAAACAGAACCGAACCCGGGACACTGGAGCTGTGAGACTGTGGCAGTAAACAGAACCGAACCCAGGACACTGGAGCTGTGAGACTGTGGCAGTAAACAGAACCGAACCCAGGTCACTGGAGCTGTGAGACTGTGGCAGTAAACAGAACCGAACCCAGGTCACTGGAGCTGTGAGACTGTGGCAGTAAACAGAACCGAACCCAGGACACTGGAGCTGTGAGACTGTGGACAGTAAACAGAACCGAACCCGGGTCACTGGAGCTGTGAGACTGTGACAGGAAACAGAACCGAACCCGGGTCACTGGAGCTGTGAGACTGTGGCAGTAAACAGAACCGAACCCAGGTCACTGGAGCTGTGAGACTGTGGCAGTAAACAGAACCGAACCCGGGTCACTGGAGCTGTGAGACTGTGGCAGTAAACAGAACCAAACCCGGGTCACTGGAGCTGTGAGACTGTGGCAGTAAACAGAACCGAACCCAGGTCACTGGAGCTGTGAGACTGTGGCAGTAAACAGAACTGAACCCGGGACACTGGAGCTGTGAGGCTGTGGCAGTAAACAGAACCGAACCCGGGACACTGGAGCTGTGTGACTGTGGCAGTAAACAGAACCGAACCCGGGTCACTGGAGCTGTGAGACTGTGGCAGTAAACAGAACTGAACCCGGGACACTGGAGCTGTGAGACTGTGGCAGTAAACAGAACCGAACCCGGGACACTGGAGCTGTGAGACTGTGGCAGTAAACAGAACCGAACCCAGGTCACTGGAGCTGTGAGACTGTGACAGTAAACAGAACCGAACCCAGGTCACCGGAGCTGTGAGACTGTGGCAGTAAACAGAACCGAACCTAGGTCACTGGAGCTGTGAGGCTGTGGCAGTAAACAGAACTGAACCCGGGACACTGGAGCTGTGAGGCTGTGGCAGCAAACAGAACCGAACCCGGAACACTGGAGCTGTGTGACTGTGGCAGTAAACAGAACTGAACCCGGGTCACTGGAGCTGTGAGACTGTGGCAGTAAACAGAACTGAACCCGGGACACTGGAGCTGTGAGACTGTGGCAGTAAACAGAACCGAACCCGGGACACTGGAGCTGTGAGACTGTGGCAGTAAACAGAACCGAACCCGGGACACTGGAGCTGTGAGACTGTGGCAGTAAACAGAACCGAACCCAGGTCACTGGAGCTGTGAGACTGTGGCAGTAAACAGAACTGAACCCGGGACACTGGAGCTGTGAGGCTGTGGCAGTAAACAGAACCGAACCCGGGACACTGGAGCTGTGTGACTGTGGCAGTAAACAGAACCGAACCAGGGACACTGGAGCTGTGAGACTGTGGCAGTAAACAGAACCGAACCTAGGTCACTGGAGCTGTGAGGCTGTGGCAGTAAACAGAACCGAACCCAGGTCACTGGAGCTGTGAGACTGTGACAGTAAACAGAACTGAACCCAGGTCACTGGAGCTGTGAGACTGTGGCAGTAAACAGAACTGAACCCGGGACACTGGAGCTGTGAGGCTGTGGCAGTAAACAGAACCGAACCCAGGACACTGGAGCTGTGAGACTGTGGCAGTAAACAGAACCGAACCCAGGTCACTGGAGCTGTGAGACTGTGGCAGTAAACAGAACCGAACCCAGGTCACTGGAGCTGTGAGACTGTGGCAGTAAACAGAACCGAACCCGGGTCACTGGAGCTGTGAGACTGTGGCAGTAAACAGAACCGAACCCGGGACACTGGAGCTGTGAGACTGTGGCAGTAAACAGAACCGAACCCGGGTCACTGGAGCTGTGAGACTGTGGCAGTAAACAGAACCGAACCCGGGACACTGGAGCTGTGAGAATGTGGCAGTCCCCAGAACCGAACCCTGGACACTGGAGCTGTGAGTCTGTGGCAGTAAACAGAACCGAACCCAGGACACTGGAGCTGTGAGGCTGTGGCAGTAAACAGAACCGAACCCGGGTCACTGGAGCTGTGAGACTGTGGCATTAAACAGAACCGAACCCAGGACACTGGAGCTGTGAGGCTGTGGCAGTAAACAGAACCGAACCCAGGACACTGGAGCTGTGAGGCTGTGGCAGTAAACAGAACCGAACCCGGGTCACTGGAGCTGTGAGACTGTGGCATTAAACAGAACCGAACCCAGGTCACTGGAGCTGTGAGACTGTGGCAGTAAACAGAACCGAACCCAGGTCACTGGAGCTGTGAGACTGTGGCAGTAAACAGAACCGAACTCGGGTCACTGGAGCTGTGAGACTGTGGCAGTAAACAGAACCGAACCCGGGACACTGGAGCTGTGAGACTGTGGCAGTAAACAGAACTGAACCCAGGTCACTGGAGCTGTGAGACTATGGCAGTAAACAGAACCGAACCCGGGTCACTGGAGCGGTGAGACTGTGGCAGTCCCCAGAACCGAACCCGGGACACTGGAGCTGTGAGACTGTGGCAGTAAACAGAACCGAACCCAGGTCACTGGAGCTGTGAGACTGTGACAGTAAACAGAACTGAACCCAGGTCACTGGAGCTGTGAGACTGTGGCAGTAAACAGAACCGAACCCAGGACACTGGAAATGTGAGACTGTGGCAGTAAACAGAACCGAACCCAGGTCACCGGAGCTGTGAGACTGTGGCAGTAAACAGAACCGAACCCGGGTCACTGGAGCTGTGAGGCTGTGGCAGTAAACAGAACCGAACCCAGGTCACTGGAGCTGTGAGACTGTGGCAGTAAACAGAACCGAACCCAGGTCACTGGAGCAGTGAGACTGTGGCAGTAAACAGAACCGAACCCAGGTCACTGGAGCTGTGAGACTGTGGCAGTAAACAGAACCGAACCCGGGACACTGGAGCTGTGAGACTGTGGCAGTAAACAGAACCGAACCCGGGACACTGGAGCTGTGAGACTGTGGCAGTCCCCAGAACCTAACCCGGGACACTGGAGCTGTGAGACTGTGGCAGTAAACAGAACTGAACCCGGGTCACTGGAGCTGTGAGACTGTGGCAGTAAACAGAACTGAACCCGGGTCACTGGAGCTGTGAGACTGTGGCAGTAAACAGAACCGAACCCGGGACACTGGAGCTGTGAGACTGTGGCAGTGCCCAGAACCGAACCCAGGACACTGGAGCTGTGAGACTGTGGCAGTAAACAGAACCAAACCCATGTCACTGGAGCTGTGAGACTGTGGCAGTAAACAGAACCGAACCCAGGTCACTGGAGCTGTGAGACTGTGGCAGTAAACAGAACCGAACCCAGGTCACTGGAGCTGTGAGACTGTGGCAGTAAACAGAACCGAACCCAGGACACTGGAGCTGTGAGACTGTGACAGGAAACAGAACCGAACCCGGGACACTGGAGCTGTGAGACTGTGACAGGAAACAGAACCGAACCCGGGACACTGGAGCTGTGAGGCTGTGGCAGTAAACAGAACCGAACCCGGGTCACTGGAGCTGTGAGACTGTGACAGGAAACAGAACCGACCCCGGGACACTGGAGCTGTGAGCCTGTGGCAGTAAACAGAACCGAACCCAGGTCACTGGAGCTGTGAGACTGTGGCAGTAAACAGAACTGAACCCGGGTCACTGGAGCTGTGAGACTGTGGCAGTAAACAGAACCGAACCCGGGTCACTGGAGCTGTGAGACTGTGGCAGTAACAGAACCGAACCCAGGACACTGGAGCTGTGAGACTGTGGCAGTAAACAGATCAGAACCCGGGTCACTGGAGCTGTGAGACTGTGGCAGTAAACAGAACCGAACCCAGGTCACTGGAGCTGTGAGACTGTGGCAGTAAACAGAACCGAACCCAGGACACTGGAGCTGTGAGACTGTGGCAGTAAACAGAACCGAACCCGGGAAACTGGAGCTGTGAGACTGTGGCAGTAAACAGAACCGAACCCAGGACACTGGAGCTGTGAGACTGTGGCAGTAAACAGAACCGAACCCAGGTCACTGGAGCTGTGAGACTGTGGCAGTAAACAGAACCGAACCCAGGACACTGGAGCTGTGAGACTGTGGACAGTAAACAGAACTGAACCCGGGTCACTGGAGCTGTGAGACTGTGGCAGTCAACAGAACAGAACCCGGGTCACTGGAGCTGTGAGACTGTGGCAGTAAACAGAACCGAACCCGGGTCACTGGAGCAGTGAGACTGTGGCAGTAAACAGAACCGAACCCGGGACACTGGAGCTGTGTGACTGTGGCAGTAAACAGAACCTAACCCGGGACACTGGAGCTGTGTGACTGTGGCAGTAAACAGAACTGAACCCGGGACACTGGAGCTGTGAGGCTGTGGCAGTAAACAGAACTGAACCCAGGTCACTGGAACTGTGAGACTGTGGCAGTAAACAGAACTGAACCCAGGTCACGGGAGCTGTGAGACTGTGGCAGTAAACAGAACTGAACCCGGGACACTGGAGCTGTGAGGCTGTGGCAGTAAACAGAACCGAACCCAGGTCACTGGAGCTGTGAGACTGTGGCAGTAAACAGAACCGAACCCGGGTCACTGGATCTGTGAGACTGTGGCAGTAAACAGAACCGAACCCGGGTCACTGGAGCTGTGAGACTGTGGCAGTAAACAGAACCGAACCCAGGACACTGGAGCTGTGAGACTGTGGCAGTAAACAGAACTGAACCCGGGACACTGGAGCTGTGAGACTGTGGCAGTAAACAGAACCGAACCCGGGACACTGGAGCTGTGAGACTGTGGCAGTAAACAGAACTGAACCCAGGTCACTGGAGCTGTGAGACTGTGGCAGTAAACAGAACTGAACCCGGGACACTGGAGCTGTGAGGCTGTGGCAGTAAACAGAACCGAACCCGGGACACTGGAGCTGTGTGACTGTGGCAGTAAACAGAACCGAACCAGGGACACTGGAGCTGTGAGACTGTGGCAGTAAACAGAACCGAACCTAGGTCACTGGAGCTGTGAGGCTGTGGCAGTAAACAGAACCGAACCCAGGTCACTGGAGCTGTGAGACTGTGACAGTAAACAGAACTGAACCCAGGTCACTGGAGCTGTGAGACTGTGGCAGTAAACAGAACTGAACCCGGGACACTGGAGCTGTGAGGCTGTGGCAGTAAACAGAACCGAACCCAGGACACTGGAGCTGTGAGACTGTGGCAGTAAACAGAACCGAACCCAGGTCACTGGAGCTGTGAGACTGTGGCAGTAAACAGAACCGAACCCGGGTCACTGGAGCTGTGAGACTGTGGCAGTAAACAGAACCGAACCCGGGTCACTGGAGCTGTGAGACTGTGGCAGTAAACAGAACCGAACCCGGGACACTGGAGCTGTGAGACTGTGGCAGTAAACAGAACCGAACCCGGGTCACTGGAGCTGTGAGACTGTGGCAGTAAACAGAACCGAACCCGGGACACTGGAGCTGTGAGACTGTGGCAGTCCCCAGAACCGAACCCTGGACACTGGAGCTGTGAGACTGTGGCAGTAAACAGAACCGAACCCAGGACACTGGAGCTGTGAGGCTGTGGCAGTAAACAGAACCGAACCCGGGTCACTGGAGCTGTGAGACTGTGGCATTAAACAGAACCGAACCCAGGACACTGGAGCTGTGAGGCTGTGGCAGTAAACAGAACCGAACCCAGGACACTGGAGCTGTGAGGCTGTGGCAGTAAACAGAACCGAACCCGGGTCACTGGAGCTGTGAGACTGTGGCATTAAACAGAACCGAACCCGGGTCACTGGAGCTGTGAGACTGTGGCAGTAAACAGAACCGAACCCAGGTCACTGGAGCTGTGAGACTGTGGCAGTAAACAGAACCGAACTCGGGTCACTGGAGCTGTGAGACTGTGGCAGTAAACAGAACCGAACCCGGGACACTGGAGCTGTGAGACTGTGGCAGTAAACAGAACTGAACCCAGGTCACTGGAGCTGTGAGACTATGGCAGTAAACAGAACCGAACCCGGGTCACTGGAGCGGTGAGACTGTGGCAGTCCCCAGAACCGAACCCGGGACACTGGAGCTGTGAGACTGTGGCAGTAAACAGAACCGAACCCAGGTCACTGGAGCTGTGAGACTGTGACAGTAAACAGAACTGAACCCAGGTCACTGGAGCTGTGAGACTGTGGCAGTAAACAGAACCGAACCCAGGACACTGGAAATGTGAGACTGTGGCAGTAAACAGAACCGAACCCAGGTCACCGGAGCTGTGAGACTGTGGCAGTAAACAGAACCGAACCCGGGTCACTGGAGCTGTGAGGCTGTGGCAGTAAACAGAACCGAACCCAGGTCACTGGAGCTGTGAGACTGTGGCTGTAAACAGAACCGAACCCAGGTCACTGGAGCAGTGAGACTGTGGCAGTAAACAGAACCGAACCCAGGTCACTGGAGCTGTGAGACTGTGGCAGTAAACAGAACCGAACCCGGGACACTGGAGCTGTGAGACTGTGGCAGTAAACAGAACCGAACCCGGGACACTGGAGCTGTGAGACTGTGGCAGTCCCCAGAACCTAACCCGGGACACTGGAGCTGTGAGACTGTGGCAGTAAACAGAACTGAACCCGGGTCACTGGAGCTGTGAGACTGTGGCAGTAAACAGAACTGAACCCGGGTCACTGGAGCTGTGAGACTGTGGCAGTAAACAGAACCGAACCCGGGACACTGGAGCTGTGAGACTGTGGCAGTCCCCAGAACCGAACCCAGGACACTGGAGCTGTGAGACTGTGGCAGTAAACAGAACCAAACCCATGTCACTGGAGCTGTGAGACTGTGGCAGTAAACAGAACCGAACCCAGGTCACTGGAGCTGTGAGACTGTGGCAGTAAACAGAACCGAACCCAGGTCACTGGAGCTGTGAGACTGTGGCAGTAAACAGAACCGAACCCAGGACACTGGAGCTGTGAGACTGTGACAGGAAACAGAACCGAACCCGGGACACTGGAGCTGTGAGACTGTGACAGGAAACAGAACCGAACCCGGGACACTGGAGCTGTGAGGCTGTGGCAGTAAACAGAACCGAACCCGGGTCACTGGAGCTGTGAGACTGTGACAGGAAACAGAACCGACCCCGGGACACTGGAGCTGTGAGCCTGTGGCAGTAAACAGAACCGAACCCAGGTCACTGGAGCTGTGAGACTGTGGCAGTAAACAGAACTGAACCCGGGTCACTGGAGCTGTGAGACTGTGGCAGTAAACAGAACCGAACCCGGGTCACTGGAGCTGTGAGACTGTGGCAGTAACAGAACCGAACCCAGGACACTGGAGCTGTGAGACTGTGGCAGTAAACAGAACAGAACCCGGGTCACTGGAGCTGTGAGACTGTGGCAGTAAACAGAACCGAACCCAGGTCACTGGAGCTGTGAGACTGTGGCAGTAAACAGAACCGAACCCAGGACACTGGAGCTGTGAGACTGTGGCAGTAAACAGAACCGAACCCGGGACACTGGAGCTGTGAGACTGTGGCAGTAAACAGAACCGAACCCAGGACACTGGAGCTGTGAGACTGTGGCAGTAAACAGAACCGAACCCAGGTCACTGGAGCTGTGAGACTGTGGCAGTAAACAGAACCGAACCCAGGACACTGGAGCTGTGAGACTGTGGACAGTAAACAGAACTGAACCCGGGTCACTGGAGCTGTGAGACTGTGGCAGTAAACAGAACAGAACCCGGGTCACTGGAGCTGTGAGACTGTGGCAGTAAACAGAACCGAACCCGGGTCACTGGAGCAGTGAGACTGTGGCAGTAAACAGAACCGAACCCGGGACACTGGAGCTGTGTGACTGTGGCAGTAAACAGAACCTAACCCGGGACACTGGAGCTGTGTGACTGTGGCAGTAAACAGAACTGAACCCGGGACACTGGAGCTGTGAGGCTGTGGCAGTAAACAGAACTGAACCCAGGTCACTGGAACTGTGAGACTGTGGCAGTAAACAGAACTGAACCCAGGTCACGGGAGCTGTGAGACTGTGGCAGTAAACAGAACTGAACCCGGGACACTGGAGCTGTGAGGCTGTGGCAGTAAACAGAACCGAACCCAGGTCACTGGAGCTGTGAGACTGTGGCAGTAAACAGAACCGAACCCGGGTCACTGGATCTGTGAGACTGTGGCAGTAAACAGAACCGAACCCGGGTCACTGGAGCTGTGAGACTGTGGCAGTAAACAGAACCGAACCCAGGTCACTGGAGCTGTGAGACTGTGGCAGTAAACAGAACTGAACCCGGGTCACTGGAGCTGTGAGACTGTGGCACCGGGACACTGGAGCTGTGAGACTGTGGCAGTAAACAGAACTGAACCCGGGACACTGGAGCTGTGAGACTGTGGCAGTAAACAGAACCGAACCCGGGACACTGGAGCTGTGAGACTGTGGCAGTAAACAGAACCGAACCCGGGTCACTGGAGCTGTGAGACTGTGGCAGTAAACAGAACCGAACCCGGGACACTGGAGCTGTGAGACTGTGGCAGTCCCCAGAACCGAACCCGGGACACTGGAGCTGTGAGACTGTGGCAGTAAACAGAACCGAACCCGGGACACTGGAGCTGTGAGACTGTGGCAGTAAACAGAACCGAACCCAGGACACTGGAGCTGTGAGGCTGTGGCAGTAAACAGAACCGAACCCAGGACACTGGAGCTGTGAGACTGTGGCAGTAAACAGAACAGAACCCGGGACACTGGAGCTGTGAGACTGTGGCAGTAAACAGAACCGAACCCAGGTCACTGGAGCTGTGAGACTGTGGCAGTAAACAGAACCGAACCCAGGACACTGGAGCTGTGAGACTGTGGCAGTAAACAGAACCGAACCCGGGACACTGGAGCTGTGAGACTGTGGCAGTCCCCAGAACCTAACCCGGGACACTGGAGCTGTGAGACTGTGGCAGCAAACAGAACTGAACCCGGGTCACTGGAGCTGTGAGACTGTGGCAGTAAACAGAACCGAACCCGGGACACTGGAGCTGTGAGACTGTGGCAGTCCCCAGAACCGAACCCAGGACACTGGAGCTGTGAGACTGTGGCAGTAAACAGAACCGAACCCATGTCACTGGAGCTGTGAGACTGTGGCAGTAAACAGAACCGAACCCAGGTCACTGGAGCTGTGAGACTGTGGCAGTAAACAGAACCGAACCCAGGTCACTGGAGCTGTGAGACTGTGACAGTAAACAGAACCGAACCCAGGTCACTGGAGCTGTGAGACTGTGGCAGTAAACAGAACCGAACCCGGGTCACTGGAGCTGTGAGACTGTGACAGGAAACAGAACCGAAACTGGGACACCGGAGCTGTGAGGCTGTGGCAGTAAACAGAACCGAACCCAGGTCACTGGAGCTGTGAGACTGTGGCAGTAAACAGAACTGAACCCGGGTCACTGGAGCTGTGAGACTGTGGCAGTAAACAGAACCGAACCCGGGTCACTGGAGCTGTGAGACTGTGACAGGAAACAGAACCGAACCCAGGTCACTGGAGCTGTGAGACTGTGGCAGTAAACAGAACTGAACCCGGGTCACTGGAGCTGTGAGACTGTGGCAGTAAACAGAACCGAACCCGGGACACTGGAGCTGTGAGACTGTGGCAGTAAACAGAACCGAACCCGGGACACTGGAGCAGTGAGACTGTGGCAGTAAACAGAACCGAACCCGGGACACTGGAGCTGTGAGGCTGTGGCAGTAACAGAACCGAACCCGGGACACTGGAGCTGTGAGACTGTGGCAGTAAACAGAACCGAACCCGGGACACTGGAGCTGTGAGACTGTGGCAGTAAACAGAACAGAACCCGGGTCACTGGAGCTGTGAGACTGTGGCAGTAACAGAACCGAACCCAGGACACTGGAGCTGTGAGACTGTGGCAGTAAACAGAACCGAACCCGGGACACTGGAGCTGTGAGACTGTGGCAGTAAACAGAACCGAACCCAGGACACTGGAGCTGTGAGACTGTGGCAGTAAACAGAACTGAACCCAGGTCACTGGAGCTGTGAGACTGTGGCAGTAAACAGAACAGAACCCGGGTCACTGGAGCTGTGAGGCTGTGGCAGTAAACAGAACCGAACCCAGATCACTGGAGCTGTGAGACTGTGGCAGTAAACAGAACTGAACCCGGGACACTGGAGCTGTGAGACTGTGGCAGTAAACAGAACTGAACCCAGGTCACTGGAGCTGTGAGACTGTGGACAGTAAACAGAACAGAACCCGGGTCACTGGAGCTGTGAGGCTGTGGCAGTAAACAGAACCGAACCCAGATCACTGGAGCTGTGAGACTGTGGCAGTAAACAGAACTGAACCCGGGACAATGGAGCTGTGAGACTGTGGCAGTAAACAGAACCGAACCCAGGTCACTGGAGCTGTGAGACTGTGGCAGTAAACAGAACCGAACCCGGGACACTGGAGCTGTGAGACTGTGGCAGTAAACAGAACCGAACCCAGGTCACTGGAGCTGTGAGACTGTGGCAGTAAACAGAACCGAACCCAGGTCACTGGAGCTGTGAGGCTGTGGCAGTAAACAGAACCGAACCCAGGACACTGGAGCTGTGAGACTGTGGCAGTAAACAGAACCGAACCCAGGACACTGGAGCTGTGAGACTGTGGCAGTAAACAGAACCGAACCCAGGTCACTGGAGCTGTGAGACTGTGGCAGTAAACAGAACCGAACCCAGGTCACTGGAGCTGTGAGACTGTGGCAGTAAACAGAACCGAACCCGGGAACCTGGAGCAGTGAGACTGTGGCAGTAAACAGAACCGAACCCGGGACACTGGAGCTGTGAGGCTGTGGCAGTAACAGAACCGAACCCGGGACACTGGAGCTGTGAGACTGTGGCAGTAAACAGAACCGAACCCGGGACACTGGAGCTGTGAGACTGTGGCAGTAAACAGAACAGAAACCGGGTCACTGGAGCTGTGAGACTGTGGCAGTAACAGAACCGAACCCAGGACACTGGAGCTGTGAGACTGTGGCAGTAAACAGAACCGAACCCGGGACACTGGAGCTGTGAGACTGTGGCAGTAAACAGAACCGAACCCAGGACACTGGAGCTGTGAGGCTGTGGCAGTAAACAGAACCGAACCCAGGACACTGGAGCTGTGAGACTGTGGCAGTAAACAGAACAGAACCCGGGACACTGGAGCTGTGAGACTGTGGCAGTAAACAGAACCGAACCCAGGTCACTGGAGCTGTGAGACTGTGGCAGTAAACAGAACCGAACCCAGGACACTGGAGCTGTGAGACTGTGGCAGTAAACAGAACCGAACCCGGGACACTGGAGCTGTGAGACTGTGGCAGTAAACAGAACCGAACCCAGGACACTGGAGCTGTGAGACTGTGGCAGTAAACAGAACCGAACCCAGGTCAATGGAGCTGTGAGACTGTGGCAGTAAACAGAACCGAACCCAGGACACTGGAGCTGTGAGACTGTGGACAGTAAACAGAACTGAACCCGGGTCACTGGAGCTGTGAGACTGTGACAGTAAACAGAACCGAACCCAGGACACTGGAGCTGTGAGACTGTGGACAGTAAACAGAACTGAACCCGGGTCACTGGAGCTGTGTGACTGTGGCAGTAAACAGAACCGAACCCAGGACACTGGAGCTGTGAGACTGTGGCAGTAAACAGAACAGAACCCGGGACACTGGAGCTGTGAGACTGTGGCAGTAAACAGAACCGAACCCAGGTCACTGGAGCTGTGAGACTGTGGCAGTAAACAGAACCGAACCCAGGACACTGGAGCTGTGAGACTGTGGCAGTAAACAGAACCGAACCCGGGACACTGGAGCTGTGAGACTGTGGCAGTAAACAGAACCGAACCCAGGACACTGGAGCTGTGAGACTGTGGCAGTAAACAGAACCGAACCCAGGTCAATGGAGCTGTGAGACTGTGGCAGTAAACAGAACCGAACCCAGGACACTGGAGCTGTGAGACTGTGGACAGTAAACAGAACTGAACCCGGGTCACTGGAGCTGTGAGACTGTGACAGGAAACAGAACCGAACCCGGGTCACTGGAGCTGTGAGACTGTGGCAGTAAACAGAACCGAACCCGGGACACTGGAGCTGTGTGACTGTGGCAGTAAACAGAACCGAACCCGGGACACTGGAGCTGTGTGACTGAGGCAGTAAACAGAACTGAACCCGGGACACTGGAGCTGTGAGGCTGTGGCAGTAAACAGAACCGAACCCAGGTCACTGGAGCTGTGAGACTGTGACAGTAAACAGAACTGAACCCAGGTCACTGGAGCTGTGAGACTGTGGCAGTAAACAGAACTGAACCCGGGACACTGGAGCTGTGAGGCTGTGGCAGTAAACCGAACCGAACCCAGGACACTGGAGCTGTGAGACTGTGGCAGTAAACAGAACCGAACCCAGGTCACTGGAGCTGTGAGACTGTGGCAGTAAACAGAACCGAACCCGGGTCACTGGAGCTGTGAGACTGTGGCAGTAAACAGAACCGAACCCGGGTCACTGGAGCTGTGAGACTGTGGCAGTAAACAGAACCGAACCCGGGTCACTGGAGCTGTGAGACTGTGGCAGTAAACAGAACCGAACCCAGGACACTGGAGCTGTGAGACTGTGGCAGTAAACAGAACCGAACCCGGGACACTGGAGCTGTGAGACTGTGGCAGTAAACAGAACCGAACCCGGGTCACTGGAGCTGTGAGACTGTGGCAGTAAACAGAACCGAACCCGGGACACTGGAGCTGTGAGACTGTGGCAGTCCCCAGAACCGAACCCGGGACACTGGAGCTGTGAGACTGTGGCAGTAAACAGAACCGAACCCGGGACACTGGAGCTGTGAGACTGTGGCAGTAAACAGAACCGAACCCAGGTCACTGGAGCTGTGAGACTGTGGCAGTAAACAGAACTGAACCCAGGTCACTGCAGCTGTGAGGCTGTGGCAGTAAACAGAACTGAACCCAGGTCACCGGAGCTGTGAGACTGTGGCAGTAAACAGAACCGAACTCGGGTCACTGGAGCTGTGAGACTGTGGCAGTAAACAGAACCGAACCCGGGACACTGGAGCTGTGAGACTGTGGCAGTAAACAGAACAGAACCCAGGTCACTGGAGCTGTGAGACTATGGCAGTAAACAGAACCGAACCCGGGTCACTGGAGCTGTGAGACTGTGGCAGTCCCCAGAACCGAACCCGGGACACTGGAGCTGTGAGACTGTGGCAGTCCCCAGAACCGAACCCAGGTCACTGGAGCTGTGAGACTGTGGCAGTAAACAGAACCGAACCCAGGTCACTGGAGCTGTGAGACTGTGACAGTAAACAGAACCGAACCCAGGACACTGGAAATGTGAGACTGTGGCAGTAAACAGAACCGAACCCAGGTCACCGGAGCTGTGAGACTGTGGCAGTAAACAGAACCGAACCCGGGTCACTGGAGCTGTGAGGCTGTGGCAGTAAACAGAACCGAACCCAGGTCACTGGAGCTGTGAGACTGTGGCAGTAAACAGAACCGAACCCAGGTCACTGGAGCTGTGAGACTGTGGCAGTAAACAGGACCGAACCCAGGACACTGGAGCTGTGAGACTGTGGCAGTAAACAGAACTGAACCCGGGTCACTGGAGCTGTGAGACTGTGGCAGTGAACAGAACCGAACCCGGGTCACTGGAGCTGTGAGGCTGTGGCAGTAAACAGAACTGAACCCGGGTCACTGGAGCTGTGAGACTGTGGCAGTAAACAGAACCGAACCCAGGTCACTGGAGCTGTGAGACTGTGGCAGTAAACAGAACCGAACCCGGGACACTGGAAATGTGAGACTGTGGCAGTAAACAGAACTGAACCCGGGTCACTGGAGCTGTGAGACTGTGGCAGTGAACAGAACCGAACCCGGGTCACTGGAGCTGTGAGGCTGTGGCAGTAAACAGAACCGAACCCAGGTCACTGGAGCTGTGAGACTGTGGCAGTAAACAGAACCGAACCCAGGTCACTGGAGCAGTGAGACTGTGGCAGTAAACAGAACCGAACCCAGGTCACTGGAGCTGTGAGACTGTGGCAGTAAACAGAACCGAACCCGGGACACTGGATCTGTGAGACTGTGGCAGTAAACAGAACCGAACCCGGGACACTGGAGCTGTGAGACTGTCGCAGTCCCCAGAACCTAACCCGGGACACTGGAGCTGTGAGACTGTGGCAGCAAACAGAACTGAACCCGGGTCACTGGAGCTGTGAGACTGTGGCAGTAAACAGAACCGAACCCGGGACACTGGAGCTGTGAGACTGTGGCAGTCCCCAGAACCGAACCCAGGACACTGGAGCTGTGAGACTGTGGCAGTAAACAGAACCGAACCCATGTCACTGGAGCTGTGAGACTGTGGCAGTAAACAGAACAGAACCCAGGTCACTGGAGCTGTGAGACTGTGGCAGTAAACCGAACCGAACCCAGGTCACTGGAGCTGTGAGACTGTGGCAGTAAACAGAACCGAACCCAGGTCACTGGAGCTGTGAGACTGTGGCAGTAAACAGAACCGAACCCAGGTCACTGGAGCTGTGAGACTGTGACAGTAAACAGAACCGAACCCAGGTCACTGGAGCTGTGAGACTGTGGCAGTAAACAGAACCGAACCCGGGTCACTGGAGCTGTGAGACTGTGACAGGAAACAGAACCGAAAACGGGACACCGGAGCTGTGAGGCTGTGGCAGTAAACAGAACCGAACCCGGGTCACTGGAGCTGTGAGACTGTGGCAGTAAACAGAACTGAACCCGGTACACTGGAGCTGTGAGACTGTGGCAGTAAACAGAACCGAACCCAGGTCACTGGAGCTGTGAGACGGTGGCAGTAAACAGAACTGAACCCGGGTCACTGGAGCTGTGAGACTGTGGCAGTAAACAGAACCGAACCCGGGTCACTGGAGCTGTGAGACTGTGACAGGAAACAGAACCGAACCCAGGTCACTGGAGCTGTGAGACTGTGGCAGTAAACAGAACTGAACCCGGGTCACTGGAGCTGTGAGACTGTGGCAGTAAACAGAACCGAACCCGGGACACTGGAGCTGTGAGACTGTGGCAGTAAACAGAACCGAACCCGGGACACTGGAGCAGTGAGACTGTGGCAGTAAACAGAACCGAACCCGGGACACTGGAGCTGTGAGGCTGTGGCAGTAACAGAACCGAACCCGGGACACTGGAGCTGTGAGACTGTGGCAGTAAACAGAACCGAACCCGGGACACTGGAGCTGTGAGACTGTGGCAGTAAACAGAACAGAACCCGGGTCACTGGAGCTGTGAGACTGTGGCAGTAACAGAACCGAACCCAGGACACTGGAGCTGTGAGACTGTGGCAGTAAACAGAACCGAACCCGGGACACTGGAGCTGTGAGACTGTGGCAGTAAACAGAACCGAACCCAGGACACTGGAGCTGTGAGACTGTGGCAGTAAACAGAACTGAACCCAGGTCACTGGAGCTGTGAGACTGTGGCAGTAAACAGAACAGAACCCGGGTCACTGGAGCTGTGAGGCTGTGGCAGTAAACAGAACCGAACCCAGATCACTGGAGCTGTGAGACTGTGGCAGTAAACAGAACTGAACCCGGGACACTGGAGCTGTGAGGCTGTGGCAGTAAACAGAACCGAACCCAGATCACTGGAGCTGTGAGACTGTGGCAGTAAACAGAACTGAACCCGGGACACTGGAGCTGTGAGACTGTGACAGTAAACAGAACCGAACCCAGGTCACTGGAGCTGTGAGACTGTGGCAGTAAACAGAACCGAACCCGGGACACTGGAGCTGTGAGACTGTGGCAGTAAACAGAACCGAACCCAGGTCACTGGAGCTGTGAGACTGTGGCAGTAAACAGAACCGAACCCAGGTCACAGGAGCTGTGAGGCTGTGGCAGTAAACAGAACCGAACCCAGGACACTGGAGCTGTGAGACTGTGGCAGTAAACAGAACCGAACCCAGGACACTGGAGCTGTGAGACTGTGGCAGTAAACAGAACCGAACCCAGGTCACTGGAGCTGTGAGACTGTGGCAGTAAACAGAACCGAACCCAGGTCACTGGAGCTGTGAGACTGTGGCAGTAAACAGAACCGAACCCGGGACACTGGAGCAGTGAGACTGTGGCAGTAAACAGAACCGAACCCGGGACACTGGAGCTGTGAGGCTGTGGCAGTAACAGAACCGAACCCGGGACACTGGAGCTGTGAGACTGTGGCAGTAAACAGAACCGAACCCGGGACACTGGAGCTGTGAGACTGTGGCAGTAAACAGAACAGAACCCGGGTCACTGGAGCTGTGAGACTGTGGCAGTAACAGAACCGAACCCAGGACACTGGAGCTGTGAGACTGTGGCAGTAAACAGAACCGAACCCGGGACACTGGAGCTGTGAGACTGTGGCAGTAAACAGAACCGAACCCAGGACACTGGAGCTGTGAGACTGTGGCAGTAAACAGAACTGAACCCAGGTCACTGGAGCTGTGAGACTGTGGCAGTAAACAGAACAGAACCCGGGTCACTGGAGCTGTGAGGCTGTGGCAGTAAACAGAACCGAACCCAGATCACTGGAGCTGTGAGACTGTGGCAGTAAACAGAACTGAACCCGGGACACTGGAGCTGTGAGACTGTGGCAGTAAACAGAACAGAACCCAGGTCACTGGAGCTGTGAGACTGTGGCAGTAAACAGAACAGAACCCGGGTCACTGGAGCTGTGAGGCTGTGGCAGTAAACAGAACCGAACCCAGATCACTGGAGCTGTGAGACTTTGGCAGTAAACAGAACTGAACCCGGGACACTGGAGCTGTGAGACTGTGACAGTAAACAGAACCGAACCCAGGTCACTGGAGCTGTGAGACTGTGGCAGTAAACAGAACCGAACCCGGGACACTGGAGCTGTGAGACTGTGGCAGTAAACAGAACCGAACCCAGGTCACTGGAGCTGTGAGACTGTGGCAGTAAACAGAACCGAACCCAGGTCACTGGAGCTGTGAGGCTGTGGCAGTAAACAGAACCGAACCCAGGACACTGGAGCTGTGAGACTGTGGCAGTAAACAGAACCGAACCCAGGACACTGGAGCTGTGAGACTGTGGCAGTAAACAGAACCGAACCCAGGTCACTGGAGCTGTGAGACTGTGGCAGTAAACAGAACCGAACCCAGGTCACTGGAGCTGTGAGACTGTGGCAGTAAACAGAACCGAACCCAGGACACTGGAGCTGTGAGACTGTGGCAGTAAACAGAACCGAACCCAGGACACTGGAGCTGTGAGACTGTGGCAGTAAACAGAACCGAACCCGGGTCACTGGAGCTGTGAGACTGTGGCAGTAAACAGAACCGAACCCGGGTCACTGGAGCTGTGAGACTGTGGCAGTAAACAGAACCGAACCCGGGTCACTGGAGCTGTGAGACTGTGGCAGTAAACAGAACCGAACCCAGGTCACTGGAGCTGTGAGACTGTGGCAGTAAACTGAACCGAACCCGGGTCACTGGAGCTGTGAGGCTGTGGCAGTAAACAGAACCGAACCCAGGACACTGGAGCTGTGAGACTGTGACAGGAAACAGAACCGAACCCAGGACAGTGGAGCTGTGAGACTGTGACAGGAAACAGAACCGAACCCGGGTCACTGGAGCTGTGAGACTGTGGCAGTAAACAGAACCGAACCCGGGACACTGGAGCTGTGAGACTGTGGCAGTAAACAGAACCGAACCCAGGACACTGGAGCTGTGAGACTGTGGCAGTAAACAGAACCGAACCCAGGTCACTGGAGCTGTGAGACTGTGGCAGTAAACAGAACCGAACCCAGGTCACTGGAGCTGTGAGACTGTGGCAGTAAACAGAACCGAACCCGGGACACTGGAGCTGTGAGACTGTGGCAGTAAACAGAACCGAACCCGGGTCACTGGAGCTGTGAGACTGTGGCAGTAAACAGAACCGAACCCAGGTCACTGGAGCTGTGAGACTGTGGCAGTAAACAGAACCGAACCCGGGACACTGGAGCTGTGAGACTGTGGCAGTAAACAGAACCGAACCCGGGACACTGGAGCTGTGAGGCTGTGGCAGTAAACAGAACTGAACCCGGGTCACTGGAGCTGTGAGGCTGTGGCAGTAAACAGAACCGAACCCGGGTCACTGGAGCTGTGAGACTGTGGCAGTAAACAGAACCGAACCCAGGACACTGGAGCTGTGAGACTGTGGCAGTAAACAGAACCGAACCCAGGACACTGGAGCTGTGAGACTGTGGCAGTAAACAGAACCGAACCCAGGACACTGGAGCTGTGAGACTGTGGCAGTAAACAGAACCGAACCCGGGTCACTGGAGCTGTGAGACTGTGGCAGTAAACAGAACCGAACCCGGGTCACTGGAGCTGTGAGACTGTGGCAGTAAACAGAACCGAACCCGGGTCACTGGAGCTGTGAGACTGTGGCAGTAAACAGAACCGAACCCGGGACACTGGAGCTGTGAGTCTGTGGCAGTAAACAGAACCGAACCCAGGTCACTGGAGCTGTGAGACTGGGGCAGTAAACAGAACCGAACCCGGGACACTGGAGCTGTGAGACTGTGGCAGTAAACAGAACTGAACCCAGGACACTGGAGCTGTGAGACTGTGGCAGTAAACAGAACCGAACCCGGGACACTGGAGCTGTGAGACTGTGGCAGTAAACAGAACCGAACCCAGGTCACTGGAGCTGTGAGACTGGGGCAGTAAACAGAACCGAACCCAGGTCACTGGAGCTGTGAGACTGGGGCAGTACGCAGAACTGAACCCAGGTCACTGGAGCTGTGAGACTGGGGCAGTACGCAGAACCGAACCCGGGACACTGGAGCTGTGAGACTGTGGCAGTAAACAGAACCGAACCCAGGTCACTGGAGCTGTGAGACTGGGGCAGTAAACAGAACCGAACCCAGGTCACTGGAGCTGTGAGACTGGGGCAGTACGCAGAACTGAACCCGGGACACTGGAGCTGTGAGACTGTGGCAGTAAACAGAACCGAACCCAGGTCACTGGAGCTGTGAGACTGGGGCAGTAAACAGAACCGAACCCAGGTCACTGGAGCTGTGAGACTGGGGCAGTAAACAGAACCGAACCCGGGACACTGGAGCTGTGAGACTGTGGCAGTAAACAGAACCGAACCCGGGACACTGGAGCTGTGAGACTGTGGCAGTAAACAGACCCGAACCCGGGTCACTGGAGCTGTGAGACTGTGGCAGTAAACAGAACCGAACCCAGGTCACTGGAGCTGTGAGACTGTGGCAGTAAACAGAACCGAACCCAGGTCACTGGAGCTGTGAGACTGTGGCAGTAAACAGAACCGAACCCGGGTCACTGGAGCTGTGAGACTGTGGCAGTAAACAGAACTGAACCCAGGTCACTGGAGCTGTGAGACTGTGGCAGTAAACAGAACCGAACCCGGGACACTGGAGCTGTGAGACTGTGGCAGTAAACAGAACCGAACCCGGGTCACTGTAGCTGTGAGACTGTGGCAGTAAACAGAACCGAACCCGGGTCACTGGAGCTGTGAGACTGTGGCAGTAAACAGAACCGAACCCGGGACACTGGAGCTGTGAGACTGTGGCAGTAAACAGAACCGAACCCGGGTCACTGGAGCTGTGAGACTGTGGCAGTAAACAGAACTGAACCCAGGTCACTGGAGCTGTGAGACTGTGGCAGTAAACAGAACCGAACCCGGGTCACTGGAGCTGTGAGACTGTGGCAGTAAACAGAACTGAACCCGGGACACTGGAGCTGTGAGACTGTGGCAGTAAACAGAACCGAACCCGGGACACTGGAGCTGTGAGACTGTGGCAGTAAACAGAACCGAACCCGGGTCACTGGAGCTGTGAGACTGTGGCAGTAAACAGAACCGAACCCGGGACACTGGAGCTGTGAGACTGTGGCAGTAAACAGAACCGAACCCGGGACACTGGAGCTGTGAGACTGTGGCAGTAAACAGAACCGAACCCAGGTCACTGGAGCTGTGAGACTGTGGCAGTAAACAGAACCGAACCCGGGTCACTGGAGCTGTGAGACTGTGGCAGTAAACAGAACCGAACCCAGGTCACTGGAGCTGTGAGACTGTGGCAGTAAACAGAACCGAACCCGGGACACTGGAGCTGTGAGACTGTGACAGTAAACAGAACCGAACCCGGGTCACTGGAGCTGTGAGACTGTGGTAGTAAACAGAACCGAACCCGGGACACTGGAGCTGTGAGACTGTGACAGTAAACAGAACCGAACCCGGGACACTGGAGCTGTGAGACTGTGACAGTAAACAGAACCGAACCCGGGTCACTGGAGCTGTGAGACTGTGGTAGTAAACAGAACCGAACCCGGGACACTGGAGCTGTGAGACTGTGACAGTAAACAGAACCGAACCCGGGACACTGGAGCTGTGAGGTTGCGGTACTAATACCTGTTACAAAAACAATACTCTGTTACATTGAGAGGCTGATTGACAGCGTCTCCAGACAGAGTTCATAAAAACAGAGAGTGCTGGAAATATTCAGCAGGTCGGGCAACATCTGTGGAGAGAGAAACAGAGTTAATAAAAACAGAGAGTGCTGGAAATACTCAGCAGGTCGGGCAACATCTGTGGAGAGAGAAACGGAGTTAACGTTTCAGGTCTGTGACCCTTCATCAGAACTAACAGATATAAGAAATGTAAAAGATTTTAAGCAAGTAAAGCGGGGGTGGGGTAAGAGATAACAAAAGAGAAGGTGTTGATAGGACAAGGTCACAGACTAACAGACCAGAAGGTCATGGAGCAAAGACAAACAATATGTTAATGTTTTGCTGAAAGACACTTTAATGTAAAGCTCTGTTATCTTGTACCTCCTGGAAGCAGACACTCTGCTCTCTGACCCATGGTGACTGCACTGTGACCCAGAATATGGTGACTTCACATCTTCTTTCTTTCAGTAGGAGATATTCAATTCAGGAATGTTTTAGCATGGTATAGGATGTGTTCATTTGACACCTGTTAGCTTTGACCATTTGTCCTTTGTCCTTGTCAGACAGTTTCAACACACAAAGACCAAGATTTGTTTTCTTTCAATGCCATTTTGGATACATTGTTCATTTTGTAAATTAAAGGCTGATTTTTTTTCCTTAAAGACAAAGATGGTTTCTGGAGCTCTTTGGAGTTATTTTCACGATTGTTGTATTATCACAGCTGTGGTTTGTGTGACAACTCCATGTGGATGTTAAACTGCAAGGGTGATTGCACTGTCAAAGGCCTCTCCAGTCCTTAAACTGTCATTGTATCCTGCATTGCAAGGTGCTGTCACCGTGCAAGAGTTGATTGAATTACAAAGGACTATGAAACTGTCAGTGTATCCTGCATTGCAAGGTGCTGTCACCGTGCAAGAGTTGATTGAATTACAAAGGACTATTAAACTGTCAGTGTATCCTGCATTGCAAGGTGCTGTCACCGTGCAAGAGGTGATTGAATTACAAAGGACTATTAAACTGTCAGTGTATCCTGCATTGCAAGGTGCTGTCACCGTGCAAGAGGTGATTGAATTACAAAGGACTATTAAACTGTCAGTGTATCCTGCATTGCAAGGTGCTGTCACCGTGCAAGAGGTGATTGAATTACAAAGGACTATTAAACTGTCAGTGTATCCTGCATTGCAAGGTGCTGTCACCGTGCAAGAGGTGATTGAATTATAAAGGACTATTAAACTGTCAGTGTATCCTGCATTGCAAGGTGCTGTCACCGTGCAAGAGGTGATTGAATTACAAAGGACTATTAAACTGTCAGTGTATCCTGCATTGCAAGGTGCTGTCACCGTGCAAGAGGTGATTGAATTACAAAGGACTATTAAACTGTCAGTGTATCCTGCATTGCAAGGTGCTGTCACCGTGCAAGAGGTGATTGAATTACAAAGGATTATTAAACTGTCAGTGTATCCTGCATTGCAAGGTGCTGTCACCGTGCAAGAGGTGATTGAATTACAAAGGACTATTAAACTGTCAGTGTATCCTGCATTGCAAGGTGCTGTCACCGTGCAAGAGGTGATTGAATTACAAAGGACTATTAAACTGTCAGTGTATCCTGCATTGCAAGGTGCTGTCACCGTGCAAGAGGTGATTGAATTACAAAGGACTATTAAACTGTCAGTGTATCCTGCATTGCAAGGTGCTGTCACCGTGCAAGAGGTGATTGAATTATAAAGGACTATTAAACTGTCATTGTATCCTGCATTGCAAGGTGCTGTCACCGTGCAAGAGGTGATTGAATTACAAAGGACTATTAAACTGTCATTGTATCCTGCATTGCAAGTTGCTGTCACCGTGCAAGAGGTGATTGAATTACAAAGGACTATTAAACTGTCAGTGTATCCTGCATTGCAAGGTGCTGTCACCGTGCAAGAGGTGATTGAATTACAAAGGACTATTAAACTGTCAGTGTATCCTGCATTGCAAGGTGCTGTCACCGTGCAAGTGGTGATTGAATTACAAAGGACTATTAAACTGTCAGTGTATCCTGCATTGCAAGGTGCTGTCACCGTGCAAGAGGTGATTGAATTACAAAGGACTATTAAACTGTCAGTTTATCCTGCATTGCAAGGTGCTGTCACCGTGCAAGAGGTGATTGAATTACAAAGGACTATTAAACTGTCAGTGTATCCTGCATTGCAAGGTGCTGTCACCGTGCAAGAGGTGATTGAATTACAAAGGACTATTAAACTGTCAGTGTATCCTGCATTGCAAGGTGCTGGCACCGTGCAAGAGGTGATTGAATTACAAAGGACTATTAAACTGTCAGTGTATCCTGCATTGCAAGGTGCTGTCACCGTGCAAGAGGTGATTGAATTACAAAGGACTATTAAACTGTCATTGTATCCTGCATTGCAAGGTGCTGTCACCGTGCAAGAGGTGATTGAATTACAAAGGACTATTAAACTGTCATTGTATCCTGCATTGCAAGGTGCTGTCACCGTGCAAGAGGTGATTGAATTACAAAGGACTATTAAACTGTCAGTGTATCCTGCATTGCAAGGTGCTGTCACCGTGCAAGAGGTGATTGAATTACAAAGGACTATTAAACTGTCAGTGTATCCTACATTGCAAGGTGCTGTCACCGTGCAAGAGGTGATTGAATTACAAAGGACTATTAAACTGTCAGTGTATCCTGCATTGCAAGGTGCTGTCACCGTGCAAGAGGTGATTGAATTACAAAGGACTATTAAACTGTCAGTGTATCCTGCATTGCAAGGTGCTGTCACCGTGCAAGAGGTGATTGAATTACAAAGGACTATTAAACTGTCATTGTATCCTGCATTGCAAGGTGCTGTCACCGTGCAAGAGGTGATTGAATTATTCTTTTCTTTTGGGCCTCCTTATCTCGAGAGACAATGGATACGCGCCTGGAGGTGGTCAGTGGTTTGTGAAGCAGCGCCTGGAGTGGCTATAAAGGCCAATTCTGGAGTGACAGGCTCTTCCACAGGTGCTGCAGAGAAATTTGTTTGTTGGGGCTGTTGCACAGTTGGCTCTCCCCTTGCGCCTCTGTCTTTTTTCCTGCCAACTACTAAGTCTCTTCGACTCGCCACAATTTAGCCCTGTCTTTATGGCTGCCCGCCAGCTCTGGCGAATTATAAAGGACTATGAAACTGTCAGTGTATCCTGCATTGCAAGGTGCTGTCACCGTGCAAGAGGTGATTGAATTACAAAGGACTATTAAACTGTCAGTGTATCCTGCATTGCAAGGTGCTGTCACCGTGCAAGAGGTGATTGAATTACAAAGGACTATTAAACTGTCATTGTATCCTGCATTGCAAGGTGCTGTCACCGTGCAAGAGGTGATTGAATTACAAAGGACTATTAAACTGTCAGTGTATCCTGCATTGCAAGGTGCTGTCACCGTGCAAGAGGTGATTGAATTACAAAGGATTATTAAACTGTCAGTGTATCCTGCATTGCAAGGTGCTGTCACCGTGCAAGAGGTGATTGAATTACAAAGGACTATTAAACTGTCAGTGTATCCTGCATTGCAAGGTGCTGTCACCGTGCAAGAGGTGATTGAATTACAAAGGACTATTAAACTGTCATTGTTTCCTGCATTGCAAGGTGCTGTCACCGTGCAAGAGGTGATTGAATTACAAAGGACTATTAAACTGTCATTGTTTCCTGCATTGCAAGGTGCTGTCACCGTGCAAGAGGTGATTGAATTACAAAGGACTATTAAACTGTCAGTGTGTCCTGCATTGCAAGGTGCTGTCACCGTGCAAGAGGTGATTGAATTACAAAGGACTATTAAACTGTCAGTGTATCCTGCATTGCAAGGTGCTGTCACCGTGCAAGAGGTGATTGAATTACAAAGGACTATTAAACTGTCAGTGCATCCTGCATTGCAAGGTGCTGTCACCGTGAAAGAGGTGATTGAATTACAAAGGACTATTAAACTGTCAGTGTGTCCTGCATTGCAAGGTGCTGTCACCGTGCAAGAGGTGATTGAATTACAAAGGACTATTAAACTGTCAGTGTATCCTGCATTGCAAGGTGCTGTCACCGTGCAAGAGGTGATTGAATTACAAAGGACTATTAAACTGTCAGTGTATCCTGCATTGCAAGGTGCTGTCACCGTGCAAGAGGTGATTGAATTACAAAGGGTATTTCTTTGCAAGAGGCTTCTGCTTTCCAGCACGTAGCTATTGAACTGCAAGAGTGTTCACACTACAAGAAGATATTACAGTGTAAGAGGCCATTGTAATGTAAAGTGTTATTGTATTAATTATGGATACTGTATTGTAAGCCCCCAATGTACTGCTTCAGGTTATTGCATTGCAAAGGGCAATTGCACTCCGATGAGCTATTGCTCTGTAAAAGTCCATTACTTTGCCAGTGTGCAATGTTATCAATGGGCTATTGCATGACTTAGCCCTATTGCATTGCAAGTAGTTGTTTCAGTGCATTGCCAAACATTCTTGGTTTTCTTGCGTTGCATGTGGATGTTGTATTGAAAGGGGCCATTGCATTGAAAGGGGCTCTGACATTGCAAGGATAATAGTCTGCAAGGGAGGGACTGTTGGACTGCAAGCGCTATTGCAATGAAATGCGTGTTGCATTGCTGGAGTTTTTGCTCTGCAAATAGTTCTTGTATTGCAAGGTGCCTTTGCATTTTCATTGCAAGTGGATGTTGCACACCACGCTCCATTGCAAACTCAAAGACCTTTGCATTGGAAGGAGTTATTGCACTACCAAAGGTCCCTGCATTGCAAGCTGCTATTGCACTGCAAGAGGCTATTACAATACAAGGATCATGCACACTAATGGTTCCATTACATTGCAACTGGATGTTACATGGCAAGTGTCTATT
Organism: Heterodontus francisci; assembly: GCF_036365525.1. Lineage (NCBI taxonomy): Eukaryota > Metazoa > Chordata > Chondrichthyes > Heterodontiformes > Heterodontidae > Heterodontus > Heterodontus francisci. The sequence goes on along the minus strand of NW_027141614.1, from coordinate 1,381,955 downwards.
GTATTGAAAGTCACAATTGCAAAACAAATAGCTATTGCACTGCAGGGAAATTTTGTATTGCGAGATGGTTTCCATTGTGAGAGGATATTATATTTCAATAGGGTATCAAAAGGCAATTTGCTCTTGGACTGCACCTGGCTTTTGTACCATAAGCATGTTATGCAAAGCATAGAACTGTTGCACTGTAAGGGGAAAATACATTGTCAGGGTCTATTGCACACCAAAGAGCTTTTGCACTGCAAGAGGCTATTGAATTGTCATGGTCTGTTGTGTTCAAAAGGCTATAGCATTTCTTCACGTTATTGCTATGTCACTCTTAGAGACTATTACATTGCATGTTGTTTTTACACTGTGAGTGGAGATTGCACTGCATGGGGCGATTGCTTTGTTAGTGGATGTTGTACTGCAAAGGCTATTGTACTACAAGTTTTTGTGTTGCATTGTAAGGGTCCAGTGCGCCATATCTTCAATGCGATTTCAAATGCTTGTTGCATTGCAAAATTCTATGACATCTCAAGGTGCTTTTTGCACTACAAGGGGCTGCAGCACTGCATGGGAAATTTGCATTACAATTGGATTTTACATAGCAAGTCCCATTGTATTACATGGGCAAATGCACAGGAAAGGCCTCTGCATTGCAAGATGCTATTGTGCTGCTAGAGGTTCCTGCACTGAGAGGGACAATTACACTGTCAGAGGTTCCTGTACTGCGAGGTACAATTACCCTGTCAGAGGTTCCTGTACTGCGAGGTACAATTACCCTGTCAGAGGTTCCTGTACTGCGAGGTACAATTACCCTGTCAGAGGTTCCTGCACTGCGAGGTACAATTACACTGTCAGAGGTTCCTGTACTGCGAGGTACAATTACCCTGTCAGAGGTTCCTGTACTGCGAGGTACAATTACCCTGTCAGAGGTTCCTGTACTGCGAGGTACAATTACCCTGTCAGAGGTTCCTGTACTGCGAGGTACAATTACCCTGTCAGAGGTTCCTGTACTGCGAGGTACAATTACCCTGTCAGAGGTTCCTGTACTGCGAGGTACAATTACCCTGTCAGAGGTTCCTGTACTGCGAGGTACAATTACCCTGTCAGAGGTTCCTGTACTGCGAGGTACAATTACCCTGTCAGAGGTTCCTGTACTGCGAGGTACAATTACCCTGTCAGAGGTTCCTGCACTGTGAGGTACAATTACCCTGTCAGAGGTTCCTGCACTGCGAGGTACAATTACACTGTCAGAGGTTCCTGTACTGCGAGGTACAATTACCCTGTCAGAGGTTCCTGTACTGCGAGGTACAATTACCCTGTCAGAGGTTCCTGTACTGCGAGGTACAATTACCCTGTCAGAGGTTCCTGTACTGCGAGGTACAATTACCCTGTCAGAGGTTCCTGTACTGCGAGGTACAATTACCCTGTCAGAGGTTCCTGTACTGCGAGGTACAATTACCCTGTCAGAGGTTCCTGTACTGCGAGGTACAATTACCCTGTCAGAGGTTCCTGCACTGCGAGGTACAATTACCCTGTCAGAGGTTCCTGCACTGCGAGGTACAATTACCCTGTCAGAGGTTCCTGTACTGCGAGGTACAATTACCCTGTCAGAGGTTCCTGTACTGCGAGGTACAATTACCCTGTCAGAGGTTCCTGTACTGCGAGGTACAATTACCCTGTCAGAGGTTCCTGTACTGCGAGGTACAATTACCCTGTCAGAGGTTCCTGTACTGCGAGGTACAATTACCCTGTCAGAGGTTCCTGTACTGCGAGGTACAATTACCCTGTCAGAGGTTCCTGCACTGCGAGGTACAATTACCCTGTCAGAGGTTCCTGTACTGCGAGGTACAATTAACCTGTCAGAGGTTCCTGTACTGCGAGGTACAATTACCCTGTCAGAGGTTCCTGTACTGCGAGGTACAATTACCCTGTCAGAGGTTCCTGCACTGCGAGGTACAATTACACTGTCAGAGGTTCCTGCACTGCGAGGTACAATTACCCTGTCAGAGGTTCCTGTACTGCGAGGTACAATTACACTGTCAGAGGTTCCTGTACTGCGAGGTACAATTACCCTGTCAGAGGTTCCTGCACTGCGAGGTACAATTACCCTGTCAGAGGTTCCTGTACTGTGAGGTACAATTACCCTGTCAGAGGTTCCTGTACTGCGAGGTACAATTACCCTGTCAGAGGTTCCTGTACTGCGAGGTACAATTACCCTGTCAGAGGTTCCTGTACTGCGAGGTACAATTACCCTGTCAGAGGTTCCTGTACTGCGAGGTACAATTACCCTGTCAGAGGTTCCTGCACTGCGAGGTACTATTACCCTGTCAGAGGTTCCTGCACTGTGAGGTACAATTACCCTGTCAGAGGTTCCTGTACTGCGAGGGACAATTACCCTCTCAGAGGTTCCTGTACTGCGAGGTACAATTACCCTGTCAGAGGTTCCTGTACTGCGAGGTACAATTACCCTGTCAGAGGTTCCTGCACTGCGAGGTACAATTACCCTGTCAGAGGTTCCTGTACTGCGAGGCACAATTACCCTGTCAGAGGTTCCTGTACTGCGAGGTACAATTACCCTGTCAGAGGTTCCTGTACTGCGAGGTACAATTACCCTGTCAGAGGTTCCTGCACTGTGAGGTACAATTACCCTGTCAGAGGTTCCTGTACTGCGAGGTACCATTACCCTGTCAGAGGTTCCTGTACTGCAAGGTACAATTACCCTGTCAGAGGTTCCTGCACTGCGAGGTACAATTACCCTGTCAGAGGTTCCTGCACTGCGAGGTACAATTACCCTGTCAGAGGTTCCTGTACTGCGAGGTACAATTACCCTGTCAGAGGTTCCTGTACTGCGAGGTACAATTACCTGTCAGAGATTCCTGTACTGCGAGGGACAATTACCCTGTCAGAGGTTCCTGTACTGCGAGGTACAATTACCCTGTCAGAGGTTCCTGTACTGCGAGGTACAATTACCCTGTCAGAGGTTCCTGTACTGCGAGGTACAATTACCCTGTCAGAGGTTCCTGTACTGCGAGGTACAATTACCCTGTCAGAGGTTCCTGTACTGCGAGGTACAATTACCCTGTCAGAGGTTCCTGTACTGCGAGGTACAATTACCCTGTCAGAGGTTCCTGTACTGCGAGGTACAATTACCCTGTCAGAGGTTCCTGTACTGCGAGGTACAATTATCCTGTCAGAGGTTCCTGCACTGCGAGGTACAATTACCCTGTCAGAGGTTCCTGTACTGTGAGGTACAATTACCCTGTCAGAGGTTCCTGTACTGCGAGGTACAATTACACTGTCAGAGGTTCCTGTACTGCGAGGTACTATTTCCCTGTCAGAGGTTCCTGCACTGCGAGGTACAATTACCCTGTCAGAGGTTCCTGTACTGTGAGGTACAATTACCCTGTCAGAGGTTCCTGTACTGCGAGGTACAATTACACTGTCAGAGGTTCCTGTACTGCGAGGTACTATTACCCTGTCAGAGGTTCCTGCACTGCGAGGTACTATTACCCTGTCAGAGGTTCCTGCACTGCGAGGTACTATTACCCTGTCAGAGGTTCCTGTACTGCGAGGTACAATTACCCTGTCAGAGGTTCCTGTACTGCGAGGTACAATTACCCTGTCAGAGGTTCCTGCACTGCGAGGTACAATTACTCTGTCAGAGGTTCCTGCACTGCGAGGTACAATTACACTGTCAGAGGTTCCTGTACTGCGAGGTACAATTACCCTGTCAGAGGTTCCTGTACTGCGAGGTACAATTACCCTGTCAGAGGTTCCTGTACTGCGAGGGACAATTACCCTGTCAGAGGTTCCTGTACTGCGAGGTACAATTACCCTGTCAGAGGTTCCTGTACTGCGAGGTACAATTACCCTGTCAGAGGTTCCTGTACTGCGAGGTACAATTACCCTGTCAGAGGTTCCTGTACTGCGAGGTACAATTACCCTGTCAGAGGTTCCTGTACTGCGAGGTACAATTACCCTGTCAGAGGTTCCTGTACTGCGAGGTACAATTACCCTGTCAGAGGTTCCTGTACTGTGAGGGACAATTACCCTGTCAGAGGTTCCTGTACTGCGAGGTACAATTACCCTGTCAGAGGTTCCTGTACTGCGAGGTACAATTACCCTGTCAGAGGTTCCTGTACTGCGAGGTACAATTACCCTGTCAGAGGTTCCTGTACTGCGAGGTACAATTACCCTGTCAGAGGTTCCTGTACTGCGAGGTACTATTACCCTGTCAGAGGTTCCTGTACTGCGAGGTACAATTACCCTGTCAGAGGTTCCTGTACTGCGAGGTACAATTACCCTGTCAGAGGTTCCTGTACTGCGAGGTACAATTACCCTGTCAGAGGTTCCTGCACTGCGAGGTACAATTACACTGTCAGAGGTTCCTGCACTGCGAGGTACAATTACCCTGTCAGAGGTTCCTGTACTGCGAGGTACAATTACCCTGTCAGAGGTTCCTGCACTGCGAGGTACAATTACCCTGTCAGAGGTTCCTGCACTGCGAGGTACAATTACCCTGTCAGAGGTTCCTGTACTGCGAGGTACAATTACCCTGTCAGAGGTTCCTGTACTGCGAGGTACAATTACCCTGTCAGAGGTTCCTGTACTGCGAGGTACAATTACCCTGTCAGAGGTTCCTGTACTGCGAGGTACAATTACCCTGTCAGAGGTTCCTGTACTGCGAGGTACAATTACCCTGTCAGAGGTTCCTGTACTGCGAGGTACAATTACCCTGTCAGAGGTTCCTGCACTGCGAGGTACAATTACCCTGTCAGAGGTTCCTGTACTGCGAGGTACAATTAACCTGTCAGAGGTTCCTGTACTGCGAGGTACAATTACCCTGTCAGAGGTTCCTGTACTGCGAGGTACAATTACCCTGTCAGAGGTTCCTGCACTGCGAGGTACAATTACACTGTCAGAGGTTCCTGCACTGCGAGGTACAATTACCCTGTCAGAGGTTCCTGTACTGCGAGGTACAATTACACTGTCAGAGGTTCCTGTACTGCGAGGTACAATTACCCTGTCAGAGGTTCCTGCACTGCGAGGTACAATTACCCTGTCAGAGGTTCCTGTACTGTGAGGTACAATTACCCTGTCAGAGGTTCCTGTACTGCGAGGTACAATTACCCTGTCAGAGGTTCCTGTACTGCGAGGTACAATTACCCTGTCAGAGGTTCCTGTACTGCGAGGTACAATTACCCTGTCAGAGGTTCCTGTACTGCGAGGTACAATTACCCTGTCAGAGGTTCCTGCACTGCGAGGTACTATTACCCTGTCAGAGGTTCCTGCACTGTGAGGTACAATTACCCTGTCAGAGGTTCCTGTACTGCGAGGGACAATTACCCTCTCAGAGGTTCCTGCACTGCGAGGTACAATTACCCTGTCAGAGGTTCCTGTACTGCGAGGTACAATTACCCTGTCAGAGGTTCCTGTACTGCGAGGTACAATTACCCTGTCAGAGGTTCCTGCACTGCGAGGTACAATTACCCTGTCAGAGGTTCCTGTACTGCGAGGCACAATTACCCTGTCAGAGGTTCCTGTACTGCGAGGTACAATTACCCTGTCAGAGGTTCCTGTACTGCGAGGTACAATTACCCTGTCAGAGGTTCCTGCACTGTGAGGTACAATTACCCTGTCAGAGGTTCCTGTACTGCGAGGTACAATTACCCTGTCAGAGGTTCCTGCACTGCGAGGTACAATTACCCTGTCAGAGGTTCCTGTACTGCGAGGTACAATTACCCTGTCAGAGGTTCCTGTACTGCAAGGTACAATTACCCTGTCAGAGGTTCCTGCACTGCGAGGTACAATTACCCTGTCAGAGGTTCCTGCACTGCGAGGTACAATTACCCTGTCAGAGGTTCCTGTACTGCGAGGTACAATTACCCTGTCAGAGGTTCCTGTACTGCGAGGTACAATTACCTGTCAGAGATTCCTGTACTGCGAGGGACAATTACCCTGTCAGAGGTTCCTGTACTGCGAGGTACAATTACCCTGTCAGAGGTTCCTGTACTGCGAGGTACAATTACCCTGTCAGAGGTTCCTGTACTGCGAGGTACAATTACCCTGTCAGAGGTTCCTGTACTGCGAGGTACAATTACCCTGTCAGAGGTTCCTGTACTGCGAGGTACAATTACCCTGTCAGAGGTTCCTGTACTGCGAGGTACAATTACCCTGTCAGAGGTTCCTGTACTGCGAGGTACAATTACCCTGTCAGAGGTTCCTGTACTGCGAGGTACAATTACCCTGTCAGAGGTTCCTGTACTGCGAGGTACAATTACCCTGTCAGAGGTTCCTGTACTGCGAGGTACAATTACCCTGTCAGAGGTTCCTGCACTGCGAGGTACAATTACCCTGTCAGAGGTTCCTGTACTGTGAGGTACAATTACCCTGTCAGAGGTTCCTGTACTGCGAGGTACAATTACACTGTCAGAGGTTCCTGTACTGCGAGGTACTATTTCCCTGTCAGAGGTTCCTGCACTGCGAGGTACAATTACCCTGTCAGAGGTTCCTGTACTGTGAGGTACAATTACCCTGTCAGAGGTTACTGTACTGCGAGGTACAATTACACTGTCAGAGGTTCCTGTACTGCGAGGTACTATTACCCTGTCAGAGGTTCCTGCACTGCGAGGTACTATTACCCTGTCAGAGGTTCCTGCACTGCGAGGTACTATTACCCTGTCAGAGGTTCCTGTACTGCGAGGTACAATTACCCTGTCAGAGGTTCCTGTACTGCGAGGTACAATTACCCTGTCAGAGGTTCCTGCACTGCGAGGTACAATTACTCTGTCAGAGGTTCCTGCACTGCGAGGTACAATTACACTGTCAGAGGTTCCTGTACTGCGAGGTACAATTACCCTGTCAGAGGTTCCTGTACTGCGAGGTACAATTACCCTGTCAGAGGTTCCTGTACTGCGAGGGACAATTACCCTGTCAGAGGTTCCTGTACTGCGAGGTACAATTACCCTGTCAGAGGTTCCTGTACTGCGAGGTACAATTACCCTGTCAGAGGTTCCTGTACTGCGAGGTACAATTACCCTGTCAGAGGTTCCTGTACTGCGAGGTACAATTACCCTGTCAGAGGTTCCTGTACTGCGAGGTACAATTACCCTGTCAGAGGTTCCTGTACTGCGAGGTACAATTACCCTGTCAGAGGTTCCTGTACTGTGAGGGACAATTACCCTGTCAGAGGTTCCTGTACTGCGAGGTACAATTACCCTGTCAGAGGTTCCTGTACTGCGAGGTACAATTACCCTGTCAGAGGTTCCTGTACTGCGAGGTACAATTACCCTGTCAGAGGTTCCTGTACTGCGAGGTACAATTACCCTGTCAGAGGTTCCTGTACTGCGAGGTACTATTACCCTGTCAGAGGTTCCTGTACTGCGAGGTACAATTACCCTGTCAGAGGTTCCTGTACTGCGAGGTACAATTACCCTGTCAGAGGTTCCTGTACTGCGAGGTACAATTACCCTGTCAGAGGTTCCTGCACTGCGAGGTACAATTACACTGTCAGAGGTTCCTGCACTGCGAGGTACAATTACCCTGTCAGAGGTTCCTGTACTGCGAGGTACAATTACCCTGTCAGAGGTTCCTGTACTGCGAGGTACAATTACCCTGTCAGAGGTTCCTGTACTGCGAGGTACAATTACCCTGTCAGAGGTTCCTGCACTGCGAGGTACAATTACACTGTCAGAGGTTCCTGCACTGCGAGGTACAATTACCCTGTCAGAGGTTCCTGTACTGCGAGGTACAATTACCCTGTCAGAGGTTCCTGTACTGCGAGGTACAATTACCCTGTCAGAGGTTCCTGTACTGCGAGGTACAATTACCCTGTCAGAGGTTCCTGTACTGCGAGGTACAATTACCCTGTCAGAGGTTCCTGTACGGCGAGGTACAATTACCCTGTCAGAGGTTCCTGTACTGCGAGGTACAATTACCCTGTCAGAGGTTCCTGTACTGCGAGGTACAATTACACTGTCAGAGGTTCCTGCACTGCGAGGTACAATTACCCTGTCAGAGGTTCCTGTACTGCGAGGTACAATTACACTGTCAGAGGTTCCTGTACTGCGAGGTACAATTACCCTGTCAGAGGTTCCTGCACTGCGAGGTACAATTACCCTGTCAGAGGTTCCTGCACTGCGAGGTACTATTACCCTGTCAGAGGTTCCTGCACTGCGAGGTACAATTACCCTGTCAGAGGTTCCTGCACTGCGTGGTACAATTACCCTGTCAGAGGTTCCTGCACTGTGAGGTACAATTACACTGTCAGAGGTTCCTGTACTGCGAGGTACAATTACCCTGTCAGAGGTTCCTGCACTGCGAGGTACAATTACCCTGTCAGAGGTTCCTGTACTGCGAGGTACAATTACACTGTCAGAGGTTCCTGTACTGCGAGGTACAATTACACTGTCAGAGGTTCCTGTACTGCGAGGTACAATTACACTGTCAGAGGTTCCTGCACTGCGAGGTACAATTACCCTGTCAGAGGATCCTGCACTGCGAGGTACAATTACCCTGTCAGAGGTTCCTGTACTGCGAGGTACAATTACCCTGTCAGAGGTTCCTGCACTGCGAGGTACAATTACACTGTCAGAGGTTCCTGCACTGCGAGGTACAATTACCCTGTCAGAGGTTCCTGTACTGTGAGGTACAATTACACTGCCAGAGGTTCCTGTACTGCGAGGTACAATTACCCTGTCAGAGGTTCCTGCACTGCGAGGTACAATTACCCTGTCAGAGGTTCCTGTACTGCGACGTACAATTACACTGTCAGAGGTTCCTGCACTGAGAGGTACAATTACCCTGTCAGAGGTTCCTGTACTGCGAGGTACAATTACCCTGTCAGAGGTTCCTGTACTGCGAGGTACAATTACCCTGTCAGAGGTTCCTGCACTGTGAGGTACAATTACCCTGTCAGAGGTTCCTGTACTGCGAGGTACAATTACCCTGTCAGAGGTTCCTGTACTGTGAGGTACAATTACACTGTCAGAGGTTCCTGTACTGCGAGGTACAATTACCCTGTCAGAGGTTCCTGCACTGCGAGGTACAATTACCCTGTCAGAGGTTCCTGTACTGCGAGGTACAATTACCCTGTCAGAGGTTCCTGTACTGCGAGGTACAATTACCCTGTCAGAGGTTCCTGCACTGCGAGGTACAATTACCCTGTCAGAGGTTCCTGCACTGCGAGGTACAATTACCCTGTCAGAGGTTCCTGTACTGCGAGGTACAATTACACTGTCAGAGGTTCCTGTACTGCGAGGTACAATTACCCTGTCAGAGGTTCCTGTACTGCGAGGTACAATTACCCTGTCAGAGGTTCCTGTACTGCGAGGTACAATTACCCTGTCAGAGGTTCCTGTACTGCGAGGTACAATTACCCTGTCAGAGGTTCCTGTACTGCGAGGTACAATTACCCTGTCAGAGGTTCCTGTACTGCGAGGTACAATTACCCTGTCAGAGGTTCCTGTACTGCGAGGTACAATTACCCTGTCAGAGGTTCCTGTACTGCGAGGTACAATTACCCTGTCAGAGGTTCCTGTACTGCGAGGTACAATTACCCTGTCAGAGGTTCCTGCACTGCGAGGTACAATTACCCTGTCAGAGGTTCCTGTACTGCGAGGTACAATTACCCTGTCAGAGGTTCCTGTACTGCGAGGTACAATTACCCTGTCAGAGGTTCCTGTACTGCGAGGTACAATTACCCTGTCAGAGGTTCCTGTACTGCGAGGTACAATTACCCTGTCAGAGGTTCCTGTACTGCGAGGTACAATTACCCTGTCAGAGGTTCCTGTACTGCGAGGTACAATTACACTGTCAGAGGTTCCTGCACTGCGAGGTACAATTACCCTGTCAGAGGTTCCTGTACTGCGAGGTACAATTACACTGTCAGAGGTTCCTGTACTGCGAGGTACAATTACCCTGTCAGAGGTTCCTGCACTGCGAGGTACAATTACCCTGTCAGAGGTTCCTGCACTGCGAGGTACTATTACCCTGTCAGAGGTTCCTGCACTGTGAGGTACAATTACCCTGTCAGAGGTTCCTGTACTGCGAGGGACAATTACCCTCTCAGAGGTTCCTGTACTGCGAGGTACAATTACCCTGTCAGAGGTTCCTGTACTGCGAGGTACAATTACCCTGTCAGAGGTTCCTGTACTGCGAGGTACAATTACCCTGTCAGAGGTTCCTGCACTGCGAGGTACAATTACCCTGTCAGAGGTTCCTGTACTGCGAGGTACAATTACCCTGTCAGAGGTTCCTGTACTGCGAGGTACAATTACCCTGTCAGAGGTTCCTGTACTGCGAGGTACAATTACCCTGTCAGAGGTTCCTGCACTGTGAGGTACAATTACCCTGTCAGAGGTTCCTGTACTGCGAGGTACAATTACCCTGTCAGAGGTTCCTGCACTGCGAGGTACAATTACCCTGTCAGAGGTTCCTGTACTGCGAGGTACAATTACCCTGTCAGAGGTTCCTGTACTGCGAGGTACAATTACCCTGTCAGAGGTTCCTGCACTGCGAGGTACAATTACCCTGTCAGAGGTTCCTGCACTGCGAGGTACAATTACCCTGTCAGAGGTTCCTGTACTGCGAGGTACAATTACCCTGTCAGAGGTTCCTGTACTGCGAGGTACAATTACCCTGTCAGAGATTCCTGTACTGCGAGGTACAATTACCCTGTCAGAGGTTCCTGTACTGCGAGGTACAATTACCCTGTCAGAGATTCCTGTACTGCGAGGTACAATTACCCTGTCAGAGGTTCCTGTACTGCGAGGGACAATTACCCTGTCAGAGGTTCCTGTACTGCGAGGTACAATTACCCTGTCAGAGGTTCCTGTACTGCGAGGTACAATTACCCTGTCAGAGGTTCCTGTACTGCGAGGTACAATTACCCTGTCAGAGGTTCCTGTACTGCGAGGTACAATTACCCTGTCAGAGGTTCCTGTACTGCGAGGTACAATTACCCTGTCAGAGGTTCCTGTACTGCGAGGTACAATTACCCTGTCAGAGGTTCCTGTACTGTGAGGGACAATTACCCTGTCAGAGGTTCCTGTACTGCGAGGTACAATTACCCTGTCAGAGGTTCCTGTACTGCGAGGTACAATTACCCTGTCAGAGGTTCCTGTACTGCGAGGTACAATTACCCTGTCAGAGGTTCCTGTACTGCGAGGTACAATTACCCTGTCAGAGGTTCCTGTACTGCGAGGTACTATTACCCTGTCAGAGGTTCCTGTACTGCGAGGTACAATTACCCTGTCAGAGGTTCCTGTACTGCGAGGTACAATTACCCTGTCAGAGGTTCCTGTACTGCGAGGTACAATTACCCTGTCAGAGGTTCCTGCACTGCGAGGTACAATTACACTGTCAGAGGTTCCTGCACTGCGAGGTACAATTACCCTGTCAGAGGTTCCTGTACTGCGAGGTACAATTACCCTGTCAGAGGTTCCTGTACTGCGAGGTACAATTACCCTGTCAGAGGTTCCTGTACTGCGAGGTACAATTACCCTGTCAGAGGTTCCTGCACTGCGAGGTACAATTACACTGTCAGAGGTTCCTGCACTGCGAGGTACAATTACCCTGTCAGAGGTTCCTGTACTGTGAGGTACAATTACACTGTCAGAGGTTCCTGTACTGCGAGGTACAATTACCCTGTCAGAGGTTCCTGTACTGCGAGGTACAATTACCCTGTCAGAGGTTCCTGTACTGCGAGGTACAATTACCCTGTCAGAGGTTCCTGTACTGCGAGGTACAATTACCCTGTCAGAGGTTCCTGTACTGCGAGGTACAATTACCCTGTCAGAGGTTCCTGTACTGCGAGGTACAATTACACTGTCAGAGGTTCCTGCACTGCGAGGTACAATTACCCTGTCAGAGGTTCCTGTACTGCGAGGTACAATTACACTGTCAGAGGTTCCTGTACTGCGAGGTACAATTACCCTGTCAGAGGTTCCTGCACTGCGAGGTACAATTACCCTGTCAGAGGTTCCTGCACTGCGAGGTACTATTACCCTGTCAGAGGTTCCTGCACTGCGAGGTACAATTACCCTGTCAGAGGTTCCTGCACTGCGTGGTACAATTACCCTGTCAGAGGTTCCTGCACTGTGAGGTACAATTACACTGTCAGAGGTTCCTGTACTGCGAGGTACAATTACCCTGTCAGAGGTTCCTGCACTGCGAGGTACAATTACCCTGTCAGAGGTTCCTGTACTGCGAGGTACAATTACCCTGTCAGAGGTTCCTGCACTGCGAGGTACAATTACCCTGTCAGAGGTTCCTGTACTGCGAGGTACAATTACCCTGTCAGAGGTTCCTGTACTGTGAGGTACAATTACACTGTCAGAGGTTCCTGTACTGCGAGGTACAATTACCCTGTCAGAGGTTCCTGCACTGCGAGGTACAATTACCCTGTCAGAGGTTCCTGTACTGCGACGTACAATTACACTGTCAGAGGTTCCTGCACTGAGAGGTACAATTACCCTGTCAGAGGTTCCTGTACTGCGAGGTACAATTACCCTGTCAGAGGTTCCTGTACTGCGAGGTACAATTACCCTGTCAGAGGTTCCTGCACTGTGAGGTACAATTACCCTGTCAGAGGTTCCTGTACTGCGAGGTACAATTACCCTGTCAGAGGTTCCTGTACTGTGAGGTACAATTACACTGTCCGAGGTTCCTGTACTGCGAGGTACAATTACCCTGTCAGAGGTTCCTGCACTGCGAGGTACAATTACCCTGTCAGAGGTTCCTGTACTGCGAGGTACAATTACCCTGTCAGAGGTTCCTGTACTGCGAGGTACAATTACCCTGTCAGAGGTTCCTGCACTGCGAGGTACAATTACCCTGTCAGAGGTTCCTGCAATGCGAGGTACAATTACCCTGTCAGAGGTTCCTGTACTGCGAGGTACAATTACACTGTCAGAGGTTCCTGTACTGCGAGGTACAATTACCCTGTCAGAGGTTCCTGTACTGCGAGGTACAATTACCCTGTCAGAGGTTCCTGTACTGCGAGGTACAATTACCCTGTCAGAGGTTCCTGTACTGCGAGGTACAATTACCCTGTCAGAGGTTCCTGTACTGCGAGGTACAATTACCCTGTCAGAGGTTCCTAGACTGCGAGGTACAATTACCCTGTCAGAGGTTCCTGTACTGCGAGGTACAATTACCCTGTCAGAGGTTCCTGTACTGCGAGGTACAATTACCCTGTCAGAGGTTCCTGCACTGCGAGGTACAATTACCCTGTCAGAGGTTCCTGTACTGCGAGGTACAATTACCCTGTCAGAGGTTCCTGTACTGCGAGGTACAATTACCCTGTCAGAGGTTCCTGTACTGCGAGGTACAATTACCCTGTCAGAGGTTCCTGCACTGCGAGGTACAATTACCCTGTCAGAGGTTCCTGTACTGCGAGGTACAATTACACTGTCAGAGGTTCCTGTACTGCGAGGTACAATTACCCTGTCAGAGGTTCCTGCACTGCGAGGTACAATTACCCTGTCAGAGGTTCCTGCACTGCGAGGTACAATTACACTGTCAGAGGTTCCTGCACTGCGAGGTACAATTACACTGTCAGAGGTTCCTGTACTGCGAGGTACAATTACCCTGTCAGAGGTTCCTGTACTGCGAGGTACAATTACCCTGTCAGAGGTTCCTGTACTGCGAGGTACAATTACCCTGTCAGAGGTTCCTGTACTGCGAGGTACAATTACCCTGTCAGAGGTTCCTGTACTGCGAGGTACAATTACCCTGTCAGAGGTTCCTGCACTGCGAGGTACAATTACCCTGTCAGAGGTTCCTGCACTGCGAGGTACAATTACCCTGTCAGAGGTTCCTGCACTGCGAGGTACAATTACCCTGTCAGAGGTTCCTGCACTGCGAGGTACAATTACCCTGTCAGAGGTTCCTGTACTGCGAGGTACAATTACACTGCAATAGGCCTTTGCATTCCAATAGTCAAGCATGCTAAAAAGGGCCAGGGCATTGTAAGTGAATGGTGTGTTAAACGTTTCTATTACTTTGCACTTATAAATGTCTATGGCACTGCCAGAGTGAGCGTGTTAATATTAATCTGTGTTCTCTGTCAGTGTGTTAATATTACTGAGGACAGTGGGGGTGTTTTACACTTCACAGGGTGTATCTGACTGTGGGTCATGATATACACAGTGTGTCAGTGAGTGTGTTAATATTAATCTGTGTTCTCTGTCAGTGTCATAATATTACTGAGGACAGTGGGGGTGTTTTACACTTCACAGGGTGTATCTGACTGTGGGTCATGATGTACACAGTGTGTCGGTGAGTGTGTTAATATTAATCTGTGTTCTCTGTCAGTGTGTTAATACTCCTGAGGACAGTGGGGGTGTTTTACACTTCACAGGGTGTATCTGGCTGTGGGTCATGATGTACACAGTGTGCCAGTGAGTGTGTTAATATTAATCTGTGTTCTCTGTCAGGTGTTAATATTACTGAGGACAGTGGGGGTGTTTTACACTTCACAGGGTGTATCTGACTGTGGGTCATGATATACACAGTGTGTCAGTGAGTGTGTTAATATTAATCTGTGTTCTCTGTCAGTGTGTTAATATTCCTGAGGACAGTGGGGGTGTTTTACACTTCACAGGGTGTATCTGACTGTGGGTCATGATATACACAGTGTGTCAGTGAGTGTGTTAATATTAATCTGTGTTCTCTGTCAGTGTGTTAATATTACTGAGGACAGTGGGGGTGTTTTACACTTCACAGGGTGTATCTGACTGTGGGTCATGATATACACAGTGTGTCAGTGAGTGTTTTAATATTAATCTGTGTTCTCTGTCAGTGTGTTAATATTACTGAGGACAGTGGGGGTGTTTTACACTTCACAGGGTGTATCTGACTGTGGGTCATGATATACACAGTGTGTCAGTGAGTGTGTTAATATTAATCTGTGTTCTCTGTCAGTGTGTTAATATTGCTGAGGACAGTGGGGGTGTTTTACACTTCACAGGGTTTATCTGACTGTGGGTCATGATATACACAGTGTGTCAGTGAGTGTTTTAATATTAATCTGTGTTCTCTGTCAGTGTGTTAATATTACTGAGGACAGTGGGGGTGTTTTACACTTCACAGGGTGTATCTGACTGTGGGTCATGATAGACACAGTGTGTCAGTGAGTGTGTTAATATTAATCTGTGTTCTCTGTCAGTGTGTTAATATTACTGAGGACAGTGGGGATGTTTTACACTTCACAGGGTGTATCTGACTGTGGGTCATGATATACACAGTGTGTCAGTGAGTGTGTTAATATTAATCTGTGTTCTCTGTCAGTGTGTTAATATTACTGAGGACAGTGGGGGTGTTTTACACTTCACAGGGTGTATCTGACTGTGGGTCATGATGTACACAGTGTGTCAGTGAGTGTGTTAATATTAATCTGTGTTCTCTGTCAGTGTGTTAATATTCCTGAGGACAGTGGGGGTGTTTTACACTTCACAGGGTGTATCTGACTGTGGGTCATGATATACACAGTGTGTCAGTGAGTGTGTTAATATTAATCTGTGTTCTCTGTCAGTGTCATAATATTACTGAGGACAGTGGGCGTGTTTTACACTTCACAGGGTGTATCTGACTGTGGGTCATGATGTACACAGTGTGTCGGTGAGTGTGTTGATATTAATCTGTGTTCTCTGTCAGTGTGTTAATATTCCTGAGGACAGTGGGGGTGTTTTACACTTCACAGGGTGTATCTGACTGTGGGTCATGATATACACAGTGTGTCAGTGAGTGTGTTAATATTAATCTGTGTTCTCTGTCAGTGTGTTAATATTCCTGAGGACAGTGGGGGTGTTTTACACTTCACAGGGTGTATCTGACTGTGGGTCATGATATACACAGTGTGTCAGTGAGTGTGTTAATATTAATCTGTGTTCTCTGTCAGTGTCATAATATTACTGAGGACAGTGGGCGTGTTTTACACTTCACAGGGTGTATCTGACTGTGGGTCATGATGTACACAGTGTGTCGGTGAGTGTGTTGATATTAATCTGTGTTCTCTGTCAGTGTGTTAATATTCCTGAGGACAGTGGGGGTGTTTTACACTTCACAGGGTGTATCTGGCTGTGGGTCATGATGTACACAGTGTGCCAGTGAGTGTGTTAATATTAATCTGTGTTCTCTGTCAGGTGTTAATATTACTGAGGACAGTGGGGGTGTTTTACACTTCACAGGGTGTATCTGACTGTGGGTCATGATATACACAGTGTGTCAGTGAGTGTGTTAATATTAATCTGTGTTCTCTGTCAGTGTGTTAATATTCCTGAGGACAGTGGGGGTGTTTTACACTTCACAGGGTGTATCTGACTGTGGGTCATGATATACACAGTGTGTCAGTGAGTGTGTTAATATTAATCTGTGTTCTCTGTCAGTGTGTTAATATTACTGAGGACAGTGGGGGTGTTTTACACTTCACAGGGTGTATCTGACTGTGGGTCATGATATACACAGTGTGTCAGTGAGTGTTTTAATATTAATCTGTGTTCTCTGTCAGTGTGTTAATATTACTGAGGACAGTGGGGGTGTTTTACACTTCACAGGGTGTATCTGACTGTGGGTCATGATATACACAGTGTGTCAGTGAGTGTGTTAATATTAATCTGTGTTCTCTGTCAGTGTGTTAATATTGCTGAGGACAGTGGGGGTGTTTTACACTTCACAGGGTTTATCTGACTGTGGGTCATGATATACACAGTGTGTCAGTGAGTGTTTTAATATTAATCTGTGTTCTCTGTCAGTGTGTTAATATTACTGAGGACAGTGGGGGTGTTTTACACTTCACAGGGTGTATCTGACTGTGGGTCATGATAGACACAGTGTGTCAGTGATTGTGTTAATATTAATCTGTGTTCTCTGTCAGTGTGTTAATATTACTGAGGACAGTGGGGATGTTTTACACTTCACAGGGTGTATCTGACTGTGGGTCATGATATACACAGTGTGTCAGTGAGTGTGTTAATATTAATCTGTGTTCTCTGTCAGTGTGTTAATATTACTGAGGACAGTGGGGGTGTTTTACACTTCACAGGGTGTATCTGACTGTGGGTCATGATATACACAGTGTGTCAGTGAGTGTGTTAATATTAATCTGTGTTCTCTGTCAGTGTGTTAATATTCCTGAGGACAGTGGGGGTGTTTTACACTTCACAGGGTGTATCTGACTGTGGGTCATGATGTACACAGTGTGTCAGTGAGTGTGTTAATATTAATCTGTGTTCTCTGTCAGTGTGTTAATATTACTGAGGACAGTGGGGGTGTTTTACACTTCACAGGGTGTATCTGACTGTGGGTCATGATGTACACAGTGTGTCAGTGAGTGTGTTAATATTAATCTGTGTTCTCTGTCAGTGTGTTAATATTCCTGAGGACAGTGGGGGTGTTTTACACTTCACAGGGTGTATCTGACTGTGGGTCATGATGTACACAGTGTGTCAGTGAGTGTGTTAATATTAGTCTGTGTTCTCTGTCAGTGTGTTAATATTACTGAGGACAGTGGGCGTGTTTTACACTTCACAGGGTTTATCTGACTGTGGGTCATGATATACATAGTGTGTCAGTGAGTGTGTTAATATTAATCTGTGTTCTCTGTCAGTGTGTTAATATTCCTGAGGACAGTGGGGGTGTTTTACACTTCACAGGGTGTATCTGACTGTGGGTCATGATGTACACAGTGTGTCAGTGAGTGTGTTAATATTAATCTGTGTTCTCTGTCAGTGTGTTAATATTCCTGAGGACAGTGGGGGTGTTTTACACTTCACAGGGTGTATCTGACTGTGGGTCATGATGTCACAGTGTGTCAGTGAGTGTGTTAATATTAATCTGTGTACTCTGTCAGTGTGTTAATATTACTGAGGACAGTGGGGGTGTTTTACACTTCACAGGGTGTATCTGACTGTGGGTCATGATATACACTGTGTGTCAGTGAGTGTGTTAATATTAATCTGTGTTCTCTGTCAGGTGTTAATATTACCGAGGACAGTGGGGTGTTTTACACTTCACAGGGTGTATCTGACTGTGGGTCATGATGTACACAGTGTGTCAGTGAGTGTGTTAATATTAATCTGTGTTCTCTGTCAGTGTGTTAATATTACTGAGGACAGTGGGGGTGTTTTACACTTCACAGGGTGTATCTGACTGTGGGTCATGATATACACAGTGTGTCAGTGAGTGTGTTAATATTAATCTGTGTTCTCTGTCAGTGTGTTAATATTACTGAGGACAGTGGGGATGTTTTACACTTCACAGGGTGTATCTGACTGTGGGTCATGATATACACAGTGTGTCAGTGAGTGTGTTAATATTAATCTGTGTTCTCTGTCAGTGTGTTAATATTACTGAGGACAGTGGGGGTGTTTTACACTTCACAGTGTGTATCTGACTGTGGGTCATGATATACACAGTGTGTCAGTGAGTGTGTTAATATTAATCTGTGTTCTCTGTCAGTGTGTTAATATTACTGAGGACAGTGGGGGTGTTTTACACTTCACAGGGTGTATCTGACTGTGGGTCATGATATACACAGTGTGTCAGTGAGTGTGTTAATATTAATCTGTGTTCTCTGTCAGTGTGTTAATATTACTGAGGACAGTGGGGGTGTTTTACACTTCACAGGGTGTATCTGACTGTGGATCATGATATACACAGTGTGTCAGTGAGTGTGTTAATATTAATCTGTGTTCTCTGTCAGTGTGTTAATATTACTGAGGACAGTGGGGGTGTTTTACACTTCACAGGGTGTATCTGACTGTGGGTCATGATATACACAGTGTGTCAGTGAGTGTGTTAATATTAATCTGTGTTCTCTGTCAGTGTGTTAATATTCCTGAGGACAGTGGGGGTGTTTTACACTTCACAGGGTGTATCTGACTATGGGTCATGATGTCACAGTGTGTCAGTGAGTGTGTTAATATTAATCTGTGTTCTCTGTCAGTGTGTTAATATTCCTGAGGACAGTGGGGGTGTTTTACACTTCACAGGGTTTATCTGACTGTGGGTCATGATATACACAGTGTGTCAGTGAGTGTGTTAACATTAATCTGTGTTCTCTGTCAGTGTGTTAATATTACTGAGGACAGTGGGGGTGTTTTACACTTCACAGGGTGTATCTGACTGTGGGTCATGATATACACAGTGTGTCAGTGAGTGTGTTAATATTAATCTGTGTACTCTGTCAGTGTGTTAATATTACTGAGGACAGTGGGGGTGTTTTACACTTCACAGGGTGTATCTGACTGTGGGTCATGATGTACACAGTGTGTCAGTGAGTGTGTTAATATTAATCTGTGTTCTCTGTCAGTGTGTTAATATTCCTGAGGACAGTGGGGGTGTTTTACACTTCACAGGGTGTATCTGACTGTGGGTCATGATATACACAGTGTGTCAGTGAGTGTGTTAATATTAATCTGTGTTCTCTGTCAGGTGTTAATATTACCGAGGACAGTGGGGTGTTTTACACTTCACAGGGTGTATCTGACTGTGGGTCATGATGTACACAGTGTGTCAGTGAGTGTGTTAATATTAATCTGTGTTCTCTGTCAGTGTGTTAATATTGCTGAGGACAGTGGGATGTTTTACACTTCACAGGGTTTATCTGACTGTGGGTCATGATATACACAGTGTGTCAGTGAGTGTGTTAAAATTAATCTGTGTTCTCTGTCATTGTGTTAATATTCCTGAGGACAGTGGGGGTGTTTTACACTTCACAGGGTTTTTCTGACTGTGGGTCATGATATACACAGTGTGTCAGTGAGTGTGTTAATATTAATCTGTGTTCTCTGTCAGTGTGTTAATATTCCTGAGGACAGTGGGGGTGTTTTACACTTCACCGGGTGTATCTGACTCTGGGTCATGATATACACAGTGTGTCAGTGAGTGTGTTAATATTAATCTGTGTTCTCTGTCAGTGTGTTAATATTACTGAGGACAGTTGGGGTGTTTTACACTTCACAGGGTGTATCTGACTGTGGGTCATGATATACACAGTGTGTCAGTGAGTGTGTCAATATTAATCTGTGTTCTCTGTCAGTGTGTTAATATTACTGAGGACAGTGGGGGTGTTTTACACTTCACAGGGTGTATCTGACTGTGGGTCATGATATACACAGTGTGTCAGTGAGTGTGTCAATATTAAACTGTGTTCTCTGTCAGTGTGTTAATATTACTGAGGACAGTGGGGGTGTTTTACACTTCACAGGGTGTATCTGACTGTTGGTCATGATATACACAGTGTGTCAGTGAATGTGTTAATATTAATCTGTGTTCTCTATCAGTGTGTTAATATTCCTGAGGACAGTGGGGGTGTTTTACACTTCACAGGGTGTATCTGACTGTGGGTCATGATATACACAGTGTGTCAGTGAGTGTGTTAATATTAATCTGTGTTCTCTGTCAGTGTGTTAATATTACTGAGGACAGTGGGGGTGTTTTACACTTCACAGGGTGTATCTGACTGTGGGTCATGATATACACAGTGTGTCAGTGGGTGTGTTAATATTAATCTGTGTTCTCTGTCAGGTGTTAATATTACTGAGGACAGTGGGGGTGTTTTACACTTCTCAGGGTGCATCTGACTGTGGGTCATGATATACACAGTGTGTCAGTGAGTGTGTTAATATTAATCTGTGTTATCTGTCAGTGTGTTAATATTACTGAGGACAGTGGGGGTGTTTTACACTTCACCGGGTGTATCTGACTGTGGGTCATGATATACACAGTGTGTCAGTGAGTGTGTTAATATTAATCTGTGTTCTCTGTCAGTGTGTTAATATTCCTGAGGACAGTGGGGGTGTTTTACACTTCACAGGGTGTATCTGACTCTGGGTCATGATATACACAGTGTGTCAGTGAGTGTGTTAATATTAATCTGTGTTCTCTGTCAGTGTGTTAATATTCCTGAGGACAGTGGGGGTGTTTTACACTTCACAGGGTGTATCTGACTCTGGGTCATGATGTACACAGTGTGTCAGTGAGTGTGTTAATATTAATCTGTGTTCTCTGTCAGTGTGTTAATATTCCTGAGGACAGTGGGGGTGTTTTACACTTCACAGGGTGTATCTGACTGTGGGTCATGATATACACAGTGTGTCGGTGAGTGTGTTAATATTAATCTGTGTTCTCTGTCAGTGTGTTAATATTCCTGAGGACAGTGGGGGTGTTTTACACTTCACAGGGTGTATCTGACTCTGGGTCATGATATACACAGTGTGTCAGTGAGTGTGTTAATATTAATCTGTGTTCTCTGTCAGTGTGTTAATATTCCTGAGGACAGTGGGGGTGTTTTACACTTCACAAGGTGTATCTGACTGTGGGTCATGATATACACAGTGTGTCGGTGAGTGTGTTAATATTAATCTGTGTTCTCTGTCAGTGTGTTAATATTCCTGAGGACAGTGGGGGTGTTTTACACTTCACAGGGTGTATCTGACTGTGGGTCATGATATACACAGTGTGTCAGTGAGTGTGTTCATATTAATCTGTGTTCTCTGTCAGTGTGTTAATATTGCTGAGGACATTGGGGGTGTTTTACACTTCACAGGGTTTATCTGACTGTGGGTCATGATGTACACAGTGTGTCAGTGAGTGTGTTAATATTAATCTGTGTTCTCTGTCACTGTGTTAATATTCCTGAGGACAGTGGGGGTGTTTTACACTTCACAGGGTGTATCTGACTGTGGGTCATGATATACACAGTGTGTCAGTGAGTGTGTTAATATTAATCTGTGTTCTCTGTCAGGTGTTAATATTACTGAGGACAGTGGGGGTGTTTTACACTTCACAGGGTGTATCTGACTGTGGGTCATGATATACACAGTGTGTCAGTGAGTGTGTTAATATTAATCTGTGTTCTCTGTCAGTGTGTTAATAATACTGAGGACAGTGGGGATGTTTTACACTTCACAGGGTGTATCTGACTGTGGGTCATGATATACACAGTGTGTCAGTGAGTGTGTTAATATTAATCTGTGTTCTCTGTCTGTGTGCTAATATTACTGAGGACAGTGGGGATGTTTTACACTTCACAGGGTGTATCTGACTGTGGGTCATGATATACAGAGTGTGTCAGTGAGTGTGTTAATATTAATCTGTGTTCTCTGTCAGTGTGTTAATATTCCTGAGGACAGTGGGGGTGTTTTACACTTCACAGGGTGTATCTGACTGTGGGTCATGATATACACAGTGTGTCAGTGAGTGTGTTAATATTAATCTGTGTTCTCTGTCAGTGTGTTAATATTCCTGAGGACAGTGGGGGTGTTTTACACTTCACAGGGTGTATCTGACTGTGGGTCATGATGTACACAGTGTGTCAGTGAGTGTGTTAATATTAATCTGTGTTCTCTGTCAGTGTGTTAATATTACTGAGGACAGTGGGGGTGTTTTACACTTCACCGGGTGTATCTGGCTGTGGGTCATGATATACACAGTGTGTCAGTGAGTGTGTTAATATTAATCTGTGTTCTCTGTCAATGTGTTAATATTACTGAGGACAGTGGGGGTGTTTTACACTTCACAGGGTGTATCTGACTCTGGGTCATGATGTACACAGTGTGTCAGTGAGTGTGTTAATATTAATCTGTGTTCTCTGTCAGTGTGTTAATATTCCTGAGGACAGTGGGGATGTTTTACACTTCACAGGGTGTATCTGACTGTGGGTCATGATGTACACAGTGTGTCAGTGAGTGTGTTAATATTAAAATGTGTTCTCTGTCAGTGTGTTAATATTCCTGAGGACAGTGGGGGTGTTTTACACTTCACAGGGTGTATCTGACTGTGGGTCATGATATACACAGTGTGTCAGTGAGTGTGTTAATATTAATCTGTGTTCTCTGTCAGTGTGTTAATATTGCTGAGGACAGTGGGGGTGTTTTACACTTCACAGGGTGTATCTGACTGTGGGTCATGATATACACAGTGTGTCAGTGAGTGTGTTAATATTAATCTGTGTTCTCTGTCAGTGTGATAATATTACAGAGGACAGTGGGGGTGTTTTACACTTCACAGGGTGTATCTGACTGTTGGTCATGATGTACACAGTGTGTCAGTGAGTGTGTTAATATTAATCTGTGTTCTCTGTCAGTGTGTTAATATTACTGAGGACAGTGGGGATGTTTTACACTTCACAGGGTGTATCTGACTGTGGGTCATGATATACACAGTGTGTCAGTGAGTGTGTTAATATTAATCTGTGTTCTCTGTCAGTGTGTTCATATTCCTGAGGACAGTGGGGGTGTTTTACACTTCACAGGGTTTATCTGACTGTGGGTCATGATACACACAGTGTGTCAGTGAGTGTGTTAATATTAATCTGTGTTCTCTGTCAGTGTGTTAATATTCCTGAGGACAGTGGGGGTGTTTTACACTTCACAGGGTGTATCTGACTGTGGGTCATGATATACACAGTGTGTCAGTGAGTGTGTTAATATTAATCTGTGTTCTCTGCCAGTGTGTTAATATTACTGAGGACAGTGGGGGTGTTTTACACTTCACAGGGTGTATCTGACTCTGGGTCATGATGTACACAGTGTGTCAGTGAGTGTGTTAATATTAATCTGTGTTCTCTGTCAGTGTGTTAATATTCCTGAGGACAGTGGGGGTGTTTTACACTTCACAGGGTTTATCTGACTGTGGGTCATGATATACACAGTGTGTCAGTGAGTGTGTTAATATTAATCTGTGTTCTCTGTCAGTGTGCTAATATTGCTGAGGACAGTGGGGGTGTTTTACACTTCACAGGGTGCATCTGACTGTGGGTCATGATATACACAGTGTGTCAGTGAGTGTGTTAATATTAATCTGTGTTCTCTGTCAGTGTGTTAATATTACTGAGGACAGTGGGGGTGTTTTACACTTCACAGGGTGTATCTGACTGTGGGTCATGATGTACACAGTGTGTCAGTGAGTGTGTTAATATTAATCTGTGTTCTCTGTCAGTGTGTTAATATTCCTGAGGACAGTGGGGGTGTTTTACACTTCACAGGGTGTATCTGACTGTGGGTCATGATATACACAGTGTGTCAGTGAGTGTGTTAATATTAATCTGTGTTCTCTGTCAGTGTGTTAATATTACTGAGGACAGTGGGGGTGTTTTACACTTCACAGGGTTTATCTGACTGTGGGTCATGATACACACAGTGTGTCAGTGAGTGTGTTAATATTAATCTGTGTTCTCTGTCAGTGTTTTAATATTCCTGAGGATAGTGGGGGTGTTTTACACTTCACAGGGTTTATCTGACTGTGGGTCATGATATACACAGTGTGTCAGTGAGTGTGTTAATATTAATCTGTGTTCTCTGTCAGTGTGTTAATATTACTGAGGACAGTGGGGGTGTTTTACACTTCACAGAGTGTATCTGACTGTGGGTCATGATATACACAGTGTGTCAGTGAGTGTGTTAATATTAATCTGTGTTCTCTGTCAGTGTGTTAATATTACTGAGGACAGTGGGGGTGTTTTACACTTCACAGAGTGTATCTGACTGTGGGTCATGATATACACAGTGTGTCAGTGAGTGTGTTAATATTAATCTGTGTTCTCTGTCAGGTGTTAATATTACTGAGGACAGTGGGGGTGTTTTACACTTCACAGGGTGTATCTAACTGTGGGTCATGATGTACACAGTGTGTCAGTGAGTGTGTTAATATTAATCTGTGTTCTCTGTCAATGTGTTAATATTACTGAGGACAGTGGGATGTTTTACACTTCACAGGGTTTATCTGACTGTGGGTCATGATATACACAGTGTGTCAGTGAGTGTGTTAATATTAATCTGTGTTCTCTGTCAGTGTGTTAATATTACTGAGGACAGTGGGGGTGTTTTACACTTCACAGGGTGTATCTGACTGTGGGTCATGATATACACAGTGTGTCAGTGAGTGTGTTAATATTAATCTGTGTTCTCTGTCAGTGTGTTAATATTACTGAGGACAGTGGGGATGTTTTACACTTCACAGGGTTTATCTGACTGTGGGTCATGATATACACAGTGTGTCAGTGAGAGTGTTAATATTAATCTGTGTTCTCTGTCAGTGTGTTAATATTCCTGAGGACAGTGGGGTGTTTTACACTTCAGAGGGTGTATCTGATTGTGGGTCATGATGTACACAGTGTGTCAGTGAGTGTGTTAATATTAATCTGTGTTCTCTGCCAGTGTGTTAATATTCCTGAGGACAGTGGGGGTGTTTTACACTTCACAGGGTTTATCTGACTGTGGGTCATGATATACACAGTGTGTCAGTGAGTGTGTTAATATTAATCTGTGTTCTCTGTCAGTGTGCTAATATTGCTGAGGACAGTGGGGGTGTTTTACACTTCACAGGGTGCATCTGACTGTGGGTCATGATATACACAGTGTGTCAGTGAGTGTGTTAATATTAATCTGTGTTCTCTGTCAGTGTGTTAATATTACTGAGGACAGTGGGGGTGTTTTACACTTCACAGGGTGTATCTGACTGTGGGTCATGATGTACACAGTGTGTCAGTGAGTGTGTTAATATTAATCTGTGTTCTCTGTCAGTGTGTTAATATTCCTGAGGACAGTGGGGGTGTTTTACACTTCACAGGGTGTATCTGACTGTGGGTCATGATATACACAGTGTGTCAGTGAGTGTGTTAATATTAATCTGTGTTCTCTGTCAGTGTGTTAATATTACTGAGGACAGTGGGGGTGTTTTACACTTCACAGGGTTTATCTGACTGTGGGTCATGATACACACAGTGTGTCAGTGAGTGTGTTAATATTAATCTGTGTTCTCTGTCAGTGTGTTAATATTCCTGAGGATAGTGGGGGTGTTTTACACTTCACAGGGTTTATCTGACTGTGGGTCATGATATACACAGTGTGTCAGTGAGTGTGTTAATATTAATCTGTGTTCTCTGTCAGTGTGTTAATATTACTGAGGACAGTGGGGGTGTTTTACACTTCACAGAGTGTATCTGACTGTGGGTCATGATATACACAGTGTGTCAGTGAGTGTGTTAATATTAATCTGTGTTCTCTGTCAGTGTGTTAATATTACTGAGGACAGTGGGGGTGTTTTACACTTCACAGAGTGTATCTGACTGTGGGTCATGATATACACAGTGTGTCAGTGAGTGTGTTAATATTAATCTGTGTTCTCTGTCAGGTGTTAATATTACTGAGGACAGTGGGGGTGTTTTACACTTCACAGGGTGTATCTAACTGTGGGTCATGATGTACACAGTGTGTCAGTGAGTGTGTTAATATTAATCTGTGTTCTCTGTCAATGTGTTAATATTACTGAGGACAGTGGGATGTTTTACACTTCACAGGGTTTATCTGACTGTGGGTCATGATATACACAGTGTGTCAGTGAGTGTGTTAATATTAATCTGTGTTCTCTGTCAGTGTGTTAATATTACTGAGGACAGTGGGGGTGTTTTACACTTCACAGGGTGTATCTGACTGTGGGTCATGATATACACAGTGTTTCAGTGAGTGTGTTAATATTAATCTGTGTTCTCTGTCAGTGTGTTAATATTACTGAGGACAGTGGGGATGTTTTACACTTCACAGGGTTTATCTGACTGTGGGTCATGATATACACAGTGTGTCAGTGAGAGTGTTAATATTAATCTGTGTTCTCTGTCAGTGTGTTAATATTCCTGAGGACAGTGGGGTGTTTTACACTTCAGAGGGTGTATCTGATTGTGGGTCATGATGTACACAGTGTGTCAGTGAGTGTGTTAATATTAATCTGTGTTCTCTGTCAGTGTGTTAATATTGCTGAGGACAGTGGGGGTGTTTTACACTTCACAGGGTTTATCTGACAGTGGGTCATGATATACACAGTGTGTCAGTGAGTGTGTTAATATTAATCTGTGTTCTCTGTCAGTGTGTTAATATTCCTGAGGACAGTGGGGGTGTATAACACTTCACAGGGTGTATCTGACTATGGGTCATGATGTACAAAGTGTGTCAGTGAGTGTGTTAATATTAATCTGTGTTCTCTGTCAGTGTGTTAATATTACTGAGGACAGTGGGGATGTTTTACACTTCACAGGGTGTATCTGACTGTGGGTCATGATTTACACAGTGTGTCAGTGAGTGTGTTAATATTAATCTGTGTTCTCTGTCAGTGTGTTAATATTACTGACCACAGTGGGGGTGTTTTACACTTCACAGGGTGTATCTGACTGTGGGTCATGATGTACACAGTGTGTCAGTGAGTGTGTTAATATTAATCTGTTTTCTCTGTCAGTGTGTTAATATTCCTGAGGACAGTGGGGGTGTTTTACACTTCGCAGGGTGTATCTGACTCTAAGTCATGATGTACACAGTGTGTCAGTGAGTGTGTTAATATTAATCTGTGTTCTCTGTCAGTGTGTTAATATTCCTGAGGACAGTGGGGGTGTTTTACACGTCACAGGGTGTATCTGACTCTGGGTCATGATATACACAGTGTGTCAGTGAGTGTGTTAATATTAATCTGTGTTCTCTGTCAGTGTGTTAATATTCCTGAGGACAGTGGGGGTGTTTTACACTTCACAGGGTGTATCTGTCTGTGAGTCATGATATACACAGTGTGTCAGTGAGTGTGTTAATATTAATCTGTGTTCTCTGTCAGTGTGCTAATATTGCTGAGGACAGTGGGGGTGTTTTACACTTCACAGGGTGCATCTGACTGTGGGTCATGATATACACAGTGTGTCAGTGAGTGTGTTAATATTAATCTGTGTTCTCTGTCAGTGTGTTAATATTACTGAGGACAGTGGGGGTGTTTTACACTTCACAGGGTGTATCTGACTGTGGGTCATGATGTACACAGTGTGTCAGTGAGTGTGTTAATATTAATCTGTGTTCTCTGTCAGTGTGTTAATTTTACTGAGGACAGTGGGGGTGTTTTACACTTCACAGAGTGTATCTGACTGTGGGTCATGATATACACAGTGTGTCAGTGAGTGTGTTAATATTAATCTGTGTTCTCTGTCAGGTGTTAATATTACCGAGGACAGTGGGGTGTTTTACACTTCACAGGGTGTATCTGACTGTGGGTCATGATGTACACAGTGTGTCAGTGAGTGTGTTAATATTAATCTGTGTTCTCTGTCAATGTGTTAATATTACTGAGGACAGTGGGATGTTTTACACTTCACAGGGTTTATCTGACTGTGGGTCATGATATACACAGTGTGTCAGTGAGTGTGTTAATATTAATCTGTGTTCTCTGTCAGTGTGTTAATATTCCTGAGGACAGTGGGGGTGTTTTACACTTCACAGGGTGTATCTGGCTGTGGGTCATGATATACACAGTGTGTCAGTGAGAGTGTTAATATTAATCTGTGTTCTCTGTCAGTGTGTTAATATTCCTGATGACAGTGGGGGTGTTTTACACTTCACAGGGTGTATCTGACTGTGGGTCATGATATACACAGTGTGTCAGTGAGTGTGTTAATATTAATCTGTGTTCTCTGTCAGTGTGTTAATATTACTGAGGACAGTGGGGATGTTTTACACTTCACAGGGTTTATCTGACTGTGGGTCATGATATACACAGTGTGTCAGTGAGTGTGTTAATATTAATCTGTGTTCTCTGTCAGTGTGTTAATATTCCTGAGGACAGTGGGGATGTTTTACACTTCACAGGGTGTATCTGACTGTGGGTCATGACATACACAGTGTATCAGTGAGTGTGTTAATATTAATCTGTGTTCTCTGTCAGTGTGTTAATATTACTGAGGACAGTGGGGGTGTTTTACACTTCACAGGGTGTGTCTGAATGTGGGTCATGATATTCACAGTGTGTTAGTGAGTGTGTTAATATTAATCTGTGTTCTCTGTCAGTGTGTTAATATTACTGAGGACAGTGGGGGTGTTTTACACTTCACAGGGTTTATCTGGCTGTGGGTCATGATATACACAGTGTGTCAGTGAGTGTGTTAATATTAATCTGTGTTCTCTGTCAGTGTGTTAATATTACTGAGGACAGTGGGGGTGTTTTACACTTCACAGTGTGTATCTGACTGTGGGTCATGATATACACAGTGGGTCAGTGAGTGTGTTAATATTAATTTGTGTTCTCTGTCAGTGTGTTAATATTACTGAGGACAGTGGGGGTGTTTTACACTTCACAGGGTGTGTCTGAATGTGGGTCATGATATACACAGTGTGTTAGTGAGTGTGTTAATATTAATCTGTGTTCTCTGTCAGTGTGTTAATATTACTGAGGACAGTGGGGGTGTTTTACACTTCACAGGGTTTATCTGGCTGTGGGTCATGATATACACAGTGTGTCAGTGAGTGTGTTAATATTAATCTGTGTTCTCTGTCAGTGTGTTAATATTACTGAGGACAGTGGGGGTATTTTACACTTCACAGGGTGTATCTGACTGTGGGTCATGATGTACACAGTGTGTCAGTGAGTGTGTTAATATTAATCTGTGTTCTCTGTCAGTGTGTTAATATTACTGAGGACAGTGGGGGTGTTTTACACTTCACAGAGTGTATCTGACTGTGGGTCATGATATACACAGTGTGTCAGTGAGTGTGTTAATATTAATCTGTGTTCTCTGTCAGGTGTTAATATTACCGAGGACAGTGGGGTGTTTTACACTTCACAGGGTGTATCTGACTGTGGGTCATGATGTACACAGTGTGTCAGTGAGTGTGTTAATATTAATCTGTGTTCTCTGTCAATGTGTTAATATTACTGAGGACAGTGGGATGTTTTACACTTCACAGGGTTTATCTGACTGTGGGTCATGATATACACAGTGTGTCAGTGAGTGTGTTAATATTAATCTGTGTTCTCTGTCAGTGTGTTAATATTCCTGAGGACAGTGGGGGTGTTTTACACTTCACAGGGTGTATCTGGCTGTGGGTCATGATATACACAGTGTGTCAGTGAGAGTGTTAATATTAATCTGTGTTCTCTGTCAGTGTGTTAATATTCCTGATGACAGTGGGGGTGTTTTACACTTCACAGGGTGTATCTGACTGTGGGTCATGATATACACAGTGTGTCAGTGAGTGTGTTAATATTAATCTGTGTTCTCTGTCAGTGTGTTAATATTACTGAGGACAGTGGGGATGTTTTACACTTCACAGGGTTTATCTGACTGTGGGTCATGATATACACAGTGTGTCAGTGAGTGTGTTAATATTAATCTGTGTTCTCTGTCAGTGTGTTAATATTCCTGAGGACAGTGGGGATGTTTTACACTTCACAGGGTGTATCTGACTGTGGGTCATGACATACACAGTGTATCAGTGAGTGTGTTAATATTAATCTGTGTTCTCTGTCAGTGTGTTAATATTACTGAGGACAGTGGGGGTGTTTTACACTTCACAGGGTGTGTCTGAATGTGGGTCATGATATTCACAGTGTGTTAGTGAGTGTGTTAATATTAATCTGTGTTCTCTGTCAGTGTGTTAATATTACTGAGGACAGTGGGGGTGTTTTACACTTCACAGGGTTTATCTGGCTGTGGGTCATGATATACACAGTGTGTCAGTGAGTGTGTTAATATTAATTTGTGTTCTCTGTCAGTGTGTTAATATTACTGAGGACAGTGGGGGTGTTTTACACTTCACAGGGTTTATCTGACTGTGGGTCATGATATACACAGTGTGTCAGTGAGTGTGTTAATATTAATCTGTGTTCTCTGTCAGTGTGTTAATATTACTGAGGACAGTGGGGGTGTTTTACACTTCACAGGGTGTGTCTGAATGTGGGTCATGATATACACAGTGTGTTAGTGAGTGTGTTAATATTAATCTGTGTTCTCTGTCAGTGTGTTAATATTACTGAGGACAGTGGGGGTGTTTTACACTTCACAGGGTGTATCTGACTGTGGGTCATGATATACACAGTGTGTCAGTGAGTGTGTTAATATTAATCTGTGTTCTCTGTCAGTGTGTTAATATTACTGAGGACAGTGGGGGTGTTTTACACTTCACAGTGTGTATCTGACTGTGGGTCATGATATACACAGTGGGTCAGTGAGTGTGTTAATATTAATTTGTGTTCTCTGTCAGTGTGCTAATATTACTGAGGACAGTGGGGGTGTTTTACACTTCACAGGGTGTATCTGACTGTGGGTCATAATGTACACAGTGTGTCAGTGAGTGTGTTAATATTAATCTGTGTTCTCTGTCAGTGTGCTAATATTACTGAGGACAGTGGGGGTGTTTTACACTTCATAGGGTGTATCTGACTGTGGGTCATGATATACACAGTGTGTCAGTGAGTGTGTTAATATTAATCTGTGTTCTCTGTCAGTGTGTTAATATTCCTGAGGACAGTGGGGGTGTTTTACACTTCACAGGGTTTATCTGACTGTGGGTCATGATGTACACAGTGTGTCAGTGAGTGTGTTAATATTAATCTGTGTTCTCTGTCAGTGTGTTAATATTACTGAGGACAGTGGGGGTGTTTTACACTTCACAGGGTTTATCTGACTGTGGGTCATGATATACACAGTGTGTCAGTGAGTGTGTTAATATTAATCTGTGTTTTCTGTCAGTGTGTTAATATTACTGAGGACAGTGGGGGTGTTTTACACTTCACAGGGTGTATCTGACTGTGGGTCATGATATACACAGTGTGTCAGTGAGTGTGTTAATATTAATTTGTGTTCTCTGTCAGTGTGTTAATATTCCTGAGGACAGTGGGGGTGTTTTACACTTCACAGGGTTTATCTGGCTGTGGGTCATGATATACACAGTGTGTCAGTGAGTGTGTTAATATTAATCTGTGTTCTCTGTCAGTGTGTTAATATTACTGAGGACAGTGGGGGTGTTTTACACTTCACAGTGTGTATCTGACTGTGGGTCATGATATACACAGTGGGTCAGTGAGTGTGTTAATATTAATTTGTGTTCTCTGTCAGTGTGTTAATATTACTGAGGACAGTGGGGGTGTTTTACACTTCACAGGGTGTGTCTGAATGTGGGTCATGATATACACAGTGTGTTAGTGAGTGTGTTAATATTAATCTGTGTTCTCTGTCAGTGTGTTAATATTACTGAGGACAGTGGGGGTGTTTTACACTTCACAGGGTTTATCTGGCTGTGGGTCATGATATACACAGTGTGTCAGTGAGTGTGTTAATATTAATCTGTGTTCTCTGTCAGTGTGTTAATATTACTGAGGACAGTGGGGGTATTTTACACTTCACAGGGTGTATCTGACTGTGGGTCATGATGTACACAGTGTGTCAGTGAGTGTGTTAATATTAATCTGTGTTCTCTGTCAGTGTGTTAATATTACTGAGGACAGTGGGGGTGTTTTACACTTCACAGAGTGTATCTGACTGTGGGTCATGATATACACAGTGTGTCAGTGAGTGTGTTAATATTAATCTGTGTTCTCTGTCAGGTGTTAATATTACCGAGGACAGTGGGGTGTTTTACACTTCACAGGGTGTATCTGACTGTGGGTCATGATGTACACAGTGTGTCAGTGAGTGTGTTAATATTAATCTGTGTTCTCTGTCAATGTGTTAATATTACTGAGGACAGTGGGATGTTTTACACTTCACAGGGTTTATCTGACTGTGGGTCATGATATACACAGTGTGTCAGTGAGTGTGTTAATATTAATCTGTGTTCTCTGTCAGTGTGTTAATATTCCTGAGGACAGTGGGGGTGTTTTACACTTCACAGGGTGTATCTGGCTGTGGGTCATGATATACACAGTGTGTCAGTGAGAGTGTTAATATTAATCTGTGTTCTCTGTCAGTGTGTTAATATTCCTGATGACAGTGGGGGTGTTTTACACTTCACAGGGTGTATCTGACTGTGGGTCATGATATACACAGTGTGTCAGTGAGTGTGTTAATATTAATCTGTGTTCTCTGTCAGTGTGTTAATATTACTGAGGACAGTGGGGATGTTTTACACTTCACAGGGTTTATCTGACTGTGGGTCATGATATACACAGTGTGTCAGTGAGTGTGTTAATATTAATCTGTGTTCTCTGTCAGTGTGTTAATATTCCTGAGGACAGTGGGGATGTTTTACACTTCACAGGGTGTATCTGACTGTGGGTCATGACATACACAGTGTATCAGTGAGTGTGTTAATATTAATCTGTGATCTCTGTCAGTGTGTTAATATTACTGAGGACAGTGGGGGTGTTTTACACTTCACAGGGTGTGTCTGAATGTGGGTCATGATATTCACAGTGTGTTAGTGAGTGTGTTAATATTAATCTGTGTTCTCTGTCAGTGTGTTAATATTACTGAGGACAGTGGGGGTGTTTTACACTTCACAGGGTTTATCTGGCTGTGGGTCATGATATACACAGTGTGTCAGTGAGTGTGTTAATATTAATCTGTGTTCTCTGTCAGTGTGTTAATATTACTGAGGACAGTGGGGGTGTTTTACACTTCACAGTGTGTATCTGACTGTGGGTCATGATATACACAGTGGGTCAGTGAGTGTGTTAATATTAATTTGTGTTCTCTGTCAGTGTGTTAATATTACTGAGGACAGTGGGGGTGTTTTACACTTCACAGGGTTTATCTGACTGTGGGTCATGATATACACAGTGTGTCAGTGAGTGTGTTAATATTAATCTGTGTTCTCTGTCAGTGTGTTAATATTACTGAGGACAGTGGGGGTGTTTTACACTTCACAGGGTGTGTCTGAATGTGGGTCATGATATACACAGTGTGTTAGTGAGTGTGTTAATATTAATCTGTGTTCTCTGTCAGTGTGTTAATATTACTGAGGACAGTGGGGGTGTTTTACACTTCACAGGGTGTATCTGACTGTGGGTCATGATATACACAGTGTGTCAGTGAGTGTGTTAATATTAATCTGTGTTCTCTGTCAGTGTGTTAATATTACTGAGGACAGTGGGGGTGTTTTACACTTCACAGTGTGTATCTGACTGTGGGTCATGATATACACAGTGGGTCAGTGAGTGTGTTAATATTAATTTGTGTTCTCTGTCAGTGTGCTAATATTACTGAGGACAGTGGGGGTGTTTTACACTTCACAGGGTGTATCTGACTGTGGGTCATAATGTACACAGTGTGTCAGTGAGTGTGTTAATATTAATCTGTGTTCTCTGTCAGTGTGCTAATATTACTGAGGACAGTGGGGGTGTTTTACACTTCATAGGGTGTATCTGACTGTGGGTCATGATATACACAGTGTGTCAGTGAGTGTGTTAATATTAATCTGTGTTCTCTGTCAGTGTGTTAATATTCCTGAGGACAGTGGGGGTGTTTTACACTTCACAGGGTTTATCTGACTGTGGGTCATGATGTACACAGTGTGTCAGTGAGTGTGTTAATATTAATCTGTGTTCTCTGTCAGTGTGTTAATATTACTGAGGACAGTGGGGGTGTTTTACACTTCACAGGGTTTATCTGACTGTGGGTCATGATATACACAGTGTGTCAGTGAGTGTGTTAATATTAATCTGTGTTTTCTGTCAGTGTGTTAATATTACTGAGGACAGTGGGGGTGTTTTACACTTCACAGGGTGTATCTGACTGTGGGTCATGATATACACAGTGTGTCAGTGAGTGTGTTAATATTAATTTGTGTTCTCTGTCAGTGTGTTAATATTCCTGAGGACAGTGGGGGTGTTTTACACTTCACAGGGTTTATCTGACTGTGGGTCATGATGTAGACAGTGTGTCAGTGAGTGTGTTAATATTAATCTGTGTTCTCTGTCAGTGTGTTAATATTACTGAGGACAGTGGGGGTGTTTTACACTTCACAGGGTTTATCTGGCTGTGGGTCATGATATACACAGTGTGTCAGTGAGTGTGTTAATATTAATCTGTGTTCTCTGTCAGTGTGTTAATATTACTGAGGACAGTGGGGATGTTTTACACTTCACAGGGTGTATCTGACTGTGGGTCATGATATACACAGTGTGTCAGTGAGTGTGTTAATATTAATCTGTGTTCTCTGTCAGTGTGTTAATATTACTGAGGACAGTGGGGGTGTTTTACACCTCATAGGGTGTATCTGACTGTGGGTCATGATATACACAGTGTGTCAGTGAGTGTGTTAATATTAATCTGTGTTCTCTGTCAGTGTGTTAATATTACTGAGGACAGTGGGGGTGTTTTACACTTCACAGGGTTTATCTGACTGTGGGTCATGATATACACAGTGTGTCAGTGAGTGTGTTAATATTAATCTGTGTTCTCTGTCAGTGTGTTAATATTACTGAGGACAGTGGGGGTGTTTTACACTTCACAGGGTGTATCTGACTGTGGGTCATGATATACACAGTGTGTCAGTGAGTGTGTTAATATTAATCTGTGTTCTCTGTCAGTGTGTTAATATTACTGAGGACAGTGGGGTGTTTTACACTTCACAGGGTTTATCTGACTGTGGGTCATGATATACACAGTGTGTCAGTGAGTGTGTTAATATTAATCTGTGTTCTCTGTCAGTGTGTTAATATTACTGAGGACAGTGGGGGTGTTTTACACTTCACAGGGTGTATCTGACTGTGGGTCATGATATACACAGTGTGTCAGTGAGTCTGTTAATATTAATCTGTGTTCTCTGTCAGTGTGTTAATATTACTGAGGACAGTGGGGGTGTTTTACACTTCACAGGGTGTATCTGACTGTGGGTCATGATATACACAGTGTGTCAGTGAGTGTGTTAATATTAATCTGTGTTCTCTGGCAGTGTGTTAGTATTCCTGAGGACAGTGGGGGTGTTTTACACTTCACAGGGTGTATCTGACTGTGGGTCATGATATACACAGTGTGTCAGTGAGTGTTTTAATATTAATCTGTGTTCTCTGTCAGTGTGTTAATATTCCTGAGGACAGTGGGGGTGTTTTACACTTCACAGGTTGTATCTGACTGTGGGACATGATGTACACAGTGTGTCAGTGAGTGTGTTAATATTAATCTGTGTTCTCTGTCAGTGTGTTAATATTACTGAGGACAGTGGGGGTGTTTTACACTTCACAGTGTTTATCTGACTGTGGGTCATGATATACACAGTGTGTCAGTGAGTGTGTTAATATTAATCTGTGTTCTCTGTCAGTGTGTTAATATTACTGAGGACAGTGGGGGTGTTTTACACTTCACAGGGTGTATCTGACTGTGGGTCATGATACACACAGTGTGTCAGTGAGTGTGTTAATATTAATTTGTGTTCTCTGTCAGTGTGTTCATATTCCTGAGGACAGTGGGGGTGTTTTACACTTCACAGGGTTTATCTGACTGTGGGTCATGATGTACACAGTGTGTCAGTGAGTGTGTTAATATTAATCTGTGTTCTCTGTCAGTGTGTTAATATTACTGAGGACAGTGGGGGTGTTTTACACTTCATAGTGTGTATCTGACTGTGGGTCATGATATACACAGTGTGTCAGTGAGTGTGTTAATATTAATCTGTGTTCTCTGTCAGTGTGTTAATATTACTGAGGACAGTGGGGTGTTTTACACTTCACAGGGTGTATCTGACTGTGGGTCATGATGGACACAGTGTGTCAGTGAGTGTGTTAATATTAATCTGTGTTCTCTGTCAGTGTGTTAATATTACTGAGGACAGTGGGGGTGTTTTACACTTCACAGTGTTTATCTGACTGTGGGTCATGATATACACAGTGTGTCAGTGAGTGTGTTAATATTAATCTGTGTTCTCTGTCAGTGTGTTAATATTACTGAGGACAGTGGGGGTGTTTTACACTTCACAGGGTGTATCTGACTGTGGGTCATGATACACACAGTGTGTCAGTGAGTGTGTTAATATTAATTTGTGTTCTCTGTCAGTGTGTTCATATTCCTGAGGACAGTGGGGGTGTTTTACACTTCACAGGGTTTATCTGACTGTGGGTCATGATGTACACAGTGTGTCAGTGAGTGTGTTAATATTAATCTGTGTTCTCTGTCAGTGTGTTAATATTACTGAGGACAGTGGGGGTGTTTTACACTTCACAGGGTTTATCTGGCTGTGGGTCATGATATACACAGTGTGTCAGTGAGTGTGTTAATATTAATCTGTGTTCTCTGTCAGTGTGTTAATATTACTGAGGACAGTGGGGATGTTTTACACTTCACAGGGTGTATCTGACTGTGGGTCATGATATACACAGTGTGTCAGTGAGTGTGTTAATATTAATCTGTGTTCTCTGTCAGTGTGTTAATATTACTGAGGACAGTGGGGGTGTTTTACACTTCATAGGGTGTATCTGACTGTGGGTCATGATATACACAGTGTGTCAGTGAGTGTGTTAATATTAATCTGTGTTCTCTGTCAGTGTGTTAATATTACTGAGGACAGTGGGGTGTTTTACACTTCATAGGGTGTATCTGACTGTGGGTCATGATATACACAGTGTGTCAGTGAGTGTGTTAATATTAATCTGTGTTCTCTGTCAGTGTGTTAATATTACTGAGGACAGTGGGGGTGTTTTACACTTCACAGGGTTTATCTGACTGTGGGTCATGATATACACAGTGTGTCAGTGAGTGTGTTAATATTAATCTGTGTTCTCTGTCAGTGTGTTAATATTACTGAGGACAGTGGGGGTGTTTTACACTTCACAGGGTGTATCTGACTGTGGGTAATGATATACACAGTGTGTCAGTGAGTGTGTTAATATTAATCTGTGTTCTCTGTCAGTGTGTTAATATTACTGAGGACAGTGGGGTGTTTTACACTTCACAGGGTGTATCTGACTGTGGGTCATGATGTACACAGTGTGTCAGTGAGTGTGTTAATATTAATCTGTGTTCTCTGTCAGTGTGCTAATATTACTCAGGACAGTGGGGGTGTTTTACACTTCACAGGGTGTATCTGACTGTGGGTCATGATATACACAGTGTGTCAGTGAGTGTGTTAATATTAATCTGTGTTCTCTGTCAGTGTGTTAATATTACTGAGGACAGTGGGGGTGTTTTACACTTCACAGGGTGTATCTGACTGTGGGTCATGATATACACAGTGTGTCAGTGAGTGTGTTAATATTAATCTGTGTTCTCTGTCACTGTGTTAATATTACTGAGGACAGTGGGGGTGTTTTACACTTCACAGGGTGTATTTGACTGTGGGTCATGATGTACACAGTGTGTCAGTGAGTGTGTCAATATTAATCTGTGTTCTCTGTCAGTGTGTTAATATTCCTGAGGACAGTGGGGGTGTTTTACACTTCACAGGGTGTATCTGACTGTGGGTCATGATGTACACAGTGTGTCAGTGAGAGTGTTAATATTAATCTGTGTTCTCTGTCAGTGTGTTAATATTCCTGAGGACAGTGGGGGTGTTTTACACTTCACAGGGTGTATCTGACTGTGGGTCATGATGTACACAGTGTGTCAGTGAGAGTGTTAATATTAATCTGTGTTGTCTGTCAGTGTGTTAATATTCCTGAGGACAGTGGGGTGTTTTACACTTCACAGGGTGTATCTGACTGTGGGTCATGATGTACACAGTGTGTCAGTGAGTGTGTTAATATTAATCTGTGTTCTCTGTCAGTGTGTTAATATTACTGAGGACAGTGGGGGTGTTTTACA
The DNA here is from genome assembly GCF_036365525.1 of Heterodontus francisci. Classification (NCBI taxonomy): domain Eukaryota; kingdom Metazoa; phylum Chordata; class Chondrichthyes; order Heterodontiformes; family Heterodontidae; genus Heterodontus; species Heterodontus francisci. The sequence continues at coordinate 1,343,491 of NW_027141614.1, read as the reverse complement.
CTTCACAGGGTGTATCTGACTGTGGGTCATGATATACACAGTGTGTCAGTGAGTGTGTTAATATTAATCTGTGTTCTCTGTCAGTGTGTTAATATTCCTGAGGACAGTGGGGGTGTTTTACACTTCACAGGGTGTATCTGACTGTGGGTCATGATGTACACAGTGTGTCAGTGAGTATGTTAATATTAATCTGTGTTCTCTGTCAGTGTGTTAATATTACTGAGGACAGTGGGGGTGTTTTACACTTCACAGGGTGTATCTGACTGTGGGTCATGATATACACAGTGTGTCAGTGAGTGTGTTAATATTAATCTGTGTTCTCTGTCAGTGTGTTAATATTACTGAGGACAGTGGGGGTGTTTTACACTTCACAGGGTGTATCTGACTGTGGGTCATGATGTACACAGTGTGTCAGTGAGTATGTTAATATTAATCTGTGTTCTCTGTCAGTGTGTTAATATTACTGAGGACAGTGGGGGTGTTTTACACTTCACAGGGTGTATCTGACTGTGGGTCATGATGTACACAGTGTGTCAGTGAGTGTGTTAATATTAATCTGTGTTCTCTGTCAGTGTGTTAATATTCCTGAGGACAGTGGGGGTGTTTTACACTTCACAGGGTGTATCTGACTGTGGGTCATGATATACACAGTGTGTCAGTGAGTGTGTTAATATTAATCTGTGTTCTCTGTCAGGTGTTAATATTACTGAGGACAGTGGGGGTGTTTTACACTTCACAGGGTGTATCTGACTGTGGGTCATGATATACACAGTGTGTCAGTGAGTGTGTTAATATTAATCTGTGTTCTCTGTCAGTGTGTTAATATTATTGAGGACAGTGGTGGTGTTTTACACTTCACAGGGTGTATCTGACTGTGGGTCATGATATACACAGTGTGTCAGTGAGTGTGTTAATATTAATCTGTGTTCTCTGTCAGGTGTTAATATTACTGAGGACAGTGGGGGTGTTTTACACTTCACAGGGTGTATCTGACTGTGGGTCATGATATACACAGTGTGTCAGTGAGTGTGTTAATATTAATCTGTGTTCTCTGTCAGTGTGTTAATATTATTGAGGACAGTGGTGGTGTTTTACACTTCACAGGGTGTATCTGACTGTGGGTCATGATGTGCACAGTGTGTCAGTGAGTGTGTTAATATTAATCTGTGTTCTCTGTCAGTGTGTTAATATTATTGAGGACAGTGGTGGTGTTTTACACTTCACAGGGTGTATCTGACTGTGGGTCATGATGTACACAGTGTGTCAGTGAGTGTGTTAATATTAATCTGTGTTCTCTGTCAGTGTGTTAATATTCCTGAGGACAGTGGGGGTGTTTTACACTTCACAGGGTGTATCTGACTGTGGGTCATGATATACACAGTGTGTCAGTGAGTGTGTTAATATTAATCTGTGTTCTCTGTCAGGTGTTAATATTACTGAGGACAGTGGGGATGTTTTACACTTCACAGGGTGTATCTGACTGTGGGTCATGATGTACACAGTGTGTCAGTGAGTGTGTTAATATTAATCTGTGTTCTCTGTCAGTGTGTTAATATTACTGAGGACAGTGGGGGTGTTTTACACTTCACAGTGTTTATCTGACTGTGGGTCATGATATACACAGTGTGTCAGTGAGTGTGTTAATATTAATCTGTGTTCTCTGTCAGTGTGTTAATATTACTGAGGACAGTGGGGGTGTTTTACACTTCACAGGGTGTATCTGACTGTGGGTCATGATACACACAGTGTGTCAGTGAGTGTGTTAATATTAATTTGTGTTCTCTGTCAGTGTGTTCATATTCCTGAGGACAGTGGGGGTGTTTTACACTTCACAGGGTTTATCTGACTGTGGGTCATGATGTACACAGTGTGTCAGTGAGTGTGTTAATATTAATCTGTGTTCTCTGTCAGTGTGTTAATATTACTGAGGACAGTGGGGGTGTTTTACACTTCACAGGGTTTATCTGGCTGTGGGTCATGATATACACAGTGTGTCAGTGAGTGTGTTAATATTAATCTGTGTTCTCTGTCAGTGTGTTAATATTACTGAGGACAGTGGGGATGTTTTACACTTCACAGGGTGTATCTGACTGTGGGTCATGATATACACAGTGTGTCAGTGAGTGTGTTAATATTAATCTGTGTTCTCTGTCAGTGTGTTAATATTACTGAGGACAGTGGGGGTGTTTTACACTTCATAGGGTGTATCTGACTGTGGGTCATGATATACACAGTGTGTCAGTGAGTGTGTTAATATTAATCTGTGTTCTCTGTCAGTGTGTTAATATTACTGAGGACAGTGGGGTGTTTTACACTTCATAGGGTGTATCTGACTGTGGGTCATGATATACACAGTGTGTCAGTGAGTGTGTTAATATTAATCTGTGTTCTCTGTCAGTGTGTTAATATTACTGAGGACAGTGGGGGTGTTTTACACTTCACAGGGTTTATCTGACTGTGGGTCATGATATACACAGTGTGTCAGTGAGTGTGTTAATATTAATCTGTGTTCTCTGTCAGTGTGTTAATATTACTGAGGACAGTGGGGGTGTTTTACACTTCACAGGGTGTATCTGACTGTGGGTCATGATATACACAGTGTGTCAGTGAGTGTGTTAATATTAATCTGTGTTCTCTGTCAGTGTGTTAATATTACTGAGAACAGTGGGGGTGTTTTACACTTCACAGGGTTTATCTGACTGTGGGTCATGATATACACAGTGTGTCAGTGAGTGTGTTAATATTAATCTGTGTTCTCTGTCAGTGTGTTAATATTACTGAGGACAGTGGGGGTGTTTTACACTTCACAGGGTGTATCTGACTGTGGGTCATGATATACACAGTGTGTCAGTGAGTGTGTTAATATTAATCTGTGTTCTCTGTCAGTGTGTTAATATTACTGAGGACAGTGGGGTGTTTTACACTTCACAGGGTTTATCTGACTGTGGGTCATGATATACACAGTGTGTCAGTGAGTGTGTTAATATTAATCTGTGTTCTCTGTCAGTGTGTTAATATTACTGAGGACAGTGGGGGTGTTTTACACTTCACAGGGTGTATCTGACTGTGGGTCATGATATACACAGTGTGTCAGTGAGTCTGTTAATATTAATCTGTGTTCTCTGTCAGTGTGTTAATATTACTGAGGACAGTGGGGGTGTTTTACACTTCACAGGGTGTATCTGACTGTGGGTCATGATATACACAGTGTGTCAGTGAGTGTGTTAATATTAATCTGTGTTCTCTGTCAGTGTGTTAGTATTCCTGAGGACAGTGGGGGTGTTTTACACTTCACAGGGTGTATCTGACTGTGGGTCATGATATACACAGTGTGTCAGTGAGTGTTTTAATATTAATCTGTGTTCTCTGTCAGTGTGTTAATATTCCTGAGGACAGTGGGGGTGTTTTACACTTCACAGGGTGTATCTGACTGTGGGTCATGATGTACACAATGTGTCAGTGAGTGTGTTAATATTAATCTGTGTTCTCTGTCAGTGTGTTAATATTACTGAGGACAGTGGGGGTGTTTTACACTTCACAGTGTTTATCTGACTGTGGGTCATGATATACACAGTGTGTCAGTGAGTGTGTTAATATTAATCTGTGTTCTCTGTCAGTGTGTTAATATTACTGAGGACAGTGGGGGTGTTTTACACTTCACAGGGTGTATCTGACTGTGGGTCATGATACACACAGTGTGTCAGTGAGTGTGTTAATATTAATTTGTGTTCTCTGTCAGTGTGTTCATATTCCTGAGGACAGTGGGGGTGTTTTACACTTCACAGGGTTAATCTGACTGTGGGTCATGATGTACACAGTGTGTCAGTGAGTGTGTTAATATTAATCTGTGTTCTCTGTCAGTGTGTTAATATTACTGAGGACAGTGGGGGTGTTTTACACTTCACAGGGTTTATCTGGCTGTGGGTCATGATATACACAGTGTGTCAGTGAGTGTGTTAATATTAATCTGTGTTCTCTGTCAGTGTGTTAATATTACTGAGGACAGTGGGGATGTTTTACACTTCACAGGGTGTATCTGACTGTGGGTCATGATATACACAGTGTGTCAGTGAGTGTGTTAATATTAATCTGTGTTCTCTGTCAGTGTGTTAATATTACTGAGGACAGTGGGGGTGTTTTACACTTCATAGGGTGTATCTGACTGTGGGTCATGATATACACAGTGTGTCAGTGAGTGTGTTAATATTAATCTGTGTTCTCTGTCAGTGTGTTAATATTACTGAGGACAGTGGGGTGTTTTACACTTCATAGGGTGTATCTGACTGTGGGTCATGATATACACAGTGTGTCAGTGAGTGTGTTAATATTAATCTGTGTTCTCTGTCAGTGTGTTAATATTACTGAGGACAGTGGGGGTGTTTTACACTTCACAGGGTTTATCTGACTGTGGGTCATGATATACACAGTGTGTCAGTGAGTGTGTTAATATTAATCTGTGTTCTCTGTCAGTGTGTTAATATTACTGAGGACAGTGGGGGTGTTTTACACTTCACAGGGTGTATCTGACTGTGGGTCATGATATACACAGTGTGTCAGTGAGTGTGTTAATATTAATCTGTGTTCTCTGTCAGTGTGTTAATATTACTGAGGACAGTGGGGTGTTTTACACTTCACAGGGTGTATCTGACTGTGGGTCATGATGTACACAGTGTGTCAGTGAGTGTGTTAATATTAATCTGTGTTCTCTGTCAGTGTGCTAATATTACTCAGGACAGTGGGGGTGTTTTACACTTCACAGGGTGTATCTGACTGTGGGTCATGATATACACAGTGTGTCAGTGAGTGTGTTAATATTAATCTGTGTTCTCTGTCAGTGTGTTAATATTACTGAGGACAGTGGGGGTGTTTCACACTTCACAGGGTGTATCTGACTGTGGGTCATGATATACACAGTGTGTCAGTGAGTGTGTTAATATTAATCTGTGTTCTCTGTCACTGTGTTAATATTACTGAGGACAGTGGGGGTGTTTTACACTTCACAGGGTGTATCTGACTGTGGGTCATGATGTACACAGTGTGTCAGTGAGTGTGTCAATATTAATCTGTGTTCTCTGTCAGTGTGTTAATATTCCTGAGGACAGTGGGGGTGTTTTACACTTCACAGGGTGTATCTGACTGTGGGTCATGATGTACACAGTGTGTCAGTGAGAGTGTTAATATTAATCTGTGTTCTCTGTCAGTGTGTTAATATTCCTGAGGACAGTGGGGGTGTTTTACACTTCACAGGGTGTATCTGACTGTGGGTCATGATGTACACAGTGTGTCAGTGAGAGTGTTAATATTAATCTGTGTTCTCTGTCAGTGTGTTAATATTCCTGAGGACAGTGGGGTGTTTTACACTTCACAGGGTGTATCTGACTGTGGGTCATGATGTACACAGTGTGTCAGTGAGTGTGTTAATATTAATCTGTGTTCTCTGTCAGTGTGTTAATATTACTGAGGACAGTGGGGGTGTTTTACACTTCACAGGGTGTATCTGACTGTGGGTCATGATATACACAGTGTGTCAGTGAGTGTGTTAATATTAATCTGTGTTCTCTGTCAGTGTGTTAATATTCCTGAGGACAGTGGGGGTGTTTTACACTTCACAGGGTGTATCTGACTGTGGGTCATGATGTACACAGTGTGTCAGTGAGTATGTTAATATTAATCTGTGTTCTCTGTCAGTGTGTTAATATTACTGAGGACAGTGGGGGTGTTTTACACTTCACAGGGTGTATCTGACTGTGGGTCATGATATACACAGTGTGTCAGTGAGTGTGTTAATATTAATCTGTGTTCTCTGTCAGTGTGTTAATATTACTGAGGACAGTGGGGGTGTTTTACACTTCACAGGGTGTATCTGACTGTGGGTCATGATGTACACAGTGTGTCAGTGAGTATGTTAATATTAATCTGTGTTCTCTGTCAGTGTGTTAATATTACTGAGGACAGTGGGGGTGTTTTACACTTCACAGGGTGTATCTGACTGTGGGTCATGATGTACACAGTGTGTCAGTGAGTGTGTTAATATTAATCTGTGTTCTCTGTCAGTGTGTTAATATTACTGAGGACAGTGGGGGTGTTTTACACTTCACAGGGTGTATCTGACTGTGGGTCATGATGTACACAGTGTGTCAGTGAGTATGTTAATATTAATCTGTGTTCTCTCTCAGTGTGTTAATATTATTGAGGACAGTGGTGGTGTTTTACACTTCACAGGGTGTATCTGACTGTGGGTCATGATATACACAGTGTGTCGGTGAGTGTGTTAATATTAATCTGTGTTCTCTGTCAGTGTGTTAATATTGCTGAGGACAGTGGGGGTGTTTTACACTTCACGGGGTTTATCTGACTGTGGGTCATGATATACAGAGTGTGTCAGTGAGTGTGTTAATATTAATCTGTGTTCTCTCTCAGTGTGTTAATATTACTGAGGACAGTGGGGGTGTTTTACACTTCACAGGGTTTATCTGACTGTGGGTCATGATATACACAGTGTGTCAGTGAGTGTGTTAATATTAATCTGTGTTCTCTGTCAGTGTGTTAATATTGCTGAGGACAGTGGGGGTGTTTTACACTTCACAGGGTGTATCTGACTGTGGGTCATGATGTACACAGTGTGTCAGTGAGTGTGTTAATATTAATCTGTGTTCTCTGTCAGTGTGCTAATATTACTCAGGACAGTGGGGGTGTTTTACACTTCACAGGGTTTATCTGACTGTGGGTCATGATATACACAGTGTGTCAGTGAGTGTGTTAATATTAATCTGTGTTCTCTGTCAGTGTGTTAATATTACTGAGGACAGTGGGGGTGTTTTACACTTCACAGGGTGTATCTGACTGTGGGTCATGATATACACAGTGTGTCAGTGAGTGTGTTAATATTAATCTGTGTTCTCTGTCAGTGTGTTAATATTCCTGAGCACAGTGGGGGTGTTTTACACTTCACAGGGTTTATCTGACGGTGGGTCATGATATACACAGTGTGTCAGTGAGTGTGTTAATATTAATCTGTGTTCTCTGTCAGTGTGTTAATATTACTGAGGACAGTGGGGGTGTTTTACACTTCACAGGGTGTATCTGACTGTGGGTCATGATATACACAGTGTGTCAGTGAGTGTGTTAATATTAATCTGTGTTCTCTGTCAGTGTGTTAATATTCCTGAGGACAGTGGGGGTGTTTTACACTTCACAGGGTGTATCTGACTGTGGGTCATGATATACACAGTGTGTCAGTGAGTGTGTTAATATTAATCTGTGTTCTCTGTCAGGTGTTAATATTACTGAGGACAGTGGGGATGTTTTACACTTCACAGGGTGTATCTGACTGTGGGTCATGATATACACAGTGTGTCAGTGAGTGTGTTAATATTAATCTGTGTTCTCTGTCAGTGTGTTAATATTACTGAGGACAGTGGGGGTGTTTTACACTTCACAGGGTTTATCTGACTGTGGGTCATGATATACACAGTGTGTCAGTGAGTGTGTTAATATTAATCTGTGTTCTCTGTCAGTGTCTTAATATTACTGAGGACAGTGGGGGTGTTTTACACTTCACAGGATGTATCTGACTGTGGGTCATGATATACACAGTGTGTCAGTGAGTGTGTTAATATTAAACTGTGTTCTCTGTCTGTGTGTTAATATTACTGAGGACAGTGGGGGTGTTTTACACTTCACTGGGTGTATCTGACTGTGGGTCATGATGTACACAGTGTGTCAGTGAGTGTTTTAATATTAATCTGTGTTCTCTGTCAGTGTGTTAATATTCCTGAGGACAGTGGGGGTGTTTTACACTTCACTGGGTGTATCTGACTGTGGGTCATGATGTACACAGTGTGTCAGTGAGTGTTTTAATATTAATCTGTGTTCTCTGTCAGTGTGTTAATATTACTGAGGACAGTGGGGGTGTTTTACACTTCACAGGGTGTATCTGACTGTGGGTCATGATATACACAGTGTGTCAGTGAGTGTGTTAATATTAATCTGTGTTCTCTGTCAGTGTGTTAATATTCCTGAGGACAGTGGGGGTGTTTTACACTTCACAGGGTGTATCTGACTATGGGTCATGATATACACAGTGTGTCGGTGAGTGTGTGAATATTAATCTGTGTACTCTGTCAGTGTGTTAATATTACTGAGGACAGTGGGGGTGTTTTACACTTCACAGGGTGTATCTGACTGTGGGTCATGATATACACAGTGTGTCAGTGAGTGTGTTAATATTAATCTGTGTTCTCTGTCAGTGTGTTAGTATTCCTGAGGACAGTGGGGGTGTTTTACACTTCACAGGGTGTATCTGACTGTGGGTCATGATATACACAGTGTGTCAGTGAGTGTTTTAATATTAATCTGTGTTCTCTGTCAGTGTGTTAATATTCCTGAGGACAGTGGGGGTGTTTTACACTTCACAGGGTGTATCTGACTGTGGGTCATGATGTACACAATGTGTCAGTGAGTGTGTTAATATTAATCTGTGTTCTCTGTCAGTGTGTTAATATTACTGAGGACAGTGGGGGTGTTTTACACTTCACAGTGTTTATCTGACTGTGGGTCATGATATACACAGTGTGTCAGTGAGTGTGTTAATATTAATCTGTGTTCTCTGTCAGTGTGTTAATATTACTGAGGACAGTGGGGGTGTTTTACACTTCACAGGGTGTATCTGACTGTGGGTCATGATACACACAGTGTGTCAGTGAGTGTGTTAATATTAATTTGTGTTCTCTGTCAGTGTGTTCATATTCCTGAGGACAGTGGGGGTGTTTTACACTTCACAGGGTTAATCTGACTGTGGGTCATGATGTACACAGTGTGTCAGTGAGTGTGTTAATATTAATCTGTGTTCTCTGTCAGTGTGTTAATATTACTGAGGACAGTGGGGGTGTTTTACACTTCACAGGGTTTATCTGGCTGTGGGTCATGATATACACAGTGTGTCAGTGAGTGTGTTAATATTAATCTGTGTTCTCTGTCAGTGTGTTAATATTACTGAGGACAGTGGGGATGTTTTACACTTCACAGGGTGTATCTGACTGTGGGTCATGATATACACAGTGTGTCAGTGAGTGTGTTAATATTAATCTGTGTTCTCTGTCAGTGTGTTAATATTACTGAGGACAGTGGGGGTGTTTTACACTTCATAGGGTGTATCTGACTGTGGGTCATGATATACACAGTGTGTCAGTGAGTGTGTTAATATTAATCTGTGTTCTCTGTCAGTGTGTTAATATTACTGAGGACAGTGGGGTGTTTTACACTTCATAGGGTGTATCTGACTGTGGGTCATGATATACACAGTGTGTCAGTGAGTGTGTTAATATTAATCTGTGTTCTCTGTCAGTGTGTTAATATTACTGAGGACAGTGGGGGTGTTTTACACTTCACAGGGTTTATCTGACTGTGGGTCATGATATACACAGTGTGTCAGTGAGTGTGTTAATATTAATCTGTGTTCTCTGTCAGTGTGTTAATATTACTGAGGACAGTGGGGGTGTTTTACACTTCACAGGGTGTATCTGACTGTGGGTCATGATATACACAGTGTGTCAGTGAGTGTGTTAATATTAATCTGTGTTCTCTGTCAGTGTGTTAATATTACTGAGGACAGTGGGGTGTTTTACACTTCACAGGGTGTATCTGACTGTGGGTCATGATGTACACAGTGTGTCAGTGAGTGTGTTAATATTAATCTGTGTTCTCTGTCAGTGTGCTAATATTACTCAGGACAGTGGGGGTGTTTTACACTTCACAGGGTGTATCTGACTGTGGGTCATGATATACACAGTGTGTCAGTGAGTGTGTTAATATTAATCTGTGTTCTCTGTCAGTGTGTTAATATTACTGAGGACAGTGGGGGTGTTTCACACTTCACAGGGTGTATCTGACTGTGGGTCATGATATACACAGTGTGTCAGTGAGTGTGTTAATATTAATCTGTGTTCTCTGTCACTGTGTTAATATTACTGAGGACAGTGGGGGTGTTTTACACTTCACAGGGTGTATCTGACTGTGGGTCATGATGTACACAGTGTGTCAGTGAGTGTGTCAATATTAATCTGTGTTCTCTGTCAGTGTGTTAATATTCCTGAGGACAGTGGGGGTGTTTTACACTTCACAGGGTGTATCTGACTGTGGGTCATGATGTACACAGTGTGTCAGTGAGAGTGTTAATATTAATCTGTGTTCTCTGTCAGTGTGTTAATATTCCTGAGGACAGTGGGGGTGTTTTACACTTCACAGGGTGTATCTGACTGTGGGTCATGATGTACACAGTGTGTCAGTGAGAGTGTTAATATTAATCTGTGTTCTCTGTCAGTGTGTTAATATTCCTGAGGACAGTGGGGTGTTTTACACTTCACAGGGTGTATCTGACTGTGGGTCATGATGTACACAGTGTGTCAGTGAGTGTGTTAATATTAATCTGTGTTCTCTGTCAGTGTGTTAATATTACTGAGGACAGTGGGGGTGTTTTACACTTCACAGGGTGTATCTGACTGTGGGTCATGATATACACAGTGTGTCAGTGAGTGTGTTAATATTAATCTGTGTTCTCTGTCAGTGTGTTAATATTCCTGAGGACAGTGGGGGTGTTTTACACTTCACAGGGTGTATCTGACTGTGGGTCATGATGTACACAGTGTGTCAGTGAGTATGTTAATATTAATCTGTGTTCTCTGTCAGTGTGTTAATATTACTGAGGACAGTGGGGGTGTTTTACACTTCACAGGGTGTATCTGACTGTGGGTCATGATATACACAGTGTGTCAGTGAGTGTGTTAATATTAATCTGTGTTCTCTGTCAGTGTGTTAATATTACTGAGGACAGTGGGGGTGTTTTACACTTCACAGGGTGTATCTGACTGTGGGTCATGATGTACACAGTGTGTCAGTGAGTATGTTAATATTAATCTGTGTTCTCTGTCAGTGTGTTAATATTACTGAGGACAGTGGGGGTGTTTTACACTTCACAGGGTGTATCTGACTGTGGGTCATGATGTACACAGTGTGTCAGTGAGTGTGTTAATATTAATCTGTGTTCTCTGTCAGTGTGTTAATATTACTGAGGACAGTGGGGGTGTTTTACACTTCACAGGGTGTATCTGACTGTGGGTCATGATGTACACAGTGTGTCAGTGAGTATGTTAATATTAATCTGTGTTCTCTCTCAGTGTGTTAATATTATTGAGGACAGTGGTGGTGTTTTACACTTCACAGGGTGTATCTGACTGTGGGTCATGATATACACAGTGTGTCGGTGAGTGTGTTAATATTAATCTGTGTTCTCTGTCAGTGTGTTAATATTGCTGAGGACAGTGGGGGTGTTTTACACTTCACGGGGTTTATCTGACTGTGGGTCATGATATACAGAGTGTGTCAGTGAGTGTGTTAATATTAATCTGTGTTCTCTCTCAGTGTGTTAATATTACTGAGGACAGTGGGGGTGTTTTACACTTCACAGGGTTTATCTGACTGTGGGTCATGATATACACAGTGTGTCAGTGAGTGTGTTAATATTAATCTGTGTTCTCTGTCAGTGTGTTAATATTGCTGAGGACAGTGGGGGTGTTTTACACTTCACAGGGTGTATCTGACTGTGGGTCATGATGTACACAGTGTGTCAGTGAGTGTGTTAATATTAATCTGTGTTCTCTGTCAGTGTGCTAATATTACTCAGGACAGTGGGGGTGGTTTACACTTCACAGGGTTTATCTGACTGTGGGTCATGATATACACAGTGTGTCAGTGAGTGTGTTAATATTAATCTGTGTTCTCTGTCAGTGTGTTAATATTACTGAGGACAGTGGGGGTGTTTTACACTTCACAGGGTGTATCTGACTGTGGGTCATGATATACACAGTGTGTCAGTGAGTGTGTTAATATTAATCTGTGTTCTCTGTCAGTGTGTTAATATTCCTGAGCACAGTGGGGGTGTTTTACACTTCACAGGGTTTATCTGACGGTGGGTCATGATATACACAGTGTGTCAGTGAGTGTGTTAATATTAATCTGTGTTCTCTGTCAGTGTGTTAATATTACTGAGGACAGTGGGGGTGTTTTACACTTCACAGGGTGTATCTGACTGTGGGTCATGATATACACAGTGTGTCAGTGAGTGTGTTAATATTAATCTGTGTTCTCTGTCAGTGTGTTAATATTCCTGAGGACAGTGGGGGTGTTTTACACTTCACAGGGTGTATCTGACTGTGGGTCATGATATACACAGTGTGTCAGTGAGTGTGTTAATATTAATCTGTGTTCTCTGTCAGGTGTTAATATTACTGAGGACAGTGGGGATGTTTTACACTTCACAGGGTGTATCTGACTGTGGGTCATGATATACACAGTGTGTCAGTGAGTGTGTTAATATTAATCTGTGTTCTCTGTCAGTGTGTTAATATTACTGAGGACAGTGGGGGTGTTTTACACTTCACAGGGTTTATCTGACTGTGGGTCATGATATACACAGTGTGTCAGTGAGTGTGTTAATATTAATCTGTGTTCTCTGTCAGTGTCTTAATATTACTGAGGACAGTGGGGGTGTTTTACACTTCACAGGATGTATCTGACTGTGGGTCATGATATACACAGTGTGTCAGTGAGTGTGTTAATATTAAACTGTGTTCTCTGTCTGTGTGTTAATATTACTGAGGACAGTGGGGGTGTTTTACACTTCACTGGGTGTATCTGACTGTGGGTCATGATGTACACAGTGTGTCAGTGAGTGTTTTAATATTAATCTGTGTTCTCTGTCAGTGTGTTAATATTCCTGAGGACAGTGGGGGTGTTTTACACTTCACTGGGTGTATCTGACTGTGGGTCATGATGTACACAGTGTGTCAGTGAGTGTTTTAATATTAATCTGTGTTCTCTGTCAGTGTGTTAATATTACTGAGGACAGTGGGGGTGTTTTACACTTCACAGGGTGTATCTGACTGTGGGTCATGATATACACAGTGTGTCAGTGAGTGTGTTAATATTAATCTGTGTTCTCTGTCAGTGTGTTAATATTCCTGAGGACAGTGGGGGTGTTTTACACTTCACAGGGTGTATCTGACTATGGGTCATGATATACACAGTGTGTCGGTGAGTGTGTTAATATTAATCTGTGTACTCTGTCAGTGTGTTAATATTACTGAGGACAGCAGGGGTGTTTTACACTTCACAGGGTGTATCTGACTGTGGGTCATGATATACACAGTGTGTCAGTGAGTGTGTTAATATTAATCTGTGTTCTCTGACAGTGTGTTAATATTACTGAGGACAGTGGGGGTGTTTTACACTTCACAGGGTGTATCTGACTGTGGGTCATGATGTACACAGTGTGTCAGTGAGTGTGTTAATATTAATCTGTGTTCTCTGTCAGTGTGTTAATATTCCTGAGGACAGTGGGGGTGTTTTACACTTCACAGGGTGTATCTGACTGTGGGTCATGATGTACACAGTGTGTCAGTGAGTGTGTTAATATTAATCTGTGTTCTCTGTCAGTGTGTTAATATTCCTGAGGGCAGTGGGGGTGTTTTACACTTCACAGGGTGTATCTGACTGTGGGTCATGATATACACAGTGTGTCAGTGAGTGTGTTAATATTAATCTGTGTTCTCTGTCAGTGTGTTAATATTCCTGAGGACAGTGGGGGTGTTTTACACTTCACAGGGTTTATCTGACTGTGGGTCATGATATACACAGTGTGTCAGTGAGTGTGTTAATATTAATCTGTGTTCTCTGTCAGTGTGTTAATATTCCTGAGGACAGTGGGGGTGTTTTACACTTCACAGGGTGTATCTGACTGTGGGTCATGATGTACACAGTGTGTCAGTGAGTGTGTTAATATTAATCTGTGTTCTCTGTCAGTGTGTTAATATTACTGAGGACAGTGGGGGTGTTTTACACTTCACAGGGTGTATCTGACTGTGGGTCATGATATACACAGTGTGTCAGTGAGTGTGTTAATATTAATCTGTGTTCTCTGTCAGTGTGTTAATATTACTGAGGACAGTGGGGGTGTTTTACACTTCACAGGGTGTATCTGACTGTGGATCATGATGTACACAGTGTGTCAGTGAGTGTGTTAATATTAATCTGTGTTCTCTGTCAATGTGTTAATATTACTGAGGACAGTGGGGGTGTTTTACACTTCACAGGGTGTATCTGACTGTGGGTCATGATGTACACAGTGTGTCAGTGAGTGTGTTAATATTAATCTGTGTTCTCTGTCAGTGTGTTAATATTCCTGAGGTCAGTGGGGGTGTTCTACACTTCACAGGGTTTATTTGACTGTGGGTCATGATGTACACAGTGTGTCAGTGAGTGTGTTAATATTAATCTGTGTACTCTGTCAGTGTGTTAATATTACTGAGGACAGTGGGGGTGTTTTACAGTTCACAGGGTGTATCTGACTGTGGCTCATGATATATACAGTGTGTCAGTGAGTGTGTTAATATTAATCTGTGTACTCTGTCAGTGTGTTAATATTCCTGAGGACAGTGGGGGTGTTTTACACTTCACCGGGTGTATCTGACTGTGGGTCATGATATACACAGTGTGTCAGTGAGTGTGTTAATATTAAACTGTGTTCTCTGTCTGTGTGTTAATATTACTGAGGACAGTGGGGGTGTTTTACACTTCACTGGGTGTATCTGACTGTGGGTCATGATGTACACAGTGTGTCAGTGAGTGTTTTAATATTAATCTGTGTTCTCTGTCAGTGTGTTAATATTCCTGAGGACAGTGGGGGTGTTTTACACTTCACTGGGTGTATCTGACTGTGGGTCATGATGTACACAGTGTGTCAGTGAGTGTTTTAATATTAATCTGTGTTCTCTGTCAGTGTGTTAATATTACTGAGGACAGTGGGGGTGTTTTACACTTCACAGGGTGTATCTGACTGTGGGTCATGATATACACAGTGTGTCAGTGAGTGTGTTAATATTAATCTGTGTTCTCTGTCAGTGTGTTAATATTCCTGAGGACAGTGGGGGTGTTTTACACTTCACAGGGTGTATCTGACTATGGGTCATGATATACACAGTGTGTCGGTGAGTGTGTTAATATTAATCTGTGTACTCTGTCAGTGTGTTAATATTACTGAGGACAGCAGGGGTGTTTTACACTTCACAGGGTGTATCTGACTGTGGGTCATGATATACACAGTGTGTCAGTGAGTGTGTTAATATTAATCTGTGTTCTCTGTCAGTGTGTTAATATTACTGAGGACAGTGGGGGTGTTTTACACTTCACAGGGTGTATCTGACTGTGGGTCATGATGTACACAGTGTGTCAGTGAGTGTGTTAATATTAATCTGTGTTCTCTGTCAGTGTGTTAATATTCCTGAGGACAGTGGGGGTGTTTTACACTTCACAGGGTGTATCTGACTGAGGGTCATGATGTACACAGTGTGTCAGTGAGTGTGTTAATATTAATCTGTGTTCTCTGTCAGTGTGTTAATATTCCTGAGGGCAGTGGGGGTGTTTTACACTTCACAGGGTGTATCTGACTGTGGGTCATGATATACACAGTGTGTCAGTGAGTGTGTTAATATTAATCTGTGTTCTCTGTCAGTGTGTTAATATTCCTGAGGACAGTGGGGGTGTTTTACACTTCACAGGGTTTATCTGACTGTGGGTCATGATATACACAGTGTGTCAGTGAGTGTGTTAATATTAATCTGTGTTCTCTGTCAGTGTGTTAATATTCCTGAGGACAGTGGGGGTGTTTTACACTTCACAGGGTGTATCTGACTGTGGGTCATGATGTACACAGTGTGTCAGTGAGTGTGTTAATATTAATCTGTGTTCTCTGTCAGTGTGTTAATATTACTGAGGACAGTGGGGGTGTTTTACACTTCACAGGGTGTATCTGACTGTGGGTCATGATATACACAGTGTGTCAGTGAGTGTGTTAATATTAATCTGTGTTCTCTGTCAGTGTGTTAATATTACTGAGGACAGTGGGGGTGTTTTACACTTCACAGGGTGTATCTGACTGTGGATCATGATATACACAGTGTGTCAGTGAGTGTGTTAATATTAATCTGTGTTCTCTGTCAATGTGTTAATATTACTGAGGACAGTGGGGGTGTTTTACACTTCACAGGGTGTATCTGACTGTGGGTCATGATGTACACAGTGTGTCAGTGAGTGTGTTAATATTAATCTGTGTTCTCTGTCAGTGTGTTAATATTCCTGAGGACAGTGGGGGTGTTCTACACTTCACAGGGTTTATTTGACTGTGGGTCATGATGTACACAGTGTGTCAGTGAGTGTGTTAATATTAATCTGTGTACTCTGTCAGTGTGTTAATATTACTGAGGACAGTGGGGGTGTTTTACAGTTCACAGGGTGTATCTGACTGTGGCTCATGATATATACAGTGTGTCAGTGAGTGTGTTAATATTAATCTGTGTACTCTGTCAGTGTGTTAATATTCCTGAGGACAGTGGGGGTGTTTTACACTTCACAGGGTGTATCTGACTGTGGGTCATGATGTACACAGTGTGTCAGTGAGTGTGTTAATATTAATCTGTGTTCTCTGTCAGTGTGTTAATATTACTGAGGACAGTGGGGGTGTTTTACACTTCACAGGGTGTATCTGACTGTGGGTCATGATATACACAGTGTGTCAGTGAGTGTGTTAATATTAATCTGTGTTCTCTGTCAGTGTGTTAATATTACTGAGGACAGTGGGGGTGTTTTACACTTCACAGGGTGTATCTGACTGTGGATCATGATATACAGAGTGTGTCAGTGAGTGTGTTAATATTAATCTGTGTTCTCTGTCAGTGTGTTAATATTGCTGAGGACAGTGGGGGTGTTTTACACTTCACAGGGTTTATCTGACTGTGGGTCATGATATACACAGTGTGTCAGTGAGTGTGTTAATATTAATCTGTGTTCTCTGTCAATGTGTTAATATTACTGAGGACAGTGGGGGTGTTTTACACTTCACAGGGTGTATCTGACTGTGGGTCATGATGTACACAGTGTGTCAGTGAGTGTGTTAATATTAATCTGTGTTTTCTGTCAGTGTGTTAATATTGCTGAGGACAGTGGGGGTGTTTTACACTTCACAGGGTTTATCTGACTGTGGGTCATGATATACACAGTGTGTCAGTGAGTGTGTTAATATTAATCTGTGTTCTCTGTCAGTGTGTTAATATTCCTGAGGGCAGTGGGGGTGTTCTACACTTCACAGGGTTTATTTGACTGTGGGTCATGATGTACACAGTGTGTCAGTGTGTGTGTTAATATTAATCTGTGTACTCTGTCAGTGTGTTAATATTACTGAGGACAGTGGGGGTGTTTTACAGTTCACAGGGTGTATCTGACTGTGGCTCATGATATACACAGTGTGTCAGTGAGTGTGTTAATATTAATCTGTGTACTCTGTCAGTGTGTTAATATTCCTGAGGACAGTGGGGGTGTTTTACACTTCACCGGGTGTATCTGACTGTGGGTCATGATATACACAGTGTGTCAGTGAGAGTGTTAATATTAATCTGTGTTCTCTGTCAGTGTGTTAATATTCCTGAGGACAGTGGGGATGTTTTACACTTCACAGGGTGTATCTGACTGTGGGTCATGATATACACAGTGTGTCAGTGAGAGTGTTAATATTAATCTGTGTTCTCTGTCAGTGTGTTAATATTACTGAGGACAGTGGGGGTGTTTTACACTTCACAGGGTGTATCTGACTGTGGGTCATGATATACACAGTGTGTCAGTGAGTGTGTTAATATTAATCTGTGTTCTCTGTCAGTGTGCTAATATTACTGAGGACAGTGGGGGCGTTTTACACTTCACAGGGTGTATCTGACTGTGGGTCATGATGTACACAGTGTGTCAGTGAGTGTGTTAATATTAATCTGTGTTCTCTGTCAGTGTGTTCATATTACTGAGGACAGTGGGGGTGTTTTACACTTCACAGGGTGTATCTGACTGTGGGTCATGATATACACAGTGTGTCAGTGAGTGTGTTAATATTAATCTGTGTTCTCTGTCAGTGTGTTAATATTCCTGAGGACAGTGGGGGTGTTTTACACTTCACAGGGTTTATCTGACTGTGGGTCATGATATACACAGTGTGTCAGTGAGTGTGTTAATATTAATCTGTGTTCTCTGTCAGTGTGTTAATATTCCTGAGGACAGTTGGGGTGTTTTACACTTCACAGGGTGTATCTGACTGTGGGTCATGATGTACACAGTGTGTCAGTGAGTGTGTTAATATTAATCTGTGTTCTCTGTCAGTGTGTTAATATTACTGAGGACAGTGGGGGTGTTTTACACTTCACAGGGTGTATCTGACTGTGGGTCATGATATACACAGTGTGTCAGTGAGTGTGTTAATATTAATCTGTGTTCTCTGTCAGTGTGTTAATATTACTGAGGACAGTGGGGGTGTTTTACACTTCACAGGGTTTATCTGACTGTGAGTCATGATATACACAGTGTGTCAGTGAGTGTGTTAATATTAATCTGTGTTCTCTGTCAGTGTGTTAATATTACTGAGGACAGTGGGGGTGTTTTACACTTCACAGGGTTTATCTGACTGTGGGTCATGATGTACACAGTGTGTCAGTGAGTGTGTTAATATTAATCTGTGTTCTCTGTCAGTGTGTTAATATTACTGAGGACAGTGGGGGTGTTTTACACTTCACAGGGTTTATCTGACTGTGGGTCATGATGTACACAGTGTGTCAGTGAGTGTGTTAATATTAATCTGTGTTCTCTGTCAGGTGTTAATATTACTGAGGACAGTGGGTGTGTTTTACACTTCACATGGTGTATCTGACTGTGGGTCATGATGTACACAGTGTGTCAGTGAGTGTGTTAATATTAATCTGTGTACTCTGTCAGTGTGTTAATATTACTGAGGACAGTGGGGGTGTTTTACACTTCACAGGGTGTATCTGACTGTGGGTCATGATGTACACAGTGTGTCAGTGAGCGTGTTAATATTAATCTGTGTTCTCTGTCAATGTGTTAATATTACTGAGGACAGTGGGGGTGTTTTACTCTTCACCGGGTGTATCTGACTGTGGGTCATGATGTACACAGTGTGTCAGTGAATGTGTTAATATTAAACTGTGTTCTCTGTCAGTGTGTTAATATTCCTGAGGACAGTGGGGGTGTTTTACACTTCACAGGGTTTATCTGACTGTGGGTCATGATGTACACAGTGTGTCAGTGAGTGTGTTAATATTAATCTGTGTTCTCTGTCAGTGTGTTAATATTACTGAGGACAGTGGGGGTGTTTTACACTTCACAGGGTTTATCTGACTGTGGGTCATGATGTACACAGTGTGTCAGTGAGTGTGTTAATATTAATCTGTGTTCTCTGTCAGTGTGTTAATATTACTGAGGACAGTGGGGGTGTTTTACACTTCACAGGGTTTATCTGACTGTGAGTCATGATATACACAGTGTGTCAGTGAGTGTGTTAATATTAATCTGTGTTCTCTGTCAGTGTGTTAATATTACTGAGGACAGTGGGGGTGTTTTACACTTCACAGGGTTTATCTGACTGTGAGTCATGATATACACAGTGTGTCAGTGAGTGTGTTAATATTAATCTGTGTTCTCTGTCAGTGTGTTAATATTACTGAGGACAGTGGGGGTGTTTTACACTTCACAGGGTGTATCTGACTGTGGGTCATGATATACACAGTGTGTCAGTGAGTGTGTTAATATTAATCTGTGTTCTCTGTCAGTGTGTTAATATTACTGAGGACAGTGGGGGTGTTTTACACTTCACAGGGTGTATCTGACTGTGGGTCATGATGTACACAGTGTGTCAGTGCGTGTGTTAATATTAATCTGTGTTCTCTGTCAGTGTGTTAATATTACTGAGGACAGTGGGGGTGTTTTACACTTCACAGGGTGTATCTGACTGTGGGTCATGATATACACAGTGTGTCAGTGAGTGTGTTAATATTAATCTGTGTTCTCTGTCAGTGTGTTAATATTGCTGAGGACAGTGGTGGTGTTTTACACTTCACAGGGTGTATCTGACTGTGGGTCATGATATACACAGTGTGTCAGTGAGTGTGTTAATATTAATCTGTGTTCTCTGTCAGTGTGTTAATATTCCTGAGGACAGTGGGGGTGTTCTACACTTCACAGGGTGTTTCTGACTGTGGCTCATGATATACACAGTGTGTCAGTGAGTGTGTTAATATTAATCTGTGTACTCTGTCAGTGTGTTAATATTCCTGAGGACAGTGGGGGTGTTTTACACTTCACCGGGTGTATCTGACTGTGGGCCATGATATACACAGTGTGTCAGTGAGAGTGTTAATATTAATCTGTGTTCTCTGTCAGTGTGTTAATATTCCTGAGGACAGTGGGGATGTTTTACACTTCACAGGGTGTATCTGACTGTGGGTCATGATGTACACAGTGTGTCAGTGAGTGTGTTAATATTAATCTGTGTTCTCTGTCAGTGTGTTAATATTACTGAGGACAGTGGGGGTGTTTTACACTTCACAGGGTTTATCTGACTGTGGGTCATGATATACACAGTGTGTCAGTGAGAGTGTTAATATTAATCTGTGTTCTCTGTCAGTGTGTTAATATTACTGAGGACAGTGGGGGTGTTTTACACTTCACAGGGTGTATCTGACTGTGGGTCATGATATACACAGTGTGTCAGTGAGTGTGTTAATATTAATCTGTGTTCTCTGTCAGTGTGTTAATATTACTGAGGACAGTGGGGGTGTTTTACACTTCACAGGGTTTATCTGACTGTGGGTCATGATATACACAGTGTGTCAGTGAGAGTGTTAATATTAATCTGTGTTCTCTGTCAGTGTGTTAATATTACTGAGGACAGTGGGGGTGTTTTACACTTCACAGGGTGTATCTGACTGTGGGTCATGATATACACAGTGTGTCAGTGAGTGTGTTAATATTAATCTGTGTTCTCTGTCATTGTGCTAATATTACTGAGGACAGTGGGGGCGTTTTACACTTCACAGGGTGTATCTGGCTGTGGGTCATGATGTACACAGTGTGTCAGTGAGTGTGTTAATATTAATCTGTGTTCTCTGTCAGTGTGTTAATATTACTGAGGACAGTGGGGGTGTTTTACACTTCACAGGGTGTATCTGACTGTGGGTCATGATGTACACAGTGTGTCAGTGAGTGTGTTAATATTAATCTGTGTTCTCTGTCAGTGTGTTAATATTACTGAGGACAGTGGGGGTGTTTTACACTTCACAGGGTGTATCTGACTGTGGGTCATGATATACACAGTGTGTCAGTGAGTGTGTTAATATTAATCTGTGTTCTCTGTCAGTGTGTTAATATTACTGAGGACAGGGGGGGGGGGGTATTTTACACTTCACAGGGTTTATCTGACTGTGGGTCATGATGTACACAGTGTGTCAGTGAGTCTGTTAATATTAATCTGTGTTCTCTGTCAGTGTGTTAATATTACTGAGGACAGTGGGGGTGTTTTACACTTCACAGAGTGTATCTGACTGTGGGTCATGATATACACAGTGTGTCAGTGAGTGTGTTAATATTAATCTGTGTTCTCTGTCAGTGTGTTAATATTCCTGAGGACAGTGGGGGTGTTTTACACTTCACAGGGTGTATCTGACTATGGGTCATGATATACACAGTGTGTCAGTGAGTGTGTTAATATTAATCTGTGTTCTCTGTCAGTGTGTTAATATTCCTGAGGACAGTGGGGGTGTTTTACACTTCACAGGGTGTATCTGACTGTGGGTCATGATATGCACAGTGTGTCAGTGAGTGTGTTAATATTAATCTGTGTTCTCTGTCAGTGTGTTAATATTACTGAGGACAGTGGGGGTGTTTTACACTTCACAGGGTGTATCTGACTGTGGGTCATGATATACACAGTGTGTCAGTGAGTGTGTTAATATTAATCTGTGTTCTCTGTCAGTGTGTTAATATTACTGAGGACAGTGGGGGTGTTTTACACTTCACAGGGTTTATCTGACTGTGGGTCATGATGTACACAGTGTGTCAGTGAGTGTGTTAATATTAATCTGTGTTCTCTGTCAGTGTGTTAATATTACTGAGGACAGTGGGGATGTTTTACACTTCACAGGGTGTATCTGACTGTGGGTCATGATATACACAGTGTGTCAGTGAGTGTGTTAATATTAATCTGTGTTCTCTGTCAGTGTGTTAATATTACTGAGGACAGTGGGGGTGTTTTACACTTCACAGGGTTTATCTGACTGTGGGTCATGATGTACACAGTGTGTCAGTGAGTGTGTTAATATTAATCTGTGTTCTCTGTCAGGTGTTAATATTACTGAGGACAGTGGGTGTGTTTTACACTTCACATGGTGTATCTGACTGTGGGTCATGATGTACACAGTGTGTCAGTGAGTGTGTTAATATTAATCTGTGTACTCTGTCAGTATGTTAATATTACTGAGGTCAGTGGGGGTGTTTTACACTTCACAGGGTGTATCTGACTGTGGGTCATGATGTACACAGTGTGTCAGTGAGCGTGTTAATATTAATCTGTGTTCTCTGTCAATGTGTTAATATTACTGAGGACAGTGGGGGTGTTTTACACTTCACTGGGTGTATCTGACTGTGGGTCATGATGTACACAGTGTGTCAGTGAGTGTGTTAATATTAATCTGTGGTCTCTGTCAGTGTGTTAATATTCCTGAGGACAGTGGGGGTGTTTTACACTTCACAGGGTGTATCTGAATGTGGGTCATGATATACACAGTGTGTCAGTGAGTGTGTTAATATTAATCTGTGTTCTCTGTCAGTGTGTTAATATTCCTGAGGACAGTGGGGATGTTTTACACTTCACAGGGTGTATCTGACTGTGGGTCATGATGTACACAGTGTGTCAGTGAGTGTGTTAATATTAATCTGTGTTCTCTGTCAGTGTGTTAATATTCCTGAGGACAGTGGGGGTGTTTTACACTTCACAGGGTGTAACTGACTGTGGGTCATGATATACACAGTGTGTCAGTGAGTGTGTTAATATTAATCTGTGTTCTCTGTCAGTGTGTTAATATTCCTGAGGACAGTGGGGGTGTTTTACACTTCACAGGGTTTATCTGACTGTGGGTCATGATGTACACAGTGTGTCAGTGAGTGTGTTAATATTAATCTGTGTTCTCTGTCAGTGTGTTAATATTCCTGAGGACAGTGGGGGTGTTTTATACTTCACAGGGTGTATCTGACTGTGGGTCATGATATACACAGTGTGTCAGTGAGTGTGTTAATATTAATCTGTGTTCTCTGTCAGTGTGTTAATATTCCTGAGGACAGTGGGGGTGTTTTACACTTCACAGGGTGTATCTGACTGTGGGTCATGATATACACAGTGTGTCAGTGAGTGTGTTAATATTAATCTGTGTTCTCTGTCAGTGTGTTAATATTCCTGAGGACAGTGGGGGTGTTTTACACTTCACAGGGTGTATCTGACTGTGGGTCATGATATACACAGTGTGTCAGTGAGAGTGTTAATATTAATCTGTGTTCTCTGTCAGTGTGTTAATATTCCTGAGGACAGTGGGGGTGTTTTACACTTCACAGGGTGTAACTGACTGTGGGTCATGATATACACAGTGTGTCAGTGAGTGTGTTAATATTAATCTGTGTTCTCTGTCAGTGTGTTAATATTCCTGAGGACAGTGGGGGTGTTTTACACTTCACAGGGTGTAACTGACTGTGGGTCATGATCTACACAGTGTGTCAGTGAGTGTGTTAATATTAATCTGTGTTCTCTGTCAGTGTGTTAATATTGCTGAGGACAGTGGGGGTGTTTTACACTTCACAGGGTGTATCTGACTGTGGGTCATGATATACACAATGTGTCAGTGAGAGTGTTAATATTAATCTGTGTTCTCTGTCAGTGTGTTAATATTCCTGAGGACAGTGGGGGTGTTTTACACTTCACAGGGTGTAACTGACTGTGGGTCATGATATACACAGTGTGTCAGTGAGTGTGTTAATATTAATCTGTGTTCTCTGTCAGTGTGTTAATATTCCTGAGGACAGTGGGGGTGTTTTACACTTCACAGGGTTTATCTGACTGTGGGTCATGATGTACACAGTGTGTCAGTGAGTGTGTTAATATTAATCTGTGTTCTCTGTCAGTGTGTTAATATTCCTGAGGACAGTGGGGATGTTTTACACTTCACCGGGTGTATCTGACTGTGGGTCATGATATACACAGTGTGTCAGTGAGTGTGTTAATATTAATCTGTGTTCTCTGTCACTGTGTTAATATTACTGAGGACAGTGGGGGTGTTTTACACTTCACAGGGTTTATCTGACTGTGGGTCATGATATACACAGTGTGTCAGTGAGTGTGTTAATATTAATCTGTGTTCTCTGTCACTGTGTTAATATTACTGAGGACAGTGGGGGTGTTTTACACTTCACAGGGTTTATCTGACTGTGAGTCATGATATACACAGTGTGTCAGTGAGTGTGTTAATATTAATCTGTGTTCTCTGTCAGTGTGTTAATATTACTGAGGACAGTGGGGGTGTTTTACACTTCACAGGGTTTATCTGACTGTGGGTCATGATGTACACAGTGTGTCAGTGAGTGTGTTAATATTAATCTGTGTTCTCTGTCATTGTGTTAATATGCCTGAGGACAGTGGGGGTGTTTTACACTTCACAGGGTGTATCTGACTGTGGGTCATGATATACACAGTGTGTCAGTGAGTGTGTTAATATTAATCTGTGTTCTCTGTCAGTGTGTTAATATTCCTGAGGACAGTGGGGATGTTTTACACTTCACAGGGTTTATCTGACTGTGGGTCATGATATACACAGTGTGTCAGTGAGTGTGTTAATATTAATCTGTGTTCTCTGTCAGCGTGTTAATATTGCTGAGGACAGTGGGGGTGTTTTACACTTCACAGGGTGTATCTAACTGTGGGTCATGATATACACAGTGTGTCAGTGAGTGTGTTAATATTAATCTGTGTTCTCTGTCAGTGTGTTAATATTACTGAGGACAGTGGGGGTGTTTTACACTTCACAGGGTTTATCTGACTGTGGGTCATGATATACACAGTGTGTCAGTGAGTGTGTTAATATTAATCTGTGTTCTCTGTCAGTGTGTTAATATTGCTGAGGACAGCGGGGGTGTTTTACACTTCACAGGGTGTATCTGACTGTGGGTCATGATATACACAGTGTGTCAGTGAGTGTGTTAATATTAATCTGTGTTCTCTGTCAGTGTGTTAATATCACTGAGGACAGTGGGGGTGTTTTACACTTAACAGGGTTTATCTGACTGTGGGTCATGATATACACAGTGTGTCAGTGAGTGTGTTAATATTAATCTGTGTTCTCTGTCAGTGTGTTAATATCACTGAGGACAGTGGGGGTGTTTTACACTTAACAGGGTTTATCTGACTGTGGGTCATGATATACACAGTGTGTCAGTGAGTGTGTTAATATTAATCTGTGTTCTCTGTCAGTGTGTTAATATTACTGAGGACAGTGGGGGTGTTTTACACTTCACAGGGTTTATCTGACTGTGGGTCATGATATACACAGTGTGTCAGTGAGTGTGTTAATATTAATCTGTGTTCTCTGTCAGTGTGTTAATATTACTGAGGACAGTGGGGGTGTTTTACACTTCACAGGGTGTATCTGACTGTGGATCATGATGTACACAGTGTGTCAGTGAGTGTGTTAATATTAATCTGTGTTCTCTGTCAGTGTGTTAATATTCCTGAGGACAGTGGGGGTGTTTTACACTTCACAGGGTTTATCTGACTGTGGGTCATGATATACACAGTGTGTCAGTGAGTGTGTTAATATTAATCTGTGTTCTCTGTCAGTGTGTTAATATTGCTGAGGACAGTGGGGGTGTTTTACACTTCACAGGGTTTATCTGACTGTGGGTCACGATATACACAGTGTGTCAGTGAGTGTGTTAATGTTAATCTGTGTTCTCTGTCAGTGTGTTAATATTCCTGAGGGCAGTGGGGATGTTTTACACTTCACAGGGTGTATCTGACTGTGGGTCATAATGTACACAGTGTGTCAGTGAGTGTGTTAATATTAATCTGTGTTCTCTGTCAGTGTGTTAATATTCCTGAGGACAGTGGGGGTGTTTTACACTTCACAGGGTGTATCTGTCTGTGGGTCATGATGTACACAGTGTGTCAGTGAGTGTGTTAATATTAATCTGTGTTCTCTGTCAGTGTGTTAATATTCCTGAGGACAGTGGGGGTGTTTTACACTTCACAGGGTTTATCTGACTGTGGGTCATGATGTACACAGTGTGTCAGTGAGTGTGTTAATATTAATCTGTGTACTCTGTCAGTGTGTTAATATTACCGAGGACAGTGGGGGTGTTTTACACTTCACAGGGTGTATCTGACAGTGGGTCATGATATACACAGTGTGTCAGTGAGTCTGTTAATATTAATCTGTGTTCTCTGTCAGTGTGTTAATATTACTGAGGACAGTGGGGGTGTTTTACACTTCACAGGGTGTATCTGACTGTGGGTCATGATGTACACAGTGTGTCAGTGAGTGTGTTAATATTAATCTGTGTTCTCTGTCAGTGTGTTAATATTACTGAGGACAGTGGGGGTGTTTTACACTTCACAGGGTGTATCTGACTGTGGGTCATGATGTACACAGTGTGTCAGTGAGTGTGTTAATATTAATCTGTGTTCTCTGTCAGTGTGTTAATATTACTGAGGACAGTGGGGGTGTTTTACACTTCACCGGGTGTATCTGACTCTGGGTCATGATGTGCACAGTGTGTCAGTGAGTGTGTTAATATTAATCTGTGTTCTCTGTCAGTGTGTTAATATTACTGAGGACAGTGGGGGTGTTTTACACTTCACAGGGTGTATCTGACTGTGGGTCATGATATACACAGTGTGTCAGTGAGTGTGTTAATATTAATCTGTGTTCTCTGTCAGTGTGTTAATATTGCTGAGGACAGTGGGGGTGTTTTACACTTCACAGGGTGTATCTGACTGTGGGTCATGATGTACACAGTGTGTCAGTGAGTGTGTTAATATTAATCTGTGTACTCTGTCAGTGTGTTAATATTGCTGAGGACAGTGGGGGTGTTTTACACTTCACAGGGTGTATCTGACTGTGGGTCATGATATGCACAGTGTGTCAGTGAGTGTGTTAATATTAATCTGTGTTCTCTGTCAGTGTGTTAATATTACTGAGGACAGTGGGGGTGTTTTACACTTCACAGGGTGTATCTGACTGTGGGTCATGATATACACAGTGTGTCAGTGAGTGTGTTAATATTAATCTGTGTTCTCTGTCAGTGTGTTAATATTCCTGAGGACAGTGGGGGTGTTTTACACTTCACAGGGTGTATCTGACTGTGGGTCATGATATACAGAGTGTGTCAGTGAGTGTGTTAATATTAATCTGTGTTCTCTGTCAGTGTGTTAATATTCCTGAGGACAGTGGGGGTGTTTTACACTTCACAGGGTGTATCTGACTGTGGGTCATGATGTACACAGTGTGTCAGTGAGTGTGTTAATATTAATCTGTGTCCTCTGTCAGTGTGTTTATATTACTGAGGACAGTGGGGGTGTTTTACACTGCACAGTGTTTATCTGACTGTGGGTCATGATATACACAGTGTATCAGTGAGTGTGTTAATATTAATCTGTGTTCTCTGTCAGTGTGTTAATATTGCTGAGGACAGTGGGGGTGTTTTACACTTCACAGGGTGTATCTGACTGTGGGTCATGATATACACAGTGTGTCAGTGAGAGTGTTAATATTAATCTGTGTTCTCTGTCAGTGTGTTAATATTCCTGAGGACAGTGGGGGTGTTTTACACTTCACAGGGTGTAACTGACTGTGGGTCATGATATACACAGTGTGTCAGTGAGTGTGTTAATATTAATCTGTGTTCTCTGTCAGTGTGTTAATATTCCTGAGGACAGTGGGGGTGTTTTACATTTCACAGGGTGTAACTGACTGTGGGTCATGATCTACACAGTGTGTCAGTGAGTGTGTTAATATTAATCTGTGTACTCTGTCAGTGTGTTAATATTACCGAGGACAGTGGGGGTGTTTTACACTTCACAGGGTGTATCTGACAGTGGGTCATGATATACACAGTGTGTCAGTGAGTCTGTTAATATTAATCTGTGTTCTCTGTCAGTGTGTTAATATTACTGAGGACAGTGGGGGTGTTTTACACTTCACAGGGTGTATCTGACTGTGGGTCATGATGTACACAGTGTGTCAGTGAGTGTGTTAATATTAATCTGTGTTCTCTGTCAGTGTGTTAATATTACTGAGGACAGTGGGGGTGTTTTACACTTCACAGGGTGTATCTGACTGTGGGTCATGATGTACACAGTGTGTCAGTGAGTGTGTTAATATTAATCTGTGTTCTCTGTCAGTGTGTTAATATTACTGAGGACAGTGGGGGTGTTTTACACTTCACCGGGTGTATCTGACTCTGGGTCATGATGTGCACAGTGTGTCAGTGAGTGTGTTAATATTAATCTGTGTTCTCTGTCAGTGTGTTAATATTACTGAGGACAGTGGGGGTGTTTTACACTTCACAGGGTGTATCTGACTGTGGGTCATGATATACACAGTGTGTCAGTGAGTGTGTTAATATTAATCTGTGTTCTCTGTCAGTGTGTTAATATTGCTGAGGACAGTGGGGGTGTTTTACACTTCACAGGGTGTATCTGACTGTGGGTCATGATGTACACAGTGTGTCAGTGAGTGTGTTAATATTAATCTGTGTACTCTGTCAGTGTGTTAATATTGCTGAGGACAGTGGGGGTGTTTTACACTTCACAGGGTGTATCTGACTGTGGGTCATGATATGCACAGTGTGTCAGTGAGTGTGTTAATATTAATCTGTGTTCTCTGTCAGTGTGTTAATATTACTGAGGACAGTGGGGGTGTTTTACACTTCACAGGGTGTATCTGACTGTGGGTCATGATATACACAGTGTGTCAGTGAGTGTGTTAATATTAATCTGTGTTCTCTGTCAGTGTGTTAATATTCCTGAGGACAGTGGGGGTGTTTTACACTTCACAGGGTGTATCTGACTGTGGGTCATGATATACAGAGTGTGTCAGTGAGTGTGTTAATTTTAATCTGTGTTCTCTGTCAGTGTGTTAATATTCCTGAGGACAGTGGGGGTGTTTTACACTTCACAGGGTGTATCTGACTGTGGGTCATGATGTACACAGTGTGTCAGTGAGTGTGTTAATATTAATCTGTGTCCTCTGTCAGTGTGTTTATATTACTGAGGACAGTGGGGGTGTTTTACACTGCACAGTGTTTATCTGACTGTGGGTCATGATATACACAGTGTATCAGTGAGTGTGTTAATATTAATCTGTGTTCTCTGTCAGTGTGTTAATATTGCTGAGGACAGTGGGGGTGTTTTACACTTCACAGGGTGTATCTGACTGTGGGTCATGATATACACAGTGTGTCAGTGAGAGTGTTAATATTAATCTGTGTTCTCTGTCAGTGTGTTAATATTCCTGAGGACAGTGGGGGTGTTTTACACTTCACAGGGTGTAACTGACTGTGGGTCATGATATACACAGTGTGTCAGTGAGTGTGTTAATATTAATCTGTGTTCTCTGTCAGTGTGTTAATATTCCTGAGGACAGTGGGGGTGTTTTACATTTCACAGGGTGTAACTGACTGTGGGTCATGATCTACACAGTGTGTCAGTGAGTGTGTTAATATTAATCTGTGTTCTCTGTCAGTGTGTTAATATTCCTGAGGACAGTGGGGGTGTTTTACACTTCACAGGGTGTATCTGACTGTGGGTCATGATATACACAATGTGTCAGTGAGAGTGTTAATATTAATCTGTGTTCTCTGTCAGTGTGTTAATATTCCTGAGGACAGTGGGGGTGTTTTACACTTCACAGGGTGTAACTGACTGTGGGTCATGATATACACAGTGTGTCAGTGAGTGTGTTAATATTAATCTGTGTTCTCTGTCAGTGTGTTAATATTCCTGAGGACAGTGGGGGTGTTTTACACTTCACAGGGTTTATCTGACTGTGGGTCATGATGTACACAGTGTGTCAGTGAGTGTGTTAATATTAATCTGTGTTCTCTGTCAGTGTGTTAATATTCCTGAGGACAGTGGGGATGTTTTACACTTCACCGGGTGTATCTGACTGTGGGTCATGATATACACAGTGTGTCAGTGAGTGTGTTAATATTAATCTGTGTTCTCTGTCACTGTGTTAATATTACTGAGGACAGTGGGGGTGTTTTACACTTCACAGGGTTTATCTGACTGTGGGTCATGATATACACAGTGTGTCAGTGAGTGTGTTAATATTAATCTGTGTTCTCTGTCACTGTGTTAATATTACTGAGGACAGTGGGGGTGTTTTACACTTCACAGTGTTTATCTGACTGTGAGTCATGATATACACAGTGTGTCAGTGAGTGTGTTAATATTAATCTGTGTTCTCTGTCAGTGTGTTAATATTACTGAGGACAGTGGGGGTGTTTTACACTTCACAGGGTTTATCTGACTGTGGGTCATGATGTACACAGTGTGTCAGTGAGTGTGTTAATATTAATCTGTGTTCTCTGTCATTGTGTTAATATGCCTGAGGACAGTGGGGGTGTTTTACACTTCACAGGGTGTATCTGACTGTGGGTCATGATATACACAGTGTGTCAGTGAGTGTGTTAATATTAATCTGTGTTCTCTGTCAGTGTGTTAATATTCCTGAGGACAGTGGGGATGTTTTACACTTCACAGGGTTTATCTGACTGTGGGTCATGATATACACAGTGTGTCAGTGAGTGTGTTAATATTAATCTGTGTTCTCTGTCAGCGTGTTAATATTGCTGAGGACAGTGGGGGTGTTTTACACTTCACAGGGTGTATCTAACTGTGGGTCATGATATACACAGTGTGTCAGTGAGTGTGTTAATATTAATCTGTGTTCTCTGTCAGTGTGTTAATATTACTGAGGACAGTGGGGGTGTTTTACACTTCACAGGGTTTATCTGACTGTGGGTCATGATATACACAGTGTGTCAGTGAGTGTGTTAATATTAATCTGTGTTCTCTGTCAGTGTGTTAATATTGCTGAGGACAGCGGGGGTGTTTTACACTTCACAGGGTGTATCTGACTGTGGGTCATGATGTACACAGTGTGTCAGTGAGTGTATTAATATTAATCTGTGTTCTCTGTCAGTGTGTTAATATCACTGAGGACAGTGGGGGTGTTTTACACTTAACAGGGTTTATCTGACTGTGGGTCATGATATACACAGTGTGTCAGTGAGTGTGTTAATATTAATCTGTGTTCTCTGTCAGTGTGTTAATATTACTGAGGACAGTGGGGGTGTTTTACACTTCACAGGGTTTATCTGACTGTGGGTCATGATATACACAGTGTGTCAGTGAGTGTGTTAATATTAATCTGTGTTCTCTGTCAGTGTGTTAATATTACTGAGGACAGTGGGGGTGTTTTACACTTCACAGGGTGTATCTGACTGTGGATCATGATGTACACAGTGTGTCAGTGAGTGTGTTAATATTAATCTGTGTTCTCTGTCAGTGTGTTAATATTCCTGAGGACAGTGGGGGTGTTTTACACTTCACAGGGTTTATCTGACTGTGGGTCATGATATACACAGTGTGTCAGTGAGTGTGTTAATATTAATCTGTGTTCTCTGTCAGTGTGTTAATATTGCTGAGGACAGTGGGGGTGTTTTACACTTCACAGGGTTTATCTGACTGTGGGTCACGATATACACAGTGTGTCAGTGAGTGTGTTAATGTTAATCTGTGTTCTCTGTCAGTGTGTTAATATTCCTGAGGGCAGTGGGGATGTTTTACACTTCACAGGGTGTATCTGACTGTGGGTCATAATGTACACAGTGTGTCAGTGAGTGTGTTAATATTAATCTGTGTTCTCTGTCAGTGTGTTAATATTCCTGAGGACAGTGGGGGTGTTTTACACTTCACAGGGTGTATCTGACTGTGGGTCATGATGTACACAGTGTGTCAGTGAGTGTGTTAATATTAATCTGTGTTCTCTGTCAGTGTGTTAATATTCCTGAGGACAGTGGGGGTGTTTTACACTTCACAGGGTTTATCTGACTGTGGGTCATGATGTACACAGTGTGTCAGTGAGTGTGTTAATATTAATCTGTGTACTCTGTCAGTGTGTTAATATTACCGAGGACAGTGGGGGTGTTTTACACTTCACAGGGTGTATCTGACAGTGGGTCATGATATACACAGTGTGTCAGTGAGTCTGTTAATATTAATCTGTGTTCTCTGTCAGTGTGTTAATATTACTGAGGACAGTGGGGGTGTTTTACACTTCACAGGGTGTATCTGACTGTGGGTCATGATGTACACAGTGTGTCAGTGAGTGTGTTAATATTAATCTGTGTTCTCTGTCAGTGTGTTAATATTACTGAGGACAGTGGGGGTGTTTTACACTTCACAGGGTGTATCTGACTGTGGGTCATGATGTACACAGTGTGTCAGTGAGTGTGTTAATATTAATCTGTGTTCTCTGTCAGTGTGTTAATATTACTGAGGACAGTGGGGGTGTTTTACACTTCACCGGGTGTATCTGACTCTGGGTCATGATGTGCACAGTGTGTCAGTGAGTGTGTTAATATTAATCTGTGTTCTCTGTCAGTGTGTTAATATTACTGAGGACAGTGGGGGTGTTTTACACTTCACAGGGTGTATCTGACTGTGGGTCATGATATACACAGTGTGTCAGTGAGTGTGTTAATATTAATCTGTGTTCTCTGTCAGTGTGTTAATATTGCTGAGGACAGTGGGGGTGTTTTACACTTCACAGGGTGTATCTGACTGTGGGTCATGATGTACACAGTGTGTCAGTGAGTGTGTTAATATTAATCTGTGTACTCTGTCAGTGTGTTAATATTGCTGAGGACAGTGGGGGTGTTTTACACTTCACAGGGTGTATCTGACTGTGGGTCATGATATGCACAGTGTGTCAGTGAGTGTGTTAATATTAATCTGTGTTCTCTGTCAGTGTGTTAATATTACTGAGGACAGTGGGGGTGTTTTACACTTCACAGGGTGTATCTGACTGTGGGTCATGATATACACAGTGTGTCAGTGAGTGTGTTAATATTAATCTGTGTTCACTGTCAGTGTGTTAATATTCCTGAGGACAGTGGGGGTGTTTTACACTTCACAGGGTGTATCTGACTGTGGGTCATGATATACAGAGTGTGTCAGTGAGTGTGTTAATATTAATCTGTGTTCTCTGTCAGTGTGTTAATATTCCTGAGGACAGTGGGGGTGTTTTACACTTCACAGGGTGTATCTGACTGTGGGTCATGATGTACACAGTGTGTCAGTGAGTGTGTTAATATTAATCTGTGTCCTCTGTCAGTGTGTTTATATTACTGAGGACAGTGGGGGTGTTTTACACTGCACAGTGTTTATCTGACTGTGGGTCATGATATACACAGTGTATCAGTGAGTGTGTTAATATTAATCTGTGTTCTCTGTCAGTGTGTTAATATTGCTGAGGACAGTGGGGGTGTTTTACACTTCACAGGGTGTATCTGACTGTGGGTCATGATGTACACAGTGTGTCAGTGAGTGTGTTAATATTAATCTGTGTTCTCTGTCAGTGTGTTAATATTCCTGAGGACAGTGGGGGTGTTTTACACTTCACAGGGTGTATCTGACTCTGGGTCATGATGTACACAGTGTGTCAGTGAGTGTTTTAATATTAATCTGTGTTCTCTGTCAGTGTGTTAATATTACTGAGGACAGTGGGGGTGTTTTACACTTCACCGGGTGTATCTGACTCTGGGTCATGATGTACACAGTGTGTCAGTGAGTGTGTTAATATTAATCTGTGTTCTCTGTCAGTGTGTTAATATTCCTGAGGACAGTGGGGGTGTTTTACACTTCACAGGGTGTATCTGACTGTGGGTCATGATATACACAGTGTGTCAGTGAGTGTGTTAATATTAATCTGTGTTCTCTGTCAGTGTGTTAATATTCCTGAGGACAGTGGGGGTGTTTTACACTTCACAGGGTTTATCTGACTGTGGGTCATGATGTACACAGTGTGTCAGTGAGTGTGTTAATATTAATCTGTGTTCTCTGTCAGTGTGTTAATAATCCTGAGGACAGTGGGGGTGTTTTACACTTCACAGGGTGTATCTGACTGTGGGTCATGATGTACACAGTGTGTCAGTGAGTGTGTTAATATTAATCTGTGTTCTCTGTCAGTGTGTTAATATTACTGAGGACAGTGGGGGTGTTTTACACTTCACAGGGTGTATCTGACTGTGGGTCATGATATACACAGTGTGTCAGTGAGTGTGTTAATATTAATCTGTGTTCTCTGTCAGTGTGTTAATATTACTGAGGACAGTGGGGGTGTTTTACACTTCACAGGGTGTATCTGACTGTGGGTCATGATATACACAGTGTGTCAGTGAGTGTGTTAATATTAATCTGTGTTCTCTGTCAGTGTGTTAATATTACTGAGGACAGTGGGGGTGTTTTACACTTCACAGGGTGTATCTGACTGTGGGTCATGATGTACACAGTGTGTCAGTGAGTGTGTTAATATTAATCTGTGTTCTCTGTCAGTGTGTTAATATTACTGAGGACAGCGGGGGTGTTTTACACTTCACAGGGTGTATCTGACTGTGGGTCATGATATACACAGTGTGTCAGTGAGTGTGTTAATATTAATCTGTGTTCTCTGTCAGTGTGTTAATATTACTGAGGACAGTGGGGGTGTTTTACACTTCACAGGGTTTATCTGACTGTGGGTCATGATATACACAGTGTGTCAGTGAGTGTGTTAATATTAATCTGTGTTCTCTGTCAGTGTGTTAATATTGCTGAGGACTGTGGGGGTGTTTTACACTTCACAGGGTGTATCTGACTGTGGGTCATGATATACACAGTGTGTCAGTGAGTGTGTTAATATTAATCTGTGTTCTCTGTCAGTGTGTTAATATTGCTGAGGACAGTGGGGGTGTTTTACACTTCACAGGGTGTATCTGACTGTGGGTCACTGTATACACAATGTGTCAGTGAGAGTGTTAATATTAATCTGTGTTCTCTGTCAGTGTGTTAATATTCCTGAGGACAGTGGGGGTGTTTTACACTTCACAGGGTGTAACTGACTGTGGGTCATGATATACACAGTGTGTCAGTGAGTGTGTTAATATTAATCTGTGTTCT
Organism: Heterodontus francisci; assembly: GCF_036365525.1. Lineage (NCBI taxonomy): Eukaryota > Metazoa > Chordata > Chondrichthyes > Heterodontiformes > Heterodontidae > Heterodontus > Heterodontus francisci. The sequence goes on along the minus strand of NW_027141614.1, from coordinate 1,308,288 downwards.
CTGTCAGTGTGTTAATATTCCTGAGGACAGTGGGGGTGTTTTACACTTCACAGGGTGTATCTGACTGTGGGTCATGATGTACACAGTGTGTCAGTGAGTGTGTTAATATTAATCTGTGTTCTCTGTCAGTGTGTTAATATTCCTGAGGACAGTGGGGGTGTTTTACACTTCACAGGGTTTATCTGACTGTGGGTCATGATGTACTCAGTGTGTCAGTGAGTGTGTAAATATTAATCTGTGTACTCTGTCAGTGTGTTAATATTACCGAGGACAGTGGGGGTGTTTTACACTTCACAGGGTGTATCTGACAGTGGGTCATGATATACACAGTGTGTCAGTGAGTCTGTTAATATTAATCTGTGTTCTCTGTCAGTGTGTTAATATTACTGAGGACAGTGGGGGTGTTTTACACTTCACAGAGTGTATCTGACTGTGGGTCATGATATACACAGTGTGTCAGTGAGTGTGTTAATATTAATCTGTGTTCTCTGTCAGTGTGTTAATATTGCTGAGGACAGCGGGGGTGTTTTACACTCACAGGGTGTATCTGACTGTGGGTCATGATGTACACAGTGTGTCAGTGAGTGTGTTAATATTAATCTGTGTTCTCTGTCAGTGTGTTAATATTGCTGAGGACAGTGGGGGTGTTTTACACTGCACAGTGTTTATCTGACTGTGGGTCATGATATACACAGTGTATCAGTGAGTGTGTTAATATTAATCTGTGTTCTCTGTCAGTGTGTTAATATTGCTGAGGACAGTGGGGCTGTTTTACACTTCACAGGGTGTATCTGACAGTGGGTCATGATATACACAGTGTGTCAGTGAGTCTGTTAATATTAATCTGTGTTCTCTGTCAGTGTGTTAATATTACTGAGGACAGTGGGGGTGTTTTACACTTCACAGGGTGTATCTGACTGTGGGTCATGATGTACACAGTGTGTCAGTGAGTGTGTTAATATTAATCTGTGTTCTCTGTCAGTGTGTTAATATTACTGAGGACAGTGGGGGTGTTTTACACTTCACAGGGTGTATCTGACTGTGGGTCATGATGTACACAGTGTGTCAGTGAGTGTGTTAATATTAATCTGTGTTCTCTGTCAGTGTGTTAATATTACTGAGGACAGTGGGGGTGTTTTACACTTCACCGGGTGTATCTGACTCTGGGTCATGATGTGCACAGTGTGTCAGTGAGTGTGTTAATATTAATCTGTGTTCTCTGTCAGTGTGTTAATATTACTGAGGACAGTGGGGGTGTTTTACACTTCACAGGGTGTATCTGACTGTGGGTCATGATATACACAGTGTGTCAGTGAGTGTGTTAATATTAATCTGTGTTCTCTGTCAGTGTGTTAATATTGCTGAGGACAGTGGGGGTGTTTTACACTTCACAGGGTGTATCTGACTGTGGGTCATGATGTACACAGTGTGTCAGTGAGTGTGTTAATATTAATCTGTGTACTCTGTCAGTGTGTTAATATTGCTGAGGACAGTGGGGGTGTTTTACACTTCACAGGGTGTATCTGACTGTGGGTCATGATATGCACAGTGTGTCAGTGAGTGTGTTAATATTAATCTGTGTTCTCTGTCAGTGTGTTAATATTACTGAGGACAGTGGGGGTGTTTTACACTTCACAGGGTGTATCTGACAGTGGGTCATGATATACACAGTGTGTCAGTGAGTCTGTTAATATTAATCTGTGTTCTCTGTCAGTGTGTTAATATTCCTGAGGACAGTGGGGGTGTTTTACACTTCACAGGGTGTATCTGACTGTGGGTCATGATATACAGAGTGTGTCAGTGAGTGTGTTAATATTAATCTGTGTTCTCTGTCAGTGTGTTAATATTCCTGAGGACAGTGGGGGTGTTTTACACTTCACAGGGTGTATCTGACTGTGGGTCATGATGTACACAGTGTGTCAGTGAGTGTGTTAATATTAATCTGTGTCCTCTGTCAGTGTGTTTATATTACTGAGGACAGTGGGGGTGTTTTACACTGCACAGTGTTTATCTGACTGTGGGTCATGATATACACAGTGTATCAGTGAGTGTGTTAATATTAATCTGTGTTCTCTGTCAGTGTGTTAATATTGCTGAGGACAGTGGGGGTGTTTTACACTTCACAGGGTGTATCTGACTGTGGGTCATGATGTACACAGTGTGTCAGTGAGTGTGTTAATATTAATCTGTGTTCTCTGTCAGTGTGTTAATATTCCTGAGGACAGTGGGGGTGTTTTACACTTCACAGGGTGTATCTGACTCTGGGTCATGATGTACACAGTGTGTCAGTGAGTGTTTTAATATTAATCTGTATTCTCTGTCAGTGTGTTAATATTACTGAGGACAGTGGGGGTGTTTTACACTTCACAGGGTGTATCTGACTCTGGGTCATGATGTACACAGTGTGTCAGTGAGTGTGTTAATATTAATCTGTGTTCTCTGTCAGTGTGTTAATATTCCTGAGGACAGTGGGGGTGTTTTACACTTCACAGGGTGTATCTGACTGTGGGTCATGATATACACAGTGTGTCAGTGAGTGTGTTAATATTAATCTGTGTTCTCTGTCAGTGTGTTAATATTCCTGAGGACAGTGGGGGTGTTTTACACTTCACAGGGTTTATCTGACTGTGGGTCATGATGTACACAGTGTGTCAGTGAGTGTGTTAATATTAATCTGTGTTCTCTGTCAGTGTGTTAATTATCCTGAGGACAGTGGGGGTGTTTTACACTTCACAGGGTGTATCTGACTGTGGGTCATGATGTACACAGTGTGTCAGTGAGTGTGTTAATATTAATCTGTGTTCTCTGTCAGTGTGTTAATATTACTGAGGACAGTGGGGGTGTTTTACACTTCACAGGGTTTATCTGACTGTGGGTCATGATATACACAGTGTGTCAGTGAGTGATTTAATATTAATCTGTGTTCTCTGTCAGTGTGTTAATATTGCTGAGGACTGTGGGGGTGTTTTACACTTCACAGGGTGTATCTGACTGTGGGTCATGATATACACAGTGTGTCAGTGAGTGTGTTAATATTAATCTGTGTTCTCTGTCAGTGTGTTAATATTGCTGAGGACAGTGGGGGTGTTTTACACTTCACAGGGTGTATCTGACTGTGGGTCACTGTATACACAATGTGTCAGTGAGAGTGTTAATATTAATCTGTGTTCTCTGTCAGTGTGTTAATATTCCTGAGGACAGTGGGGGTGTTTTACACTTCACAGGGTGTAACTGACTGTGGGTCATGATATACACAGTGTTTCAGTGAGTGTGTTAATATTAATCTGTGTTCTCTGTCAGTGTGTTAATATTCCTGAGGACAGTGGGGGTGTTTTACACTTCACAGGGTGTATCTGACTGTGGGTCATGATGTACACAGTGTGTCAGTGAGTGTGTTAATATTAATCTGTGTTCTCTGTCAGTGTGTTAATATTACTGAGGACAGTGGGGGTGTTTTACACTTCACAGGGTTTATCTGACTGTGGGTCATGATGTACTCAGTGTGTCAGTGAGTGTGTTAATATTAATCTGTGTACTCTGTCAGTGTGTTAATATTACCGAGGACAGTGGGGGTGTTTTACACTTCACAGGCTGTATCTGACAGTGGGTCATGATATACACAGTGTGTCAGTGAGTCTGTTAATATTAATCTGTGTTCTCTGTCAGTGTGTTAATATTACTGAGGACAGTGGGGGTGTTTTACACTTCACAGAGTGTATCTGACTGTGGGTCATGATATACGCAGTGTGTCAGTGAGTGTGTTAATATTAATCTGTGTTCTCTGTCAATGTGTTAATATTCCTGAGGACAGTAGGGGTGTTTTACACTTCACAGGGTGTATCTGACTGTGGGTCATGATATACACAGTGTGTCAGTGAGTGTGTTAATATTAATCTGTGTTCTCTGTCAGTGTGTTAATATTACTGAGGACAGTGGGGGTGTTTTACACTTCACAGGGTGTATCTGACTGTGGGTCATGATATACACAGTGTGTCAGTGAGTGTGTTAATATTAATCTGTGTTCTCTGTCAGTGTGTTAATATTCCTGAGGACAGTGGGGGTGTTTTACACTTCACAGGGTGTATCTGACTGTGGGTCATGATATACACAGTGTGTCAGTGAGTGTGTTAATATTAATCTGTGTTCTCTGTCATTGTGCTAATATTACTGAGGACAGTGGGGGTGTTTTACACTTCACAGGATGTATCTGACTGTGGGTCATGATGTACGCAGTGTGTCAGTGAGTGTGTTAATATTAATCTGTGTTCTCTGTCAGTGTGTTAATATTCCTGAGGACAGTGGGGGTGTTTTACACTTCACAGGGTGTATCTGACTGTGGGTCATGATGTACACAGTGTGTCAGTGAGTGTGTTAATATTAATCTGTGTTCTCTGTCAGTGTGTTAATATTACTGAGGACAGTGGGGGTGTTTTACACTTCACCGGGTGTATCTGACTCTGGGTCATGATGTACACAGTGTGTCAGTGAGTGTGTTAATATTAATCTGTGTTCTCTGTCAGTGTGTTAATATTACTGAGGACAGTGGGGGTGTTTTACACTTCACAGGGTGTATCTGACTGTGGGTCATGATATACACAGTGTGTCAGTGAGTGTGTTAATATTAATCTGTGTTCTCTGTCAGTGTGTTAATATTGCTGAGGACAGTGGGGGTGTTTTACACTTCACAGGGTGTATCTGACTGTGGGTCATGATATACACAGTGTGTCAGTGAGTGTGTTAATATTAATCTGTGTACTCTGTCAGTGTGTTAATATTACTGAGGACAGTGGGGGTGTTTTACACTTCACAGGGTGTATCTGACTGTGGGTCATGATATACACAGTGTGTCAGTGAGTGTGTTAATATTAATCTGTGTTCTCTGTCAGTGTGTTAATATTACTGAGGACAGTGGGGGTGTTTTACACTTCACAGAGTGTATCTGACTGTGGGTCATGATATACACAGTGTGTCAGTGAGTGTGTTAATATTAATCTGTGTTCTCTGTCAGTGTGTTAATATTCCTGAGGACAGTGGGGGTGTTTTACACTTCACAGGGTGTATCTGACTGTGGGTCATGATATACAGAGTGTGTCAGTGAGTGTGTTAATATTAATCTGTGTTCTCTGTCAGTGTGTTAATATTCCTGAGGACAGTGGGGGTGTTTACACTTCACAGGGTGTATCTGACTGTGGGTCATGATGTACACAGTGTGTCAGTGAGTGTGTTAATATTAATCTGTGTCCTCTGTCAGTGTGTTAATATTACTGAGGACAGTGGGGGTGTTTTACACTTCACAGGGTTTATCTGACTGTGGGTCATGATGTACACAGTGTGTCAGTGAGTGTGTTAATATTAATCTGTGTACTCTGTCAGTGTGTTAATATTACCGAGGACAGTGGGGGTGTTTTACACTTCACAGGGTGTATCTGACAGTGGGTCATGATATACACAGTGTGTCAGTGAGTCTGTTAATATTAATCTGTGTTCTCTGTCAGTGTGTTAATATTACTGAGGACAGTGGGGGTGTTTTACACTTCACAGAGTGTATCTGACTGTGGGTCATGATATACACAGTGTGTCAGTGAGTGTGTTAATATTAATCTGTGTTCTCTGTCAGTGTGTTAATATTACTGAGGACAGTGGGGGTGTTTTACACTTCACAGGGTGTATCTGACTGTGGGTCATGATATACACAGTGTGTCAGTGAGTGTGTTAATATTAATCTGTGTTCTCTGTCATTGTGCTAATATTACTGAGGACAGTGGGGGTGTTTTACACTTCACAGGGTGTATCTGACTGTGGGTCATGATGTACACAGTGTGTCAGTGAGTGTGTTAATATTAATCTGTGTTCTCTGTCAGTGTGTTAATATTACTGAGGACAGTGGGGGTGTTTTACACTTCACAGGGTGTATCTGACTCTGGGTCATGATGTACACAGTGTGTCAGTGAGTGTGTTAATATTAATCTGTGTTCTCTGCCAGTGTGTTAATATTACTGAGGACAGTGGGGGTGTTTTACACTTCACCGGGTGTATCTGACTCTGGGTCATGATGTACACAGTGTGTCAGTGAGTGTGTTAATATTAATCTGTGTTCTCTGTCAGTGTGTTAATATTACTGAGGACAGTGGGGGTGTTTTACACTTCACAGGATGTATCTGACTGTGGGTCATGATATACACAGTGTGTCAGTGAGTGTGTTAATATTAATCTGTGTTCTCTGTCAGTGTGTTAATATTGCTGAGGACAGTGGGGGTGTTTTACACTTCACAGGGTGTATCTGACTGTGGGTCATGATATACACAGTGTGTCAGTGAGTGTGTTAATATTAATCTGTGTACTCTGTCAGTGTGTTAATATTACTGAGGACAGTGGGGGTGTTTTACACTTCACAGGGTGTATCTGACTGTGGGTCATGATAGACACAGTGTGTCAGTGAGTGTGTTAATATTAATCTGTGTTCTCTGTCAGTGTGTTAATATTACTGAGGACAGTGGGGGTGTTTTACACTTCACAGGGTGTATCTGACTGTGGGTCATGATATACACAGTGTGTCAGTGAGTGTGTTAATATTAATCTGTGTTCTCTGTCAGTGTGTTAATATTCCTGAGGACAGTGGGGGTGTTTTACACTTCACAGGGTGTATCTGACTGTGGGTCATGATATACAGAGTGTGTCAGTGAGTGTGTTAATATTAATCTGTGTTCTCTGTCAGTGTGTTAATATTCCTGAGGACAGTGGGGGTGTTTTACACTTCACAGGGTGTATCTGACTGTGGGTCATGATGTTCACAGTGTGTCAGTGAGTGTGTTAATATTAATCTGTGTCCTCTGTCAGTGTGTTAATATTACTGAGGACAGTGGGGGTGTTTTACACTTCACAGTGTTTATCTGACTGTGGGTCATGATATACACAGTGCATCAGTGAGTGTGTTAATATTAATCTGTGTTCTCTGTCAGTGTGTTAATATTGCTGAGGACAGTGGGGGTGTTTTACACTTCACAGGGTGTATCTGACTGTGGGTCATGATATACACAGTGTGTCAGTGAGTGTGTTAATATTAATCTGTGTTCTCTGTCAGTGTGTTAATATTCCTGAGGACAGTGGGGGTGTTTTACACTTCACAGGGTGTATCTGACTCTGGGTCATGATGTACACAGTGTGTCAGTGAGTGTTTTAATATTAATCTGTGTTCTCTGTCAGTGTGTTAATATTACTGAGGACAGTGGGGGTGTTTTACACTTCACCGGGTGTATCTGACTCTGGGTCATGATGTACACAGTGTGTCAGTGAGTGTGTTAATATTAATCTGTGTTCTCTGTCAGTGTGTTAATATTACTGAGGACAGTGGGGGTGTTTTACACTTCACAGGGTGTATCTGACTGTGGGTCATGATATACACAGTGTGTCAGTGAGTGTGTTAATATTAATCTGTGTTCTCTGTCAGTGTGTTAATATTGCTGAGGACAGTGGGGGTGTTTTACACTTCACAGGGTGTATCTGACTGTGGGTCATGATATACACAGTGTGTCAGTGAGTGTGTTAATATTAATCTGTGTACTCTGTCAGTGTGTTAATATTACTGAGGACAGTGGGGATGTTTTACACTTCACAGGGTGTATCTGACTGTGGGTCATAATGTACACAGTGTGTCAGTGAGTGTGTTAATATTAATCTGTGTTCTCTGTCAGTGTGTTAATATTCCTGAGGACAGTGGGGGTGTTTTACACTTCACAGGGTGTATCTGACTGTGGGTCATGATGTACACAGTGTGTCAGTGAGTGTGTTAATATTAATCTGTGTTCTCTGTCAGTGTGTTAATATTCCTGAGGACAGTGGGGGTGTTTTACACTTCACAGGGTTTATCTGACTGTGGGTCATGATGTACACAGTGTGTCAGTGAGTGTGTTAATATTAATCTGTGTTCTCTGTCAGGGTGTTAATATTCCTGAGGACAGTGGGGGTGTTTTACACTTCACAGGGTTTATCTGACTGTGGGTCATGATGTACACAGTGTGTCAGTGAGTGTGTTAATATTAATCTGTGTTCTCTGTCAGTGTGTTAATATTACCGAGGACAGTGGGGGTGTTTTACACTTCACAGGGTGTATCTGACAGTGGGTCATGATATACACAGTGTGTCAGTGAGTCTGTTAATATTAATCTGTGTTCTCTGTCAGTGTGTTAATATTACTGAGGACAGTGGGGGTGTTTTACACTTCACAGTGTGTATCTGACTGTGGGTCATGATATACACAGTGTGTCAGTGAGTGTGTTAATATTAATCTGTGTTCTCTGTTAGTGTGTTAATATTACTGAGGACAGTGGGGGTGTTTTACACTTCACAGGGTGTATCTGACTGTGGGTCATGATATACACAGTGTGTCAGTGAGTGTGTTAATATTAATCTGTGTTCTCTGTCATTGTGCTAATATTACTGAGGACAGTGGGGGTGTTTTACACTTCACAGGGTGTATCTGACTGTGGGTCATGATATACACAGTGTGTCAGTGAGTGTGTTAATATTAATCTGTGTTCTCTGTCAGTGTGTTAATACTACTGAGGACAGTGGGGGTGTTTTACACTTCACAGGGTGTATCTGACTGCGGGTCATGATGTACACAGTGTGTCAGTGAGTGTGTTAATATTAATCTGTGTTCTCTGTCAGTGTGTTAATATTACTGAGGACAGTGGGGGTGTTTTACACTTCACAGGGTGTATCTGACTGTGGGTCATGATGTACACAGTGTGTCAGTGAGTGTGTTAATATTAATCTGTGTTCTCTGTCAGTGTGTTAATATTCCTGAGGACAGTGGGGGTGTTTTACACTTCACAGGGTTTATCTGACTGTGGGTCATGATGTACACAGTGTGTCAGTGAGTGTGTTAATATTAATCTGTGTTCTCTGTCAGGGTGTTAATATTCCTGAGGACAGTGGGGGTGTTTTACACTTCACAGGGTTTATCTGACTGTGGGTCATGATATACACAGTGTGTCAGTGAGTGTGTTAATATTAATCTGTGTTCTCTGTCAGTGTGTTAATATTACTGAGGACAGTGGGGTGTTTTACACTTCACAGGGTGTATCTGACAGTGGGTCATGATATACACAGTGTGTCAGTGAGTCTGTTAATATTAATCTGTGTTCTCTGTCAGTGTGTTAATATTACTGAGGACAGTGGGGGTGTTTTACACTTCACAGTGTGTATCTGACTGTGGGTCATGATATACACAGTGTGTCAGTGAGTGTGTTAATATTAATCTGTGTTCTCTGTCAGTGTGTTAATATTACTGAGGACAGTGGGGGTGTTTTACACTTCACAGGGTGTATCTGACTGTGGGTCATGATATACACAGTGTGTCAGTGAGTGTGTTAATATTAATCTGTGTTCTCTGTCATTGTGCTAATATTACTGAGGACAGTGGGGGTGTTTTACACTTCACAGGGTGTATCTGACTGTGGGTCATGATATACACAGTGTGTCAGTGAGTGTGTTAATATTAATCTGTGTTCTCTGTCAGTGTGTTAATACTACTGAGGACAGTGGGGGTGTTTTACACTTCACAGGGTGTATCTGACTGTGGGTCATGATGTACACAGTGTGTCAGTGAGTGTGTTAATATTAATCTGTGTTCTCTGTCAGTGTGTTAATATTACTGAGGACAGTGGGGGTGTTTTACACTTCACAGGGTGTATCTGACTGTGGGTCATGATGTACACAGTGTGTCAGTGAGTGTGTTAATATTAATCTGTGTACTCTGTCAGTGTGTTAATATTACTGAGGACAGTGGGGGTGTTTTACACTTCACAGGGTGTATCTGACTGTGGGTCATGATGTACACAGTGTGTCAGTGAGTGTGTTAATATTAATCTGTGTTCTCTGTCACTGTGTTAATATTACTGAGGACAGTGGGGGTGTTTTACACTTCACCGGGTGTATCTGACTATGGGTCATGATGTACACAGTGTGTCAGTGAGTGTGTTAATATTAATCTGTGTTCTCTGTCAGTGTGTTAATATTCCTGAGGACAGTGGGGGTGTTTTACACTTCACAGGGTGTATCTGACTGTGGGTCATGATATACACAGTGTGTCAGTGAGTGTGTTAATATTAATCTGTGTTCTCTGTCAGTGTGTTAATATTGCTGAGGACAGTGGGGGTGTTTTACACTTCACAGGGTGTATCTGACTGTGGGTCATGATATACACAGTGTGTCAGTGAGTGTGTTAATATTAATCTGTGTACTCTGTCAGTGTGTTAATATTACTGAGGACAGTGGGGGTGTATTACACTTCACAGGGTGTATCTGACTGTGGGTCATGATATACACAGTGTGTCAGTGAGTGTGTTAATATTAATCTGTGTCCTCTGTCAGTGTGTTAATATTACTGAGGACAGTGGGGGTGTTTTACACTTCACAGTGTTTATCTGACTGTGGGTCATGATATACACAGTGTATCAGTGAGTGTGTTAATATTAATCTGTGTTCTCTGTCAGTGTGTTAATATTCCTGAGGACAGTGGGGGTGTTTACACTTCACAGGGTGTATCTGACTCTGGGTCATGATGTACACAGTGTGTCAGTGAGTGTTTTAATATTAATCTGTGTTCTCTGTCAGTGTGTTAATATTACTGAGGACAGTGGGGGTGTTTTACACTTCACCGGGTGTATCTGACTGTGGGTCATGATGTACACAGTGTGTCAGTGAGTGTGTTAATATTAATCTGTGTACTCTGTCAGTGTGTTAATATTACTGAGGACAGTGGGGGTGTTTTACACTTCACAGGGTGTATCTGACTGTGGGTCATGATGTACACAGTGTGTCAGTGAGTGTGTTAATATTAATCTGTGTTCTCTGTCAGTGTGTTAATATTACTGAGGACAGTGGGTGTGTTTTACACTTCACAGGGTGTATCTGACTGTGGGTCATGATGTACACAGTGTGTCAGTGAGTGTGTTAATATTAATCTGTGTACTCTGTCAGTGTGTTAATATTACTGAGGACAGTGGGGGTGTTTTACACTTCACAGGGTGTATCTGACTGTGGGTCATGATGTACACAGTGTGTCAGTGAGTGTGTTAATATTAATCTGTGTTCTCTGTCAGTGTGTTAATATTCCTGAGGACAGTGGGGGTGTTTTACACTTCACAGGGTGTATCTGACTGTGGGTCATGATATACACAGTGTGTCAGTGAGTGTGTTAATATTAATCTGTGTTCTCTGTCAGTGTGTTAATATTGCTGAGGACAGTGGGGGTGTTTTACACTTCACAGGGTGTATCTGACTGTGGGTCATGATATACACAGTGTGTCAGTGAGTGTGCTAATATTAATCTGTGTACTCTGTCAGTGTGTTAATATTACTGAGGACAGTGGGGGTGTTTTACACTTCACAGGGTGTATCTGACTGTGGGTCATGATATACACAGTGTGTCAGTGAGTGTGTTAATATTAATCTGTGTCCTCTGTCAGTGTGTTAATATTACTGAGGACAGTGGGGGTGTTTTACACTTCACAGTGTTTATCTGACTGTGGGTCATGATATACACAGTGTATCAGTGAGTGTGTTAATATTAATCTGTGTTCTCTGTCAGTGTGTTAATATTGCTGAGGACAGTGGGGGTGTTTTACACTTCACAGGGTGTATCTGACTGTGGGTCATGATATACACAGTGTGTCAGTGAGTGTGTTAATATTAATCTGTGTTCTCTGTCAGTGTGTTAATATTCCTGAGGACAGTGGGGGTGTTTTACACTTCACAGGGTGTATCTGACTCTGGGTCATGATGTACACCCTGTGTCAGTGAGTGTTTTAATATTAATCTGTGTTCTCTGTCAGTGTGTTAATATTACTGAGGACAGTGGGGGTGTTTTACACTTCACCGGGTGTATCTGACTCAGGGTCATGATGTACACAGTGTGTCAGTGAGTGTGTTAATATTAATCTGTGTTCTCTGTCAGTGTGTTAATATTACTGAGGACAGTGGGGGTGTTTTACACTTCACAGGGTGTATCTGACTGTGGGTCATGATGTACACAGTGTGTCAGTGAGTGTGTTAATATTAATCTGTGTTCTCTGTCAGTGTGTTAATATTACTGAGGACAGTGGGGGTGTTTTACACTTCACCGGGTGTATCTGACTCTGGGTCATGATGTACACAGTGTGTCAGTGAGTGTGTTAATATTAATCTGTGTTCTCTGTCAGTGTGTTAATATTACTGAGGACAGTGGGGGTGTTTTACACTTCACAGGGTGTATCTGACTGTGGGTCATGATGTACACAGTGTGTCAGTGAGTGTGTTAATATTAATCTGTGTACTCTGTCAGTGTGTTAATATTACTGAGGACAGTGGGGGTGTTTTACACTTCACAGGGTGTATCTGACTGTGGGTCATGATGTACACAGTGTGTCAGTGAGTGTGTTAATATTAATCTGTGTTCTCTGTCAGTGTGTTAATATTCCTGAGGACAGTGGGGGTGTTTTACACTTCACAGGGTGTATCTGACTGTGGGTCATGATATACACAGTGTGTCAGTGAGTGTGTTAATATTAATCTGTGTTCTCTGTCAGTGTGTTAATATTGCTGAGGACAGTGGGGGTGTTTTACACTTCACAGGGTGTATCTGACTGTGGGTCATGATATACACAGTGTGTCAGTGAGTGTGTTAATATTAATCTGTGTACTCTGTCAGTGTGTTAATATTACTGAGGACAGTGGGGGTGTTTTACACTTCACAGGGTGTATCTGACTGTGGGTCATGATATACACAGTGTGTCAGTGAGTGTGTTAATATTAATCTGTGTCCTCTGTCAGTGTGTTAATATTACTGAGGACAGTGGGGGTGTTTTACACTTCACAGTGTTTATCTGACTGTGGGTCATGATATACACAGTGTATCAGTGAGTGTGTTAATATTAATCTGTGTTCTCTGTCAGTGTGTTAATATTGCTGAGGACAGTGGGGGTGTTTTACACTTCACAGGGTGTATCTGACTGTGGGTCATGATGTACACAGTGTGTCAGTGAGTGTGTTAATATTAATCTGTGTTCTCTGTCAGTGTGTTAATATTCCTGAGGACAGTGGGGGTGTTTTACACTTCACAGGGTGTATCTGACTCTGGGTCATGATGTACACAGTGTGTCAGTGAGTGTTTTAATATTAATCTGTGTTCTCTGTCAGTGTGTTAATATCACTGAGGACAGTGGGGGTGTTTTACACTTCACCGGGTGTATCTGACTCAGGGTCATGATGTACACAGTGTGTCAGTGAGTGTGTTAATATTAATCTGTGTTCTCTGTCAGTGTGTTAATATTACTGAGGACAGTGGGGGTGTTTTACACTTCACAGGGTGTATCTGACTGTGGGTCATGATGTACACAGTGTGTTAGTGAGTGTGTTAATATTAATCTGTGTTCTCTGTCAGTGTGTTAATATTACTGAGGACAGTGGGGGTGTTTTACACTTCACCGGGTGTATCTGACTCTGGGTCATGATGTACACAGTGTGTCAGTGAGTGTGTTAATATTAATCTGTGTTCTCTGTCAGTGTGTTAATATTACTGAGGACAGTGGGGGTGTTTTACACTTCACAGGGTGTATCTGACTGTGGGTCATGATATACACAGTGTGTCAGTGAGTGTGTTAATATTAATCTGTGTTCTCTGTCAGTGTGTTAATATTGCTGAGGACAGTGGGGGTGTTTTACACTTCACAGGGTGTATCTGACTGTGGGTCATGATATACACAGTGTGTCAGTGAGTGTGTTAATATTAATCTGTGTACTCTGTCAGTGTGTTAATATTACTGAGGACAGTGGGGGTGTTTTACACTTCACATTGTGTATCTGACTGTGGGTCATGATATACACAGTGTGTCAGTGAGTGTGTTAATATTAATCTGTGTTCTCTGTCAGTGTGTTAATATTACTGAGGACAGTGGGGGTGTTTTACACTTCACAGGGTGTATCTGACTGTGGGTCATGATATACACAGTGTGTCAGTGAGTGTGTTAATATTAATCTGTGTTCTCTGTCAGTGTGTTAATATTCCTGAGGACAGTGGGGGTGTTTTACACTTCACAGGGTGTATCTGACTGTGGGTCATGATATACAGAGTGTGTCAGTGAGTGTGTTAATATTAATCTGTGTTCTCTGTCAGTGTGTTAATATTCCTGAGGACAGTGGGGGTGTTTACACTTCACAGGGTGTATCTGACTGTGGGTCATGATGTACACAGTGTGTCAGTGAGTGTGTTAATATTAATCTGTGTCCTCTGTCAGTGTGTTAATATTACTGAGGACAGTGGGGGTGTTTTACACTTCACAGTGTTTATCTGACTGTGGGTCATGATATACACAGTGTATCAGTGAGTGTGTTAATATTAATCTGTGTTCTCTGTCAGTGTGTTAATATTGCTGAGGACAGTGGGGGTGTTTTACACTTCACAGGGTGTATGTGACTGTGGGTCATGATGTACACAGTGTGTCAGTGAGTGTGTTAATATTAATCTGTGTTCTCTGTCAGTGTGTTAATATTCCTGAGGACAGTGGGGGTGTTTTACACTTCACAGGGTGTATCTGACTCTGGGTCATGATGTACACGGTGTGTCAGTGAGTGTTTTAATATTAATCTGTGTTCTCTGTCAGTGTGTTAATATTACTGAGGACAGTGGGGGTGTTTTACACTTCACCGGGTGTATCTGACTCTGGGTCATGATGTACACAGTGTGTCAGTGAGTGTGTTAATATTAATCTGTGTTCTCTGTCAGTGTGTTAATATTACTGAGGACAGTGGGGGTGTTTTACACTTCACAGGGTGTATCTGACTGTGGGTCATGATATACACAGTGTGTCAGTGAGTGTGTTAATATTAATCTGTGTTCTCTGTCAGTGTGTTAATATTACTGAGGACAGTGGGGGTGTTTTACACTTCACAGGGTGTATCTGACTGTGGGTCATGATGTACACAGTGTGTCAGTGAGTGTGTTAATATTAATCTGTGTTCTCTGTCAGTGTGTTAATATTACTGAGGACAGTGGGGGTGTTTTACACTTCACCGGGTGTATCTGACTCTGGGTCATGATGTACACAGTGTGTCAGTGAGTGTGTTAATATTAATCTGTGTTCTCTGTCAGTGTGTTAATATTACTGAGGACAGTGGGGGTGTTTTACACTTCACAGGGTGTATCTGACTGTGGGTCATGATATACACAGTGTGTCAGTGAGTGTGTTAATATTAATCTGTGTTCTCTGTCAGTGTGTTAATATTGCTGAGGACAGTGGGGGTGTTTTACACTTCACAGGGTGTATCTGACTGTGGGTCATGATATACACAGTGTGTCAGTGCGTGTGTTAATATTAATCTGTGTACTCTGTCAGTGTGTTAATATTACTGAGGACAGTGGGGGTGTTTTACACTTCACAGGGTGTATCTGACTGTGGGTCATGATATACACAGTGTGTCAGTGAGTGTGTTAATATTAATCTGTGTTCTCTGTCAGTGTGTTAATATTACTGAGGACAGTGGGGGTGTTTTACACTTCACAGGGTGTATCTGACTGTGGGTCATGATATACACAGTGTGTCAGTGAGTGTGTTAATATTAATCTGTGTTCTCTGTCAGTGTGTTAATATTACTGAGGACAGTGGGGGTGTTTTACACTTCACAGGGTGTATCTGACTGTGGGTCATGATATACAGAGTGTGTCAGTGAGTGTGTTAATATTAATCTGTGTTCTCTGTCAGTGTGTTAATATTCCTGAGGACAGTGGGGGTGTTTACACTTCACAGGGTGTATCTGACTGTGGGTCATGATGTACACAGTGTGTCAGTGAGTGTGTTAATATTAATCTGTGTCCTCTGTCAGTGTGTTAATATTACTGAGGACAGTGGGGGTGTTTTACACTTCACAGTGTTTATCTGACTGTGGGTCATGATATACACAGTGTATCAGTGAGTGTGTTAATATTAATCTGTGTTCTCTGTCAGTGTGTTAATATTGCTGAGGACAGTGGGGGTGTTTTACACTTCACAGGGTGTATCTGACTGTGGGTCATGATGTACACAGTGTGTCAGTGAGTGTGTTAATATTAATCTGTGTTCTCTGTCAGTGTGTTAATATTCCTGAGGACAGTGGGGGTGTTTTACACTTCACAGGGTGTATCTGACTCTGGGTCATGATGTACACGGTGTGTCAGTGAGTGTTTTAATATTAATCTGTGTTCTCTGTCAGTGTGTTAATATTACTGAGGACAGTGGGGGTGTTTTACACTTCACCGGGTGTATCTGACTCTGGGTCATGATGTACACAGTGTGTCAGTGAGTGTGTTAATATTAATCTGTGTTCTCTGTCAGTGTGTTAATATTACTGAGGACAGTGGGGGTGTTTTACACTTCACAGGGTGTATCTGACTGTGGGTCATGATATACACAGTGTGTCAGTGAGTGTGTTAATATTAATCTGTGTTCTCTGTCAGTGTGTTAATATTGCTGAGGACAGTGGGGGTGTTTTACACTTCACAGGGTGTATCTGACTGTGGGTCATGATATACACAGTGTGTCAGTGAGTGTGTTAATATTAATCTGTGTACTCTGTCAGTGTGTTAATATTACTGAGGACAGTGGGGATGTTTTACACTTCACAGGGTGTATCTGACTGTGGGTCATGATGTACACAGTGTGTCAGTGAGTGTGTTAATATTAATCTGTGTCCTCTGTCAGTGTGTTAATATTACTGAGGACAGTGGGGGTGTTTTACACTTCACAGGGTGTATCTGACTGTGGGTCATGATGTACACAGTGTGTCAGTGAGTGTGTTAATATTAATCTGTGTTCTCTGTCAGTGTGTTAATATTACTGAGGACAGTGGGGGTGTTTTACACTTCACCGGGTGTATCTGACTCTGGGTCATGATGTACACAGTGTGTCAGTGAGTGTGTTAATATTAATCTGTGTTCTCTGTCAGTGTGTTAATATTACTGAGGACAGTGGGGGTGTTTTACACTTCACAGGGTGTATCTGACTGTGGGTCATGATATACACAGTGTGTCAGTGAGTGTGTTAATATTAATCTGTGTTCTCTGTCAGTGTGTTAATATTGCTGAGGACAGTGGGGGTGTTTTACACTTCACAGGGTGTATCTGACTGTGGGTCATGATATACACAGTGTGTCAGTGCGTGTGTTAATATTAATCTGTGTACTCTGTCAGTGTGTTAATATTACTGAGGACAGTGGGGGTGTTTTACACTTCACAGGGTGTATCTGACTGTGGGTCATGATATACACAGTGTGTCAGTGAGTGTGTTAATATTAATCTGTGTTCTCTGTCAGTGTGTTAATATTACTGAGGACAGTGGGGGTGTTTTACACTTCACAGGGTGTATCTGACTGTGGGTCATGATATACACAGTGTGTCAGTGAGTGTGTTAATATTAATCTGTGTTCTCTGTCAGTGTGTTAATATTACTGAGGACAGTGGGGGTGTTTTACACTTCACAGGGTGTATCTGACTGTGGGTCATGATATACAGAGTGTGTCAGTGAGTGTGTTAATATTAATCTGTGTTCTCTGTCAGTGTGTTAATATTCCTGAGGACAGTGGGGGTGTTTACACTTCACAGGGTGTATCTGACTGTGGGTCATGATGTACACAGTGTGTCAGTGAGTGTGTTAATATTAATCTGTGTCCTCTGTCAGTGTGTTAATATTACTGAGGACAGTGGGGGTGTTTTACACTTCACAGTGTTTATCTGACTGTGGGTCATGATATACACAGTGTATCAGTGAGTGTGTTAATATTAATCTGTGTTCTCTGTCAGTGTGTTAATATTGCTGAGGACAGTGGGGGTGTTTTACACTTCACAGGGTGTATCTGACTGTGGGTCATGATGTACACAGTGTGTCAGTGAGTGTGTTAATATTAATCTGTGTTCTCTGTCAGTGTGTTAATATTCCTGAGGACAGTGGGGGTGTTTTACACTTCACAGGGTGTATCTGACTCTGGGTCATGATGTACACGGTGTGTCAGTGAGTGTTTTAATATTAATCTGTGTTCTCTGTCAGTGTGTTAATATTACTGAGGACAGTGGGGGTGTTTTACACTTCACCGGGTGTATCTGACTCTGGGTCATGATGTACACAGTGTGTCAGTGAGTGTGTTAATATTAATCTGTGTTCTCTGTCAGTGTGTTAATATTACTGAGGACAGTGGGGGTGTTTTACACTTCACAGGGTGTATCTGACTGTGGGTCATGATATACACAGTGTGTCAGTGAGTGTGTTAATATTAATCTGTGTTCTCTGTCAGTGTGTTAATATTGCTGAGGACAGTGGGGGTGTTTTACACTTCACAGGGTGTATCTGACTGTGGGTCATGATATACACAGTGTGTCAGTGAGTGTGTTAATATTAATCTGTGTACTCTGTCAGTGTGTTAATATTACTGAGGACAGTGGGGATGTTTTACACTTCACAGGGTGTATCTGACTGTGGGTCATAATGTACACAGTGTGTCAGTGAGTGTGTTAATATTAATCTGTGTTCTCTGTCAGTGTGTTAATATTCCTGAGGGCAGTGGGGATGTTTTACACTTCACAGGGTGTATCTGACTGTGGGTCATAATGTACACAGTGTGTCAGTGAGTGTGTTAATATTAATCTGTGTTCTCTGTCAGTGTGTTAATATTCCTGAGGACAGTGGGGGTGTTTTACACTTCACAGGGTGTATCTGACTGTGGGTCATGATGTACACAGTGTGTCAGTGAGTGTGTTAATATTAATCTGTGTTCTCTGTCAGTGTGTTAATATTCCTGAGGACAGTGGGGGTGTTTTACACTTCACAGGGTTTATCTGACTGTGGGTCATGATGTACACAGTGTGTCAGTGAGTGTGTTAATATTAATCTGTGTTCTCTGTCAGGGTGTTAATATTCATGAGGACAGTGGGGGTGTTTTACACTTCACAGGGTGTATCTGACAGTGGGTCATGATATACACAGTGTGTCAGTGAGTCTGTTAATATTAATCTGTGTTCTCTGTCAGTGTGTTAATATTACTGAGGTCAGTGGGGGTGTTTTACACTTCACAGTGTGTATCTGACTGTGGGTCATGATATACACAGTGTGTCAGTGAGTGTGTTAATATTAATGTGTTCTCTGTCAGTGTGTTAATATTACTGAGGACAGTGGGGGTGTTTTACACTTCACAGGGTGTATCTGACTGTGGGTCATGATATACACAGTGTGTCTGTGAGTGTGTTAATATTAATCTGTGTTCTCTGTCATTGTGCTAATATTACTGAGGACAGTGGGGGTGTTTTACACTTCACAGGGTGTATCTGACTGTGGGTCATGATATACACAGTGTGTCAGTGAGTGTGTTAATATTAATCTGTGTTCTCTGTCAGTGTGTTAATACTACTGAGGACAGTGGGGGTGTTTTACACTTCACAGGGTGTATCTGACTGTGGGTCATGATGTACACAGTGTGTCAGTGAGTGTGTTAATATTAATCTGTGTTCTCTGTCAGTGTGTTAATATTACTGAGGACAGTGGGGGTGTTTTACACTTCACAGGGTGTATCTGACTGTGGGTCATGATGTACACAGTGTGTCAGTGAGTGTGTTAATATTAATCTGTGTACTCTGTCAGTGTGTTAATATTACTGAGGACAGTGGGGGTGTTTTACACTTCACAGGGTGTATCTGACTGTGGGTCATGATGTACACAGTGTGTCAGTGAGTGTGTTAATATTAATCTGTGTTCTCTGTCAGTGTGTTAATATTACTGAGGACAGTGGGGGTGTTTTACACTTCACAGGGTGTATCTGACTGTGGGTCATGATATACACAGTGTGTCTGTGAGTGTGTTAATATTAATCTGTGTTCTCTGTCAGTGTGTTAATATTGCTGAGGACAGTGGGGGTGTTTTACACTTCACAGGGTGTATCTGACTGTGGGTCATGATATACACAGTGTGTCAGTGAGTGTGTTAATATTAATCTGTGTACTCTGTCAGTGTGTTAATATTACTGAGGACAGTGGGGGTGTTTTACACTTCACAGGGTGTATCTAACTGTGGGTCATGATATACACAGTGTGGCAGTGAGTGTGTTAATATTAATCTGTGTACTCTGTCAGTGTGTTAATATTACTGAGGACAGTGGGGGTGTTTTACACTTCACAGTGTTTATCTGACTGTGGGTCATGATATACACAGTGTATCAGTGAGTGTGTTAATATTAATCTGTGTTCTCTGTCAGTGTGTTAATATTGCTGAGGACAGTGGGGGTGTTTTACACTTCACAGGGTGTATCTGACTGTGGGTCATGATGTACACAGTGTGTCAGTGAGTGTGTTAATATTAATCTGTGTTCTCTGTCAGTGTGTTAATATTCCTGAGGACAGTGGGGGTGTTTTACACTTCACAGGGTGTATCTGACTCTGGGTCATGATGTACACAGTGTGTCAGTGAGTGTTTTAATTTTAATCTGTGTTCTCTGTCAGTGTGTTAATATTACTGAGGACAGTGGGGGTGTTTTACACTTCACAGGGTGTATCTGACTGTGGGTCATGATATACACAGTGTGTCAGTGAGTGTGTTAATATTAATCTGTGTTCTCTGTCAGTGTGTTAATATTGCTGAGGACAGTGGGGGTGTTTTACACTTCACAGGGTGTATCTGACTGTGGGTCATGATATACACAGTGTGTCAGTGAGTGTGTTAATATTAATCTGTGTACTCTGTCAGTGTGTTAATATTACTGAGGACAGTGGGGGTGTTTTACACTTCACAGGGTGTATCTGACTGTGGGTCATGATATACACAGTGTGTCAGTGAGTGTGTTAATATTAATCTGTGTACTCTGTCAGTGTGTTAATATTACTGAGGACAGTGGGGGTGTTTTACACTTCACAGTGTTTATCTGACTGTGGGTCATGATATACACAGTGTATCAGTGAGTGTGTTAATATTAATCTGTGTTCTCTGTCAGTGTGTTAATATTGCTGAGGACAGTGGGGGTGTTTTACACTTCACAGGGTGTATCTGACTGTGGGTCATGATGTACACAGTGTGTCAGTGAGTGTGTTAATATTAATCTGTGTTCTCTGTCAGTGTGTTAATATTCCTGAGGACAGTGGGGGTGTTTTACACTTCACAGGGTGTATCTGACTCTGGGTCATGATGTACACAGTGTGTCAGTGAGTGTTTTAATATTAATCTGTGTTCTCTGTCAGTTTGTTAATATTACTGAGGACAGTGGGGGTGTTTTACACTTCACCGGGTGTATCTGACTCTGGGTCATGATGTACACAGTGTGTCAGTGAGTGTGTTAATATTAATCTGTGTTCTCTGTCAGTGTGTTAATATTACTGAGGACAGTGGGGGTGTTTTACACTTCACAGGGTGTATCTGACTGTGGGTCATGATATACACAGTGTGTCAGTGAGTGTGTTAATATTAATCTGTGTTCTCTGTCAGTGTGTTAATATTACTGAGGACAGTGGGGGTGTTTTACACTTCACAGGGTGTATCTGACTGTTGGTCATGATATACACAGTGTGTCAGTGAGTGTGTTAATATTAATCTGTGTTCTCTGTCAGTGTGTTAATATTCCTGAGGACAGTGGGGGTGTTTTACACTTCACAGGGTGTATCTGACTCTGGGTCATGATGTACACAGTGTGTCAGTGAGTGTTTTAATATTAATCTGTGTACTCTGTCAGTGTGTTAATATTACTGAGGACAGTGGGGGTGTTTTACACTTCACAGGGTGTATCTGACTCTGGGTCATGATGTACGCAGTGTGTCAGTGAGTGTTTTAATATTAATCTGTGTTCTCTGTCAGTGTGTTAATATTACTGAGGACAGTGGGGGTGTTTTACACTTCACAGGGTGTATCTGACTCTGGGTCATGATGTACACAGTGTGTCAGTGAGTGTTTTAATTTTAATCTGTGTTCTCTGTCAGTGTGTTAATATTACTGAGGACAGTGGGGGTGTTTTACACTTCACAGGGTGTATCTGACTGTGGGTCATGATATACACAGTGTGTCAGTGAGTGTGTTAATATTAATCTGTGTTCTCTGTCAGTGTGTTAATATTACTGAGGACAGTGGGGGTGTTTTACACTTCACAGGGTGTATCTGACTGTGGGTCATGATATACACAGTGTGTCAGTGAGTGTGTTAATATTAATCTGTGTTCTCTGTCAGTGTGTTAATATTACTGAGGACAGTGGGGGTGTTTTACACTTCACAGGGTGTATCTGACTGTGGGTCATGATGTACACAGTGTGTCAGTGAGTGTGTTAATATTAATCTGTGTTCTCTGTCAGTGTGTTAATATTACTGAGGACAGTGGGGGTGTTTTGCACTTCACAGGGTGTATCTGACTGTGGGTCATGATATACACAGTGTGTCAGTGAATGTGTTAATATTAATCTGTGTTCTCTGTCAGTGTGTTAATATTGCTGAGGACAGTGGGGATGTTTTACACTTCGCAGGGTGTATCTGACTGTGGGTCATGATATACACAGTGTGTCAGTGAGTGTGTTAATATTAATCTATGTTCTCTGTCAGTGTGTTAATATTCCTGAGGACAGTGGGGGTGTTTTACACTTCACAGGGTTTATCTGGCTGTGAGTCATGACATACACAGTGTGTCAGTGAGTGTATCAATATTAATCTGTGTTCTCTGTCAGTGTGTTAATATTACTGAGGACAGTGGGGGTGTTTTACACTTCACAGGGTTGATCTGACTGTGGGTCATGATGTACACAGTTTGTCAGTGAGTGTGTTAATTTTAATCTGTGTTCTCTGTCAGTGTGTTAATATTACTGAGGACAGTGGGGGTGTTTTACACTTCACAGGGTGTATCTGGCTGTGGGTCATGATGTACACAGTGTGGCAGTGAGTGTGTTAATATTAATCTGTGTACTCTGTCAGTGTGTTAATATTACTGAGGACAGTGGGGGTGTTTTACACTTCACAGTGTTTATCTGACTGTGGGTCATGATATACACAGTGTATCAGTGAGTGTGTTAATATTAATCTGTGTTCTCTGTCAGTGTGTTAATATTGCTGAGGACAGTGGGGGTGTTTTACACTTCACAGGGTGTATCTGACTGTGGGTCATGATGTACACAGTGTGTCAGTGAGTGTGTTAATATTAATCTGTGTTCTCTGTCAGTGTGTTAATATTCCTGAGGACAGTGGGGGTGTTTTACACTTCACAGGGTGTATCTGACTCTGGGTCATGATGTACACAGTGTGTCAGTGAGTGTTTTAATTTTAATCTGTGTTCTCTGTCAGTGTGTTAATATTACTGAGGACAGTGGGGGTGTTTTACACTTCACAGGGTGTATCTGACTGTGGGTCATGATATACACAGTGTGTCAGTGAGTGTGTTAATATTAATCTGTGTTCTCTGTCAGTGTGTTAATATTGCTGAGGACAGTGGGGGTGTTTTACACTTCACAGGGTGTATCTGACTGTGGGTCATGATATACACAGTGTGTCAGTGAGTGTGTTAATATTAATCTGTGTACTCTGTCAGTGTGTTAATATTACTGAGGACAGTGGGGGTGTTTTACACTTCACAGGGTGTATCTGACTGTGGGTCATGATATACACAGTGTGTCAGTGAGTGTGTTAATATTAATCTGTGTACTCTGTCAGTGTGTTAATATTACTGAGGACAGTGGGGGTGTTTTACACTTCACAGTGTTTATCTGACTGTGGGTCATGATATACACAGTGTATCAGTGAGTGTGTTAATATTAATCTGTGTTCTCTGTCAGTGTGTTAATATTGCTGAGGACAGTGGGGGTGTTTTACACTTCACAGGGTGTATCTGACTGTGGGTCATGATGTACACAGAGTGTCAGTGAGTGTGTTAATATTAATCTGTGTTCTCTGTCAGTGTGTTAATATTCCTGAGGACAGTGGGGGTGTTTTACACTTCACAGGGTGTATCTGACTCTGGGTCATGATGTACACAGTGTGTCAGTGAGTGTTTTAATATTAATCTGTGTTCTCTGTCAGTTTGTTAATATTACTGAGGACAGTGGGGGTGTTTTACACTTCACCGGGTGTATCTGACTCTGGGTCATGATGTACACAGTGTGTCAGTGAGTGTGTTAATATTAATCTGTGTTCTCTGTCAGTGTGTTAATATTACTGAGGACAGTGGGGGTGTTTTACACTTCGCAGGGTGTATCTGACTGTGGGTCATGATATACACAGTGTGTCAGTGAGTGTGTTAATATTAATCTGTGTTCTCTGTCAGTGTGTTAATATTACTGAGGACAGTGGGGGTGTTTTACACTTCACAGGGTGTATCTGACTGTTGGTCATGATATACACAGTGTGTCAGTGAGTGTGTTAATATTAATCTGTGTTCTCTGTCAGTGTGTTAATATTACTGAGGACAGTGGGGGTGTTTTACACTTCACAGGGTGTATCTGACTGTTGGTCATGATATACACAGTGTGTCAGTGAGTGTGTTAATATTAATCTGTGTTCTCTGTCAGTGTGTTAATATTCCTGAGGACAGTGGGGGTGTTTTACACTTCACAGGGTGTATCTGACTCTGGGTCATGATGTACACAGTGTGTCAGTGAGTGTTTTAATATTAATCTGTGTACTCTGTCAGTGTGTTAATATTACTGAGGACAGTGGGGGTGTTTTACACTTCACAGGGTGTATCTGACTCTGGGTCATGATGTACGCAGTGTGTCAGTGAGTGTTTTAATATTAATCTGTGTTCTCTGTCAGTGTGTTAATATTACTGAGGACAGTGGGGGTGTTTTACACTTCACAGGGTGTATCTGACTCTGGGTCATGATGTACACAGTGTGTCAGTGAGTGTTTTAATTTTAATCTGTGTTCTCTGTCAGTGTGTTAATATTACTGAGGACAGTGGGGGTGTTTTACACTTCACAGGGTGTATCTGACTGTGGGTCATGATATACACAGTGTGTCAGTGAGTGTGTTAATATTAATCTGTGTTCTCTGTCAGTGTGTTAATATTACTGAGGACAGTGGGGGTGTTTTACACTTCACAGGGTGTATCTGACTGTGGGTCATGATATACACAGTGTGTCAGTGAGTGTGTTAATATTAATCTGTGTTCTCTGTCAGTGTGTTAATATTACTGAGGACAGTGGGGGTGTTTTACACTTCACAGGGTGTATCTGACTGTGGGTCATGATGTACACAGTGTGTCAGTGAGTGTGTTAATATTAATCTGTGTTCTCTGTCAGTGTGTTAATATTACTGAGGACAGTGGGGGTGTTTTGCACTTCACAGGGTGTATCTGACTGTGGGTCATGATATACACAGTGTGTCAGTGAATGTGTTAATATTAATCTGTGTTCTCTGTCAGTGTGTTAATATTGCTGAGGACAGTGGGGATGTTTTACACTTCGCAGGGTGTATCTGACTGTGGGTCATGATATACACAGTGTGTCAGTGAGTGTGTTAATATTAATCTATGTTCTCTGTCAGTGTGTTAATATTCCTGAGGACAGTGGGGGTGTTTTACACTTCACAGGGTTTATCTGGCTGTGAGTCATGACATACACAGTGTGTCAGTGAGTGTATCAATATTAATCTGTGTTCTCTGTCAGTGTGTTAATATTACTGAGGACAGTGGGGGTGTTTTACACTTCACAGGGTTGATCTGACTGTGGGTCATGATGTACACAGTTTGTCAGTGAGTGTGTTAATTTTAATCTGTGTTCTCTGTCAGTGTGTTAATATTACTGAGGACAGTGGGGGTGTTTTACACTTCACAGGGTGTATCTGGCTGTGGGTCATGATGTACACAGTGTGTCAGTGAGTGTGTTAATATTAATCTGTGTTCTCTGTCAGTGTGTTAATATTACTGAGGACAGTGGGGGTGTTTTACACTTCACAGGATGTATCTGACTGTGGGTCATGATTTACACAGTGTGTCAGTGAGTGTTTTAATATTAATCTGTGTTCTCTGTCAGTGTGTTAATATTCCTGAGGACAGTGGGGGTGTTTTACACTTCACAGGGTTTATCTGGCTGTGAGTCATGACATACACAGTGTGTCAGTGAGTGTGTCAATATTAATCTGTGTTCTCTGTCAGTGTGTTAATATTACTGAGGACAGTGGGGGTGTTTTACACTTCACAGGGTTTATCTGACTGTGGGTCATGATGTACACAGTTTGTCAGTGAGTGTGTTAATTTTAATCTGTGTTCTCTGTCAGTGTGTTAATATTACTGAGGACAGTGGGGGTGTTATACACTTCACAGGGTGTATCTGACTGTGGGTCATGATGTACACAGTGTGTCAGTGAGTGTGTTAATATTAATCTGTGTTCTCTGTCAGTGTGTTAATATTACTGAGGACAGTGGGGGTGTTTTACACTTCACAGGGTGTATCTGACTGTGGGTCATGATATACACAGTGTGTCACTGAGTGTGTTAATATTAATCTGTGTTCTCTGTCAGTGTGTTAATATTACTGAGGACAGTGGGGGTGTTTTACACTTCACAGGGTGTATCTGACTGTGGGTCATGATGTACACAGTGTATCAGTGAGTGTGTTAATATTAATCTGTGTTCTCTTTCAGTGTATTAATATTACTGAGGACAGTGGGGGTGTTTTACACTTCACAGGGTGTATCTGACTGTGGGTCATGATATGCACAGTGTGTCAGTGAGTGTGTTAATATTAATCTGTGTTCTCTGTCAGTGTGTTAATATTCCACCCTAGCCAAATCGCCCCTTTCACATTTTACTCTCTCTCTCCCCCCACAACTCCTCTTGCACCTTCTCCTCCTTTGAGCTCATCACTTTGTTCCCCAAATCCCATCCCCCACTCCCATACACCATTCCCCGATACCACTACCCCCTAACACCCCTCCCTCACTCCCATACCCCACATCCCACCCAGCCACCCCTCTCCCACTCCCCTTCCCCACTCCCCTCCCAACTTCCCTACTTCATTCCCCTCCCCCACTTCCCAACCCCACCCCCAACCACACTCCCCTATCCCACTGCTTCCCCCACTGCCCTCCCTCACTCTCCTACCCCACACCCCTCCCCCACTCCCCTCCCCCACACCCTTCCCCAACTCCCCTCAACCGCTCCACTCCCCAACTCCATCACTATCGCCCCTACCCCACTCCCCTCCCCCACTCCCCTCCGCCAAACCCCTCCACACTCCCCTCCCCAACTCCGCTCCCCTACACACCTCTTCCCTCCCCTCCCACACTACCCTCCCACACTCCCCAGCCCACTTCCCTCCCCCACTCCCCTACCCCATTCCTGCTGCCACTCCCCTACCCTACTCCCCTTCCCCACTCCACTCCCCTCTCAATGCCTCCACTCCCCTACCGCACTCCCCTCCCCAGTCCCCTTACCACTCCACTCCCACACTCCCCTACATCATTCCCCTACCCCACTCCCCTACACCACTCCGATCCCCCACTCCCCTCCCACACTCCCCTTCCCTACTCCCTTCCCACACTCCCCCTACCGAACTCCCCTCCCACACTCCCCGACCACACTCCCCTACCACGCTCCCCTCCCCCACTCCCCTCTCCCAGCCCTGACTCACCTACCGCACTCCCCTACCCCACTTCCTTTCCCCCACTCCCCACTCCCACTCCCTTCACCCACTCCCCTACCCCACTCCCATACCCTACTCCCCTCTCCCACTCCCTGTCCCCCACTCCCCTCCCCCACTCCCCTAACCCACTCCCCTACCCCACTCCCCTTTATCACTCCCCTACCAGACCCCCTGTCCCCCAATCCCTGTTCCCCCACTCCCTGTCCCCCACTCCCCTCCCCCACTCCCCTCCTCACTCTCCTACCCCACACTCCTCCCCCACTCCCCGCCACACTCCCCTCCCCAACTCCCCTCAACCGCTCCACTCCCCAACTCCACCAGCAGCTCCTCTCCCCCACTCCCTTCCCCAACTCCCCTGCACCAATCCCCTCCACCAATCCCCTCCCCCAGACCCCTCCCCACTCCCCTCCCCAACTCCGCGCCCCTACTCCCCTCTCCGCTCCCCTCCCACTCTACCCTCCCTCACTCCCCAGCTCACTCCCTCCCGCACTCCCCTACCCCATTCCTGCCGCCACTCCCCTCCCCCACTCCCCTCCCCTACTCCACACCCGTCTCACTGCCCCACTCCCCTACCCCACTCCCCTCGCCAGTCCCCTTTCCACTCCACTCCCACACACCCCTACATCACTGCCCTACCCCACTCCCCTACCCCACTCCCATCCCCCACTCCCTTACAACACACCCCTTCCCTACTCCCTTCCCACACTCCCCCTACCACACTCCCCTCCCCCACTACCCTCCCCCCACCCCAACTCACCTACCGCACTCCCCTACACCACTTCCTGTCCCCCACTCCCCTCCCCCACTCCCCTATATCACTCCCCTACCCCATTACCTATCCCCCACTCCCTGTCCCCCACTCCCCTCCCCCACTCCCCTACCCCACTCCCCTACCCCACTCCCCTCGACCACTCCCCTAACCCACCCCCTATATCACTCCCCTACCCCACTCCCCCTGTCCCCCATTCCCTGTCCCCCACTCCCCTCCACAACTCACCTCCCCCACTCCCCTACTCCACTCCCGCACCCCACTCCTTACCCCCACTCCTCTACCCAACTCCCCTCCCCAACTCCCCTCCCCAACTCCCCTCCCCCCTCCCCTCCCCCACTCCCCACCCAACTCATTACCCCACTCCCCTACCCCACACCCCTCACCAACTCCCTTACCACCAGCCCCTACTCCACTCCCCTACCAAACTCACCTCCCCCACTCCCCTGCACAACTCCCCTCCCTCACTTCCCTCCAGAACACCCCTCCCCAAATCCCCCCAACAGCCCTCCCCCACCTCCCTCCCCCACACCCCTCCCCCACTCCCCTCCCCAACTCCTCTCCCCACTCCCCTCCCCCTCTCCCCGCCCCAGCTCCCCTCGTCCACTCCCCTCCCACATTAACTTCCCCCACTCTCCTCCCCACTCCCCTCCCCAACTAGCCTCCCCAACTCCGCTACCACACTCCCCTACCCCATTCGCTGAACCCACTCCCTTACCACACCCCACCACCAATCCCCTCCCCTACTCCGATCCACCACTCCGCTTCCCTCCACCTCTTCACTGCCCTCACCTAAGACAATCCCATCCTCCACTACCCTCCCCCACTCCCCTGCCCCACTCCCCGACCCCACACCCCGACCGCAGTGCCCTCCACAACTCCCCTACCCCACTCCCCTACCCCACTCCCCTACCACACTCCCCTACCCCACTCCCCTCCACAACTCCCCTACCCCACTCCCCTACCCCATTCCCCTCCTCCACACCCCTCCCCACTCCCCTACCTCACTCCCCTCCCCACACCCCTACCCACCTCTCCTACCCCACTCCCCTCCCCCACTCCCCTACTGCACTCCCTCTACAACTCCCCTACCCCACTCCCCTACCACACTGCCCTACCCCACACCCCTACCCCAATCCCCTACCACTCTCCCCTACCCCACTCCCCTCCACCACTCCAATACCTCACTACCCTCCCCTACTCCCGTACCCACATCTCCGACCACACCCCTTCCCCACTCCCCTTCCCTCCACCTCCTCACTGCCTTCCACTACCCAACACCTCGACCCTACACACATCCTCACTCCCCTCCCCACTCCCCTTCCCTCCACCTCCTCACTGCGCTCACCTATCCCACGCCCCTTTCCCACTCCCTACATCACTCCCCTCCCCCACTCCCCTCCCCCACTCCCCTCCCAAACTCCCTGACCACATCCCCTACCCAATTCTCCTACCTCACTCCCCTACCTCACACCCTTACCACACCCCCTCCTCCAATCACCTCACCCACTCCCCTCCACCACTCAGTTCCCTCCACCTCTTCACTGCCCTGCCCAACCACACTCCCATCCCCCAGTACACTCCCCCAATCCCCAACCCCACTCCCCTCCCCCATTCCCCTACTGCACTCCCTCTACAACTCCCCTACCCCAATCCCCTAACACACTCCCCTACCCCACTCCCCTCCACCACTCCCATACCTCACTATCCTCCCCTACTCCCGTACCCACATCTCCTACCACATCCCTTCCCCACTCCCCTTCCCGCCACCTCCTCACTGCCCTCCACTACCCAACACCTCGACCCTACACACATCCTCACTCCCCTCACCACTCCCCTTCCCTCCACCTCCTCACTGCGCTTCCCTATCCCACGCCCCTTTCCCACTCCCTACATCACTCCCCTCCCCCACTCCCCTCCCCCACTCCCCTCCCAAACTCCCTGACCACATCCCCTACCCAATTCTCCTACCTCACTTCCCTACCTCACACCCTTACCACACCCCCTCCTCCAATCACCTCACCCACTCCCCTCCACCACTCAGTTCCCTCCACCTCTTCACTGCCCTGCCCAACCACACACCCATCCCCCAGTACACTCCCCCAATCCCCAACCCCACTCCCCTCCCCCATTCCCCTACTGCACTCCCTCTACAACTCCCCTACCCCACTCCCCTACCACACTGCCCTACCCCACTCCCCTACCCCAATCCCCTACCACGCTCCCCTACCCCACTCCCCTCAACCACTCCCATACCTCACTACCCTCCCCTACTCCCGTACCCACATCTCCTACCACACCCCTTCCCCACTCCCTTTCCCTCCACATCCTCACTGCCCTCCACTACCCAACACCTCGACCCTCCCCACATCCTCACTCCCCTCCCCACTCCCCTTCCCTCCACCTCCTCACTGCGCTTCCCTATCCCACGCCCCTTTCCCACTCCCTACATCACTCCCCTCCCCCACTCCCCTCCCCCACTCCCCTCACAAACTCCCATACCTCACTACCCTCCCCTACTCCCGTACCCACCTCTCCTACCACACCCCTTCCCCACTCCCCTTCCCTCCACCTCCTCACTGCCCTCCACTACCCAACTCCTCGACCCTACACACATCCTCACTCCCCTCCCCACTCCCCTTCCCTCCACCTCCTCACTGCGCTCCCCGATCCCACGCCCCTTTCCCACTCCCTGCATCACTCCCCTCCCCCATTCCCCTCCCCCACTCCCCTCACCAACTCCCCTCACCCACTCCCCTACATCACTCCCCTACCCCATTCCTTGTCGCCCACTCCCCTCTCCCACTCCCCTCTGCCACTCCCCTAACGCAGTCGCCTTTCCCATTCCCCTACCTCACTCCCCTCCCCCACTCCCCTCTCCCACTCCCCTCCCCCACTCCCCTCCCCCACTCCTCACACCAACTCCCCTCACCCACTCCCCTACATCACTCCCCTACCCCACACCTTGTCCCCCACTCCCCTCTCCCACTCCCCGCTCCCACTCCCCTAACGTACTCCCCTACCCCACACCCCTGCCTTACTCCCCTCCCCCACTCCCCGCCCCAACTCCCCTCCCCATTCCCATCCACCACTATTCTACCCCACTCCTCTCCCCTACTCCACTCCCCTCTCCCCACCCCCACGGACCTATGCCACTCCCCTACCCCACTCCCTCTCCCCCACTCCCCTCCCTCCCCTCCCACACTCCATACCCCACTCCCCTACCCCACTCTCTACCCCCACTCCCATCCCCAACTCCCCTCCCCACTCCCCTACCCCACTCTCACACCCCACTACACTCCCCCACTCCTCTCACACACTCCCCTCCCCCTCTCCTCTCCGCAACTCCCCGCAACCACCTCTCCCCATGCCCCTCCCCCACTCACTTCCCCCACTCCCCTACCGCGGTCCCCTATCCAACCCTCCCCAACTCCCCTTCCCATCTACCATCCCCAACTCTCCTCCCCCACTCCCCCACCAATTCCCATACCCAACTCCCCTGCACCACTTACCACCCCACTCCCTTCCCCCACACCCCTTCTCAACTCCCCTCCCTCACTCCCCTCCCCAACTCCACTCCCCAACTCCCCTCCCATACTACACTCCCCCACTGTCCTCCTCAACTCCCCGCACTAACTTCCATACCCGACTCCCCTACTCCACTCCCCTCCTTCACTCCCCTTCTCACATCCTCCCCATCTCCCCTCCCTCACTCCCCTCCCTCAATCCCCTCCCTCTTCCCCCTCCCCCACTCCCCTACCCCACTCCCCTACCCCATCCCGTACCCCACACCCCTACCCCACACCCCTACCCCACTCCCCACCCCCACTCCCATCCCCAATTCCCCACCCTCACTCCCCTCACTCACTCCCCTGCCCCACTCCGCTCACCCACTCCTCTCCCGAACTCTCCATCCCCACCCCCCTCACCAACTCCCATACCCAACTCCCATGCTCCACATCCCACCCTACTCCCCACCCCACTCCCCTCCCCACGCCCCTCCCCCATTCCACTCCCCTCTCCCCTCCCCCACGGACCTTTGCCACTCCCCTACCCCACTCCCAGTCCCCCACTCCCCTCCCTCATTCCCCTCCCCCAGTCCCCTTCCACACTCCCCTACTGCACACCCATACCCCACTCCTCACACCCACTCCCATACCCAACAAGCCTCCCCCACTCCCCTACCGCACACCTGCACCCCACTACACTCCCCTCCCCCTCTCCTCTCCGCAACTCCCCGCAACCACTCCGCTCCCCAACCCCTGCCGCAACTCCCCTCCCCCACTGTACTACCCCACTCCTCTACCCCACTCCCCTCCCCAACTCCCCTCCCCCAACACTCCTCCCGCACTTCCCTCACAATCTCCCATACTCCACTCCCCGACAGCACTCCCCTACCCCAATCCCCTACACCACTCCACTCTCCTAACCCACTCCCTTCCCCCACACCCTTCCCCCACTCCCTTCCCCCACTCGCTTCCCCCACTCGCTTCCCCCACTCCCCTACCCCCACTCCCCTACCCCCACTCCCCTACCCCACTCCGCTACGCCACTCCCTGACACCTCATCCCTACTGCAGTCCGCTCCCCCACTCCCCTACCCCACTCCCCTCCCCTCCACCTCCTCACTGCCCTCCACTACCCAACTCTCCTAACCCACACACCTCCCCCACTCCACTCCCCAACTCCCCTTCCCTCCACTCCCCTCCCCTCTCCCTGCCCCCACTCACTTACGCCACTCCCCTACCCCATTCACTGTCCCCCACTCCCCACCCACACTCCCCTACCGCACTCACAAACCCCAATCCCCTCTCCCACTCCTCCACCCGACTCCCCTCCCCCTCTCCTCTCCTCTCCGCATCTCCCCTTCCCCACTCCTCTCCCACACTCCCTGCCTCAACTCCCGTCTCTCACTCCCCTAAACAACTCCCCTTCCCCCTCCCCTCCCCCACTCCCCTCCCCCACTCCCCTCCCCCACTCCCCTCCCCCACTCCCATCCCCCACTCCCCTATCCCACTCCCCTATCCCACTCCCCTCCCCACTCCCCTCCCTCACTTCCCTCGTCAACTCCCCTCCCTCACTCCCCTCCGCCAACTCCCCTCCGCCAACTCCCCTCCCCCAACTCCCCTCCCCCAACTCCCCTCCCCCACTCCCCTCTCCTCTACTCCCCAAATCTCCTCCCCCAATTCCTGTCCGCCACTCACCTTCACAAACCCCCTCCCCCGCTCCCCTCCCCCGCCCCCTCCCCACCCCCTCCCCCGCTCCCCTCCCCTCCCCCACTCCCGTCCACCATTCCGCATCCCTGCACCTCCTCACTGCCCACCGTACCCCACTCCCCTCCCCCACTCCCCTACCCCATTCCACTCCCCTTCCCTCCAAATCCTCACTGCCCTCCCCTACACCACGCCCCTACCCCACTCTACACCCCCACTCCCCCACCACACTCCCCTCCACAACTCCCCTACTCCACTCCCCTACCCCACTCCCCGTCACCACACCCTTACCCCACTCCGCTACCCCACTCCGCTACCCCACTCCCTGACATCACATCCCTACCGCAGTCCGCTCCCCAACTTTCCTACCCCACTCCCCTCCCCTCCACCTCCTCACTGCCCTCCACTACCCAACTCTCCTAACCCACACACCTCCCCCACTCCACTCCCCAACTCCCCTTCCCTCCACTCCCCTCCCCTCTCCCTGCCCCCACTCACTTACGCCACTCCCCTACCCCATTCACTGTCCCCCACTCCCCTCCCACACTCCCCTACCGCACTCACAAACCCCACTCCCCTCTCCCACTCCTCCACCGGACTCCCCTCCCCCTCTCCTCTCCTCTCCGCATCTCCCCTTCCCCACTCCTCTCCCACACTCCCTGCCTCAACTCCCGTCTCTCACTCCCCTAAACAACTCCCCTTCCCCCTCCCCTCCCCCAATCCCCTCCCCCACTCCCATCCCCCATTCCCTATCCCACTCCCCTATCCCACTCCCCTCCCCCACTCCCCTCCCTCACTTCCCTCGTCAACTCCCCTCCCTCACTCCCCTCCGCCAACTCCCCTCCGCCAACTCCCCTCCGCCAACTCCCCTCCCCCAACTCCCCTCCCCCACTCCCCTCCCCCACTCCCCTCTCCTCTACTCCCCAAATCTCCTCCCCCAACTCCTGTCCGCCACTCACCTTCACAAACCCCCTCCCCCGCTCCCCACCCCCGCACCCTTCCCACCCCCTCCCCCGCTCCCCTCCCATCCCCCACTCCCGTCCACCATTCCGCATCCCTGCACCTCCTCACTGCCCACCGTACCCCACTCCCCTCCCCCACTCCCCTCCCCCACAACCCTACCCCACACCCCTACTCCACACCACTAGCCCACTCCGCTCCCCACCTCCCCTCCCCCGCTCCCCTCCCCCACTCCCCCACTCCCCTCCCCCACTCCCCACCCCCACTCCCCTCCCCGACTCCCCTCCCCCACTCCCCTATCCCACTCCACTTTCCCACTCCCCGACCCAACTCCCCTTCCCCACAATCCCTTCCCCCACATCCCTTCCCTCCAAATCCTCACTGCCCTCCCCTACACCACTCCCCTCCCCACTCCCTTTTCCTCCACCTCCTCACCGCCCTCCCCTCCCCCACTACCCTCCTCCACTCCCCTCCCCTACTCCCCTTCCTTCTCCTCCACAATGCCCTCCCCTACCCAACTCCCCTACGCCACTGCCCTGCCCACTCCCTACACAACTCCCCTTCACTCCACCTTCTCTCTGCCCTCCCCTCCCCCACTCCCCCACTCCCCTACACAACTCCCCCACTCCCCTACACCACTCCCCTCCCTCACTCCCCTACCCGACTTCCTTCCACCAGTCCCCAACCCCACTCCCCTCCCCTCCCCAACTCCCCACCCCAACTCCCCTCCCCCACTCCCCTCCCCCACTCCCCTCCCCACTCCCCCACTCTCCCACACCCCACCCCCAAATCCCCTCCCCCACTCCCCTGCACCTCTCCCCGACCCCACTCTCCTCACAATTCCCCTGTCACACTCCCCTCCAAAACTCCCCTCCCCCACTCTCCAACTCCCCTCCCCCACTCCCATCCCCCGCTACCCTCCGCCACTCCCCTCCCCCACTCCCCTCCCCCACACCCGTGCCCCACACCCCTGCCCCACACCCCTACCCTACTCCACTACCCCACTCCGCTACCCCACTCCACTACCCCACTCCGCTACACCACTCCCATCCCCAATTACCTACCTCACTCCCCTCCCCCACTCCCCTCCCCCACACCCGTGCCCCACACCCCTGCCCCACACCCCTACCCCACTCCACTACCCCACTCCGCTACCCCACTCCACTTCCCCACTCCGCTACCCCACTCCCATCCCCAATTACCTACCTCACTCCCCTCCCATACTCCCCTACCCACCTCCCCTTCCCCACTCCCCTTCCCCACTCCCCTTCCCCACTCCCCTTACCTCCACCTCCTCACTGCACTCCAGTCCCCAACTCCCCTACCCCACATACCTCCCCCACACCCCTCCCCCTATCTCCTCCCCCTTTCTCCTCCCCCTCTCATCTCCTTCCCCACTCCTCTACCGCACTCCTCTACCCCACTCCTCTACCCCAAGTACCCTCCCCAAGTCCCCTCCCCAGGTCCCCTTCCCAGGTCACCTCCCCAACTCCCCTCACCATCTCCCCTTACCCCACTCCCCTCCCTCACTCCCATTCCTCACTCCCCTATCCCACTCCCCTCCCGCACACCCCTCCCGCTCTCCCCTCCCCCGCTCCCCTCCCCCGCTCCCCTCCCCCGCTCCCCTCACACACTCCCCTCCCCCACTCCCCTCACCCACTCCCCTCCCCCACTAACTACCCTCACATCCCTCCCCACTCCCCTCCCCACTCCCCTCCCCACCTCCCCTCCCCCACTCCCCTCCCCCACACCCCTCCCCCAACTCCCCTCCCCACACTCCCCTCCCCACACTCCCCTCACCCCCCCTCCCCACACCCCACTCCCCCACACCACTCCCCTCCCCAACTCTCCTCCCCAATCCCCTCCCCGACTCCCCTCCCCCTCTCACCTGCCCCTCTCCACTACCCCACTCCCCTCCCGTCCACCACTCCGCTTCCCTGCACCTCCTCACTGCCCTCCCCTACAACACTCCCATCCACCACTCCACTCCCCAACTCTCCTACCTCACACCCCTTCCCCACTCCCCTTCCCTCCACCTCCTCACCGCCCTCCACAACCCAACTCCCCTACCCCACACACCTCCCCCACTCCCCTATCCCACTCCCCTATGCCACTCCCCTATCCCACTCCCCTATCCCACTCCACTTTCCCACATCCCTACCCCACTCCCCTAACTCACTCCGCACCCCAACTCCACTACCCCACTCCCCTCCCACATTCCCCTACCCCCTCCCCTAGCCACCCCCTCCCACACACCCCTCCCCCCCACACTCCCCTCCCCCCACTCCAGTCCACCTCTGCGCTTCCCTGCAACTCTTCACAGCCCTCTCCTGCCACACTCCCATCACCCACTACCCTCACGCACTCCCCTACCGCACTCCACTCCCCCACTTCCCACAACAACTCCACTACCCCATTCCAAATCACCACACCCCTACCCCACTCCCCTATCCCACTCGTTACCGCACTCCCCTACCGCACTCCCCTTCCCCACTCCGCTCCACCACTCCCCTCACCCACTCCCCTCCCCCACTCCCCTAACTCACTCCACTCCCCCACTCCCCTCCCCCACCCCACGCACATCATCCACTCCCCTACCCCGATTACCCTACCTCACTCCCCTCCCCACTCCCCTACCAGACTCCCCTACCTCACTCACATAACACACACCCCTCGCCCACTCCCCTCCCCAATACACTATCCCACTCCCCTTCCCTCCAAATCCTCACTGCCCTCCCCTACACAACGCCCCTACTCCACTCCACACCCCCACTCCCCTACCGCACTCTCCTACCGCACTCCACGACCGCACTCCCCTCCACCACTCCCCTTCCACACTCCCCTCCCTCACTACCCTCCCCCACTAACCTCCCCAACTACCCTCCCCAACTCCCCACCCCAACTCCCCACCCCAACTCCCCTTCCACACTCCCCTTCCACACTCCCCTCCTACACTCCCCTCCCACATTTCCCTCCCACACTCAACTCCCCCACTCAACTCCCCCACTCAACTCCCCAACTCCCCTACCCGACTACCCTCCCCAACTCCCCCCCAACTCCCCTCCCCCTACTCCCCACCCCCACTCCCATCCCCCACTCCCCTCTCCCACTCCCCTCCCCCCACTCCTCCACCCCACTCCCCTCTGTCTCTCCTCACCGCATCTCCCCTTCCCCACTCCTCTCCCACACTCCCTGCCTCAACTCCCCTCCCCCACTCCCCTAAACCACTCCCCTTCCCCCTCCCCTCGCCAACACCCTCCCCCACTCCCCTCCCTCAATCCCCTCGTTAACTCCCCTCCCTCACTCCCATCCCTCACTCCCCTCCCCCACTTCCCTACCCCACTCCACTCCCCAACTTCCCTACCCCACTCCCCTCCCCAACTCCCCTCCCCAACTCCCCTCCCCAACTCCCCTCCCCACTCCCCTCCCCCACTCCCCTACCCCACTCCCCTCTCCCACTCCACTCCCAAAATCCACTCCCCCAACTCCTCTCCGCCCACTCACTTCCCCCGCTCCCCTCCCCCACACCCCTCCCCCACTCCCGTCCACCACTCCGTATCCCTGCACCTCCTCACTGCCCTCCCGTACCCCACTCCCCTCCCCCACTCCCCTCCCCACTCCCCTCCCCATTCCCCTCCCTCACTCCCCTCCCCCATACCCCTACCCCTACCCCACTCCGCTCCCCAACTCCCCTACCTCTCTCCCCTCCCCCTCCCCCACTCCCCTCCCCCACTCCCCTTCCCCACTCCCCTTCCCCACTCCACTTTCCCACTCCCCGACACCACTCCCCTTACCCACATCCCTTCCCTCCAAATCCTCACTGCCCTCCCCTACACCACTCCCCTCCCCCACTCCCTTTTCCTCCACCTCCTCACTGTCCTCCAATTCCCTCCCCTACTCCCCTTCCTTCTCCTCCACACTGCCCTCCCCTACCCAACTCCCCTACGCCACTGCCCTGCCCATTCCCCACGCCACTCCCCTTCACTCCACCTCCTCACTGCCCTCCCCCACTTCCACCAGTCCCCAACCCCACTCCCCTCCCCAACTCCCCTCCCCCTCACACCACCCCCAGATCCCTCCCCAACTCCCCTCCCCAACTCCCCTCACCCACTCCCCTCACCCACTCCCTTCCCCCACTCCCAAACACCCCACCCCCAAATCCCCTCCCCCACACCCCTGCACCTCTCCCCTACCCCACTCTCCTCCCAATTCCCCTATCACACTCCCCTCCAAAACTCCCCTCCCCCAATCCCCAACTCCCCTCCCCACTCCCATCCCCCGCTACCCTCCGCCACTCCCCTCCCCCAAACCCCTACCCCACACCCCTGCCCCACACCCCTGCCCCACTCCACTACCCCACTCCACTACCCCACTCCACTACCCCACTCTAGTCCCCAATTACCTACCTCACTCCCCTCCCATACTCCCCTAGTCACCTCTCCTACCCCACTCCCCTTCCCCACTCCCCTTCCCTCCACCTCCTCACTGCACCCCGGTCCCCAACTCCCCTACCCCAAACACCTCCCCCAGGCCCCTCCCTCACTCCACTTCTCTCCACATCCTCACTGTGCTCCAGTCCCCAACTCCCCTACACCACACATCCCCCACTCCCCTACATCACTCCCCTACATCACTCCCCTACATCACTCCCCTCCCCCACTCCACTCCCCTCCCCCACTCCCCTCCCCCTCTCCCCTCCCCCTCTCCCCTCCCCCTCTCTCCTCCCCCTCTCTCCTCCCCCTCTCATCTCTGCAAAACTCCTTCCCCACTCCTCTACCCAACTCCTCTACCCCACTCCTCTAGCCCACTCCTCTACCCCAAGTCCCCTCCCCAAGTCCCCTCCCCAAGTCCCCTCCCCAAGTCCCCTCCCCAAGACCCCTCCCCATGTCCCCTCCCCATGTCCCCTCCCCATGTCCCCTCCCCAGGTCCCCTCCCCAGCTCCCCTCCCCAACTCCCCGCACTATCTACCCTCACCATCTCCCCTCACTATCTCCCCTCACCATCTTGCCTCACCAACTCCCCTTCCCCCACTCCCCTCCTCCCACTCCCCTCCCGCACTCCCCTCCCGCACACCCCTTCCGCTCTGCCCTCCCCCGCACCCCTCCCCCACTCCCCTCCCCCACTAACCACCCTCACATCCCTCCCCACTCCACGCCCACACTCCACGCCCCCACTCCACTCCCCCACTCCACTCCCAGACCTACTCCCCTCCCCAACTCTCCTCCCCCAATCCCCTCCCCGACTCCCCTCCCCCTCTCCCCGCCCCTCTCCACTACCCGACTCCCCTCCCGTCCACCACTCCGCTTCCCTGTACCTCCTCATAGCCCTCCCCTACAACACTCCCATCCCCCACTCCGCTCCCCAACTCTCCTACCTCACACCCCTCCCCCAATCCCCTTCCCTCCACCTCCTCACTGCCCTCCACAACCCAACTGCCCTACCCCACACACCTCCCCCACTCCCCTATCCCACTCCCCTTCCCTCCACCTCCTCACTGCGCTTCCCTATCCCACTCCCCTATCCCACTCCCCTATCCCACTCCACTTTCCCACTTCCCTACCCCACTCCCCTAACTCACTCCGCCCCCCAACTCTACTACCCTGCTCCCCGAACCCACACCACGACCCCACACCCCGACCCCACTCCCCGACCCCACACCCCTACCCCACACCCCGACCCCACACCCCGACCCCACTCCCCTAAACAGCACCCCTACCCCAATCTCCTCCCACACTCTCCACCCCCAGTCTCCTCCCCCACTCTCCTCCCCCACTCTCCTCCCCCACTCTCCTCCCCCACTCTCCTACCCCACTCCCCGCCCCACTCCCCTAACCATCTCCCCTACCCCACACCCCTACTCCACTCCCCTCTCCCACACCCCTCCCCCACTCCCATCCCCCACTCCCCTCCCTCACTCCCCTACCCCACTACCGTCCCAACTACCCTCCCCAACTACCCTCCCCAACTCCCCACCCCAACTCCCCTTCCACACTCCCCTTCCACACTCCCCTTCCTCACTCCCCTACCCCACTACCCTCACCAACTACCCTCCCCAACTACCATCCCCAACATACCCTCCCCAACTCCACACCCCAACTCCCCACCCCAAGTCCCCTTCCACACTCCCCTTCCACACTCCCCTTCCACACTCCCCCCACACTCCCTTCTCACACTCAACTCCCCCACTCAACTCCCCCACTCAACTCCCCAACTCCCCTTCCTCACCCCCTACCCCACTCCCCTCCCCAACTCCCCTCCCCCTACTCCCCTCCCCCCACTCCCCTCCCCCCACTGCCCTCCCCCACTCCTCTCCGCATCTCCCCTTCCCCACTCCTCTCCCACACTCCCTGCCTCAACTCCCCTCCCCCACCCCCTAAACCACTCCCCTTCCCCCTCCCCTCCCCCACACCCCACCCCCACTCCCCTCCCCCACTCCCCTCCCTCAATCCCCTCGTCAACTCCCCTCCCTCACTCCCCTCCCTCACACCCCTCCCTCATTCCCCTCCCCCACTTCCCTACCCCACTCCTCTCCCCAACTCCCCTCCACAACTCCCCTCCCCCACTCCCCTCCCCCACACCCCACACCCGCTCCCCTCCCCTGCCCCCCTCCCCCGCTCCTGTCCACCACTCCGTATCCCTGCACCTCCTCACTGTGCTCCCGTACACCACTCCCCTCCCCCACACCCCTACCCCACACCCCTACCCCACTCCGCTCCCCAACTCCCCTACCCCTCTCCCCTCCCCCCTCCCCCACTCCCCTCCCCCACTCCCCTTACCCGCATCCCTTCCCTCCACCTCCTCACTGCGCTCCCCTATCCCACTCCCCTATCCCACTCCACTATCCCACTGCCCTATCCGACTCCACTTTCCCACTTCCCTACCCCACTCCCCTAACTCACTACCTCTCCACTCCACCATTCCCCTAACCCCCTCCCCTAGCCCACTCCGTCCCACACTCCCCTTCCCCCACTCCAGTCCACCTCTGCGCTTCCCTGCACCTCTTCACTGCCCTCCCCGACCACACTCCCATCCCTCACTACCCTCACGCACAACCCTACCCCACTCCCCTACACCACTCCCCTACCCCACTCCCCTACCGTACTCCACTAGCGCACTCCACTACCGCGCCCCCTCCACCACTCCCCTACCCCACTCCCAATCACCACACACCAACCCCACTCCCCTCCCCCACTCCCCTCCCCCGCTCCCCTCCCCCGCTCCCTGACACCACACCGGCTCCCCCACTCCCCTCACCCACTCCCCTCCCCCACTCCGCCCCACAACCCTCCCCCTTTCCCCTCCCCCACACCCCTCGTCCACTCCACTCCCGACACTCCTCCCCCACTCCACTCCCCTCCCCCAATCCCCTCCCCCTCACCCCTCCCCCACTCCCCTCCCCCACTCTCCTCCCGTCCAACACTCCACTTCCCTGCACCTCCTCACTGCCCTCCCCTACCACACTCCCATCCCCCACTCCGCTCCCCAACTCTCCTGCCTCACACCCCTTCCCCACTGCCCTTCCCTCCATCTCCTCACTGCCCTCCTCAACCAAACTCCGCTACCCCACACACATCACCAACTCGACTCACCCACTCCCCTTCCCTCCACCTCCTCACTGCGCTCCCCTATCCCACTCCCCTATCCCACTCCCCTATCCCACTCCACTATCCCACTGCCCTATCCGACTCCACTTTCCCACTTCCCTACCCCACTCCCCTAACTTACTCCCCTCCCCAACTCCAGTACCCCTCTCCACTTCACCATTCCCCTAACCCCCTCCCCTAGCCAAACCCTCCCACACTCACCTCCCCCCACACCAGTCCACCTCTGCGCTCCCCTGCATCTCTTCACTGCCCTCCCCTAACACACTCCCATCCCCCACTACGCTCCTGCATTCCCCTACCACACTCCCCTACCGCACTCCACCCCCCCACTCCCCTACCGCACTCCCCTCCACAACTCCCCTACAGCACTCCAAATCACTACACCACTCCTCTCCCCCACTCCCTACCTCAACTCCCCTCCCCACTCCCCTAAACCACTCCCCTTCCCACTCCCCTTCCCACTCCCCTCCCCCACTTCCCTCCCCCACTCCCCTCCCCCACTCCCCTCCCCCACACCCATCACAAACTCCCCTACCCCACTCCCCTACTCCGCTCCTCTCCCACACTCCCCTCCCCCACTCCGCTCCCCCACTCCCCTCCCCCACTCCCTCCGCCACACTCCTACCACACTCTACTCCCTCACTCACCTCCCCAACTCCCCTCCCCCGCTCCCCTCCCACACTAACCTCCCACACACCCCTTCCCACTCCCCTCCCCTCCGACACTCCCCTCGTCCTCTCTCCACCGCCACTCTCCTCCCGAACACCCCTCCCCACTTCCCGCCCCCACCTCCTCCCCCACTCCACTCTCCTCCCCCACTCCCGTCCACCACTCAGCATCCCTGCACCTCCTCACTGCCCTCCCGTACCACACTCCCCTCCCCCACTCCCCTACTCCAATCTCATACCCCACTCCACTCCCCCACTTTCGTACCCCACTCCACTCCCCCACTCCCATACATCATTCCCCCTCCACAACTCCCCTACCCCGCTCCCCTACCCCACTCCCCCACTCCGCTCCCCCACTCCGCACCCCCACTCCGCACTCCCCTCATCCACTACCCTACCCAATCGCACTACCCCACTCCCATCCCCCATTCCCCTCCCCCACTCCCCTACCCCACTCCCCTCCCCCACTCCCCTAACCCACTCCCCTACCCCACTCCCCTACCGCACTCCACTACCGCTCTCCACTCCCCCACTCCCCTATCGCACTCCCCTTCCGCACTCCCCGGCCCCTCTCCCCGGCCCCACTCCCCAGCCCCACTCCCCAGCCCCACGCCCCAGCCCCACTCCCCAGCCCCACTCCCCCAACCCCACTCCCCAACCCCACACCCCTCCCCCACTCCCTGACACCACACCCGCTGCCCCACTCCCCTTCCCCACTCCCCTCCCCCACTCCCCTCCTCTGCCCCAGTCCCCTGCTCCACTCCCCTGCTCCACTCCCATGATCCACTCCCCTGCCCCACTCCCCTGCCCCACTCCCCTGCCCCACACTGCTACCCCACTCTGCTACCCCACTCCGCTCCCCCACTCCGCTCCCCCACTCACCTCCCCAACACAGTCCGCTCCCCAACTTTCCTAGCCCACTCCCCTCCCCTCCACCTCCTCACTGCCTTCCACTACCCAACTCTCCTACCTCACACACCTCCCCACTCCACTCCACAACTCCCATTCCCTCCACACCCCTCCCCCACTCCACTCCCCTCTCCAAGCCCCCACTCACTGACGCCACTCCCCTACCCATTCCCTGTCCCTCACCCCCCACCCTCACTCCCCTACCGCACTCACAAACCCCACTCCCCTCTCCCACTCCTCCACCCCAACTCCCCTCCCCAACGCCCCTCCCTCGCTCCCCTCCCCCGCTCCCCTCCGTCACTCCGCTCCCCCGCTCCCCTCCCCCGCTCCCCTCCCCCACTCCCCTCCCCCACACCCCTCGTCAACTCCCCTCCCCCACTACCCTCCCCCACTCCCCTCCCCAACTCCCTTCCGCCACTCTCCTCCCACACTCTACTCCCTCTCTCACCTCCCCAGATCCCCTCCCCCGCTCCACTCCCCCGCTCCCCTCCCCCGCTCCCCTCCCACACTAACCTCCCCCACACTCCTCCACACTCCGCTCCCCTCAGACACTCCCCTCCCCCTCCCTCCTCCGCCACTCTCCTCCCCAACACCCCTCCCCAACTCTCCTCCCCCACTCTCCTCCCCCACTCCGCTCCCCCACTCCCCTACACAACTCTCCTCCCCCAATCCGCATCCCTGCACCTCCTCACTGGCCACCCGTACCACACTCCTCACCCCCACTCCACTCCCCCACTCTACTCCCCCACTCCACTCCCCCACTCCACTCCTCCACTCCCCACACACGATCCCCTCCACCACTCCTCTACCCCACCACACTCCCCTCCCCCACTCCCCTCCCCCACTCCCCTACCCCACTCCCCTCCCCCACTCCACACCCCCACTCCAATACCTAACTCCCATCCACAACTCCCCTACCCCACTCCCCTACCCCACTCCGCTCCCCAAATGCACTCCCCCACTCCACTCCAGACACCCCTCCCCAACTCTCCTACCTCACATCCCTCCCCCACTCCCCTTCCCTCCACCTCCTCACTGCCCTCCACAACCCAACTCCCCTACCCCACCCACGTCCCCAACTCCAGTCACCC
Source organism: Heterodontus francisci (assembly GCF_036365525.1). Taxonomy (NCBI): domain Eukaryota; kingdom Metazoa; phylum Chordata; class Chondrichthyes; order Heterodontiformes; family Heterodontidae; genus Heterodontus; species Heterodontus francisci. The sequence continues at coordinate 1,263,480 of NW_027141614.1, read as the reverse complement.
ACTCCCCTTCCCTCCACCTCATCACTGCGCTCCCCAATCCCATTCCCCTATCCCACTCCCCTAGCCCACCCCGTCCCACACTCACCTCCCCCCACTCCAGTCCACCTCTGCGCTTCCCTGCACCTCTTCACTGCCCTCCCCTACCACACTCCCATCCCTCACTACCCTCATGCACACCCCTACCCCACTCCCCTACACCACTCCCCTACCCCACTCCCCTACCGTACTCCAGTAAAGCACTCCACTCCCGCACTCCCCTCCACCAATCCCCTACCCCACTCCCCATCACCACACACCAACCCCACTCCCCTACCCCACTCACCTCCCCCACTCCGCTAACCCACTCCCCTCCCCCGCTCCCCTCCCCCGCTCCCCTCCCCCACTCCCTGACACCACACCGGCTCCCCCACTCCCCTCCCCCACTCCCCTCCCCCACTCCGCCCCTCAACATTCCCCGCTTCCCCTCGCCCACTCCCCTCGCCCACTCCCCTCCCCCACTCCCCTCCCCCACTCCACTCCCCCACACCCCTCGCCCACTCCACTCCCGACACTCCTCCCCCACTCCCCTCCCCTCCCCCGCACCCCTCCCCCACTCCCGTCCCCCACTCCCCTCCCGTCCAACACTCCGCTTCCCTGCACCTCCTCACTGCCCTCCCCTACTACACTCCCATCCCCCACTCCGCTCCCCAACTCTCCTACCTCACACCCCTCCCCCACTCCCCTTCCCTCCACCTCCTCACTGCCCTCCACAACCCAACTCCCCTACCCCACCCACGTCCCCAACTCCAGTCACACACTCCCCTTCCCTCCACCTCATCACTGCGCTCCCCGATCCCACTGCCCTATCCCACTCCCCTATCCCACTCCCCTATCCCACTCCCCTATCCCACTGCCCTATCCCACTCCACTTTCCCACTTCCCTACCCCACTCCCCTAACTCACTCCCCTCCCCAACTCCACTACCCCTCTCTACTCCACCATTCCCCTAACCCCCTCCCCTAGCCAACCCCTCCCACACTCCCCTCCCCCAACTCCAGTCCACCTCTGCGCTCCCCTGCATCTCTTCACTGCCCTCCCCCAACACACTCCCATCCCCCACTACGCTCCCGCATTCCCCTATCCCACTCCCCTACCGCACTCCACGCCCCCACTCCCCTACCGCACTCCCCTCCACAACTCCCCTACACCACTCCAAATTACCACACCACTCCTCTCCCCCACTCCCTAACTCAACGCCCCTCCCCACTCCCCTAAACCACTCCCCTTCCCACTCCCCTCCCCCACTCCCCTCCCCCACTCCCCTCCCTCACACCCTCCGCCACCCTCCTACCACACTCTACTCCCTCACTCACCTCCCCAACTCCACATCCCCGCTCCCCTCACACACTCTCCTCCCGAACACCCCTCCCCCACTCCCCTCCCCCAGCCCCTCCCCCACTCCACTCTCCTCACCCACTCCCATCCCCCTCTCCCCTCCCCCACTCCCGTCCACCACTCCACATCCCTGCACCTCCTCAGTGCCCTCCCGTACCACACTCCCCTCCCCCACTCCCTTACTCCAATCTCGTACCCCACTCCACTCCCCCATTCTCGTACCCCACTCCACTCCCCCACTCCCATACGTCACTCCCCTCCACAACTCCCCTACCCCGCTCCCCTACCCCACTCCCCCACTCCCTCACTCCGCTCCCCCACTCCGCACCCCATCTCCCCCACTCCGCACACCCACTCCCCACCCCACTCCCCTCACCCACTACCCTACCCAACTCCACTACCCCACTCCCATCCCCCATTCCCCTCCCCCACTCCCCTACCCCACTCCCCTACCGCACACCACTACCGCGCTCCTTTCCCCCACTCCCCTATCGCACTCCCCTCCACATCTCCCTGATCCCACTCCCCGACCCCACTCCCCGACCCCACTCCCCGACCCCACTCCCCAGCCCCAATCCCCAAACCCCACTCCCCAAACCCCACTCCCCAAACCCCACTCCCCAAACCCCACTCCACCAACCCCACTCCCCCAACCCCACTCCCCAACTCCACTCCCCTCACCCACTCCCTGACATCACGCCCGCTGCCCCACTCCCCTTCCCCACTCCCCTCCCACACTCCCCTTCCCCACTCCCTGACACCTCACCCGCTGCCCCACTCCCCTGCCCCACTCCCCTGCCCCAGTCCCCTGCTCCACTCCCCTGCTCCACTCCCCTGCTCCACTCCCCTGACCCACTCCCCTGCCCCACTCCGCTACCCCACTCCGCTACCCCACTCCGCTCCCCCACTCCCCTCCCCTACCGCAGTCCGCTCCCCAACTTTCCTAGCCCACTCCCCTCCCCTCCACCTCCTCACTGCCTTCCACTACCCAACTCTCCTACCTGACGCACCTCCCCCACTCCACTCCCCAACTCCCATTCCCTCCACTCCCCTCCCCCACTCCACTCACCTCACCAAGCCCCCACTCACTGACGCCACTCCCCTACCCATTCCTTGTCCCCCACCCCCTCCCTCACTCCCCTACCGCACTCACAAACCCCACTCCCCTCTCCCACTCCTCCACCCCACTCCCTGCCCCCTCTCCTCTCCGCAAATCCCCTTCCCCCTGCCCCTCCCCAACTCCCCTCCCCAACGCCCCTCCCTCGCTCCCGTCCCCCGCTCCCCTCCACCACTACCCTGCCCCGCTCCCCTCCCCCGCTCCCCTCCCCCACACCCCTCGTCAACTCCCCTCCCCCACTCCCCTCCCCCACTCCCCTCCCCAACTCCCGTAAACCACTCCCCTCCCCCACACCCCTCGTCAACCCCCATCCCCCACTCCACTCCCCCACTCCCCTCCCCCTCGCCCCTCCCCCACTCCCCTCCCCAACTCCCTTCCGCCACTCTCCTCCCACACTCTACTCCCTCTCTCACCTCCCCAGATCCCCTCCCCCGCTCCCCTCCCACACTAACCTCCCCCACACCCCTCCGCACTCCGCTCCCCTCCGACACTCCCCTCCCCCTCTCTCCTCCGCCACTCTCCTCCCCAACACCCCTCCCCCACTCCCCTCCCCCACCCCCTCCCCTGCTCCACTCTCCTACACAACTCTCCTCCCCACTCTCCTCCCCCACTCCACTCCCCCACTCCACTCCCCCACTCCACTCCCCCTCTCCCCTCCCCCACTCCCCTCACCCCCTCCCCTCCCCCACTCCCCTCACCCCCTCCCCTCCCCCACTCCTCTACCCCACCCCACTCCCCTCCCCCACTCCCCTCCCCCACTCCTCTACCCCATCCCACTCCCCTCCCCCACTCCGCTTCCCCACTCCCCTACCCCACTCCCCTCCCCCTCTCCCCTCCCCCAATCCCCTCCCCCACTCCCGTCCCCCACTCCCCTCCCGTCCAACACTCCGCTTCCCTGCACCTCCTCACTGCCCTCCCCACCACACTCCTAACCCCCCACTCCGCTCCCCAACTCTCCTACCTCACACCCCTCCCCCACTCCCCTTCCCTCCACCTCCTCACTGCGCTCCCCTATCCCACTCCACTTTCCCACTTCCCTACCCCACACCCCTAACTCACTCCCCTCCCCAACTCCACTGCCCCTCTCCACTCCACCATTCCCCTACCCCCCTCCCCTAGCCACCCTCCCCTAGCCACCCCGTCCCACACACCCCTCCCCCCACACCAGTCCACCTCTGCGCTCCCCTGCACCTCTTCACTGCCCTCCCCTACCACACTCCCATCCCCCACTACGCTCCCGCATTCCCCTACCTCAACTCCCCTACTCACACCCCTACCCACTCCCCAAAACCACTCCCCTTCCCCCTCCCCTTCCCCTCCCCTCCCCCACTCCCCTCCCCCACTCCCCTCCCCCACTCCCCTCCCCCACTCCCGTCCCCCACTCCCCTCCCCCACTCCCATCACAAACACCCCTACTCCACTCCCCTACTCCACTCCCCTCCCCCACACCCCTCCCCCACACCACTCCCCCACACCCCTCGTCAACTCCTCTCCCACACTCCCCTCCCCCACTCCCCTCCCTCACGTCCCTCCGCCACTCTCCTACCACACTCTACTCCCTCACTCACCTCCCCAACTCCCCTCCCCCGCTCCCCTCCCACACTAACCTCCCACACACCCCTCCCCACTCCCCTCCCCTCCAACACTCCCCTCCCCCTCTCTCCTCCGCCACTCTCCTCCTGAACACCCCTCCCCCACTTCCCTCCCCCACCTCCTGCCCCACTCCACTCTCCTCACCCATTCCCACCTCCACTCCCCTCCCCCACTCCCGTCCAACACTCCGCATCCCTGCACCTCCACACTGCCCTCCCGTACCACACTCCCCTCCCCCACTCCCCTACCCTACTCTCGTACCCCAATCCACTCCCCCACTCTCGTACCCCACTCCACTCCCCCACTCCCATACCTCACTCCCCTTCACAACTCCCCTACCCCGCTCCCCTACCCCTCTCCCCTACCCCGCTCCCCCACTCCGCACCCCCACTCCGCACCCCCACTACGCACCCCCACTCCGCTCCCCCACTCCGCACCCCCACTCCGCACCCCCACTCCCCACCCCCACTCCCCTCCCCCACTACCCTTCCCAACTCCACTACCCCACTCCCATCCCCCATTCCCCTCACCCACTCCCCTAGCCCACCCCCTCCCACACTCCCCTCCCCCCACTCCAGTCCACCTCTGCGCTTCCCTGCACCTCTTCACAGCCCTTCCCTACCACACTCCCATCCCCCACTACCCTCCCGCAGTCCCCTACCCCACTCCCCTACCGCACTCCCCTCCACATCTCCCCTATCCCACTCCCCGACCCCACTCCCCGTTCGCACTCCCCGGCCCCACCCCCCAGCCCCACGCCCCAGCCCCACTCCCCAAACCCCACTCCCCAAACCCCACACCCCCTTCCCCACACCCCCAACCGCACTCCCCCAACCCCACTACCCCAAACCCCACTCCCCAACCCCACTCCCCTCCCTCACTCCCCTCCCCCACTCCCTGACACCACACCCGCTGCCCCACTCCCCTGCCCCACTCCCCTCACCCACTCCCTGACACCTCACCCGCTGCCCCAACCCCCTGCCCCACTCCCCTGCTCCACTCCCCTGCCCCACTCCCCTGCCCCACTCCACTGCCCCACTCTGCTACCCCACTCCACTACCCCACTCCGCTACCCCACTCTGCTACCCCACTCTGCTACCCCACTCTGCTACCCCACTCCGCTCCCCCACTCCCCTCCCCTACCGCTGTCCGCTCCCCAACTTTCCTAGCCCACTCCCCTCCCCTCCACCTCCTCACTGCCTTCCACTACCCAACTCTCCTACCTCACACACCTCCCCCACTCCACTCCCCAACTCCCATTCGCTCCACTCCCCTCCCCCACTCCACTCCCCTCTCCAAGCCCCCACTCACTGATGCCACTCCCCTACCCATTCCCTGTCCCCCACTCCCCTCCCTATTCCCTGTCCCCCAATCCCCTCCCTCACTCCCCTACCGCACTCACAAACCCCACTCCCCTCTCCCACTCCTCCACCCCACTCCCTTCCCCCTCTCCTCTCCGCTAATCCCCTTCCCCCTCCCCCTCCCCAACTCCCCTCCCCAACGCACCTCCCCCGCTCCCCTCCCCCACTCCCCTCCCCCGCACCACTCGTCAACTCCCCTCCCCCACTCCCCTCACCCACTCCCCTACTCCACTCCCCTCGTTCCACTCCCCTCCGTAACACCCCTCGTCAACTCCCCTCCGCCACACCCCTCGTCAACTCCCCTCCCCCACTCCCCTCGTCAACTCCCCTCCCCCACTCCCCTCCCACTCTCCCCTACCAGATCCCCTCACCCGCCCCCTCCCCCACTCCCCTCCCCCACTCACTTCCCCCTCTCCCCTCCCCCTCTCTCCTCCCCCTCTCTCCTCCCCCACTCTCCCCTCCCCCCCACTCTCCTCCCCCACTCTCCCCTCCCCCACTCTCCTCCCCCACTCTCCCCTCCCCCACTCTATCCTCCCCCACTCTCCCCTCCCCCACTCTCCTCTCCCCCACTCTCCCCTCCCCCACTCTCCTCCCCCACTCTCCTCCCCCACTCCCCTCCCCCACTCCCCTCCCCCACTCCGCTCCCCAACTCTCCTCCCTCACACACCTCCGCCACTCCCCTTCCCTCCACAACCCACCTCCCCTACCCCGCACACGTCACCCGCTCCACTTACACACTCCCCTTCCCTCCACCTCCTCACTGCACTCCCCTATCCCACTCCCCTATCCCACTCCACATTCCCCTATCCCACTCCACATTCCCACTCCCCTACACGACTCCCATTACTCACTCCCCTCCCCAACTCCGCTACCCCACTCCCCTCCCCCATTCCCCTAACCCCTTCCCCTAGCACACCCCCTCCAACACTCCCCTCCCCCCTCTCCAGTCCACCTCTGCGCTTCCCTGCACCTCTTCACTGCCCTCCCCTATCACACTCCCATCCCCCACTACCCTCCCGCACTCCCCAACCCCACTCCCCTACCGCACTCCACTCCCCCACTCCCCTCCCCCACACCCCTCTCACACTAACCTCCCCCACTCCCCTCCCAACTCCCCTCACCCACTCCCCTACCACACACCCCTACCCAACTCCGCTTACCTCCACCTCCTCACTGCCCTACTCTACCACACTCCCATCCCAAACTACCGTCCCCCACTCCCGAAACGCACACCCCTCCACAACACCCCGACCCCACACCCCTACCCAACACCCCTACCCCACTCCCCTACCCCATTCCACTACCTCAGTCCCGTTGCCAATCCCCTACCTCACTCGCCTCCCACACTTCCCTACCCACCTCTCCTAACCCCCTCCCCGACCCCACTCCCCTTCCCTCCACCTCCTCACTGCACTCCAGCACCCAGCACCCCTACCCACACACCTCCACCACTCCCCTCCCTCATTCCCCTTCCCTCCAGCTCCTCCCAGCGCTCCCCTACCCAACTCCCCTATCCCACTCCCCTACCCCACTCCCCGAAACTACACCCCTCCCCCACTCCACACCCCCACTCCACTCCCCCACTCCCCTTACCTCAACCACATCACTGCGCTCCCCTACCCCACTCACCTCCCCTACTCCCCTTCCTTCTCCTCCTCACTGCCCTCCCCTACCCAACTCCCCAACGCCACTGCCCTCCCCCACTCCCCACGCGACTCCCCTACACTCCACCTCATCACTGCCCTCCCCTACCCCACACCGCTCCGCACTCCCCTCCTCACTTCCCTCCCCCACTCCCCTCCACATTCTCCTCCCTCACTCCCCACCCCATATCCCTACCTCTCTCCCCTCCCCCACTCCCCTCCCCCACTCCCCTCCCCCACTCCCCTCCACCACTCCCCTCCTCTCCCCAACTCCCCTATCCCACTCTCCTCCCACACTCCACACCCTCACTCACCTCCCCAGATCCCCACACCCGCACCCGTCCCGCACTAACCTCCCCCACAACCCTCCCCACTCCCCTCCCCCACTCCCCTCCCCCACTCCCCTCCCCCACTCCCCTACCCCTCTCCCCTCCCCCTCTCCCCTCCCCCACTCTCCCCTCCCCCACTCTCTTCCCCCTCTCTCCTCCCCCACTCTCCTCCCCCACTCTCCTCCCCCACTCCCATCCCCCACTCCGCTCCCCAACTCTCCTATCTCACAACCCTCCCCCACTCCCCTTCCCTCCACAACCAAACTCCCCTACCCCGCACACCTCCCCCACTCCACTTACACACTCCCCTTCCCTCCACCTCCTCACTGCGCTCCCCTATCCCACTTCCCTATCCCACTCCACATACCCCTATCCCACTCCACATTCCCACTCCCCTCCCCCCACTCCAGTCCACCTCTGCGCTTCCCTGCACCTATTCACTGCCCTCCCCTACCACACTCCCATCCCCCACTACGCTCCCGCACACCCCTACCCCACACCCCTACCGCACTCCGCTCCCCCTCTCCCCTCCCCTCCCCCACTCCCCTCCCCCACTCCCCTCCCCCACTCCCCTCCCCCACACCCCTCACACACTAACCTCCCCCACTACCCTCCCAACTCGCTTCGCCCACTCCCCTACCACGCACCCTACCCAACTCTGCTTACCTCCACCTCCTCACTGCCCTACTCTACCGCACTCCCATCCTACACATACCCTCCTCCACTACCCTCCCCCACTCCCCAACCGCACACCCCTCCACGACACCCCGACCCCACTCCCCTACCCCACACCCCTACCCCACTCCCCCAGCCCATTCCACTACCCCAGTCCCGTTGCCAATCCCCGACCTCACTCCCCTCCCACACTTCCCTACCCACCTCTCCTAACCCCCTCCCCTACCCCACTCCCCTTCCCTCGACCTCCTCACTGCACTCCAGTACCCAATTCCCTACCCACATACCTCCACCACTCCCCTCCCTGATTCCCCTTCCCTCCACCTCCTCCCTGCGCTCCCCTACCCAGCTCCCCTATCCCACTCCCCTACCCCACTCCCCTACCCCACTCCCCTAAACTACACCCCTCCCCCACTACACACCCCCACTCCCCTTACCTCCACCACCTCACTGCGCTCCCCTACCCCACTATCCTACCCCACTCTCCTATCCCACTCCACTTTCCCACTCCCCGACCCCACTCCCCTAACTCACTTCTCTCCCACACTCACCACCCCTTCTCCCCTTCCTTCTCCTCCTGACTGCTCTCCCCTACCCAACTCCCCAACGCCACTGCCCTCCCCCACTCCCCACGTTACTCCCCTTCACTCCACCTCATCACTGCCCTCCCCTACCCCACACCCCTCCCCACTCCCCTCCCCACTCCCCTCCTCACTTCCCTCCCCCACTCCCCTCCACATTCTCCTACCTCACTCCTCTCCCCGCCTCAACCCTGCCTCAACTCCCCTCCTCAACTCCCCTGCATCACGCCTCTCCCCACTCCCCTCCCCACTCCCCTCCCCACTTCCCTCCCCCACTCCTCTCCCCACTCCTCTCCCACACTCCTCTCCCCGCCTCAACTCCCCTGCCTCAACTCCCCTCCTCAACTCCCCTGCATCACGCCTCTCCCCACTCCCCTCCCCACTCCCCTCCCCACTCCCCTCCCCCACACCCCTCCCAACTCCCATTCCCCATTCCCCCCCCACAACCCTCCCCCACTCCCCTCCCCCACTCCCCACCCCCACTCCCAGGTTCCCACTCCCCTCCCCCAATCCCCTCCCCCACTCCCCTCCCGCACTCCCCTCCACCACTCCGCTCCACCACAACACCCCTCCCCCACTCCTCACCTCACTCCCTGCCTCAACTCCCCTCCCCCACTCCGCTACCCACACCCCTACCCCACCCCCCTCCCCAGCTCTCCTCGCCCGCTCCCCTCAACGAATCCCATACCCCACTGCCCTACTCCACCCCTCTCCCCCACTCCCCTCCTCAACTCCCCTTCCTCACTCCCCTCCCCCACTCCCTTCCCTCTCTCCCCTCCCCCACTCCGCTCCCTCGCTCCCCTAACCCTCTACCCTCCCCAACTCTCCTCCCATACTCCCCTCCCCCACTCCCCTCCCCCACTCCCCATCACACTAACCTCCCCCACACCCCTCCCCACTCCCCTCCCCACTCCCCTCCCCCACTCCCCTCCCCCACACCCCTCCCCCACTCCCCTCCCGCACTCACTTCCCCAAATCCCCTACGCCAAAACCCCTACCGCACTCCCCACCCCCACTCCCCTCCTCACACTCGCCTCCCCCACTCGCCTCCCCCACTCGCCTCCCCCACTCTCCTCCCCCACTCCCCTACCCCACCCCCTCCCCCACTCCGATTCCCTGCACCTCCTCACTTCCCTCCCCTACCACACACCTATCCCCCACCACGCTCCCTCACTCACCTACCGCACTCCCCTTCACACCTCCCCTACCCAACTCCCTTATCCAACCCCCGTTACCACACCCATACCACACTCCCCTCCGCCACTCTGCTCCCCCACTCCCCCACCCAAATCCCCGACACCACTCCCCGACCCCACTCCGCACCCCAACTCTCCTACCCCACACCCCTCCCCCACTCCCCTTCCCATACCTCCTCTCTGCCCTCCACTACCCAACTCCCCTACCCCAGTCACCTCCCCGACTCTACTCCCCCACTCCCCTTCCCTCCACCTCCTCACTGCGCTCCCCTGCCCCAATCCCCTAAATCACTCCCCTACCCAACTCCACTACCCGACTCCACTTCCCCATTCCCCTGCCCCACTTCCATACCCCACCCCCTCCCCCACTCCCCTCCCCCCACTCCTTTCCACCTCTCCGCTTCCCAGCACCTCTTCACTGCCCTCCCCTACCACACTCCCATCCCCCACTACCCTTCCCCACTCCCCTACCCCACTTCCCTACCCTGCTCCACTCCCCCACTCCCCTTCCGCACTCCCCTCCACAACTCCCCTACCCCACTCCACGACCTCACATGCCTCCCCCACACCCCTACCCCACTCGCTCCCCTACGACCCTACCCCACTCTGCTACTACACTCCCCTACCCCACTCCCTGACACCACACCCGTTACCCACACCCCTACCCAACTCCGCTTCCCAACACTCCAACCCCAATACCCTCCCCCACTCCCCTTCTCTCCACCTCCTCACTGCGCTCCCCTACACACTCCCCTTTCCCACTGCACTTTCCCACTCCCCTACCCCACTCCCCTAACTCACTTCCCTCCCCCACTCCCCTTCATTCTCTTCCTCACTGCCCTCCCCTACCCAGCTCCCCTACACCACTGCCTCTCTCACTCCCCACGTCACTCCCCTTCCCTCCACCTGCTCACTGCCCTCCCCTACCCCACACCCCCACACCACTCCCTTCTCAAACTGCCCTACCTCACTCCACTCCACCAGTTACCGACCCCACGACCCTACCCCACTCCCTTCCCCAATCCCTTCCCCCATTCCACTCCCTCTATCCCCTCTCCCACACATCTACCTCACTCCCCTCCCCCATTCCACACCCCCACTCCCCTACCCCACTCCCCTACCCCACACCCCTACCCCACACCCCTACCCCACTCCCCTACTCCACTGACCTATCACACACCCTTCCCCCACTCCCCTCCCCATTACCCTCCCCACTCCCCTTCCCGCCAAATCCTCACTGCTCTCCCCAACCCCACTGCCCTGCCTCACTCCCCTTTCCTCCACCTCCTCACTGCCCTCCCCTCCCCTCATCCACTCCCATCCGCCACTCCCCTCAGCCACACCAACACCCCACTTCCCTCCACCACTCCCCTCCCCCACTCCCCTACATCACGACTCACCCCACTCCCCTACCCCTCTTCCCTCTCCAACTCCCCTCCCCAACTCCCCTCCCCACTCCCCTTCCCTCCACCTCCTTAGAGCCCACCCCTACCACTCTCCCTGACACCACTCTGCACCCCCACTCCCCATCTCCACTCTCCTAACCCACTACCCCACCCCACTACCCCACCCCACTCCACTCCACCACTCCCCTACCACACTACCCCACCCCACTCCACCACTCCCCTACCCCACTACCCCACCCCACTCCCCTCCCCCACTCCCCTCCCCCAATCCACTACCTCAATCCCCTCCCCATAACACTACCTCAATCCCCTCCCCCACTCCCCTACCCCACACACTTAACCAACTCCCCTACCCCACTCCCCTCCCCCACTCCCCTCCCCAACTGCCCTCCTACATTCCCCTACCTCACTCCCCTACTGCACTCCCCTACCTCACTCCCCTACCCCACTCCCCTACCTCACTCCCCTACCCCACTCCCCTCCCCAACTCCCTCCCTAACTCCCCTCCTCAACTCTACTCCCCAACCCCGCACCTTAACTCATCTCCCCCAGTCCCCTCAACAACTCCCATAACCCACTCCCCTACCCCACACCCTCGACAACCCCCCTCCACAATTCCCCTCCCTCAAACCCACCCCCACTCCCCTCCCCCACTCCCCTCACCCACTACCCTCCCCCGCTGCCCTCCATCACTCGCCTCCCCATTCCCCTCCCCCACTCCCCAACACCCCTCTCACACTAACCTACCCCACTCCCCCACTTCCCTCTCCCACACCCCTACCCCACTTCGCTTACATTCACGTCCTCACTGCCCGTCTCTACCACACTCCCACCCCACACTGCCATCCCCCACTACCCTCCCCCACTTCCCAGACCGCACTCTGCTCCACAACACCCCTACCCCACACCCCTACCCCAAACCCATCACCCACTCCGCTACCACACTCCACCACCCCCTCCCTCACCCTCTCCATTCTACTCCACCACCGCATCCCTCCCCCTCTCCATTGCCCTCGACCACCCTCTCCCTCCCCATCTTCATGACCCTCCACCACCCCCTCCCTCCCCCTCTTCATTCCCCTCCATTTCCCCCTCCCTCCCCCTCTTCATTCCCCTCAACCACATCTTCCCTCCCCCTCTTCATTCCCCACCACCCCCTCCCTCCCGCTCTTCATTCCCCACCTCCCCCTCCCTCCCCCTCTTCATTCCCCTCCACCACCCCCTCCCTCCACTTATTCATTCCCCACCACACCCTCCCTCCCCCTCTTCATTCCCCACCTCCCGCTCCCTGCCCCTCTTCATTCCCTCCACCTCCCCCTCCCTCCCCCTCTTCATTCCTCTCCACCACCGCTCCCTCCCACTCGTCATTCCCATCCACCACCCCCTCCCCCATCTTCATTCCCCTCCACCAGCCCCTCCGGCCCCAACCTCATTCAATTCCTCCAACCCCTCCCTCCCCTCTTCATTCCCCTCCACCACCCCCTCCCTCCCCCTCTTCATTCCCCTCCACCTCCCCCTGCCTCCCCCTCATCATTCCCATCTACCTCCCCCACTCTCCTCCTCTTCATTACCCACCACCATCCCCTCCCTCCCCCTCTTCATTCCCCTCCACCTCCCCCTCCCTCCCCCTCTTCATTCCCCTCCACCTCCACCTCCCTCCCCCTCTTCATTACCCTCGACCACCCCCTCCCTCCACCTCTTCATTCCCCTTCACCTCCACCTCCCTCCCCCACTTCATTACCCTCCACCACCCCCTCCCTCCCCCTCTTCATTCCCCTCCACCACCCCCTCCCTCCACCTCTTCATTATCATCCATCACCCCCTCCCACACCCTCTTCTTTCTCCTCCGTAACCCCTCCCTCCCCCTCTTCATTCTCCTCCAAAAACCCCTCCCTCCCTCTCTTCATTCCCCTCCACCTCCCCCTCCCTCCCCCTCTTCGGTCCCATCCACCTCCCCCACCCTCCTCCTCTTCATTACCTTCCACCATCCCCTCCCTCCCCCTCTTCATTCCCCTCCACCTCCCCCTCCCTCCCCCTCTTCATTACCTTCCAACACTCCCTCCCACCCCCTCTTCATTCCCCTCCACCACCCCTCCCTCCACCTCTTCATTATCATCCATCACGCCATCCCACACCCTCCTCTTTCTCCTCCATACCCCCACTCTCCCCCTCTTCATTCCCCTCTACCACCCCCTCCCTCCCCCTCTTTATTCCCCTCCACCACCCCCTCACTCCCCCATTCATTCCACTCCACCTCCCCCTCCCTCCATTCCTCTCCACCTCCCCTCCCTCCCCCTCTTCATTCCCCTCCACCTCCCCCTCTCTCCCCCTCTTCATTCCCCTCCACCTGCCCCTCCCTCCCCCTCTTCATTCTCCTCCACCACACCCACCTCCCCCTCTTCTTTCTCCTCCACCAACCCCTCCCTCCCCCTCTTCATTCCCCCCACCACCCCTCCCTCCCTCTCTTCATTCCCCTCCACCACACCCTCCCTCCCCCTCTTCATTCCCCTCCACCACCCCCTCACACCCCCTATTCATTCCATTCCAACTCCCCCTCCCTCCATTCCTCTCCACCTCCCCTCCCTCCCCCTCTTCATACCCCTCCACCACCCCCTCCCTCCCCTCTTCATTCCCCTCCACCTCCCCCTCCCTCCCCCTCTTCATTCCCCTCCAGCTGCCCCTCCCTCCCCCTCTTCTTTCTCCTCCACCAACCCCTCCCTCCCCCTCTTCATTCCCCTCCACCACCCCTCCCTCCCTCTCTTCATTCCCCTCCACCACACCCTCCCTCCCCCTCTTCATCCCCCTCCACCTCCCCCTCCCTCCCCCTCTTCATTTTCCTCCACCTCCCCCTCTTCATTCTCCTCCACCTCCCCCTCCCTCCCCCACTTCATTGCCCTCCACCTCTACCTCCCTGCCCCTCTTCATTCCCTTCCACCACCCCCTCCCTCCCCCTCTTATTTCCCCTCCACCTTCCCCTCCCTCCCCCTCTTCATTCCCCCCACATTTCCCTCCCTCCCCCTCTTCATTCCCCTCCCCCTCCCGCCCCCTCTTCATTCCCCTACCCTCTCCCCCACTCCCTACCCCCACTCCCTTCCACTCTCCCCTCCGCCAATCTCGCACTCTCTCCTTCTTCCACACTCCTCCTCCCACTTTCCCCCTCCTTTCTGACCATTGCCCTCCCCCACTCTCCTCTCAAACTCCCCTCCCCACTCTCTGCCACACTCCCCCTCCCCATCCCCCACTCCCCTCCCCAACTTCCTTCCACACTACCCTCTCCCTCCCCTCACACTCCCCTCCCCCTAACACTCCCCTCCCCCTCACCATTACACACCCTCCCCTTCCCCTCTCCTATTTCCCCACTCCCCATCCTCCACTCTACTTCCGCATTCCCCACTCACCTCCCCTCTCATTCTGCCATTCCCCTCAACGCACCCCTCCCCCACTCGTCCCCGGTCCCCACTCCCCTTTCCCTTCCCACATCCCACTTCCCTCTCTCACTCCTATCGTCCACTCCAGGCCCCCACTCCTCACTTCGCTCCCCTACACCCCTTGATCGCATCCTCTCCCGCTCAGACCTGGTCTCCCTCCACACTGCCCTCCCTCTCACATCCCCCACTTCCACTCCCACACTCCCTCTCACACACACCCATCCGCCACTCCCCTCCATCTGCCCTACCCTCAAAACCCTCTCCCCCACTACCTTGCTCTACTACCCTCCGCCACTACCCACCCCACTCGGTCAACTCCCCTCCCCCACTCCCTTCTCTCCCGTCCCTCGTCCCCCACTCCCCTTCCCCACTCCCCACTCCTCCACCTCCCCTGCCAAACACCCCTCCCAACTCCTCTGCCGACTCACCTTCACCCCCGCCCCTCCCCCGCTCCCCTCGCCCATACCCCTGCCCCTCTACCTCCCCCCAACACCCTGCACCAAATCCCCTCCCTCACAACCCTCCCAACCCCACCTCACCCCCACTCCCGTGCCCCTAAGCCCTACCCACTCCCAGCTCTCCTGTCCCCCTCCCCCAATCCCCTCCCTCTCCTCCCCACTCCACTCCCTCCCATCTCCCACTTCTCTCCCTCCCCTACCATTACCCCGCTCCACTTCCAAACACCCCTCCCCTACTCCCGTCCTCCTCCACCCCACTCCACTCCCCACTCCCATCCTCCACTACCGCCCCCCACTCCCCTCCCCCTCCCCTCCCACTCTGCCCTCCCCAACTCTCCCCACACTCCCCTCCCCCACTCCCGTCCCGCACTCACCCTAACCCTAACCCACTCTCGTTCCCCTACATCCTCATTCCACCTCTCCCTCCCCCACATCCCTGCCCCTCCACCACATGCCTCCCCACCCCCTCCCCTCCACTCCCCTCACACTCCCAACTGCAAATCCCCTCCACCATTCCCCTAACTACCCTCTCCCCACTCCACTCCCCTCACTCCCCAACCCCTCCTCTCAATCCTGTCCCCAAACCCCTCCCCCCCACTCCCTTCGCCCACCCCTCCCCCACTTCTCCCCCACTCCTCCCACACTTCCCTCCTCCAACCCTCCCCCACTACCCCCGCACTCCTCCCCCACTCCTCCCACTCCCAACTCCAAATCCCCTCACCCACTCTGCTAACTCCGCGCTGCACTCCCCTAACGTCCCTCTGCCCACTCTATTCCCCCTCTTCCCTCCCTCCCCAACCCCTCCCCTCACTCCTGTCCCCAGTCCCCTCCCCCCACTCCCCTCCCCCACTCCGCCCCCACTCCCCTCCCCCACTCCTCCCTACTCCCCTCCCCCACTCCCCTTCCTCAAACCGCTCCCCCAGCCTCTCCCCTCCCCAAGAGCTCCCCTCCCCCACTACTCTCCCCCACTCACCTACCCCACTCCCCACTCCCCTCCCATTTCCCTCCCCACTCTCACTTCCCCCACGCCCCTCCTCCACTGCCCTCGTACATTCCCCTCCTCAGTCCACTGCCCTCCGCACTCACCCTCTCCAACACCTCTCCCCACTCTCTTCCCCCTCCTTAACCCAATTTACTATCCCACCCACTCCATTCACTCACTCCCTTACCCGTCCCCTCCCCTATTCCTCTCCCCTTCCACTCCCCACCCCTCCTCTCCCCACTTCTCTCCCCCACTCCTCTTCCCCACACCTCTCCCCACTCCTCTCCCCCACTCCTCTCCCCCACTCCTCTCCCCATCCTCTCCCCACCCCTCCACTCGCCCACTCCCCTCCCCCATTTCCTCCCCACTCATCTTCCCACTCATCTCCCATCCCTCAATCCGCTCCCCCACTTTCCTCCTCCACACCCGCTGCCCCATTGCCCTCCCCTCCGCGACTCCCTTCACCTCTCACATCTCCCTCCCCTCACAGCCCCCTACTCCACTCCGCTTCCTCTCCTACATCTCCCACCGCCCTTCCCTCCCCCACCCCTTCCCAACTCCCCTCCTTTCCCCTACCCCACCTCACACACTCACTCCAATTTTCCCACTCGCCCTCCCCCATTCCCCTTTCCTAGTCCCTCCCTAACTCCCACTTCTTTCACCCAGTCCCGTCTCCCATTCCCCTCCCCCACACCCTCACCTCACCCACTCCTCTCCGCACACCCCTCCAGCAGAACCCTCCCCACCCCAATCCACTCCCACTCCCCTCCCCCACCCCGAACTCCCCTCCTCTTCCCCACTCCATTCCCCCACTCCCTTCCCTCTCCGACCCCTCCCTCACTCCTCTCCCCACTCCCCTCCCTCACTCCCCTCCTCCCCAACCCTTACCCCCCCCAACCCCTCCCTCACGCCCCTCCCCAACTCCCCTCCCCAACACACCTCTCCCACTCCCCTCCCCCACTCCCCTCCCCCACTCTTCTGCCAATCCACCACTCCTCCCCGACTTGCCACACTCCCTACCCCAACCCCTCCACACTCCCCTCCTCACCCTCCTCTCCTGCCCAACACCCCAACCCCTCCCCCACTTCCCTCCCCCGCTCCCCTCCCCAATCCCCTCCCCTAACCCCCAACTCTGCGCTCCCCCACTCCTCTCCATCTCTCCCATCTTTGCTCTCTCACTCCCCTCCTAATATCCTTGCCACATCTCCATCCCCCACCCCCTTGCCACATCCCCTACTCCCTCACTCACATCCTCCACGCCACTCCCCACCACCCTCTCCCAATTCCACTCACCCTCCCCCAATCCCACTCCCCTCCCCCAATCCCACTCACCTTCGCCCAATCCCACGCACCCTCCCCCAATACCACTCGCACTCCCCCAAGACCACTCACCCTCTCCCACTCCACTCCCCCACTCCCATCCCCCACTTCCCTCCCTCACCCCCTTCAACACCTATCTCACCACTTCCCTCCCTTCCCCACGCCCCTCATGACTCCCCTCCCCTTTCCACTTCCCCAATTCACACATTCACTCCCCTCATCCTCCTCACTCACCTCCACCTCCCCTCTCCATTGCCCTCTCCACTCCCCTCCCCACTCCCCTCCCCCATTCCCTTCCCCCACCCCCAGTCCCTTTCCCCTCTCCTCCCAATACCCCATCACCTACCCCCTCCCCTCTCCTCCCCAACAACCTCCCACTTACCCCTCACTCTCCTCCCCAACACCCCCTCCCCCTCAACTCCCCTCCCCCAATCCCCTCTCCACTCCCTCCCCCTCCCCCACTACCCTCCCCATTCCCTTCCCCTCCCCCTCCCCCACCCCCCACCACAACGCCCTTCCCCCTCAACATGCCCACTCTATTCCCCACTCCCTTCCCTCTCCCCTTCCCCCTTCCCCCTCCCCAATCCCCTACACAACACCCACCCCCTACTTCTCATCGGCTTCCGCCACTCCCCTCCGCCACTCCCATCTTTCACTGCCCTCCCCCACTACCCTACACCTCCCCCACTACCCTCCTCGAGTCCCCTTCCCCACTGCCCTGTCCACTCGCCTCCTTTCCCCACGCCACTCCCCTCTCCCTCCCGCACCACACGCTGCACACTCACCTGCATCTCCCACTTCCCTCCCCCTCCCCACTCCCCTACTCCCCCTCCCCTGCCACTCTCCCCTCCCCTGCCCTTCCCGTCCCACATCCCCCTCCCCACTCCATTCCCAAACTCCCCTTCCCCCTCCACCTCCCCCACTCCAAGCCCCCATTCCCCACCCATCCCCACTCCACCACTTTCCTCGCTCGCTCCCATCCACCACTACACTCCCCACTCCTCTTTAACCTCCCCTACACCCCTTCACTTACCACACTCTCCCCCTCACATACCCTCTCTCTCCCCTCACATCCCTCTCCCTCCCCACAACCCTCCCTCTGCCCCACTCACTCTCCCCCACTCCCCTAACTCCCCTCCCTGTTCCCTGCACTCCATCCCACTGCCCTCCTTTATTCCCTTCCTGCTCCCCCTCTATCACTCCCATCCCCCTCCCGCCCTTCCCCCTCCCTCCCCACTCTATTCCCCCACTCCCTTCCATCTCCCCTTCCCCCTTCCGCCTTACCCCCTCCCAATCCCTTCCACAACACCCACCCCCTACTTCTCATCGGCCTCCCCCACTCCTCTCCGCCATTCCCATCTTTCACTACCCTCCCCCAGTACCCTTACCCACTACCCTCCCCCACTACCCCACACCTCCCCCACTACCCTCCGCGAGTCCCCTTCTCCACTGCCCTGTCCACTCCCCTCCTTTCCTCACTCCACTCCCCTCCCTCCCCCTCCCCACCACACTCTGCACACTCACTCCCGTCTCCCATTCCTACCCCTCCCCACTCCCCCTCTCCCCTACTCCCCTTCCCCTGCATCACTCCCCTTAACTTCTCACATCCCCCTCCTCCACTCACATTCCTCACTCCACTCCCCCACTCCAAGACCCCATTCCCCACTCCCTCCCCACTCCACTACTCTCCTGCCTCACTCCCATCCGCCACTCCACTCCTCACTCCTCTCTCCCCTCCCGTACACCCTTTCACTCACCACCCTCTCCCCCTCACATCCCCTCTCCCTCCCCACAACCCTCCCCTGCCCCACTCACCCTCCCCCAGTCCCCTAACTTTGCACCCCCACTCTCCAACTCCCCTCCCTGTTCCCTGCACCCCACCCCACTTCCCTCCCTTATTCCCTTCCTGCTCCCCCTCTACCACTCCCATCCCCCTCCCTGCCCTTCCCCTCCCCTTCCCCACTCTATTCCCCCACTCCTTCCCTCTCCCCTTCTCCCCCTCCCAATCCCCTCCACCACTCACCTACCCAACTCCTCATTGGCTAACCCCATTTCCTTCCGCCACTCACCTCCCCCACTACCATCCACCTACCCCGTTACCCTCCACGAGTCCCCTTCCCCACATCCCTTCTCCACTGCCCTACCAACTCCCCTCCCTTCCCACACCCCTCTTCCGTCCTCTAACCAACACTGCAAACTCACTCCCATTTCCCACTCCACTCTCACTGCCACCTTGCACATTCCTCTCCCTGCTCCCCTCACCCTCCCCTGCCCAGTCCCCTCCCCTACTCCCCTCCCCAACCCCCTTCCCTCACTCGCATCCTCCACTCTAGTTCCTACTCCTCTCTCCCGTCCCCTTTACCGCCCACTCACCACCCTCTCCCCTCACACTCCCTCTCACTCCCCACTACCCTCCCCCAATCCCACTCACCCTCCCCCACTCTCCCTCCCCCGTGCCCCTTCTGCTCTGCCCTCCCCCTCCCTCACGCCCCATCCCCAATCCCTTCCCCCACACCTTTCCCCCAGTCCCATCAACCCTTCCCTCCCCTTCCCCCTCACGCAACACCCCCTCCTACACTCCCCAGCACCTCCCCACTCCTCTTCTGCCTCCCTTCCCCTACCCCCAACCTCCACTACCCTCCCGCACTCCCCTCCCCACTCCCCTCCCCCACTGCCCACCCCCATTCCGCTCCCCGCACCCCTCCCTCCTCCCCTCCCGTCTCCCACTCCCCTTCCCCTCCCCCACTCCCCTCCCACACTTCTGTCCCCTATTACCCTCACCCACACCGCTCCCCCTCCCCCTCCTTCATTCCGCTTCACCACTCCCCCACTCTCCTCCCTCACTCCCATCCTCCACTCCACTCCCAACTCCACTCTACCCTACCGTACACTTCCCACTCACCTCCTTCTCCCCCTCACACTCCTTCTCCTTCCCCACTCCCATCCCCGAATCCCACTGCCCCTCCCCCACTCACATCACCCTCCCCTCCCTCACTCCCCGCTCCACTACCGCACTCCCCTCCCCCACTCCACTTCTCAACTCTCATCCCTCACTTCCATCCTTCACTCCCCTCCCCACTCCCCTCATCCACACCCCTCACCTACTCCACTCACCCCTCCCCCACTCCTCACTCTCCACTCCCCTCCCCACTTGCCCTATCTGCCTCGCCCACCCCATTTCCCCCACTCCCCTCCACAACTCCCCCTCCCTCACTCCCCTCCCCCATTGCCCTCCCCACCACCCTCCCCCACTCCTCTCCCACAATCCGCTCATCCCTACCCCCACTCCTCACTCCGCACTACCCTCCTCAACACCGCACCCCTCACTCTCCTCCCTCACTACCCTCCCTAACTCCTCACCCCCCCTCTCCCTCCCCACTCCCTTCCCGCACTCCACACTCCCCTCCCCCACTCCCCACTCCTCACTCCCCTGTCCTCACTCTCCATTCCCCTCACCTCCCCCTCCACTCACCCACTCCCCTCTACCCTCCCCCACTATCCTCCCCACTACCCTCCCTTACTCCTCTCCCCCCACTCCCCCCCGCACTCCCCCTCCCCGACAAGGCCCTGCCCCTCTATCACTCCACTCCTACACACCCCACCACCTCCCCACTCCCCCACTCACCCAACTCCTCACTCCCCACTCCACTCCCCACTCCCCGACTCCTCACTCCCCACTCCCCGACTCCTCACTCCCCACTCCCCCACTCACCTCTCTCCCACTCTCCACTCCTCACTCTCCACTCCCCACTCCTCACTCCCCTCCCCCACTCCTCACTCCCCTCCCACAAACCCCCACTCCCCTCACCCACTCCCCACTCCCCTCCCCCCACTCCCAACTCCCCTCCCCCCACACCCCACTCCTCACTCCCCTCTCCACTCCCCCACTCCCTACTACCCACTTCTCACTCCACTCCCCCACTCCCCACTTCTCACTCCCCACTTCTCACTCCCCACTCAACTCCCCACTCCCAACTCCCCACTCCCCACTCCTCACTCCCCACTCCTCACTCCCCAATCCACTCACTACTCCTCACTCCCCACACCATTCCCCACTCCCCCACTGCCCACTACTCACTCCCCACTCTACTCCTCACTCTCCACTCCCCTCACGCACTCCCCTCTCAACCATCCCTTCCCCAACCCCACTCCCCACTCCTCACTCCACTCCCCACTCCATCACTCCCCCACTCCTCTCTCCCCACATCACGCCCCACTACCCCACTGCCCACTCCTCACTCCCAACTCCACTTCCAACTCCACACTCCCCTCCCTACTCCTCATTCATGTCACCCACTCACCAGTCCCCTCCCCCACACCCCACCCCCCACACCCACTCCCCACTCCACATTCCCTCCCCGACTCCTCACTCCCCTCCCCCACTCCACACTCCCATCTCACAACCCCACTCCCCTACCCCACTCCCCACTCCCATCACCCACCCCCACCCCCACACCCCGCAACGCTCCTCCACACCCCTCTCCTCACTCCCCACTCCACTCCCCCACACCCCACTCCCCACCTCCAGTCCTCACTCCACTCCCCCATTCTCCACTACCCACTTCCCTCCCCCACTCTCCACTCCAGACTCAATTTCCCCCACTCTCCACTCCCCTATCCCACTCTAAACTCCCGTCCACCACTCCCCTCTCCCACTCTCCACTCCTCTCCCCCACCCCCCTCCCCACTTCCCACCCCCACTCCTCATTGCCCCTCCTTACCACTCCCCACAACCACACCCACACACAATCCTTTCCCCACTCTCAACCCTGCACTCCCAACTCACCTCCCCACTCCCCACCCCCACTCCCCATCCTCACTCCCTTCCCAAGTCACATTCCCACTCTCCCACCCCCACTCCTCCTCCTCACTCCCCTCCCGCACTCTCCACGCCCCTCCCCCACTCCCCACTCCATTCCCCCACTCCCTTCCCCCACTCCCTTCCCCCACTCCACTCCCCCCACTCCCCTCCCCAACTCCCCACTCACATCCTCCAATCCCCACTCCTCACTCCCCACTCACATACAAGACACTCCAACTCCCCTCCCCAACTCCAAATTCCCCCACCCCTCTCACTCCCCACTCCCCACTCCCCTCCTCTACTCCCCCTCCTCCACTCTTCCACTCCCAACTGACCTCCCACATGTCCCACACCCCTCCCCCAAAGCCCTCCCACTCCCCCCTCTCTCCTCCCACTCCCACAACTCTCCCCTCCCCCTCCCCCACTCCACAACTCTCCCCTCCCCTCCCCCACTTGCCTCCTCTCCCCTCCCCTCCCCCACACGCCTCCTCTCCCCTCCCCTCTCCCACTCGCCTCCTCTCCCCTCCCCTCCCACACTTGCCTCCTCTCTCCTCCCCCACTACGCCTCCTCTCCCCTCCCCTCCCCCACACGCCTCCTCTCCCCTCCCCTCTCCCACTCGCCTCCTCTCCCCTCCCCTCCCACACTTGCCTCCTCTCTCCTCCCCCACTACGCCTCCTCTCCACTCCCCTCCCCCACACTTGCCTCCTCTCTCCTCCCCCACTACGCCTCCTCTCCCCTCCCCTCCCCCACACGCCTCCTCTCCCCTCCCCTCTCCCACTCGCCTCCTCTCCCCTCCCCTCCCACACTTGCCTCCTCTCTCCTCCCCCACTACGCCTCCTCTCCCCTCCCCTCCCACACTTGCCTCCTCTCTCCTCCCCCACTACGCTTCCTCTCCACTCTTCTCCCCCACTCCCCACTCCCGACTCAATTCCACCACTTCCCACTCTCCACTCTCGTCCCCCAATCTCCACTCCCGTACACCCCTCCCCCACTCCTTTCATCACTCCACTTTTCACTCCCCTATCCCTCACCCCTCCTCCACTCACCTCCACCTCTCCCCTCCACTCCCCTCCCCATACCCACTCCACTTCCATTTCCCCTATTCCTCACCCCTCACACACTCACCTCCCCTCTCACCTCCACTCCCCTTTCCACTCCTCTTCCCACTTCGCTCCCCCACTCCCCTCCCCACTCCCCTCCTCTCCCATCCCCCACTCCCCTCCCCCACTGCCCTCCCCCACTCTCCACTCCTCACTCCAACTCCCCTTCGCCACAAGTCTGGATTGAATTGGCTCTTTCCTGGTGTGTGAGTGGGACTCAGTACCACTCCAGCTGTTATTAAGTACTTTAGATAGGTCAGTTTTTGTCCAGTGTGTGCAGGAGGGTTTTCTGACACAGTATGTAGACAGGCCAACCAGGGGCGATGCCACATTGGATTTGGTACTGGGAAATGAACCCGGCCAGGTGTTAGATTTAGATGTAGATGAGCACTTTGGTAATAGTGATCACAATTCGGTTAGGTTTACGTTAGCGATGGGCAGGGACAGGTATATACCGCAGGGCAAAAATTATAGCGGGGGGAAAGGAAATTATGATGCGATTAGGCAGGATTTAGGATGCGTAGGATGGGGAAGGAAACTGCAGGGGTTGGGAACAATCGAAATGTGGAGCTTATTCAAGGAGCAGCTACTGCGTGTCCTTGATAAGTATGTACCTGTGAGGCAGGCAGGAAGTTGTCGAGCGAGGGAGCCGTGGTTTACTGAAGAAGTTGAAGCGCTTATCAAGAGGAAGAAGAAGGCTTATGTTAGGATGAGACGTGAAGGCTCAGTTAGGGCGCTTGAGAGTTACAAGCTAGCCAGGAAGGATCTAAAGGGAGAGCTAAGAAGAGCAAGGAGAGGACATGAGAAGTCATTGGTGGATAGGATCAGGGAAAACCCTAAGGCTTTCTATAGGTATATCAGGAATAAAAGAATGATAAGAGTTAGATTAGGGCCAATCAAGGATAGTAGTGGGAAGTTGTGTGTGGAATCAGAGGAGATAGGGGAAGTGTTAAATGAATATTTTGCGTCAGTATTTACAGTGGAGAATGAAAATTTTGTTGAGGAGAATACTGAGATACAGACTACTAGGCTAGATGGGATTGAGGTTCACAAGGAGGAGGTGTTAGCAATTTTGGAAAGTATGAAAATAGATAAGTCTCTTTCCTGGTGTGTCCGTGAGAATCAGTACCATTCCAGCTGGTATTAATAGAGGCCTGGAATGAATTGGCTCCTTCTGTTGTGTGAGTGGTACTCAGTACCACTCCAGCTGATATTTATAGATGTTTGGAATGAACTGTCCCTTTCCTGGTGTGTGAGTGGGACACAGTGCCAGATCACCCGGGGTTAATAGAGGCCTGGAATGAACTGTCTCTTCTCAGCTGTGTGAGTGGGACTCAGTCCCACTCCAAATGTTATTAATAGAGGCCTGCATTGAATTGGCGCTTTACTGTTGTGTGAGTGGGACTCAGTGCCACTCCAGCTGGTATTAAAAGAGGTTTGGATTGAATTGGCTCTTTCATGGTGTTTGAGTGAGACTCAGTACCTCTCCAGCTGGTATTAACAGAGGTTTGGATTGAATTGGCTCTTTCCTGGTGTGTGAGTGGGGCTCGGTACAACTCCAGCTGGTATTGATAGCGGCCTGGATTGTATTGGCTCTTTCTGGTGTCTGAGTGGGGCTCAGTACCAATCCTGCTGGTATTAATATAGGTCTGGATGGAATTGACTCTTTCCTGGTGTGTGCGTGAGACTCTGTACCACTCCAGCTGGTATTAATAGAGGTCTGGATTGAATTGGTTCTTTTCTGGGGAGTGAGTGGGGATCTGTACCACTCCAACTGGTATTAATAGAGGTCTGGATTGAATTGGCTCTTTCCTGGTGTGTGAGTGGGACTCAGAACCACTCCAGCTGGTATTAATAGAGGCCTGGATTGAATTGGCTCTTTCCTGGTGTGTGAGTGGGGCTCAGAACCACTCCAGCTGGTATGAATAGTGGTCTGGATTGAATTGGCTCTTTCCTGGTGTGTGAGTGGGGATCTGTACCACTCCAGCTGGTATTAATAGAGGCCTGGATTGAATTGGCTCTTTCTGGTGTGTGTGTGGGGCTCAGTACCACTCCAGCTGGTATTAATAGAGGCCTGGATTGAATTGGCTCTTTCCTGGTGAGTGAGTGGGGATCTGTACCACTCCAGCTGGTATTAATAGAGGCCTGGATTGAATTGGCTCTTTCTGGTGTGTGTGTGGGGCTCAGTACCACTCCAACTGGTATTAATAGAGGCCTGGAATGAACTGTTCTTTTCCTGCTGAGTGAGTGGGACTCAGTCGCACTTCAGCTAGTATTAATAGAGGTCTGGATTGAATTGGCTGTTTCCTGGTTTGAGAGTGGGACTCAGTACCACTCCAGATGGTATTAATAGAGGCCTGAATTGAATTGGCTCTTTCCTGGTTTGTGAGTGGGGCTCAGTACCACTCCAGATGGTATTAATAGAGGCCTGAATTGAATTGGCTCTTTCCTGGTTTGTGAGTGGGACTCAGTACCACTCCAGCTGGTATTAATAGAGGCCTGAATTGAATTGGCTCTTTCCTGGTTTGTGAGTGGGACTCAGTACCACTCCAGCTGGTATTAATAGAGGCCCAGATTGAATTGGCTCTTTCCTGGTTTGTGAGTGGGTCTCAGTACCACTCCATCTGGTATTAATAGTGGTCTGGATTGAATTGGCTCTTTCCTGGTGTGTGAGTGGGGATCTGTACCACTCCAGCTGGTATTAATAGAGGCCTGGATTGAATTGGCTCTTTCTGGTGTGTGTGTGGGGCTCAGTACCACTCCAACTGGTATTAATAGAGGCCTGGAATGAACTGTTCTTTTCCTGCTGTGTGAGTGGGACTCAGTCGCACTTCAGCTAGTATTAATAGAGGTCTGGATTGAATTGGCTGTTTCCTGGTTTGAGAGTGGGACTCAGTACCACTCCAGCTAGTATTAATAGAGGCCTGGATTGAATTGGCTCTTTCCTGGTGTGTGAGTGGGACTCAGTCGCACTCCAGATGGTATTAATAGAGGCCTGAATTGAATTGGCTCTTTCCTGGTTTGTGAGTGGGTCTCAGTACCACTCCAGCTGGTATTAATAGAGGCCCAGATTGAATTGGCTCTTTCCTGGTGTGTGAGTGGGACTCAGTACCACTCCAGCTGGTATTAATAGAGGCCTGAATTGAATTGGCTCTTTCCTGGTGTGTGAGTGGGACTCAGTACCACTCCAGCTGGTATTAATAGAGGCCCAGATTGAATTGCCTCTTTCTGGTGTGTGAGTGGGACTCAGTACCACTCCAGCTGGTATTAATAGAGGCCCAGATTGAATTGCCTCTTTCTGGTGTGTGAGTGGGACTCAGTACCACTCCAGCTGGTATTAATAGAGGCCCAGATTGAATTGCCTCTTTCTGGTGTGTGAGTGGGACTCAGTACCACTCCAGCTGGTATTAATAGAGGCCCAGATTGAATTGCCTCTTTCTGGTGTGTGAGTGGGTCTCAGTACCATTCCAAATGGTATTAATAGAGGCCTGGAATGAACTGCCCTTTCCTGGTTTGTGACTGGGACTCAGTACCCCTCCAGCTAGTATTAATAGAGGCCTGGATTGTATTGGCTCTTTCTGGTGTGTGAGTGGGACTCAGTACCACTCCAGCTGGTATTAATAGAGGCCCAGATTGAATTGCCTCTTTCTGGTGTGTGAGTGGGACTCAGTACCACTCCAGCTGGTATTAATAGAGGCCCAGATTGAATTGCCTCTTTCTGGTGTGTGAGTGGGACTCAGTACCACTCCAGCTGGTATTAATAGAGGCCCAGATTGAATTGCCTCTTTCTGGTGTGTGAGTGGGTCTCAGTACCATTCCAAATGGTATTAATAGAGGCCTGGAATGAACTGCCCTTTCCTGGTTTGTGACTGGGACTCAGTACCCCTCCAGCTAGTATTAATAGAGGCCTGGATTGTATTGGCTCTTTCTGGTGTCTGCGTGGGGCTCAGAACCATTCCTGCTGGTATTAATTGAGGTCTGGATTGAATTGACGCTTTCCTGGTGTGTGAGTGGGAGTTAATTCCATTCCAGCTGGTATTATTCGAGGCCTAGATTGAATTGGCCGTTTCCTGGTGTGTGACTGGGGCTCAGAACCACTCCAGCTGGTATTAATAGAAGCCTGGAATGAACTGTCCCTTTCCTGCTGTGTGAGTGGGACTCAGTCGCACTGCAGCTTGTATTATTGAGGTCTGGATTGAATTGGCACTTTCCTGGTGTGTGAGTGGGGCTCAGAACCACTCCAGCTGGGATTAAAAGAGGTCTGGACTGAATTCGCTCTTTCCGGGTGTGTGAGGGGGTTCAGTACCAGTCCAGCTGCTTTTCTTGGAGTTCTGGATTGAATTTGCTCTTTCCTGGTGTGTGAGGGGGCTCAGAACCACTCCAGCTGGGATTAAAAGAGGTCTGGATTGAATTCGCTCTTTCCTGGTGTGTGAGTGGGACTCAGTCGCACTGCAGCTTGTATTATTGAGGTCTGGATTGAATTGGCTCTTTCCTGGTGTGTGAGTGGGACTCAGTACCACTCCAGCTGGTATTAAAAGAGGTCTGGATTGAATTCGCTCTTTCCTGGTGTGTGAGTGGGACTCAGTCGCACTGCAGCTTGTATTATTGAGGTCTGGATTGAATTTGCTCTTTCCTGGTGTGTGAGGGGGCTCAGTACCAGTCCAGCTGCTTTTCTTGGAGTTCTGGATTGAATTTGCTCTTTCCTGGTGTGTGAGTGGGACTCAGTCGCACTGCAGCTTGTATTATTGAGGTCTGGATTGAATTGGCTCTTTCCTGGTGTGTGAGGGGGTTCAGTACCAGTCCAGCTGCTTTTCTTGGAGTTCTGGATTGAATTTGCTCTTTCCTGGTGTGTGAGGGGGCTCAGTACCACTCCAGCTGGGATTAAAAGAGGTCTGGACTGAATTCGCTCTTTCCGGGTGTGTGAGTGGGGCTCAGAACCACTCCAGCTGGGATTAAAAGAGGTCTGGACTGAATTCGCTCTTTCCGGGTGTGTGAGGGGGTTCAGTACCAGTCCAGCTGCTTTTCTTGGAGTTCTGGATTGAATTTGCTCTTTCCTGGTGTGTGAGGGGGCTCAGTACCATTCCAGCTGGTATTAACAGAGGCCTGGATTGAATTGGCTCTTTCCTGGTGTGTGAGTGGGGCTCAGAACCACTCCAGCTGGGATTAAAAGAGGTCTGGACTGAATTCGCTCTTTCCGGGTGTGTGAATGGGGTTCAGTACCAGTCCAGCTGCTTTTCTTGGAGTTCTGGATTGAATTTGCTCTTTCCTGGTGTGTGAGGGGACTCAGTACCATTCCAGCTGGTATGAACAGAGGCCTGGATTGAATTTGCTCTTTCCTGGTGTGTGAGGGGGCTCAGTACCATTCCAGCTGGTATGAACAGAGGCCTGGATTGAATTGGCTCTTTCCTGGTGTGTGAATGGGACTCAGTCGCACTGCAGCTTGTATTATTGAGGTCTGGATTGAATTGGCTCTTTCCTGGTGTGTGAGTGGGGCTCAGAACCACTCCAGCTGGGATTAAAAGAGGTCTGGACTGAATTCGCTCTTTCCGGGTGTGTGAATGGGGTTCAGTACCAGTCCAGCTGCTTTTCTTGGAGTTCTGGATTGAATTTGCTCTTTCCTGGTGTGTGAGGGGACTCAGTACCATTCCAGCTGGTATTAACAGAGGCCTGGATTGAATTGGCTCTTTCTGGTGTGATTATGTGGGGCTCAGGACCACTCCAACTGGTTAAATAGAGACCTGGAATGAACTGTCCCTTTCCTGCTGTGTGTGTGGGACTCAGTCGCACTCCAGCTGGTATGAATAGAGGTCTGGATTGAATTGGCTGTTTCCTGGTGTGTGAGTGTGACTAAGGGGAAGAGCAGGCAGGGAGCAGATGATGAATATAAAGGGACTGGTGGTCTGAGGTGCATTTGTTTTAATGCAAGAAGTGTAGTAGGTAAGGCAGATGAACTTCGGGCTTTGATTAGTACCCGGGAGTATGATGTTATTGCTATTACTGAGACTTGGTTGAGGGAAGGCCATGATTGGCAACTGAATATCCCAGGATATCGATGCTTCAGGCGGGATAGAGAGGGAGGTAAAAGGGGTGGAGGAGTTGCATTACTGGTCAAAGAGGATATCACAGCTGTGCTGAAGGAGGGCACGATGGAGGACTCGAGCAGTGAGGCAATATGGACAGAACTCAGAAATAGGAAGGGTGCGGTAACAATGTTGGGGCTGTACTACAGGCCTCCCAACAGCGAACGTGAGATAGAGGTACAAATATGTAAACAGATTATGGAAAGATGTAGGAGCAACAGGGTGGTGGTGATAGGAGATTTTAATTTTCCCAACATTGACTGGGATTCGCTTAGTGTTAGAGGTCCAGATGGAGCAGAATTTGTAAGGAGCATCCAGGAGGGTTTTCTAGAGCAGTATGTAAATAGTCCAACTCGGGAAGGGGCCATACTGGACCTGGTGTTGAGGAATGAGCCCGGCCAGGTTGTTGAAGTTTCAGTAGGGGACTACTTTGGGAATAGTGATCACAATTCCGTAAGCTTTAAAATACTCATGGACAAAGACGAGAGTGGTCCTAAAGGAAGAGTGCTAAATTGGGGGAAGGCCAACTATACCAAAATTCGGCAGGAGCTGGGGAATGTAGATTGGGAGCAGCTGTTTGAAGGTAAATCCACATGTGATATGTGGGAGGCTTTTAAAGAGAGGTTGATTAGCGTGCAGGAGAGACATGTTCCTGTGAAAATGAGGGATAGAAATGGCAAGATTAGGGAACCATGGATGACAGGTGAAATTGTGAGACTAGCTAAGAGGAAAAAGGAAGCATACATAAGGTCTAGGCGGCTGATGAAAGACGAAGCTTTGAAAGAATATCGGGAATGTCGGACCAATCTGAAATGAGGAATTAAGAGGGCTAAAAGGGGTCACGAAATATCTTTAGCAAACAGGGTTAAAGAAAATCCCAAAGCATTTTATTCATATATAAGGAGAAAGAGGGTAACTAGAGAAAGGATTGGCCCACTAAAGGACAAAGGAGGAATGTTATGCTTGGACTCAGAGAAAATGGGTGAGATTCTAAACGAGTACTTTGCATCGGTATTCACCGAGGAGAGGGACATGACGGATGTTGAGGTTAGGAACAGATGTTTGATTACTCTCGGTCAAGTCGGCATAAGGAGGGAGGAAGTGTTGGGTATTCTAAAAGGTATTAAGGTGGACAAGTCCCCAGGTCCGGAGGGATCTATCCCAGGTTACTGTGGGAAGCGAGAGAGGAAATAGCTGGGGCCTTAACAGATATCTTTGCAGCATCCTTAAACACGGGTGAGGTCCCGGAGGACTGGAGAATTGCTAATGTTGTCCCCTTGTTTAAGAAGGGTAGCAGGGAAAATCCAGGTAATTATAGACCAGTGAGCCTGACGTCAGTGGTAGGGAAGCTGCTGGAGAAGATACTGAGGGATAGGATCTATTCCCATTTGGAAGAAAATGGGCTTATCAGTGATAGGAAACATGGTTTTGTGCAGGGAAGGTCATGTCTTACCAACTTAATAGAATTCTTTGAGGAAGTGACAAAGTTGATTGATGAGGGAAGGGCTGTCGATGTCATATACATGGACTTCAGTAAGGCGTTTGATAAGGTTCCCCATGGCAGGCTGATGGAGAAAGTGAAGGCGCTTGGGGTCCAAGGTGTACTAGCTAGATGGATAAAGAACTGGCTGGGCAACAGGAGACAGAGAGTAGCAGTGGAAGGGAGTTTCTCAAAATGGAGACGTGTGACCAGTGGTGTTCCACAGGGATCCGTGCTGGGACCACTGTTGTTTGTGATATACATTAATGATTTGGAGGAAAGTATAGGTGGTCTGATTAGCAAGTTTGCAGACGACACTAAGATTGGTGGAGGAGCAGATAGTGAAGGGGACTGTCAGAGAACACAGCAGAATATAAATAGATTGGAGAGTTGGGCAGAGAAATGACAGATGGAGTTCAATCAGGGCAAATGCGAGGTGATGCATTTTGGAAGATCCAATTCAAGAGTGAACTATACAGTAAATGGAAAAGTCCTGGGGAAAATTGATGTCCAGAGAGATTTGGGTGTTCAGGTATATTGTTCCCTGAAGGTGGCAACGCAGGTCAATAGAGTGGTCAAGAAGGCATACGGCATGCTTTCCTTCATCGGACGGGGTATTGAGTACAAGAGTTGGCAGGTCATGTTACAGTTGTCTAGGACTTTGGTTCGGCCACATTTGGAATACTGCGTGCAGTTCTGGTCGCCACATTACCAAAAGGATGTGGATGCTTTGGAGAGGGTGCAGAGGAGGTTCACCAGGATGTTGCCTGGTATGGAGGGCGCTAGCTATGAAGAGAGGTTGAGTAGATTAGGATTATTTTCATTAGAAAGACGGAGGTTGAGGGGGGACCTGATTGAGGTGTACAAAGTCATGAGAGGGAGAGACAGTGTGGATAGCAAGAAGCTTTTTCCCAGAGTGGGGGATTCAATTACTAGAGGACATGAGTTCAAAGTGAAAGGGGAAAAGTTTAGGGGGGATATGCGTGGAAAGTTCTTTACGCAGAGGGTGGTGGGTGCCTGGAACGCGTTGCCAGCGGAGGTGGTAGATGCGGGCACGATGGCGTCTTTTAAGATGTATCTAGACAGATACATGAATGGGCAGGAAGAAAAGAGATACAGAACCTTAGAAAATAGGCGACATGTTTAGATAGAGGATCTGGATCGGCGCAGGCTTGGAGGGCCGAAGGGCCTGTTCCTGTGCTGTAATTATCTTTGTTCTTTGTTCTTAGTTCTTTGAGTACAACTCCAGCTGCTATTAATAGAGGTCTGAATTGAATTGGCTCTTTCCTGGTGTGTGAGTGGGACTCAGTACCACTCCAGCTGGTATTAATTAGTGGTCTGGATTCAATTGGCTCTTTCCTGGTGTGTGAGTGGGACTCTGTACCACTCCAGCTGCTATTAATGGAGGTCTGGATCGAATTGGCACTTTCCTGATGTGAGTGGGGATCAGTTCAACTCCAGCTTGTATTAATAGAAGCCTGGAATGAACTGTCACTTTCCTGCTGTGTGAGTGGGACTCAGTCGCACTCCAGCTGGTATTACAGAGGTCTGAATTGAATTGGCTCTTTCCTGGTGTGTGAGTGGGACTCAGTCGCACTCCAGCTGGTATTAATTAGTGGTCTGGATTCAATTGGCTCTTTCCTGGTGTGTGAGTGGGGCTCAGTACCACTCCAGCTGGTATTAAGAGGTCTGGATTGAATGGGCCTCTTTCCTGGTGTCTGAGTGATCCTCTGTCGCACTCCAGCTGGTATTAATAGAGGCCTGGAATGACCTGTCCCTTTCCGGCTGTGTGAGTGGGACTCTGTCGCACTCCAGCTGGTATTAATAGAGGCCTGGAATGAACTGACACCTTCATGGCGTGTGAGAGGGACTCAGACGCACACCAGCTGCTATTCTCGAGGTCAGGATTGAATTGGCTGTTTCTGGTGTGTGTGATGGAGTTAATTCCACTCCAGCTGGTATTAATAGAGGCCTGGAATGAACTGCCCTTTCCTGGTTTGTGAGTGGAACTCAGTACCCCTCCAGCTGGTATTAATAGAGGCCTGGATTGAATTGGATCTTTCTGGTGTCTGCGTGGGGCTCAGTACCATTCCAGCTGGTATTAATAGAGGCCTGAATTGAATTGGCTCTTTCCTGGTTTGTGAGTGGGACTCAGTACCACTCCAGCTGGTATTAATAGAAGCCTGGATTGAATTGGATCTTTCTGGTGTCTGCGTGGGGCTCAGTACCATTCCTGCTGGTATTAATAGAGGTCTGGATTGAATTGGCTCTTTCCTGGTGTGTGAGTGGGAGTTAATTCCACTCCAGCTGGTATTAATAGAGGTCTGGATTGAATTGGCTCTTAACTGATGTGTGATTGGGGCTCGGAACCACTCCAGCTGGTATTCATAGGGTTGGGACTGAATTGGCTGTTTCCTGGTGTTTGAGTGGGACTCAGTACCACTCCAGCTGGTATTAATAGAGGCCTGGATTGAGTTGGCTGTTTCCTGGTGTGTGAGCGGGGCTCAGTACCTCTCCTGCTGGTATTAATAGAGACATGGATTGAATTGGCTCTTTCCTGGTGAGTGATTGGGGATCAGTGCCACTCCTGCTGGTATTAAAAGAGGCCTGAATTGAATTGTCTCTTTGCTGGTGTGTGAGTGAGACTCAGTACCACTCCAGCTGGTATTATAGAGGTCTGGATTGAATTGGCTCTTTCCTGGTGTGTGAGTGGGAGTTAATTCCACTCCAGATGGTATTAATAGAGGCCTGGAATGAATTGTCCCTTTCCTGCTGTGTGCTTGGCGCTCAGTCGCACTCCAGCTGGTATTATAGAGGTCTGGATTGAATTGGCTCTTAACTGATGTGTGAGTGGGACTCAGTACCACTCCAGCTGGGCGGCACAGTGGCGCAGTGGTTAGCACCGCAGCCTCACAGCTCCAGGGACCCGGGTTCGATTCCGGGTACTGCCTGTGTGGAGTTTGCAAGTTCTCCCTGTGTCTGCGTGGGTTTTCTCCGGGTGCTCCGGTTTCCTCCCACAAGCCAAAAAAAGACTTGCAGGTTGATAGGTAAATTGGCCATTATAAATTGTCACTAGTGTAGGTAGGTGGTAGGGAAATATAGGGACAGGTGGGGATGTTTGGTAGGAATATGAGATTAGTGTAGGATTAGTATAAATGGGTGGTTGATGTTCGGCACAGACTCGGTGGGCCGAAGGGCCTGTTTCAGTGCTGTATCTCTAATCTAATCTAATAGAGGTCGGGATTGAATTGGCTCTTAACTGGTGTGTGAGTGGGACTCAGTACCACTCCAGCTGGTATTAATAGAGGTCGGGATTGAATTGGCTCTTAACTGATGTGTGAGTGGGGCTCAGTACCACTCCAGCTGGTATTAATAGGGTTGGGATTGAATTGGCTCTTTCCTGGTGTGTGTGGGACTCAGTACCACTCCAGCTGGTATTCATAGAGGTCGGGATTGAATTGGCTCTTTCCTGGTGTGTGTGGGACTCAGTACCACTCCAGCTGGTATTCATAGAGGTCGGGATTGAATTGGCTCTTTCCTGGTGTGTGATTGGGACTCAGTACCACTCCAGCTGGTATTAATAGAGGTCTGAATTGAATTGGCTCTTTCCTGGTTTGTGAGTGGGACTCAGTACCACTCCAGCTGGTATTAATTCGTGTTCTGGATTCAATTGGCTCTTTCCTGGTGTGTGAGTGGGGTTCAGTAGAACTCCAGCTGGTATTAATAGAGGTCTGGATTGAATTCTCTCTTCCCTGGTGTGTGAGTGGGACTCAGTACCACTCCAGCTGGTATTAATTCGTGTTCTGGATTCAATTGGCTCTTTCCTGGTGTGTGAGTGGGGTTCAGTAGAACTCCAGCTGGTATTAATAGAGGTCTGGATTGAATTCTCTCTTCCCTGGTGTGTGTGTGGGACTCAGTACCACTCCAGCTGGTATGAATAGCGGCCTGGATTGAATTGGCTCTTTCCTGGTGCGTGATTGGGACTCCGAACCACTCCAGCTGGTATTAATACGGTTGGGATTGAATTGGCTCTTTCCTGGTGTGTGAGTGGGACTCAGTACCACTCCAGCTGGTATTAATAGAGGTCAGGATTGAATTGGCTCTTTCCTGGTGAGTGAGTGGGGCTCAGTACCACTCCAGCTGGTATTAATAGAGGTCTGGTTGAATTGGCTCTTTCCTGGTGTGTGAGTGGGACTCAGTACCACTCCAGCTGGTATTAATAGAGGTCTGGATTGAATTGGCTCTTTCCTGGTGTGTGAGTGGGACTCAGTACCACTCCAGCTGGTATTAATAGGGTTGGGATTGAATTGGCTCTTTCCTGGTGTGTGATTGGGACTCAGTACCACTCCAGCTGGTATTAATAGAGGCCTGGATTGAGTTAGCCACTTCCTGGTGTGTGAGCAGGGCTCAGTTCCACTCCTTCTGCTATTAATAGAGACATGGATTGAATTGGCCCTTTTTTGGTGAGTGAGTGGGGATTAGTGCCACTCCTGCTGGTATTAAAAGAGGCCTAAATTGAATTGTCTCTTTCCTGGTGTGTGCGTGAGACTCAGTACCACTCCAGCTGGTATTAATAGAGGCCTGGATTGAATTGGCTCTTTGCTAGTGTGTGAGTGCGGATCAGTACCACTCCAGCTGGTATTAATAGAGGCCTGGATTGAATTGGCACTTACCTGCTGTGTGAGTGGGACTCAGTACCACTCCAGCTGGTATTAATTGAGGTCTGAATTTAATTGGCTCTTTCATGGTTAGTGAGTGGGACTCAGTACCACTCCAGCTGGTATGAATAGAGGGCTGGATTGAATTGGCTCCTTCCTGGTGAGTGAGTGGGGCTCAGTACCACTCCAGCTGTTATTAATCGTGGTCTGGATTGAATTGGCTCTTTCCTGGTGTGTGAGTGGGACTCAGTACCACTCCAGCTGGTATTGATAGAGGTCTGGATTGAATTGGCACTTCTTGATGTGTGTGTGGGACTCAGTACCACTCCAGCTGGTATTAATAGAGGCTTGGATTGAATTGGCTCTTGCTGGTGCCTGAGGGGGGCTCAGTACCATCCTGCTGGTATTATTAGTGGTCTGGATGGAATGGTCTCTTTCCTGGTGCGTCCGTGAGAATCAGTATCACTCCAGCTGGTATTAATAGAGGCCTAGAATGAATTGGCTCTTTCTGGTGTGTGAGTGGGACACAGTGCCAGAACACCCGGTGTTAATAGAGTCCTGGAATGAACTGTCTCTTCTCTGCTGTGTGAGTGGGATTCAGTCCCACTCCAAATGTTATTAATAGAGGTCTGGATTGAATTGGCTCCTTCCTGGTGAGTGAGTGGGACTCAGTACCACTCCAGCTGGTATAAATAGAGGCCTGGATTGAATTGGCTCTTTACTGGTGTGTGAGTGGGACTCAATACCACTCCTACTGGTATTGATATAAGCCTCGATTGATATGGCTCTCTCCTGGTGTGAGTGGGACTCACTGCCACTCCAGCTGGTATTAATGGAGGCCTGTAATGAACTGTCCCTTTCCTGCTGTGTGAGTGGGACTCAGTCCCACTCCAGCTGGTATCAATGGCGGTCTGGCTTTAATTAGCTTTTTCCTGGTGTGTGAGTGGGAGTTAATTCCACTCCAGCTGGTATTTATAGAGACCTGGATTGAATTGGCTCTTTCTGGGGTGTTAGTGGGACTCAGTGCCACTCCAGCTAGTATTAATGGAAGCCTGGAATGAACTATCTCTTTCCTGGTGTGTGAGTGGGTCTCAGTCCCACTCCAGCTGGTATCAATGGCGGTCTGGCTTTCATTAGCTTTTTCCTGGTGTGTGAGTGGGGCTCAGTACCACTCCAGCTGGTATTAATAAAGGTTTGCATTGAATTGGCTCTTTCCTGGTGTGTCAGTGGGACTCAGTACCACTCCAGCTGGTGATAATATAGGCTCGGTTTCAATTGGCTCTTTCCTGGTGTGTGAATGGGAGTTAATTTTACTCCAGCTGGTATAAATAGAGGCCTGGATTGAATTGGTTCTTTCCCGGTATGTGAATGAGCCTCAGTACCACTCCAGCTGGTATTAATATAGGCTCAAATTCAATTGGCTCTTATCTGGTGTGTGAGTGGGGCTCAGTACCACTCCAGCTGGCATTAATAGAGGTCTGGATTGAATTGGCTGTTTCCTGGTGTGTGTGTGGGACTCAGTACCACTCCAGCTGGTTTTAACAAAGGCCAGTTCGATCTGATGATATGCACTGTTGTCTGTTTGATGTTACCTGCACCGCGGCCATTTTAAGCGACATGTGCTGCGGCCATTCTAAATGATGTGCTCTGTGGTCTGTTTGATGTCACCTTCACTGCGGCCATTTTACGTGACATATGGTACGGCCATTTTAAATAATATGCACTGTGGTCTGTTTGATGTCACCGTCACTGCGTCCATTTTAAATGTTATGCTCTGTGGTCTGTTTGATGTCACCTTGACTGCAGCCATTTTACGTGACATGTGCTGCGGCCATTTTAAATGATATGCACTGTGGTCTGTTTGATGTCACCGTCACTGCGTCCATTTTAAATGTTATGCTCTGTGGTCTGTTTGATGTCACCTTGACTGCAGCCATTTTACGTGACATGTGCTGCGGCCATTTTAAATGTTATGCTCTGTGGTCTGTTTGATGTTACCTTCACTGCGGCCATTTTACGTGACATGTGCTGCGGCCATTTTAAATGATATGCTCTGTGATCTGTTTGAATTGAGAGTAATCCACGGGGATCATTTTCAACGTTTTCTGTCCAGGGCATTGAATGTAACAGATTATAAATGAGAATAAAATCTCATAAAGGATAATAAATCACAGACAATCATAAATATTATAAAGATTTACAAAGTGAGAGGAAGAATTATAAACAGTTTATAAAGGTTGTAAAGGTCAGTAATGTTTATAAATTATTATCAATAATTATCAGGATTCTTTTAGTTTGAAAGGGATTATAAAAGAATCAGAAAGATTCAGACCCCGCCCCCACTCCCGTCACCCTGGAAACAGACCCCGCCCCCACTCCCGTCACCCTGGAAACAGACCCCGCCCCCACTCCCGTCACCCTGGAAACAGACCCCGCCCCCACTCCCGTCACCCTGCAAACAGACCCCGCCCCCACTCCCCGTCACCCTGGAAACAGACCCCGCCCCCACTCCCGTCACTCTGGAAACAGACCCCGCCCCCACTCCCGTCACCCTGGAAACAGACCCCGCCCCCACTCCCGTCACTCTGGAAACAGACCCCGCCCCCACTCCGTCACCCTGGAAACAGACCCCGCCCCCACTCCCGTCACTCTGGAAACAGACCCCGCCCCCACTCCCGTCACCCTGGAAACAGACCCCGCCCCCACTCCCGTCACCCTGGAAACAGACCCCGCCCCCACTCCCGTCACCCTGGAAACAGACCCCGCCCCCACACCCGTCACCTTGGTAACAGACCCCGCCCCCACTCCCGTCACCCTGGAAACAGACCCCGCCCCCACTCCCGTCACCCTGGAAACAGACCCCGCCCCCACATCCGTCACCTTGGTAACAGACCCCGCCCCCACTCCCGTCACCCTGGAAACAGACCCCGCCCCCACTCCCGTCACCCTGGAAACAGACCCCGCCCCCACTCCCGTCACCTTGGTAACAGACCCCGCCCCCACTCCGTCACCTTGGTAACAGACCCCGCCCCCACTCCGTCACCCTGGTAACAGACCCCGCCCCCACTCCGTCACCTAGGTAGACCACGCCCCCACTCACGTCACCTTGGGAACAGACCCCGCCCCCACTCCCGTCACCATGGTAACAGACCCCGCCCCCACTCCCGTCACCCTGGAAACAGACCCCACCCACATTCCCGTCACTCTGGAAACAGACCCCGCCCCCACTCGCCGTCACCTTGGAAACAGACCCCGCCCCCACTCGCCGTCACTTTGGTAACAGACTCCGCCCCCACTCCCGTCACCTTAGAAACAGACCCCGCCCCCACTCGCCGTCACTTTGGTAACAGACCACGCCCCCATTCGCCGTCACTCTGGAAACAGACCCCGCCCCCACTCACCGTCACCTTGGAAACAGACCCCGCCCCCACTCCCGTCACCTTGGAAACAGACCCCGCCCCCACTCGCCGTCACCTTGGTAACAGACCCCGCCCCCATTCCCGTCACTCTGGAAACAGACCCCGCCCCCACTCGCCGTCACCTTGGAAACAGACCCTGCCCCCACTCCCGTCACCTTGGAAACATACCCCGCCCCCACTCGCCGTCACCTTGGAAACAGACCCCGCCCACACTCGCCGTCACTTTGGTAACAGACCCCGCCCCCACTCCCGTCACCCTGGAAACAGACCCCGCCCACATTCCCGTCACTCTGGAAAAAGACCCCGCCCCCACTCGCCGTCACCTTGGTAACAGACCCCGCCCCCACTCCCGTCACCCTGGAAACAGACCCCGCCCACATTCCCGTCACTCTGGAAACAGACCCCGCCGCCACTCGCCGTCACTTTGGTAACAGACCACGCCCCCGCTCTGTCTCCATTGGTGAGAGGCCCCTCCCCCGCTCTGTCTCCATGGTGACAGGCCCCTCCCCCGCTCTGTCTCCATGGTGACAGGCCCCTCCCCCGCTCTGTCTCCATGTTGACAGTCCCCTCCCCCGCTCTGTCTCCATGGTGAGAGGCCCCTCCCCCGTTCTGTCTCCATGGTGACAGGCCCCTCCCCCGCTCTGTCTCCATGGTGACAGTCTCCTCCCCTGCTCTGTCTCCATGGTGAGAGGCCCCTCCCCCGCTCTGTCTCCATGGTGAGAGGCCCCTCCCCCGCTCTGTCTCCATGGTGACAGTCTCCTCCCCCGATCTGTCTCCATGGTGACAGGCCCCTCCCCCGCTCTGTCTCCATGGTGAGAGGCCCCTCCCCCGCTCTGTCTCCATGGTGAGAGGCCCCTCCCCCGTTCTGTCTCCATGGTGACAGGCCCCTCCCCCGCTCTGTCTCCATGGTGACAGTCTCCTCCCCTGCTCTGTCTCCATGGTGAGAGGCCCCTCCCCCGCTCTGTCTCCATGGTGAGAGGCCCCTCCCACGCTCTGTTTCCATGGTGAGAGGCCCCTCCCCCGCTCTGTCTCCATGGTGACAGTCTCCTCCCCCGATCTGTCTCCATGGTGACAGGCCCCTCCCCCGCTCTGTCTCCATGGTGAGAGGCCCCTCCCCCGCTCTGTCTCCATGGTGACAGTCTCCTCCCCCGCTCTGTCTCCATGGAGAGAGGCCCCTCCCCCGATCTGTCTCCATGGTGACAGGCCCCTCCCCCGCTCTGTCTCCATGGTGACAGGCCCCTCCCCCGCTCTGTCTCCATGGTGAGAGGCCCCTCCCCCGCTGTCTCCATGGTGAGAGGCCCCTCCCCCGCTCTGTCTCCATGGTGACAGTCCCCTCCCCCGCTCTGTCTCCATGGTGACAGGCCCCTCCCCCGCTCTGTCTCCATGGTGACAGGCCCCTCCCCCGCTCTGTCTCCATGGTGAGAGGCCCCTCCCCCGCTCTGTCTCCATGGTGACAGTCCCCTCCCCCGCTCTGTCTCCATGGTGAGAGGCCCCTCCCCCGCTCTGTCTCCATGGTGACAGTCCCCTCCCCCGCTCTGTCTCCATGGTGAGAGGCCCCTCCCCCGCTCTGTCTCCATGGTGACAGGCCCCTCCCCGCTCTGTCTCCATGGTGACAGGCCCCTCCCCCGCTCTGTCTCCATGGTGAGAGTCCCCTCCCCCGCTCTGTCTCCATGGTGAGAAGCCCCTCCCCCGCTCTGTCTCCATGGTGAGAGGCCCCGCCCCCGCTCTGTCTCCATGGTGAGAGTCCCCTCCCCCGCTCTGTCTCCATGGAGACAGGCCCCTCCCCCGCTCTGTCTCCATGGTGAGAGGCCCCTCCCCCGCTCTGTCTCCATGGTGACAGGCCCCTCCCCCGCTCTGTCTCCATGGTGAGAGGCCCCTCCCCCGCTCTGTCTCCATGGTGACAGGCCCCTCCCCCGCTCTGTCTCCATGGTGACAGGCCCCTCCCCCGCTCTGTCTCCATGGTGAGAGTCCCCTCCCCCGCTCTGTCTCCATGGTGAGAAGCCCCTCCCCCGCTCTGTCTCCATGGTGAGAGGCCCCTCCCCCGCTCTGTCTCCATGGAGAGAGGCCACGCCCCCGCTCTGTCTCCATGGTGAGAAGCCCCTCCCCCGCTCTGTCTCCATGGTGAGAGGCCCCTCCCCCGCTCTGTCTCCATGGAGAGAGGCCCCGCCCCCGCTCTGTCTCCATGGTGAGAGGCCCCTCCCCCGCTCTGTCTCCATGGAGAGAGGCCCCTCCCCCGCTCTGTCTCCATGGTGACAGTCTCCTCCCCCGCTCTGTCTCCATGGTGACAGTCCCCTCCCCTGCTCTGTCTCCATGGTGACAGTCCCCTCCCCCGCTCTGTTTCCATGGTGACAGGCCCCTCCCCCGCTCTGTCTCCATGGTGAGAGGCCCCTCCCCCGCTCTGTCTCCATGGTGACAGGCCCCTCCCCCGCTCTGTCTCCATGGTGACAGGCCCCTCCCCCGCTCTGTCTCCATGGTGACAGGCCCCTCCCCCGCTCTGTCTCCATGGTGACAGTCCCCTCCCCCGCTCTGTTTCCATGGTGACAGGCCCCTCCCCCGCTCTGTCTCCATGGTGAGAGGCCCCTCCCCCGCTCTGTCTCCATGGTGACAGTCCCCTCCCCCGCTCTGTCTCCATGGTGACAGTCCCCTCCCCCGCTCTGTCTCCATGGTGACAGTCCCCTCCCCCGCTCTGTCTCCATGGTGACAGTCCCCTCCCCCGCTCTGTCTCCATGGTGACAGTCCCCTCCCCCGCTCTGTCTCCATGGTGACAGTCTCCTCCCCCGCTCTGTCTCCATGGTGACAGTCTCCTCCCCCGCTCTGTCTCCATGGTGACATTCCCCTCCCCCGCTCTGTCTCCATGGTGACAGTCCCCTCCCCCGCTCTGTCTCCATGGTGACAGTCCCCTCCCCCGCTCTGTCTCCATGGTGACAGGCCCCTCCCCCGCTCTGTCTCCATGGTGACAGTCCCCTCCCCCTCCTCTGATTATTGAATTAATTTAACAATTGTATTAAAGGGATATTTCAGCACATTCTTCACCTGCTCTCTGAACTGAGTCTGGGTCACGGCGTAAATCACAGTGTTTGTGGAGCAGCTCAGGAGCTGGAGCATGAAGGACAATTCCATCAGAAACTCAGGGAGATAAACAGACCGATAACCCATACTATACATCCTCCTCCATATAGAAAACACCATTAACAGGGCCCACAACAGCATGAAATTACCAGAGATAACTAACAGTAAAATGATAGATTTCCTTCGACTCTCCATCTCGGGGTCTCTGTGACTCTCTCCACTGCTGTGAGCCCGGAGTCTCCTGCGTCCTCTGCTGCTCACTAAAATGTGTCTGACGGTGAGAGCGTTGAGCAGCAGAATCAGCACAAATGGGATGACCGGGGTTAGAATGTTGTGGAGGAGCTCGATTGTTCCCCAGACACGAGAATACAGAACATCTATTGTTACATCACAAAACCAGGGATTGTTCACCAGCCAATACCGACCCGTTAACATAAAATACCAGAAGATGTTCTTTAAACAGCTCAGCACACTCACTGTTCCCACAACCACAGCACATGTTTTCTCACTGCAATATTTACTTTTCAGATTCTGACAACAAATGGCCACAAATCGATCAAAGGTGAAAGTGACGGTGAACCAGACAGAACAGTCTGTGACTGTGTAAAGCAGGACGGCGTGGATATTACACACGGGGATGGACCACAGGAACTGAAACTGTTCCCAATAAACAATGGGAATGTGTCTGAATATCAGGTCCAGGATAATGACCAGTAGATCCGCCGCTGACATGGCCACCAGGTACCGAGTGACACATTTGGAGAGACCGCACTTTCCCCGAGACAGGATCCCAATCGTCAGCAAGTTAACTGTGAGGAAGGGAAATAAACAGAGAAATTAGACATCAGACTGGAGCAATGTTACCAGATCTGTGTATGTGTGTGAGTGTCAGAAATAAACAGATAAATTAGACATCAGACTGGAGCAATGTTACCGGATCTGTGTATGTGTGTGAGTGTCAGAAATAAACAGAGAAATTAGACATCAGACTGGAGCAAAGTTACCAGATCAGTGTATGTGTGTGAGTGTCAGAAATAAACAGAGAAATTAGACATCAGACTGGAGCAAAGTTACCAGATCAGTGTATGTGTGTGAGTGTCAGAATTAAACAGAGAAATTAGACATCAGACTGGAGCAAAGTTACCAGATCAGTGTATGTGTGTGAGTGTCAGAAATAAACAGAGAAATTAGACATCAGACTGGAGCAATGTTACCAGATCTGTGTATGTGTGTGAGTGTCAGAAATAAACAGAGAAATTAGACATCAGACTGGAGCAAAGTTACCAGATCAGTGTATGTGTGTGAGTGTCAGAAATAAACAGAGAAATTAGACATCAGACTGGAGCAAAGTTACCAGATCAGTGTATGTGTGTGAGTGTCAGAATTAAACAGAGAAATTAGACATCAGA